>NC_058083.1:215333437-215933437 GCF_014858855.1 Bufo gargarizans
ATTAACCCTACAATAAAAGAAGTCATACTACCATACATCTTCAATTTGGCATAGTTTTCTTTATTTAACAGAGCAAGTTCTTGGTTCAGAAGTGAGTCAAGAGATAATTACCGTAGTTACAAAGGAAAATACATGAGGATAGGTTAGCACACATGTTTGTTTATACAATAGCGATCCTGGGTTTCCACCTTTAGCTGGAACCTTGATATCTCCTTACTCCTCATCATCCAGTAATCCTTCCATTTTGCGAAGTCGTGAACTAGGATGACAAACACGTAACTGATTAATATGCACCCATTTCTCTACAAATCCATCCCCCTTAGGAATTTTGATCTTGTAGACCACAGCTGACAATTTTTCAATGACAACATAGGGTCCCTTCCAGAAAAGCATGAACTTCCTTTCCTTCACCTGATCCCGGGCAAAGTTATAGAGATAACCCTGATCGGAAATCTGGTATTCCTTTTGAGTTGTCCTCAGGTCATAGTAGGTTTTGGCGCTTACTGCTGCTTTCTCTAGATTCTTCTGGGCAAACGCAAATGCATGCTAAAGTTGCTAGCGTAGATTCTGCATATACTGATGAGTTGTTGAACCATTTATCAAATTGTGGTCTGTTGTGCGGTAGAGTAAATGCTGGGGAACACCATCTTCCTGCCTGTGATCATTTCAAAGGGAGAAAGCTTGGTTGCCACACTTGGGGTGGCCCTGATGGCCATGAGAACCAAAGGCAACCTTGCATCCCAATCTTTACCAGATTCATTGACAAATTTCTTTAGAATGTTAACAATGGTTTGATTGTAGCGTTCTACTCCACCACTAGAGTCTGGCCGATAATCTACATGTAGCTTCTTTTTACCCCTAGTATCTCCCACATTTTCGTCATCACCTCACTAGTGAAATTACATCTGTGATCAGATTTGATGCATTGGGGAAGACCAAACCTGGAAAATACGTAGTTAATGAGTAGAGATGAGAACACACTTGAACTGCATGTTCTGCAAGGCAAACATTCCACCCATTTTGTAAATAAACAAGTCATGGTTAACATATATCTGTTGCCTTTCGATGAAGTTGTTACTGGTCCAATAAAGTCAATCTGGATGTCTGACCATGGCATGGACATCCCCTTTTTCATCAGCGGTGCCTGATAAGTGGGTGCTTGTGGCTGGAATTGAGGAAAGATTAAACATCCTTGACAATTTGTGCAAATGTTTTGTAACATATGAGGCCAATAAGCATAATCCCGTAATAATTCATACGTTAACTTCTCACCTCGATGACCAGCCGTTGGGGTGTCATGGGCGTGCTGTAACATCAAACCTCGGAATGCTGCGGGTATCACCTATTGTGAGATACCATTCTTCGAGGTTCTTACTACTGTTGATTACGAATATTCGAATTGCGAATTTTTATCGCGAATATAGGTACTTTGAAAATTCGCTAATATTTAGAATATAGTGATATATAGTCGTAATTTCGAATATTCAAATTTTTTGTAATATTGCAAATTTTCATAATGCGAATTTTCGTAATGCGAATTTTTCAATTGCTGAGTAAAAACATGATTCCTCCCTGCTTCTTGCTTGTGGGCCAATGATTCATTGGCCCACAAGCAAGAAGCAGGGAGGAATCATGACTTTAAATGGGAAAAATTATGAATATTCTAAAAAACTAATATATAGCACTATATCGAATATATTAGTTTTTTTGAATATTCGTAATATTCTAAAACAAGAATATATAGCAATATAGCGAATATTCGAAAAAAATAGAGCAATTTAGCTAATATAGTGCTATAATCTTTTTTGTCTAATAGTTGTAATTTTTTTATCATCTGAAGTTCAGATTGTAAAAAAAATTTAACAGTTGAAAAAAGATTATAGCACTATATTAGCTAAATTGCTCTATATTTAATTTTCTTTCAAATTTTCGCTATATTGCTATATATTCTTGTTTTAGAATATTCCGAATATTCTAAAAAACAAATATGATTCATTGGCCCACAAGCAAGAAGCAGGGAGGAATCATGACTTTAAATGGGAAAAATTATGAATATTCAAAAAAACTAATATATAGCACTATATCGAATATATTAGTTTTTTTGAATATTCGTAATATTCTAAAACAAGAATATATAGCAATATAGCGAATATTTGAAAAAAAAAAATAGAGCAATTTAGCTAATTTAGTGCTATAATCTTCTTTGTCTAATAGTTGTAATTTTTTTCTCATCTGAAGTTCAGATTGTAAAAAAATTTTAACTGTTGAAAAAAGATTATAGCACTATATTAGCTAAATTGTTCTATATTTAATTTTCTTTCAAATTTTCGCTATATTGCTATATATTCTTGTTTTAGAATATTCCGAATATTCTAAAAAACAAATATATTCGTTTTTTCAAAAATTCGTAATATTCTAAAACAAGAATATATAGCAATATAGCGAATATATAAAAAAAACTAATATAGAGCAATTTAGCTAATATAGTGCTATAATCTTCTTTGTCTAATAGTTGTAATTTTTTTCTCATCTGAAGTTCAGATTGGAAAAAAATTGCAACTACAAAAAAAGATTATAGCACTATATTAGCTAAATTGCTCTACATTTGTATATTTAATATAGTTTTATGACTCATTGGCCCACAAGCAAGAAGTAGGGAGGAATCATGTTTTTGCTTGGCAATTAAAAAATGTGCATTATGAAAATTCGCATGACAAAAATTTCATCATTACCTTGTTGATGTTTCGAGTAAACAAATTGTAGAAAATAGCGAATATTCGAATTTGCGAATATTCACCGAATATTCTACAAAATATTTGCGAAATATCGCAAATTCGAATATGACCCCTGCCGCTCATCACTAGTTCTTACCAACAATCCATCCTGTAACGAGAATTGGGACCCACCATTCATCAAAATCCGTAACTCTTCTTTGCCTACACAGTCCTCCACAGTTATGGGATAATTCTGTTGATCTTCAATGTGTTTGTAAAAGATACTGTAACGAAAATCCAAGGTAATAGACAGATAGATAGATAGATAGATATATACAGTAGATAGATAGATTTCATATTTTCCTAAACGTATTATCAATAGCTGATTGTATAGCAGTGGCTGTTGATCTATTAAGTAAATGCAAATTGTACCTCCAGGTGCCAGCCAGTCTGAAAACTAGGTGAGACACTCCACCTTCTCAGAGGAAGCTCTATTTAAAGAGGACCTTTCACCTGTAAAAACAATGTAAACTAAGTATGCTGACATGGAGAGCAGCGCCCGGGGATCTCACTGCACTTACTATTATCCCCGGGCGCCGCTCCGTTCTCCCGTTATGCCCTCCGGTATCTCTGCTCTGTAAGTTATGGTAGCTGGTGTCTGCCCTTGTCCTGTGGGCGTCTCCTTCTCCTAGGCTGCAGCGCTGGCCAATCGCAGCGCACAGCTCGCAGCCTGGGAGAAAAAAAACTCCCAGGCTGTGAGCTGTGCGCTGCGATTGGCCAGCACTGCAGCCTAGGAGAAGGAGACGCCCACAGGACAAGTGCAGACACCAGCTACCATAACTTACAGAGCAGAGATACCGGAGGGCATAACGGGAGAACGGAGCGGCGCCCGGGGATAATAGTAAGTGCAGTGAGATCCCCGGGCGCCGCTCTCCATGTCAGCATACTTAGTTCACATTGTTTTTACAGGTGAAAGGTCCTCTTTAATACTGGCCTGCTAATTACAAGCCATTTGGGCACACTAATGACGATCTGGAAGGGAGATATAAAAAATGCAGAGCAACCACAGACATGTTGTCTGCTAGACCAGCGGGTGGTCTAACCCATTCCATAGATGAATTTAATAATATCAGAATCCATAACTCCGACCTCATAACACCCACATCCTCAGAACCCTGATAATTGTGTTCAGCCTGACATGGGCTTCGGGGAGAGTCTATACACGCCATACTGAACATGTATTCAGGATCTGGCCTTCTGGAAATAATAACTCAATCATATTTGGTGTCTATATGACCGGGACGAGGCAACTCAGATTATGGGATCATACCTGTACTCGCAGTCCCTGTCATATGGCGAGAAATCACTGTGATTCATATTGCCACATCGGTCAGCCTTGTGGGAAGGTGGGGCAAAAACCTGAATAATATCAGATGTCCCAGAAGGCCGGACTGAAAGGAGTGAGGTTCCTTCACCGCCCACCACTCGGCTGAGGGGGGATAAAAATGGGTGCTTGGAAACAGGTAATTGTCAGCCATTTTGGGGATCCACATCGTTTGGAGTGACTGCCCATATCTTCAGCTGTCCCCACAGCCGGAATATAACTGCTGCATCTCAGTAAGCCAATATTCTGTATTTTATCCCTTTTATTTTATCTGTTTTACTGCATTGTTATTGTATGTATATTTTTATCTTTTATCTGACACTTTCTTTTTGTATTGCACTGCACTATTGTGTATTAAATTTAAAAATTGATAAGTCCATTCCTTGTGGTCTTATAGAACTTGCTCTTTCGGAGGGAATAACGTTACCAATAGTGTTTTAGAGGATTTTAGGTCCCATATAGATAACTTGCGTTACGGTGTTAAATTTGGGTTGAGAGAATATCTGAGTATAGGCCCCTATTGCCTTATAGTATAGGTCAGTGATAGGCAAACTGCGGCTCTCCAGTGGTTGCAGAACTACAACTCCCAGCATGCAAAGACTGCCTACAGCAGGGCATGGTGGGAGTTGTAGTTTTGCAACAGCTGGAGAGCAGCAGTTTGCCTATCACTGGTATAGGTGGTGGCAGCTATTGTGATAGAAAATATTGGGGTGTTAGAATCTAGGGGAGTAAGTTAACATAATTCCGTCATCTAGAATAGGTGTTTGGGAATTTCTGTGGTAACTTGATGAGCTCATTAGTATAATTCACCCCAGTGAAGTGACCCGAGAGTAGGGATCATGACAGATACCAATGACTGGATGCCCTTTTGACTCCCAATGAGATCCTCACTAGGGGCATCTTGGCTCCATTGCACCACATTGGCTTCTACCTCCTTTTGGGCCTGTCTTCTTGTCGTTGCCTCCACTTGAACAGTTCCCATAAGGTCATCCACGTTCAGGACTTCTCCATTAATGGCTCCATGTTTGGCAAGGGAATCTGCCAAATCATTCCCTTCCTTATCCACACCTAGATATTTTGAGTGGCCTTTTACCTTTTTCCAGTAAATGGTGAGACCGTGGGCGATAACCATCTCGTCGATCCTACAAAACATTTTACCATGCTTGACAGGCTTGTTGTTGCTTCTTACCATGTTAGACCTTTTCCATCCAGGGAAGTACTTCACAAAGCTGTTGCGAATATAATTAAAATCTGTGATTATAACAAACTCTTTAATACCAGATTCGATAGCCATTTGTACGGCTTTATACACAGCGGTAAGCTCTGTGATGTGGCTACTTTTGGAACCAATTTTGTACCCCACAGACACATCTGGGAATATATTATTCCACACGACTCCGATACCTGCAACCAATGTACAGTCGTGGCCAAAAGTTTTGAGAATGACACAAATATTAGTTTTCACAAAGTTTGCTGCTAAACTGCTTTTAGATCTTTGTTTCAGTTGTTTCTGTGATGTAGTGAAATCTAATTACACGCACTTCATACGTTTCAAAGGCTTTTATCGACAATTACATGACATTTATGCAAAGAGTCAGTATTTGCAGTGTTGGCCCTTCTTTTTCATGACCTCTGCAACTCGACTGGGCATGCTCTCAATCAACTTCTGGGCCAATTCCTAACTGAGAGCAACCCATAGCAACGTTTTGGTCCCCGAGCCACTTAGTTATCACTTTTGTCTTATGGCACGGTGCTCCATCGTGCTGGAAAATGCATTGTTCTTCACCAAACTGTTGTTGGATTGTTGGAAGAAGTTGCTGTTGGAGGGTGTTTTGTTTCTTTATTCATGGCTGTGTTTTTGGGCAAAATTGTGAGTGAGCCCACTCCCTTGGATGAGAAGCAAGCCCACACATGAATGGTTTCAGGATTCTTTGCTGTTGGCATGACACAGGACTGATGGTAGCGCTCACCTTTTCTTCTCCGGACAAGCCTTTTTCCTGATGCCCCGAACAATCGGAAAGAGGCTTCATCGGAGAATATGACTTTGCCCCAGTCCTCAGCAGTCCATTCACCATATTTTCTGCAGAAGATCAATCTGTCCCTGATGTTTTTTTGGAGAGAAGTGGCTTCTTTGCTGCTCTTCTTGACACCAGGCCATCTTCCAAAAGTCTTCACCTCACTGTGCGTGCAGATGCGCTCACACCTGCCTGCTGCCATTCCTGAGCAAGCCCTGCACTGGTGGCACTCCGATCCCGCAGCTGAATTCTCTTTAGGAGACGATCCTGGCGCTTGCTGGACTTTCTTGGACGCGCTGAAGCCTTCTTGACAAGAATTGAACCTCTTTCCTTGAAGTTCTTGATAATCCTATAAATTCTTGATTGAGGTGCAATCTTAGTAGCCACAATATCCTTGCCTGTGAAGCCATTTTTATGCAACGCAATGATGGCTGCACGCGTTTCTTTGCAGGTCACTATGGTTAACAATGGAAGAACAATGATTTCAAGCATCACCCTCCTTTTAACAGGTCAAGTCTGCCATTTTAACCCAATCAGCCTGACATAATGATCTCCAGCCTTGTGCTCGTCAACCTTCTCACCTGAGTTAACAAGACGATTACTGAAATGATCTCAGCAGGTCTTTTAATGACAGCAATGAAATGCAGTGGAAAGGTTTTTGGGGATTAAGTTAATTTTCATGGCAAAGAATGACTATGCAATTCATCTGATCACTCTTCATAACATTCTGGAGTATATGCAAATTGATATTATAAAAACTTAAGCAGCAACTTTTCCAATTTCCAATATTTATGTAATTTCTCAAAACTTTTGGCCACGACTGTACATTCAGTTCCTATATTGGTATGGAAAGAACAACCGTCTACATATACACATGGCAAGGATTTGCAATACTCTGTTTCATAAGATTTGTATGGAGATAAAGATTGTTCTTCCAGGAAATCATTTCCGGTTGATTCATCTTTATGTCCTGCATTGGTACGATCGTAAAGTTCAGCTAATCCTTGAGCAACTGGATTCTTATTATTTTGTTTGTACCTGATTTCCAATAGCCATGCCATTAAGGACATCGCCTTGAATAAAACTCCTGAAATATTGCAAAGGCCATACCATTGACAGTAATGCTTTTTCACAGTCATTGAATCTTACCTCAACCAGTGATAATGACTTGCTGGCATAGGCGATGATCTTATTCAGGTCTCCCTGTTTCTGGAAGAGGACTGCACTCACGCTTTTGTCGGTGAAGCCTGTTTCAATGAAGAAAGGTTTCCCACCTTCTGGGTAAGCAAGGCATGGGGCTCGGGTGAGTCTGGATTTGCGCTCATTCACAGCTTGCTCCTGGCATTCACTCCATTCCCATTTCACTCCTTTCTTCAGCAACTGCAAAAGAGGTTTCGTAAACTCGGCATAGTTGTCTATGAACTTATGTGAATAGTTCATCATACCCAGGAAGGATCTCAACTCCTTGAGATTTGTAGGTGACTTTGTATTGGACACTGCTTCCACATTCTTTTTCTGGGAGTTGATTCCATCAGCAGTGATTTTGTGATCTAGGAAATTGACTTTGGTACGACACCATTGAGCCTTCTACAAAGAAAGTTTCACACCAGCTTTCCTCAGTTCAGTTAGTACATGCCTCAGTTCTGCAACGTGTTCCTCAAAAGTTATGCTTTTGATCAGGACGTCATCCACATAGGATAAGGTACCTTGTTCAGTAGCATCAGGCATCGCCTTATGCATGAACACAGCAAACTCATGGCCTGCATTAATGTACCCAAAAGGCAATCGGGTCCAGGCGTATTGGTGCTTCCCAAATGTGAAGGCCAATTTGTATTGATCCTTCTCATCCACCTTAATCGTCCAATATCCTTGCGCACAGTCAAAAGCAGTAAAAATTTTGGATCCCTGTATTTGCGCCAACACTGGTTAATATACGGCACGGGCTATCCGGACATATAAACCTGTTTTTTTTTAACTGCCTCAGGTCCGAACAGAGGCGAAATTGACCATTTGGTTCCAGAATCCCAAGTATAGGATGGTTGAACGAGCTGTGCACCGAACGGATGATTCCCCGCCTCTCCAGGTTCTTGACGATTTCCGATAGCGACTTGTAAGCTGCCAGCAGGGGGTGCATTGCGATCCGTCTGGATTCTTGCAACGTGCAGGTCAGTTTCCCCACAGTCATAAGAATCCTTAGCAAATATGTCCTGGATTTCTGCGAAGAGCCCCTTTAGCTGTCGACGTTTCGACTCATCAGAGCATGCATCAGATATAGAGACTTTCTCTTTCACCCGTTCCTGAAATTCTGGAAATATTTCAGGTTGACTTAACTCATAAGTAGGGATGAGCGAACTCGAACTGTATAGTTCGGGTTCGTACCGAATTTTGGGGTGTCCGTGACACGGACCCGAACCCGGACATTTTCGTAAAAGTCCGGGTTCGGGTTCGGTGTTCGTCGCTTTCTTCGCGCTTTTGTGACGCTTTCTTGGCGCTTTTTGAAAGGCTGCAAAGCAGCCAATCAACAAGCGTCATACTACTTGCCCCAAGAGGCCATCACAGCCATGCCTACTATTGGCATGGCTGTGATTGGCCAGAGCACCATGTGACCCAGCCTCTATTTAAGCTGGAGTCACATAGCGCCGCCCGTCACTCTGCTCTGATTAGCGTAGGGAGAGGTTGCGGCTGCGACAGTAGGGCGAGATTAGGCAGATTAACTCCTCCAAAGGACTTGATTAACTGATCGATCTGCAGCTGTGGATCATTGAGCTGCTGATCCTCAATTGCTCACTGTTTTTAGGCTGCCCAGACCGTTTGTCAGTCACATTTTTCTGGGGTGATCGGCGGCCATTTTGTGTCTTGTGGTGCGCCAGCACAAGCTGCGACCAAGTGCATTTAACCCTCAATGGTGTGGTTGTTTTTTGGCTAAAGCCTACATCAGGGTGAAGCTGTCACACCAAGTGCATTTAACCAGCAATAGTCTGTTTATTTTTTGGCCATATACTACATCAGGGGCAAGCTGCGCCTGTCACCAAGTGCATTTAACCCTCAATGGTGCGTTTGTTTTTTGGCTAAAGCCTACATCAGGGTGAAGCTGTCACACCAAGTGCATTTAACCAGCAATAGTCTGTTTATTTTTTGGCCATATACTACATCAGGGGCAAGCTGCGCCCGTCACCAAGTGCATTTAACCCTCAGTAGTGTGGTTGGTCAAGCTATCACACCAAGTGCATTTAACCAGCAATAGTCTGTTCATTTTTTGGCCATATACTAAATCAGGGGCAAGCTGCGCCCGTCACCAAGTGCATTTAACCAGCAATAGTCTGTTCATTTTTTGGCCATATACTACATCAGGGGCAAGCTGCGCCCGTCACCAAGTGCATTTAACCCTCAGTAGTGTGGTTGGTCAAGCTGTGACACCAAGTGCATTTAACCAGCAATAGTCTGTTCATTTTTTGGCCATATACTACATCAGGGGCAAGCTGCGCCCATCACCAAGTGCATTTAACCAGCAATAGTGTGGTTATTTTTTGGCCATATCCCAGTCTAATTCTGTCACTAAATCCATACCGGTCACCCAGCGCCTAAATACTAGGCCTCAAATTTATATCCCGCTAAATCTCTCGTTACCGCTGTCCTGTTGTGGCTGGGAAAGTTATTTAGTGTCCGTCAAAGCACATTTTTTGTTCTGGGTTGAAATACAATTCCCAATTTAGCAATTTAAAAATTTAGTGGTTTCTGCTGTATCAGAGCTATTTGAAATCTATCCCTAAAAGGGTATATAATATTCAAGGTGCACATAGGGACATTCAGAATAACTTCACACACCCGCTACTGTGCATTTCCAAGTCTAATTCTGTCACTAAACCCATACCTGTCACCCAGCGCCTAAATACTAGGCCTCAAATTCATATCCAGCTAAATCTGTCGTTAGTGCTGTAGCTGGGCGAGTTATTTAGTGTCCGTTCAAGCACATTTCTTGTTCTGGGTTGAAATACAATTCCCAATTTAGCAATTTCATAATTTAGTGGTTTCTGCTATATCAGAGCTATTTGAAATCTATCCCTAAAAGGGTAGATCATATTGAAGGTGCACATAGGGACATTCAGAATAACTTCACACACCCGCTACTGTGCATTTCCAAGTCTAATTCTGTCACTAAACCCATACCTGTCACCCAGCGCCTAAATACTAGGCCTCAAATTTATATCCAGCTAAATCTGTCCTTAGTGCTGTAGCTGGGCGAGTTATTTAGTGTCCGTTCAAGCACATTTCTTGTTCTGGGTTGAAATACAATTCCCAATTTAGCAATTTCATAATTTAGTGGTTTCTGCTATATCAGAGCTATTTGAAATCTATCCCTAAAAGGGTAGATCATATTGAAGGTGCACATAGGGACATTCAGAATAACTTCACACACCCGCTACTGTGCATTTCCAAGTCTAATTCTGTCACTAAACCCATACCTGTCACCCAGCGCCTAAATACTAGGCCTCAAATTTATATCCAGCTAAATCTGTCCTTAGTGCTGTAGCTGGGCGAGTTATTTAGTGTCCGTTCAAGCACATTTCTTGTTCTGGGTTGAAATACAATTCCCAATTTAGCAATTTCATAATTTAGTGGTTTCTGCTATATCAGAGCTATTTGAAATCTATCCCTAAAAGGGTAGATCATATTGAAGGTGCACATAGGGACATTCAGAATAACTTCACACACCCGCTACTGTGCATTTCCAAGTCTAATTCTGTCACTAAACCCATACCTGTCACCCAGCGCCTAAATACTAGGCCTCAAATTTATATCCAGCTAAATCTGTCCTTAGTGCTGTAGCTGGGCGAGTTATTTAGTGTCCGTTCAAGCACATTTCTTGTTCTGGGTTGAAATACAATTCCCAATTTAGCAATTTCATAATTTAGTGGTTTCTGCTATATCAGAGCTATTTGAAATCTATCCCTAAAAGGGTATATAATATTCAAGGTGCACATTGGGTCATTCAGAATAACTTCACACACACCCGCTACTGTGTATTTCTAAGTCTAATTCTGTCACTAAACCCATACCTGTCACCCAGCGCCTAAATACTAGGCCTCAAATTTATATCCTGCTAAATCTCTCGTTAACGCTGTCCTGTTGTGGCTGGGAAAGTTATTTAGTGTCCGTCAAAGCACATTTTTTGTTCTGGGTTGAAATACAATTCCCAATTTAGCAATTTCATAATTTAGTGGTTTCTGCTATATCAGAGCTATTTGAAATCTATCCCTAAAAGGGTATATAATATTCAAGGTGCACATTGGGTCATTCAGAATAACTTCACACACACCCGCTACTGTGTATTTCTAAGTCTAATTCTGTCACTAAACCCATACCTGTCACCCAGCGCCTAAATACTAGGCCTCAAATTTATATCCTGCTAAATCTCTCGTTAACGCTGTCCTGTTGTGGCTGGGAAAGTTATTTAGTGTCCGTCAAAGCACATTTTTTGTTCTGGGTTGAAATACAATTCCCAATTTAGCAATTTCATAATTTAGTGGTTTCTGCTATATCAGAGCTATTTGAAATCTATCCCTAAAAGGGTATATAATATTCAAGGTGCACATTGGGTCATTCAGAATAACTTCACACACACCCGCTACTGTGTATTTCTAAGTCTAATTCTGTCACTAAACCCATACCTGTCACCCAGCGCCTAAATACTAGGCCTCAAATTTATATCCTGCTAAATCTCTCGTTAACGCTGTCCTGTTGTGGCTGGGAAAGTTATTTAGTGTCCGTCAAAGCACATTTTTTGTTCTGGGTTGAAATACAATTCCCAATTTAGCAATTTCATAATTTAGTGGTTTCTGCTATATCAGAGCTATTTGAAATCTATCCCTAAAAGGGTATATAATATTCAAGGTGCACATTGGGTCATTCAGAATAACTTCACACACACACGCTTCTGTGCATTTCCAAGTCTAATTCTGTCACTAAATCCATACCGGTCACCCAGCGCCTAAATACTAGGCCTCAAATTTATATCCCGCTGAATTTGAATACAATACATTGGGCCAAATAATATATTTGTTGTTGTGGTGAACCATAACAATGAGAAAAACATCTAGTAAGGGACGCGGACGTGGACATGGTCGTGGTGGTGTTAGTGGACCCTCTGGTGCTGGGAGAGGACGTGGCCGTTCTGCCACATCCACACGTCCTAGTGTACCAACTACCTCAGGTCCCAGTAGCCGCCAGAATTTACAGCGATATATGGTGGGGCCCAATGCCGTTCTAAGGATGGTAAGGCCTGAGCAGGTACAGGCATTAGTCAATTGGGTGGCCGACAGTGGATCCAGCACGTTCACATTATCTCCCACCCAGTCTTCTGCAGAAAGCGCACAGATGGCGCCTGAAAACCAACCCCATCAGTCTGTCACATCACCCCCATGCATACCAGGGAAACTGTCTCAGCCTCAAGTTATGCAGCAGTCTCTTATGCTGTTTGAAGACTCCGCTGGCAGGGTTTCCCAAGGGCATCCACCTAGCCCTTCCCCAGCGGTGAAAGACATAGAATGCACTGACGCACAACCACTTATGTTTCCTGATGATGAGGACATGGGAATACCACCTCAGCATGTCTCTGATGATGACGAAACACAGGTGCCAACTGCTGCGTCTTTCTGCAGTGTGCAGACTGAACAGGAGGTCAGGGATCAAGACTGGGTGGAAGACGATGCAGGGGACGATGAGGTCCTAGACCCCACATGGAATGAAGGTCGTGCCACTGACTTTCACAGTTCGGAGGAAGAGGCAGTGGTGAGACCGAGCCAACAGCGTAGCAAAAGAGGGAGCAGTGGGCAAAAGCAGAACACCCGCCGCCAAGAGACTCCGCCTGCTACTGACCGCCGCCATCTGGGACCGAGCACCCCAAAGGCAGCTTCAAGGAGTTCCCTGGCATGGCACTTCTTCAAACAATGTGCTGACGACAAGACCCGAGTGGTTTGCACGCTGTGCCATCAGAGCCTGAAGCGAGGCATTAACGTTCTGAACCTGAGCACAACCTGCATGACCAGGCACCTGCATGCAAAGCATGAACTGCAGTGGAGTAAACACCTTAAAACCAAGGAAGTCACTCAGGCTCCCCCTGCTACCTCTTCTGCTGCTGCCGCCTCGGCCTATTCTGCTGCTGCCGCCTCGGCCTCTTCCTCCGCCTCTGGAGGAACGTTGGCACCTGCCGCCCAGCAAACAGGGGATGTACCACCAACACCACCACCACCACCTCCGTCACCAAGCGTCTCAACCATGTCACACGCCAGCGTTCAGCTCTCCATCTCACAAACATTTGATAGAAAGCGTAAATTCCCACCTAGCCACCCTCGATCCCTGGCCCTGAATGCCAGCATTTCTAAACTACTGGCCTATGAAATGCTGTCATTTAGGCTGGTGGACACAGACAGCTTCAAACAGCTCATGTCGCTTGCTGTCCCACAGTATGTTGTTCCCAGCCGGCACTACTTCTCCAAGAGAGCCGTGCCTTCCCTGCACAACCAAGTATCCGATAAAATCAAGTGTGCACTGCGCAACGCCATCTGTAGCAAGGTCCACCTAACCACAGATACGTGGACCAGTAAGCACGGCCAGGGACGCTATATCTCCCTAACTGCACACTGGGTAAATGTAGTGGCAGCTGGGCCCCAGGCGGAGAGCTGTTTGGCGCACGTCCTTCCGCCGCCAAGGATCGCAGGGCAACATTCTTTGCCTCCTGTTGCCACCTCCTCCTTCTCGGCTTCCTCCTCCTCTTCTTCCACCTGCTCATCCAGTCAGCCACACACCTTCACCACCAACTTCAGCACAGCCCGGGGTAAACGTCAGCAGGCCATTCTGAAACTCATATGTTTGGGGGACAGGCCCCACACCGCACAGGAGTTGTGGCGGGGTATTGAACAACAGACCGACGAGTGGTTGCTGCCGGTGAGCCTCAAGCCCGGCCTGGTGGTGTGTGATAATGGGCGAAATCTCGTTGCAGCTCTGGGACTAGCCAATTTGACGCACATCCCTTGCTTGGCGCATGTGCTGAATTTGGTGGTGCAGAAGTTCATTCACAACTACCCCGACATGTCAGAGCTGCTGCATAAAGTGCGGGCCGTCTGTTCGCGCTTCCGGCGTTCACATCCTGCTGCTGCTCGCCTGTCTGCGCTACAGCGTAACTTCGGCCTTCCCGCTCACCGCCTCATATGCGACGTGCCCACCAGGTGGAACTCCACCTTGCACATGCTGGACAGACTGTGCGAGCAGCAGCAGGCCATAGTGGAGTTTCAGCTGCAGCACGCACGGGTCAGTCGCACTACAGAACAGCACCACTTCACCACCAATGACTGGGCCTCCATGCGAGACCTGTGTGCCCTGTTGCGCTGTTTCGAGTACTCCACCAACATGGCCAGTGGCGATGACACCGTTATCAGCGTTACAATACCACTTCTATGTCTCCTTGAGAAAACACTTAGGGCGATGATGGAAGAGGAGGTGGCCCAGGAGGAGGAGGAGGAGGAGGAAGAGGGGTCATTTTTAGCACTTTCAGGCCAGTCTCTTCGAAGTGACTCAGAGGGAGGTTTTTGGCAACAGCAGAGGCCAGGTACAAATGTGGCCAGCCAGGGCCCACTACTGGAGGACGAGGAGGACGAGGATGAGGAGGAGGTGGAGGAGGATGAGGATGAAGCATGGTCACAGCGGGGTGGCACCCAACGCAGCTCGGGTCCATCACTGGTGCGTGGCTGGGGGGAAAGGCAGGACGATGACGATACGCCTCCCACAGAGGACAGCTTGTCCTTACCCCTGGGCAGCCTGGCACACATGAGCGACTACATGCTGCAGTGCCTGCGCAACGACAGCAGAGTTGCCCACATTTTAACCTGTGCGGACTACTGGGTTGCCACCCTGCTGGATCCACGCTACAAAGACAATGTGCCCACCTTACTTCCTGCACTGGAGCGTGATAGGAAGATGCGCGAGTACAAGTGCACGTTGGTAGACGCGCTACTGAGAGCATTCCCAAATGTCACAGGGGAACAAGTGGAAGCCCAAGGCCAAGGCAGAGGAGGAGCAAGAGGTCGCCAAGGCAGCTGTGTCACGGCCAGCTCCTCTGAGGGCAGGGTTAGCATGGCAGAGATGTGGAAAACTTTTGTCAACACGCCACAGCTAACTGCACCACCACCTGATACGCAACGTGTTAGCAGGAGGCAACATTTCACTAACATGGTGGAACAGTACGTGTGCACACCCCTCCACGTACTGACTGATGGTTCGGCCCCATTCAACTTCTGGGTCTCTAAATTGTCCACGTGGCCAGAGCTAGCCTTTTATGCCTTGGAGGTGCTGGCCTGCCCGGCAGCCAGCGTTTTGTCTGAACGTGTATTCAGCACGGCAGGGGGCGTCATTACAGACAAACGCAGCCGCCTGTCTACAGCCAATGTGGACAAGCTGACGTTCATAAAAATGAACCAGGCATGGATCCCACAGGACCTGTCCGTCCCTTGTCCAGATTAGACATTAACTACCTCCCCATAACCATATATTATTGGACTCCAGGGCACTTCCTCATTCAATCCTATTTTTATTTTCATTTTACCATTATATTGCGAGGCTACCCAAAGTTGAATGAACCTCTCCTCTGCCTGTGTGCTAGGCCTAAATATATGCCAATGGACTGTTGCAGTGGTGGCTGACATGAAGCCTGATTCTCTGCTATGACATGCAGACTAATTCTCTGCTGACATGAAGCCAGATTGTCTGTTACGGGACCTCTCTCCTCTGCCTGGGTGCTGGGCCTAAATTTATGACAATGGACTGTTGCAGTGGTGGCTGATGTGAAGCCTGATTCTCTGCTATGACATGCAGACTGATTCTCTGCTGACATGAAGCCAGATCGTCTGTTACGGGACCTCTCTGCTCTGCCTGTGTGCTAGGCCTAAATATATGCCAATGGACTGTTGCAGTGGTGGGTGACGTGAAGCCTCATTCTCTGCTATGACATGCAGACTGATTCTCTGCTGACATGAAGCCAGATTGTCTGTTACGGGACCTCTCTGCTCTGCCTGTGTGCTAGGCCTAAATATATGCCAATGGACTGTTGCAGTGGTGGGTGACGTGAAGCCTCATTCTCTGCTATGACATGCAGACTGATTCTCTGCTGTCATGAAGCCAGATTGTCTGTTACGGGACCTCTCTGCTCTGCCTGTGTGCTAGGCCTAAATATATGCCAATGGACTGTTGCAGTGGTGGGTGACGTGAAGCCTCATTCTCTGCTATGACATGCAGACTGATTCTCTGCTGACATGAAGCCAGATTGTCTGTTACGGGACCTCTCTGCTCTGCCTGTGTGCTAGGCCTAAATATATGCCAATGGACTGTTGCAGTGGTGGCTGACGTGAAGCCTCATTCTCTGCTATGACATGCAGACTAATTCTCTGCTGACATGAAGACAGATTCTCTGTTACGGGACCTCCCTCCTCTGCCTGGGTGCTGGGCCTAAATATATGCCAATGGACTGTTGCAGTGGTGGCTGACGTGAAGCCTCATTCTCTGCTATGACATGCAGACTAATTCTCTGCTGACATGAAGACAGATTCTCTGTTACGGGACCTCTCTCCTCTGCCTGTGTGTGTGCTGGGCCTAAATATATGCCAATGGACTGTTGCAGTGGTGGCTGACGTGAAGCCTCATTCTCTGCTATGACATGCAGACTGATTCTCTGCTGACATGAAGCCAGATTCTCTGTTACGGGACCTCTCTCCTCTGCCTGTGTGTGTGCTGGGCCTAAATATATGCCAATGGACTGTTGCAGTGGTGGCTGACGTGAAGCCTCATTCTCTGCTATGACATGCAGACTAATTCTCTGCTGACATGAAGACAGATTCTCTGTTACGGGACCTCCCTCCTCTGCCTGGGTGCTGGGCCTAAATATATGCCAATGGACTGTTGCAGTGGTGGCTGACGTGAAGCCTCATTCTCTGCTATGACATGCAGACTGATTCTCTGCTGACATGAAGACAGATTCTCTGTTACGGGACCTCTCTCCTCTGCCTGTGTGTGTGCTGGGCCTAAATATATGCCAATGGACTGTTGCAGTGGTGGCTGACGTGAAGCCTCATTCTCTGCTATGACATGCAGACTGATTCTCTGCTGACATGAAGCCAGATTCTCTGTTACGGGACCTCTCTCCTCTGCCTGTGTGTGTGCTGGGCCTAAATATATGCCAATGGACTGTTGCAGTGGTGGCTGACGTGAAGCCTCATTCTCTGCTATGACATGCAGACTAATTCTCTGCTGACATGAAGACAGATTCTCTGTTACGGGACCTCCCTCCTCTGCCTGGGTGCTGGGCCTAAATATATGCCAATGGACTGTTGCAGTGGTGGCTGACGTGAAGCCTCATTCTCTGCTATGACATGCAGACTAATTCTCTGCTGACATGAAGACAGATTCTCTGTTACGGGACCTCTCTCCTCTGCCTGGGTGCCGGGGCCTAAATATCTGAGAATGGACTGTTCCAGTGGTGGGTGACGGGAAGCCAGATTCTCTGCTATGGAACCTCTCTCCAATTGATTTTGGTTAATTTTTATTTATTTAATTTTTATTTTAATTCATTTCCCTATCCACATTTGTTTGCAGGGGATTTACCTACATGTTGCTGCCTTTTGCAGCCCTCTAGCTCTTTCCTGGGCTGTTTTACAGCCTTTTTAGTGCCGAAAAGTTCGGGTCCCCATTGACTTCAATGGGGTTCGGGTTCGGGACGAAGTTCGGATCGGGTTCGGATCCCGAACCCGAACATTTCCGGGATGTTCGGCCGAACTTCTCGAACCCGAACATCCAGGTGTTCGCTCAACTCTACTCATAAGCTTCTTCAAGCTCACTAGTTAAATCGCTTTGAGTATCGTGTACCGTCTCCTTCCTGTTGGCATGACTCGTACTCCTTCTCATCAATCTCATGGTTAAAAACCAAAGATGATTCTTCAGAACTGAAAGGATAAACAGAGTGGATATTAAATGACCCCTCAGATGTTGAGGAAAAACGTTGTTCCACTACTTATCCATCCGGAATAAGTCCAATGACGTCATTCTGGAATTCGAAAGTGTAATACTCCGAATCCATACCTAGACCAATTATGGTACCTTTTTGTAAGGATATGCTATGGGGAGCCATATTATGAATTGCCATATGCAATGGATTCTGGTGGATGTTATCATAGAAGTGGGCCTTACCTTCAGTTGCTGCATCCGGTTAGACAAACAGATCAAAGCATCTGCATTCTTCAGTTTTTGCCCCTTCTTTACTTCTCTGCTTTATAGGGTTGAGCTGGGACCTGCAGCTACCCCTAAAAAAGGCTCAGGTTGTTTTTCGATGGACACCTGGGACATTTTATTAACTATTTTGCTTAATTTAGCCACTTGATCTGCCAACTGATCAAACTGATCATTTTATTTGTGCACAGTTTATTTTTGTGGTGTACCCTTACTAGAGGTGGGGGACCGAATTCTAGGGTTTAGGACTACATTTCTTCTGTTGTCTGGGCCTGTTATTCCAGTGCCTGTATCCCGGGGGACCCCTATTGCAATATTGGGGACGGTAGTTAGACCTCCTATCACCATTATTATCCCCCTCTATGAGGTTTTGTTTTCTTGGGACCTACCTGTTGTCGCTGGGTTTGTTGGAAAGGTCCTATAGACGGAGGGTACCTGCTTGACTGCGTTTCAAATCCAAGATTAGGGATTATTTTAGCTTCTGCTACGTTTTGTTCGGGGGGACCTTTTGTATCTTTTCTCACCCGTAGCATGGCACTCACTGATTTTATACAGTGAAGTGGCAGCCATCACCAATCTGTCCAAAGGGAGCTTTAAGATCAATATCTCTAGCTAGATTTAATTTAATTTGCATAAGCATTGCATCATAAAACAGTTGTTTGAATTCCCCAGATTTCCAATTTGGGGACCTACAGTTTATGCTTACCCATAGGCATTTTTAAGGATAGAGAGGAATTCCCGGGGACTTTGATTGGGTCTACATGTGAGTTTATAAATATCACGTTTTGCAGCAGTAATAGTCCACTAAGGGCCAAATTCTAATTTGACCTTGTGCAAAATATCCTGCCAATCCCGGATCCCCCTGTCTCTGAAGGAAATAAAGTAGTGGCGATAGTTATTTTCAACTGCCCATGGTAGGAATATGATCCTGTCTGCATCAGAATACCATTTTGAAGAATCCATAATGGACTGGTACAGTTCTAAGTGATCAGCAATTTCAAGAGAACCTCTCTTAGAGAATTTAGGTACAGTGGCAATTAAAAATTTAATGATACTCGAGGAACTCTGAGCCACTTCTGAACAATGAGCATTTTTATTTCTAGAGACCACCTCATATGACGGTCACCTGGAACTCTCATCCCCCTTGTGGACAAATTCATGCCTGCACGGTAGGGAATAAGCCACACACTTTTCCACATCACTGTCATAATCCCTCATACTTCCATTGTACCCACTTGGCACAGGTGACTTAACCCGAACATTCCTTTCTAGGGGAAGGTGTGGGGGGACACTTCTGTGAACTTTTGTGTCGCTAGCGCCTAGTAAGGCGGTTACAGCTTGTAGCGCCTGACTTAATTGGGTTAATACCTCCTGTGTAATCATGGCATCACCCTCAGGTGGCTTAGGGTCTCGGATGGATTCCGCTTTAAGAGCACATGATGATGACCTATCTATATTTTGGGGTGTGAGAGCTGGAGGATCCAAAAATCTCTTATTATCAGACAGATCACTTTCAACATTGACTATAGTATGGCTTGGGCTGTCTGTTTGCTGAAGTCTGCAATAACGGAGGTTCAGCTCTTCTGCCTCCCTTTTTAGTTGATGATAGGCAGTATGGCTGAGGTCGAGCTCACGCTTTAAGTCCTCGATCAAGCAGATTCTAATTATGTTTCCATACGGGATATATAGGTCTGCATGTCTGTTATATGCATATTTCAACTCTTTAAGAGGGTACTGACTTCTAGTATTGCAACATCTAGTAAAACATCTTTAAGAGGCGTTGGTCTTTACTAGCGTTACTTTTAAGCACACCAAAATAGGTAAGAAATCTCCTGAGTGTACCAATTGATGTCCATACATCCACATATTCTCTCTTGGCTTCTGCCTGCAGCTCACCATGCAGTTATATCCTAATCTAAACCCAACCGTGAATTTACACATTCAACAATGTTATGGATCAACTGTTCCGGGCTAGATGGACTACCTCCTGTAGCGTCACCATAACCCGCTTCACTACTGGCTGCGCTCATTTTCCCTACCAATAATTAGTACACAGCTAGATGAACAATCTGGTTAGCCAAGAAAATTATGGAACGTTTTACTATTTGCACAAATAATTAATAAATGAACACTATCTCAGCAGTGCCTCCAATTTATGTTGGGGATATAAAGCAAATGATTTATATAAAAGAAAGGATCAAAGGAAAAATTTAAAATGGAATTAATCCTAGAGGTAGACATATAAAACACCTCAAAAAGAGTTTGTTGTTAATTTAATTATGTTGTGCAATCAGTAAAACTTGGTGCAAGCGTCTATGCAAAAATATAAATAATTTATTATACAATAACTCAAAATACAATCAAAGCTTAATGAATATAACATTCAATATTATGCAATAATACGCAGTGATATGCAGAACCCTAAATTCACCACTAGATGGTTTTAATACGACTACCAGCGTTCCATATTACTTCTCAAACATAAAATGTAATCACTATCGTCCCGACGACAATTATGAGATATACACAATGAACTTAATAGTGATTAAGGTAGATGCGATCCCTTGCTCTGCTCAAACTATGACCAATCTTGGATATCGGGTAGTATTGCTACACAAATTATAAACTATGGAATTTGAATATTCCAATCAGAGAGTTTTTCCGATATCAATATTAGATATTTTATTCAGTAATATTCATCTTTACTGAATAGTGATAATATTGATGTAGTATTTCTAACATTATACATCCACACTAAGGCTGGGAGTTACTAAATATCAAGCCAAATAATTTAATCAATACTACACATAATAAAGATATACGTTACCTGAGAATGCAAATGATATGCAAAGTCTATAGGAAGTCGGCTCTCAAGTCTGCTCTGATCATTGGGATTTTCCTCCTGGGGTGTCCCTCCTTTCTTTCTCTCTCTTCTCTGTTTCCCCTTTCCTCTTGCCTTCTTTCTTTGTTTCTCTGTGTTGTTTTCCCTTCATGTATGTGTGGTTTATGATCACAAACTTATCAGTTAGACACACCTTCCTAACTTGCAGTTTTCCAATCATTGTCAGTTAGGCGTGTACATATGATAATGACCCAGAATGCATTTCAACTGTTGCCGCAATGTTACCTATTCATACCTAGGTGGCACTATTAAATAAGTTACTAGCATCATCACTAGTAAGGGATAAATGTCCAGGTCTAAATTGTCTTACAGCAAGGAACAAACCAGCCCCCCCCCCCCCCCCCACAGGACAGAATGGTTTCCACCTAAACCTCTTTCAATAACCCTCGGGCCATTTTTTTCCACTGCCTCATTTCCTAAAGGTGGTTTCTTTAGAGGGTAGAGTATCTGTGGACTTGTTGCTATATTTATGGTATTTGCGGACCACTGTTAGTGGGTGTAACCTACCATGTGCTGCTACATAGGAGCCTTTATTGACCGCTTTGATGCAATCACTTTATGATGTTTATTTTTATTGTATTAGATTTAATAAAGAAGATAAATTTTACTATTTGACCATTGCGTGGCTTTTTTTGGTGTCAATAGGGTAGAGTCCTAACAAAGTTTTCCCCCCCAGTAGAAGAGGAGATGATCCCAACTGGGCCCCCTCTTGCCCTGGGCCCCATAGCAGTCGCATGGTCTGCCGCTGTTGTAGTTGCACCCCTGTATGGGACTGACTTGTCAGACCATTTGGCATGAACAGAGATCAGTTTGTTGTCAATCTCCATATTCAGTCCAGATAGCAAGCAGTTTTCCCATTCCTTGGTCATCTAAGCCCCACCTGCCTCTTCCACAACTTGCTTAAAGGGAACCTGTCATCTGGATTTTGGGTACAGAGCTGAGGACATGGGTCAATTGTCGGCCAGATCATCGCTAACGATGATGTGCCAGTGTAATACTGCCGCCGATTACCCAATGAATGAGCAAACGCTGGTTCATCGGGCAATCAGAATCTTTCAGCATGCTTAAAAATCATTGTTTACCGGCAGTAGATCATGCTGTCTAATCATGAGATGCAAACAATGATTCAGTATAGGGATGAGCAATGGCATTCGCTATCATTCCCTATCCTGTGCAAAATCTGTGCTTGTAATATAAGCACAAGCTGCTTTTCTATTTGGCTCTGTTAGCTTTATTTTAAGTCTTATATAGATCAACCCACAGGCCTAGCTCCCTCTTTGGATATACTCCTATACCTTCACTAGTGAGTTTGCACCATTTTGATGATTGTCTGCTGACCCCAATCTTGAAATGTATCTCCTCCTATGGAGTGGAAGGAGCCTGGTGATCGGCCAGAACCTTGTTTGCCCTGACTGTCTTACATATCCCAGCTATGATGGAGAGGAATCTAGTCCTCCTCTTTATTTATTTGCAGCGCTACTGTATGATACATGGTTGTTAAAGGGGTTTCTGAGATAATAATCTCAGATAACCCTGCAGGGTCTACTCACCGTTTTGTCCAGCCCCTTTCTGGATATGGCACATGACTACTGCAGCCAATCACTGTCCTCTTGGGGGGGGGGGGGGGGTCTACAGCTGAGAATGGCTGCAGGGCTGAGGTGTAAAATCCAGGCACATCACTGTGCCACTGTGCACATCAACAACTACTGTGACACTAGTTTGGTCTCCTGTCCTGGTTCTGTTCCAGTCCCTTTTAGATCCCAGGCTTTGGCAACAAAATTGTTGAGGAAAAAACAACATGAAACAGCTAGTTCTACAGCCTGCACTAAAATGTTAACTAAGTGTCCTATCAATCAGATAAGAGCGTAGTTATCAGTCTTGAACACAGTATAACATTTAATCACAACGCAAACAGATGAACATATGGTCATCAGATATGCTTCCTTATCTTCTGCCTTCTTGGATTGTTCAGGTGTGGTTGGCTGGCAGGGTACGGTTATTTCTTCTGGTTTGTGAAAAACTGTTTGAAAGCACAAGTATAATTGTCCCTCAAGCACAGTAGAATATATAGTATTTTTAAAGTGTCTGTTAAAAAGAAAATAATATATAAGTCAGACAGACTGGTAGAATTAATGGATTTCTTTCACAGGAATTAATGTTCATATGAATGCTCATTCCAGCCAGTGTAATTGAGCCGCCAATAACCTGATGAACAAAGCAACGCTCATTCATTGGGAGAAAGCATAGCTAATGTGGCTCCCAAAATCAGAGATGGACCCATGCTGTAGGCGGATCTAGATTGACAAAAGATGAAGGGCAACATAAATCGGCGGGGCCAGCAATACCTTAAAGAGGACCTGTCACCACTCCTAACATGCATTAATAGCTTCATGCATTCCGCATGTAATAACAATTCTGG
Source organism: Bufo gargarizans (assembly GCF_014858855.1). NCBI lineage: Eukaryota > Metazoa > Chordata > Amphibia > Anura > Bufonidae > Bufo > Bufo gargarizans. The sequence continues at coordinate 215,357,142 of NC_058083.1, forward strand.
AGCATCTATTCTTATGGCTCTATGTTGTGCCATTCCTTTATCATTTCAACTAGAAGTTATGAATGAATTGCTAGCAGTCTGCAGTAAGGGTACAGAGGGGAGGTAACAAGTTTGGGGGGGGTGTACCTCTGTGTGTACCTCTGTGCACAGTCTGAAAATGGAAGCACTGATTGGATAGAGTGAGTCTGTGCAGGGACACACCCACAACTGGTTAACTACGTACCCTTACTGCAGACCGCTAGCAATTCATTCAAAACTTCTAGTAGAAATAATAAAGGAATGGCACAACATAGAGCCATGAGAATAGATGCTCCAGAATTGTTATTACATGGGGAATGTATGAAGCTATTAAAACAGGCACGTCAGGAGTGGTGACAAGGTCTTCTTTAATGCAACACAAAATACCACCCCAATAGAACAAAATACCACAATGTAGCATAAAATACTGCTGCCTCTGCCACAGTATTCAACTGTATCACTGTCCTGAGAATGGGTGATATTGTTGAATTCAGAAGGGCCCCAATAGCGGGCAGCCAGGTGCATAAGTACCTGATGCTTCTAGCATTCATTTATGCTGAAAGCATCAGATCGCCATGTACTCAAACGGCAGCTGTGAAGAGGGGCGGCCCCCATGCATCAGCCCACTGGGAAATTTCCCTGCCCAAAATTGTTTCTGAGCGGCAGATTGTCCTCTGTAAACAGGGATCTACTACACAGACATGATGAGTCTGTATGGGGATGAGTGATTGCTGTAGCAATCACTCTTTGAAGAGGTTATCCAACCGCTGAAATGACCCCCCATATGCCGGGGCCCCGCACACACAATATACTTACCTTACTCCCCAGCACCTGCATCCTGGTGCCCACTTCTTTCTGTGCGCGGATGAAAACATCCAGTGTCAGGTGCAAGGGGGATGGGGGCTGCCAATAGTAGGCGGCGACAGGGACAAGCCTCCCTAGCGTCACCCGTTAAAGGGGTCGGATAACCCCTTTAACATACAGCGGAGGTGACTGACCTCACCTCTGCTCATAATCAGGCAATTATAGAGAATTAATGGTTCATTCTGGTCAGTCAGCCCATATAAAGGCTAAGGTTTTATGCACACTTCAGAGCTGCGTCCCTGGAACCTTTCCAGTGGCACACAGAGGTTCTATGGCTCATTACTACAGAGCTGTAAACCCTGTACAGTATTACTTATATTTTCTATAAATCCATTGGATGCATGCAGAGGGACAGTATTCGTTAATAAACTGCTATGGGTGCCCATGGGCTCCATAGACCTCAAACTTGCACGGAGAAGTGATACATGTGTGAGGCCTAATGGTTCATTTATTTCACTATTCAGATGCTCAATTCTTATGTTTGAAATCCAACTCCATTATGTCTTTTGTCACATGGGACGCTTTTATGCTCAGGATGTTAACATAATTCATGGCTTTGCCTTAAAATATTTGTATTTTTTCTTTGTCTCCTATAAAACCTCAGACATCTAATAAATATGTAATGTCGTATAGATTTTCATGATCCATAGCTACAATGAAATGTCAATTACTCAGCAACTGATGAGACTGAAGAACATATTGTTCAGTCGTGGAGAATAATACCGCTGGACACTGTAAAGAAATCAAGCTTGAGTTATGAGATGACTCAATGTTTTCCTGGGCTGGAATTATATGGAGCGATTTGCCTAAGGCCTCTTGCATACGAAAGTTGTGTGCCCGTGGCGGGTCCGCAATACACGGGCACCGGCCCGTGTGCACTCTGCATCACGGATGTGGACCCATCCACTTGAATAGGTCCATAATCACGGAGGTGCGGAACGGAAGCAAGGATTGGAACACCACGTAAGCACTACGGAGTGCTTCCGTGCTGTTTCTGTCCGTGCCTCCGCACAGCACTTGTTCTATTTTTTTGCAGTGCGGACGGATCACAGACCCATCAAAGTTGAATGGGTCTCGATCCGTCCCGGCCGCTGCACAGACGTTGCCTGTGCATTGGGGACCGCAAATTGCGGTCCCTAATGCACGGAACGGATGCACAACGTTCGTGTGCAAGAGGCCTTATTATCGCGGCAGATTGCTTCGGAGCTACAGTAAGTTTTTGGCCTATACATCTAAAAAAGTGCCTAGTGTATACATCAATTGTATCCATAGTCTAGGGCAGCGGCACAGGGGCCCTGAGGAGATGGGGGCCCTTCTCAGCATTGTGTGCCGCTTCTTTGTAAGGCCTCTTGCACACGAACGTGGACCAGCCGCATGCGGATCGCGACCACATTCACTTAAATGGGGTCCGCGATCCGTCCGTTCCGCAAAAAGATAGAACAAGTTCTGTAGTGCTTCCGTTCTGTGGTTCGGTTCAGTTCCGCACCCCATCTCCGGATTTGCGGACCCATTCAAGTGAATAGGTCCGCATCCGTGACGCGGAATGCACACTGCCAGTGTCCCGTGTATTGCGGACCCGCCGTATGCGGGCCGCAATGCGGCCACGGGGGACACACGGTCGTGTGAAAAAAGCCTAATGTGTGTAGGATGTGTCTAATGTTTGACTGGTGTGTTTCTGGTATTTGTCAAATGTGTGAGTTGTGTTTGTGTGGCATGTATTTAATGCATTGGTGTTGTGTGTGTGGCATGTGTGTGATATGCAAGTGGTGTGTGTCTGTAGCATGTGTCTTGTGTGAATTGGGTGTATACAGCAGCTGTAGCATGTAAGAGTTGTACAATTAGTGAGCGAGTGTGTGTAGCTCATTGCCCATGGCCCTTCCGCTGCCCCCTCTTGCCCCTACCTGGTGCTGCCCGAGGCCTCATTGGTGGTGCACCCCTGAACGTACGTCTTGTATCTCTGAAGTATAACTGATACGTACAGTATAAAGTAGGGAGGGAGCCCAGGACACCAAAGGGGCCCTTGGTTGTCATTTTCTGTTTCTGTCCATATGGCTTCATTAACCCAAATGTGGCCAAAATATTTTCCTTCTGGCCTTTATTGGGATGGTATGCGTTGGTATACAGTACATGTATTCCAATTGTATAGGAAAGCACAGCAGACTATACAGAACTACACAGAGAGCCGCCAGAAAAAATGTGTACTGTGTGGTATACATTTTCTATTCCTTTTTTTTTTACTGTGGGTGACGTATTCCACTGGAGGTCGGGAAAGGCTGAGACACAGTCTGCACGGAGCCTTACAGATTGTTTTTCCTTCTTTATAATAAATCTCCTATATTTAGGTGGAATCAGATTGTTCTCTATCAGACACTCAAGTTGTGGGTTTGTTTCACTGTGCTGACTGCTCTACAGAAGCTTTTCTTGATTCATTCCATCAAGTGTTTTTAAAGAAGGCTTTCTGCCCATCAGGAGATCTTAATTACCCTACATCAGTCTAAGCAGTGGGGTGAATTATATGTGTAACCATGAGCTAATCTATTACCCTTGTATACGGCCTTGATGGAAATGTGCTGGGAAGTGTTTTCATGCCAACTGTTTATTTATTGGTGAAAATGTGTGCAAAATTCACTAAATGCTTGTATTCAATGTATGACTTATAATTTGGAGTATGTCCACTAAAGCCTAAAATGTGGCACAAATAGACTTAGCAACGTTATTAATATTTATTATGCCCAGTGTGGCTTTAATGACGTTCTGTCAGTTTTACTCATTACAAATATCATACATGATGTATTAATTTGGAGCATGCATGTTTTAGAAATATAGGGGGAGATCTACCAAACTGGTGTAAAGTAGAACTGGCTTAGTTGCCCATAGCAACCAGATTCCATCTTTCATTTTTCACAGCTCCTTTGGAAAATGAAAGGTGGAATCTGATTGGTTGCTAAGCCAGTTCTACTTTACACCAGTTTGGTAGATCTCCCAGTGTGTGTGTGGCACTATGGAGTGCAGAGGTAGCAGAGCAAAAAAGGGGCAAAATAAAGCTTTACTTTCCAAAAAACTATTATCATCTGCCTAAAACCATATAGGTCTAATAAAGAGCAAGGCATACTCATCAGATAAAATTAAAGGGATATTTTTATCTTATGCATAAAAGGTGCGGGACCCTGGCCATCGTATTCTCCACACAATACAATGGAGAGGTGACCGTGCTTGTGTTATCCTATAACCAAATCTTATCCTATTCTAACAAATCCTTTAATTTCATTTCGTTTTGTGTAAAACTATTTTACTATTTTTAAGTTTTGGTTTAAAGGGCATCTATGAACTGGCTGACCTGTTACATGTGTACTTACCAGCTGAAGGCATCCATGTTGGTCCCGTGTTTATATGTGCCCACATTGTTGAGAGATATTACGTTTTCATGTATGCAAATCAGCCTCTAGGCGCAATGAGGGCGGTGCCTCCTGCACTTTGATTGACAAGTCCAGATGTGATGATATTTTCAAGGCCTGGCCCTGTCAATCAAAGTGCAGAAAGCTCAGCAGTTGCGGAGAGAGCAGATCCTCTAGGTGTAATGACAGTGCCCCCCTTGCTCCTAGAGGCTCCTTTGCATATGTTAAAACCAAATTTTTCTCCACAATGGAGGCACATATGGGACCACCACAAATGCCTTCAGCTGCCAAGCGCACATGTAACAGGTCAACCAGTTTCATAGGTACAAATCTGCTGACAGATGCCCTTTAATGATTTTGCTAAATGGGGTCCAGACAAGTATCACGGCCATTTCAGTTCCTATTGAAAAGATGTGAGTTCTTTTCAATAGGAACTATTTTTGTCACATAATATGTCCCTCAGGAGGTCATTAAAAAACCTCTGGAGGTTTCCACTGTAACTGGGGCATCCACAGGAACGCTTCTTGATCGTTTATATATGTGCTATCTGCACGGGGTATGTTCAGATAGGACATATATAGTCAGTGGGCAGTCGGGATAGGGTTAAAGGGGTTATTCCACAATTAACATAAAAAATAAAATCAGACATCATATAATACATGTATAAAGTATAGTGGGCACTCAATAACTGGCGCTACACATCAGGTCAATCTTGTTATAAACACAGTACATTTATTCAACAATCATTACAATACAGTGAATATTACGGTCTATCAATAGATATGATTCCAGATATGTAAATATATATGATAAAATCCTCTAAAACTGATCCATAAAGTTCACATATATAAATGTAAGCGCTAATCGTGGCGCTTCAGAGAGTTTCAATCGTGTAGCTCACTGCTAGGGAGTACAGTCCTCAGTCTCATAGTATGTATCAGTGAGTATCGATGATAGGTTAGTACTCACTCTTTGATGTCCGGCTGGCTTGTCTCTGCCTGTGGCAGCGTCCCACCACAGGTCAGTGCACTCACCCGACTTACTTGCTGTATTTTGGAGTATCCTCCGATATTATGTTTCCACGATACCGCCGCGGTAGTTGGCCACCTCCTCGTAGCTTACAGCTGTATGTCCCCACGTGTTGCTGGCGTCCTGCGTCTTACCGGCGTTCCACGTGATCAGGACGTCAAGGTGTCCTTGTTTGTTGATTGGTTTAAAGTTCCTGTAAAGAATCGGGGGTGGTATCAACAGCCGTCTATGCGGTTTTGTCCGTAGCTGATCAGCTGATGTTTCCAATATAGTGAGGTGTCTTTTCAATATAAGGATCTCATCCGCTATACGCGTTTCAAGGTCTCAGACCTCTTCCTCAGTAGCTGGTTGTGAGATCCTCCATTGCTTCCTTATATACCCTGACGGGTTACACCTCTTTTACTTAATCAAGGTTCATTATAAGATCTGGTTTGTATTGAGGTAGTTTTCGGATCTTTCATTATATTCCTAAGCTGATATTTTCAAAATTGTTGCTCCTTAGTCAGCTTATCGATTGATAATCTGAATATACTTCCAACAGACCTTATTAAAATGCGATATATGTCTTCATAACAATAGATTTCAATAAAAAATTACAATAAAGGTTTCATGCGAAAATCTTCATGCGAAAAAAAAGTTTCATGCGAGGATCTTCATGCGAAAAATGTCAAGCAGAAATCTTGCGAAAACTTTTTCCGAAAATTCATAAAATTATAAAATTCATCCAATTTTCATATAAGACTCTCTTCTATATATAGTACTAAAATCTCATTAAGATAATAATTTAACTAAAAATAATCTGGATTCCAATTTTTGCGATGTTATTTACGTGCAAGTTTTTTTTTTAGAGATTTTCTTCCTTTTTTTAGGTCATTTTTTTTATTATATCTTTTTATTTCTTAAATATTAAAACTGACAGGGCAGACATGGTGAAGGTGACATTTTTTAACAATTTTTTTATTTGTATTTTTATAATTTTTTTACTTATATTTTAATTTATTTTTGTCACATAATATGTCCCTCAGGAGGTCATTAAAAAACCTCTGGAGGTTTCCACTGTAACTGGGGCATCCACAGGAACGCTTCTTGATCGTTTATATGTGCTATCTGCACGGGGTATGTTCAGATAGGACATATATAGTCAGTGGGCAGTCGGGATAGGGTTAAAGGGGTTATTCCACAATTAACATAAAAAAATAAAATCAGACATCATATAATACATAACAACCTCTTTCTACCAAAGCTAGAACCAGCCCTGTACCTCATATGGATCCAGAGATCTCCCCATTCATTGTCCTAATTTTACTGTCATAGCTTCTAACAGTAGATCCAGCTGGTGGCAGTTAAAGAATAGAACTGAGCTGCATTCCCCTGTCCTACCTCACAGATGCCGCGATCAGCATTGATTGCAGCATTAAAAGGGTGAAATGACGGGGATAGGCAGGATCGCCTTTCCCTATCATTACGGCCGGGTTCCTGCTGTATGTAAGCTTGCACCTGCCACGTATGCACCACAGCAGGCTGCTCCATACAAATGCGGGCGCATAATGCCGTACATGTATGGCATTATGTGTGAGGGGGTTAAGGAGTTACCTAACAAAAAAAAATAACATTACTGTGGCAATACTTTCAACTCCCCCATAAACATGTACAGATTGGCCAAAATACATGTTTATTTCATAAGAGAGAGAGACACAAGCCGCTGACTGTCATACACATAAGACAGCTAAGAATACTTCTTAAGGAAACAGCAGTCTTCCCTGCGCTCCCTGCACCATCTAATCCATACAGGCAGTTTTAGAATCTGTCAGCAGACTACAGGCATGCATTTAGTTCAGTATCAAGTCTATATATGTGCTCTAGACAACAGACATACAGTACAAACAGCTTGTAGTCTGCTGATGGGTAGGAAGGCAGTAGTGTTACTATTTTAAAGGGTTTATCCGCTTTATTTATATTGATGACCTATCCATCATATTGGTGGGGGTCTGACTCCTGACACCCCCACCGATTAGCTGTTTGAAGAGAAGGCTGTGCTGTACATGAGCACTGACTTCTCTTCATTGTTTATCTGCTCGCCATCAACACCACAACGGCGAGTAGGTATAATTACAAGTAAGCTGTCACATTCACTTCTATGGAACGGCTTGTTCCTATACACTTGAATAAAAAGACATCCTATAGAAATGAATAGGACAGCTTATAATTACACCTGCTCACTGCTGTGGTTGCGACGGCAAGCAGGTAAACCCTGAAGACGGCGGCCTTTTTTGTAACACCCCAGAGTGGTGTTACCACTTCTGCACCTTGCTACTGTCTAACCTCATGTCATCTTATGCATTTATTCCAGGTCCTCCACACTGTGCATTTCTAATGTTATGTAACTGTTCATGTAATGTGCTTGGTTCACCAGCAGGTGGCAGCAAACCTGGCAGATTTATACTTAGATAGAATGGAACCTTCCATTCCATTCTAACCCCCTGGAGAGAGGTGGGCAGGTGCTACTTCCCGTAGGAAGGGTGGGGACCAGTTAGTTAGTCTAGTTTATACCCAGCTAAGGGAAGGGTGTGCAGGGACACGTCTCTGCTGGATATGCACATGCCAGCTAGAGCACCCAAAGCTCTGCTGGCCTTGGAGGCCAAAGCTTGAAGCCTCAGAAGCCAGGAAGAAAAGTTCCCTGGCATAACCTACAGTCAGACTACACAAAGAAGAAGTGCAGCATACAGAAGAAGCTGAGTTATACAGCCAGCCTGTCAGTACAGCAGAGTCAGAGAGAAACAAATGTAGCAGAGTGGAGTTTGCCTGCCAGTTTTAATGCTAAAGCCTGCTGGAACCAAGACAAAACCTGTAAACTGTTTTGAAGAAATGTTTATTCGAAGTAAAGCTGCCGTTAACTTCATCTCAAGGTCTTGACTCAAATTATTCTTTCAAATCCCTCAATTATTCCCCCTATTTATTGCTTCGGAGCCAAAGCCTCGGGTCCAGCCGTATCCAGATAGGAGCATCGTGACACACATAAAAGGACATTATAGGCCGCAACAAACCACTCAGCATTTCCTACACCTGGGACGCGACATATAGGGCCCTAGGAGGAGGCACCCGTAGCACCTTCTCTTCAAACAGCTGATCCGCAGGGGTGCCAGGAGTCAGACCCCTGCCGTTCTGATATTGATGACCTATCTTGAGGATAGGTCATAAATAGCTTTGACAACCCCTTTAATGAAGAGTAAGCTATCTTTAAATTTTGTTCTGATGTCATTAAGTGCGTCTTTGAATGCGTCATACAGTATGACTGGCACATGTTTTCATATTCATTTTGTTAGCCCTTGACCCAGATGGACTGAACAAGAAAGAAAAGTAAATGAATGACTCAGTAGTGGAAACCTATATATTATAACCTCTGCACACCATGGTATCTAGTATCACAGGTTTACTTTCAGCATGGCATATCTTTCAACTTATCCAGCTTACTATATAGGTCGGAAGATGACTCAGGTCCATTAAGTTCAACCTTTCTCAACATGAATTGTTAGAACAATTATAACCCTCAATGTCATTTGTCATTGCACGTGTAGATGCTGGCCGTAGTGTGTGACCGTAGTATTGTATCTATTATTACCAGTTCTTGAGGTAGGCCATATCATAGTTTGAGTGCTCTAACTGTAAAGAACCCTTTCCTACATACAGTAGAAATCTAAATTACCCTCTCCTCACACATTAAAGTGTTAATTAAAAATCTTGGATAACCCCTGAAATATGTAAAAAAAAAAAAAAAACATGATACATGTATACTCACCCCCTACTCGAGCGCTGTTCTGTGTGGTGCTCGTCCTGAACTCCTACCGTTTTGTGTTTACAAACAGCAGCAGTGACGTTCTCAGTGCTATACAGTGATGGGCTGCAGCGGTCAGATGCCACAGCCCTGCGTGTTACTCTGCATATAACCAACACTGTAAAGTGCACAGTGATGTGTCAGTACAGCACACCACACAGAATAGTGCCAGAGAAAGGGGTGAGTACATAATTTGTATTTTTATTTTAAAGAGGACCTTTCATAGAATTATTTTTGTTTAATTAAGTACCTTCACTTGCAGGGTACACTCCGCTGAGGCTACCATCCTTTTTATCTTTTTTAAATACCCCTCGCATGCTCAGCTGTGCCCCCTGCAGGTTTTACAAAACACGGATACCGGCCATGTGAATGTAGCCGGCCCTATGATAGAAATGCCTATTGTTGTCCGCGGACAAGGATAGGACATGCTCTATATTTTTTGCAGGGCCGTGGAACGGATCTACGGATGCAGACAGCACATTGTGTGCTGTCTGCATTTTTTGCGGCCCCATTGAAAATTGCGGAACTGATGCAGAGCCAAAAATACGGTCATGTGAATGTAGCCTAATACTGAGTACCGGTACAGGGAGGAGGAGATTCCAGGGTTTCTCAGTGGGCGTCAACTTCTCCCTGGCTGTGATGCTCTCCGCTGCAATTGGGCCACAGCACAGCCAGAGAGAAGGAGACGCCCACTGAGAAACCCTGGCGTCTCCTCCTCCCTGTACTGATGCTCAGTATTAACATACTGGGCACGAGAACTGCAGGGGGGCACAGCGGGGCAAGCGATGGGGTATTTGAAAAAAGGACCAAGGATGGCAGCATCAGTGGAGGGTATCCTACAAGTAAAGGTACTTAATTAAACAAAAAAAAATACATGAAGGTTCTCTTTAAGCTTCTGTAGGGGTTGTCTGAGATTTTTAATCATCTCGCACAGCCTCTTTAATGACTGTCTCTTGGTCCTTTGTGAAGTCCTTCGAACAAATAAATCTTGTTCCAATTCTTTGTACTGGCCACACATGTATTTATACATGTAACAAGATCATCTTTAAGACGTCTTTCTTCCAAGCTGAACAAGCCATTATCTTTAAGCCTTTCATTATAGAGACTTCCTATTCCCATGCAATTGAATAATCTGGTTGCCTGTCTCTGAACCCTTTCTAGCTCTCCTACAGTATATCATTTATAGTATGTGGAGGACTATATATATAATTTTCTTTTTTTATATATATATATATATTTATTTATTTATATTGAGAGCACAGGTTATCCGTTTTTATGCAGGTTATCTCCACTCCTAGGTATTTTAGGGACCAGCATAGTGGAACAGTTGTGGCTCAAGTGGGAGTAGGTGGTAGCCTTTTAACATAAGGCGTCACATTTGTCTAGGTTTAGAAAATAACCCGAGTTAGGAAAGCGTAACGGGTGCATATATCAAAAGACCCTAAAGTTTGTATATTAGGGTACACGCAGAACTAAGTACAGATGATGTTAGCAAAGTGGCAATTGGGCGGTTGCTATATGTGGCAAGGAAATTAGTGGCGCAATATTGCATCCAAGCTGAACCGCCAGGGTTTCAAGAATACCTGTCCAAGGTTAATACTATGCTTTCGTATGAAAAAATTATATTCCAGAAAAGAGGCTGCCCCGCCAAATATGGAAAATTATGGGATTCCTGGAAGGAACATGTGTCCTCTATTGGTAGTAATAACTAGTTAACCGGCACTGGACTGGGGGGGGGGGGGATTATATCAGTTGTATTGTGATTTCCTGATGGTATCATATAATGTGATATGGAAGTTCCTGTACTTATCATCTCAAAGGTACATTGATTGGCACTGTCTGATATTGTATGACAAGTACATTTTCTAAATAAAAAAAGATCTGATTCAAAAAAAAGAAAATAACCCGAGAGAGAGCCTAATGTCCAAATTTCTCACAGTAAAGGTTTTGTCTTGGATCAGAGACCAGGAGGAGGAGAAGGTCGTCAGCAAAAGCAGCAGTCCATATTTCCTTGTGACTCAACTGTATCCAATTGAAGGTACAGGTATTCTGGAGGTGATTTAATAAGGGATCAATAGATAAATAATAAAGGAGAAAGGGGGCGTCCCTGTCGGGCCCCACAGCATAAATTGATAGGGGGGATAGATTATTATTAATCAGGAGGGAAGTACAGGAATATTTCTGCAGGAGTGTTAAAAAATGGAGAAAGGTATGGCAAAATCCTCTTCTTTTCAGGGTAGACAGTAGGAAGGGTCACAAAACCTTGCCAAATGCCTTTTCAGCATTTGAAGTAAAATTGGAAGTAAAATTGTATGACGTTCCGTAAAGCGGTCTGCTATAGCTTGATGTTTGTAAAGTGCGTTTTATAGGTGAGATAAAAGGAGAACAATATTTGACTGCAAAATTTTATAATATGCTGGGTAGCCATCAGGGCCAGGGGCTCAATCCATAATTCTACTGCTATGGTAGTAGTAGTAGCTATAGGGGGTGCAAAGGTGTCAGTAGCTCCAAGGACCTGGTGCCTAACGGAACCCAAAGGTCCATCTGCTGAATAAGAAGAAACAATAATTATAAATGGCATATCATATGTTGTGGACCTGTTCCATGAAGCTACATCTTTGATGGACAGGTACTACATGAAATATTCAGTTATGGTGTTCCAATATTCCAAGATAATAATTCCAATACTAAGTATTTAAAAAAAGTCCAGAGCAGCTACATGATTCAATGCATCAATGAACAGACTAGCTTTCTTTGGTACTATAAAGCATTGGACTGATATGAGGACATACACTGTGCTCCTCATCATATTTTTCCTGCTGTGAGAATCCTTCTCAAAGAAGCCTTGTTAAAAGAAGGAATGGATGTAAGGTGCAATGATATGGGCATAACCCTCATACCAGGCCTCAGCAGTGTGCACCATATATGGTATCTTCTAGCTGAGGATTTGTGGAATGTACAAGTGCATATGATAAGCAATAGCCTGCCATATGTGAAGCTATGATCTAATCTTCTTCTTTTTCAGTTTATCTTCTCTTACTAAGAACCTCAGTAGAGGACAGGGGCATAGCTATAGGGGGTGCAGAGGTAGCAGTCGCTACCAGGCCCATGATCCTGAGGAGGCCCAACGACCCTTGTGCCACATAAGAAGACACCAGTATTATAGAAAGTGCATGCTGGTCAAGTTACACCTCTGGCTGGAGGGAAGGAGTAAGGTCAAGAATTTGGCATGGGGGAGGGGGTTGCCGTTTCAATTTTTGCTTCAGGCAGCACAAAGGCTATGTACTTCCCTGCCCCTTGCCACAAAGCACTGAGGGAAGGGGGGCCCAAGCTGAACTCTTGCACCAGGGCCACTAGTAGAGGGCTGTTGGTCAGTCCTGAGATGTGGAGGGAGCAGAAATCTATATAATGGTATGAATATTTTCAGATATTCATTTATGTTTTTTCCTATGTATTTTCAATATCTCTACATCTATATTTAAAAAATAATCTTGCGGTATGACCTCATACAAACAGGTCATCAAAAAACAGACAGCTTCCATATGCATTCCATTGCTTTAGCACTTTCATCAATAGAAAGGGAAATTCTAATCTGCAAAAACTGTTAATAGGACCTTCAGTGAGATTCTCGGATCGGGCACATGGATCGGGGAAAATAAACGGCTGTCTGTATGGCCCCATTGCATTGTATGGGTCAGTGTTTACAGACTTTTGTTAAAATAACAGGAAATGCTACACAATGGTAGACATGGCCCTGTCCCAACTTTTTTGAGATTTGTTGCTGCCATCAAGTTCTAAATGAATAGATTTTTTTTTTTAATGAAATGTCTCACTTTCACACTGATATGTGTTCTATGTTCTATTGTGAATAAATATATGACTTTTTTTGAATTGGGGTTGAATTATTTTATTATTCTTATTCAGTATCCCCTCCATTTTTAGACAAGCAAAACATTTAGGACAACCTTTGTATGGATGAACCTTAAAGGGACACTGACAGGCCCAATAACCATAATTAGCTACATTTATGCATGTACAGGTCTTCTAATGTGCATTAAAACATATAAGTGTAACCCCTGTCAACATTATGAATACCGTAAACTTACATTTTATAACCTGAAGTAATCGCTGTTCTTTCTGCCCAAGGGGCGGGGTTTCAGCTCCACTTGTGCCCAGCCAGCATCAGCCCAACCGCTGTTTTGAAGCACCGCCCAGCTCATCAATATTCACTTCGCTGGGCGGCTTCTGCTGTCCCCGACCTTCCGAGATCCGACGCATGCAAAATAGAAAGCTATGGGTGCTGGGCGCATGCGCAGAAGCTGAAAGCGAGTCCGATGCCCATAGCTTTCTATTGGGCATGCGCCGGATCTCGGAAGGTCGGGGACAGCAGAAGCCGCCCAGCGAAGTGAATATTGATGAGCTGGGCGGCGCTTCAAAACAGCGGTTGGGCTGATGCTGGCTGGGCGCAAGTGGAGCTGAAACCCCGCCCCTTGGGCAGAAAGAAAAGCGATTAGTTCAGGTTATAAAACATGAGTTTACTGTATTCATAATGTGGACAGGGGGGATACTTATATGTGTTTAATGCACATTAGAAGACCTGTGCATGCATATATATAGCTAATTATGGTTATTGGGCCTGTCAGTGTCCCTTTAAACCCCTTCAGTACCAAGCCATTTTTCACCTTACATCCCACGCCGATTTTAGCAAATCTGATGTCATTTTGTGTGGTAATTACTCTGGAATGCTTTTAATTATCCAAGCCATCCTGAAATTATTTTCTTGTGACACATTTTACTTCATGTTAGTGATATTTTTAAGTTAATATATTTCACTTTTATTTCTGAAAATAAACTAAATATACAGAAAAATTAAAATTTTTCTGCTTTTAAAGCAGATCGTGATACCTCATAAAATAGTTATTGCTTTACATTTGCCATATGTCTACTTTATATGTGCATCATTTTGTAAATTATATAGAATTTTTTTAGGAACATTAGAAGGTTTAGAATTTTAAAAGCAATTCTTAAAATTTTTAAGAACATTTTCAAAACCCCCTTTTTAAGGAAAAGTTCAGTTATGAAGTCACTTTGTTGGGTTTACATAGTAGAAACGACCCATAAATGACCCTATTGTAGAAACACCATCCCTCAAGTTATTCAAAACTGATTTTACGAAAATGGAAGTGAAATTTCAAAATTTCACATTTTTTTCAGATTTTCAATTTTAATCCATTTTTTTTGTGTAACACAGCAAGGGTTAACAGTCAAACAAAACTCAATATTTGTTACTTTGATTCTGCAGTTTACATAAACACTCCATATGTGGTTGTAAACCGCTGTATGGGCACAATGCAGGGCTCCGAAGGGAAAGAGCACCATCTGGTTTTTGGAGGGCAGATTTCACTGGGATAATTTTAAGTTGCCATGTTGCATTTGAAGACCCCCTGATGCACTCCTACAGTATGAACTCTCAAAAACTGGCCTCATTTTGGAAACTATGGGATAAGGTGACAGTTTTATTGGTACTATTTTGGGGTACATATACTTTATGATCGCTCAATATTCCGCTTTTTTGAGGCAAGATAACAAAAAATGGCTGTTCTGACACCGTTTTTTTTTTTTTACGGTATTCAACTGACAGGATGGATTATGTGATCACTTCAGTGTTACACTATAAAAGCATATTTGAAAAAAAATCATGTTTTTGTGTCTCAATTTCATAAAACACCAAAATGATATAAGACAATACTAGCTAATTCCTCAAGCCGATGTTAAAAGCTGAGAGGGGCTCCGATATGTTCCTGACTGGAAGATATTGGCAAAGTTCTCAGCTTTTAACATTGGCTTGAGGAATTAGCTAGTATTGTCAGTTGCGTATCATTTTGGTGCATTTTTTGCAATGATTTGTGTATGAATATATTTTTTCATCTGCAGAATGTATCAATTTGTGTAAGATTTCCTTGTGGTGCATGCGGTCCGCCCCTGCATCCTCCATTGTATGCATTTTTTGCTGGGGATTGCCGTTATCTGCAGACCGCATAGGAATTGCTCCCCGGTTATAGACACGCTACAGTGTCTGGGTTTGGAGCATATCTACCCGTTTAGGCCACTTTTTTCAGTGAGTTTTTGTCTTTATGTGTATGGAATGTGCCACTTCATTTTGTTGGTAACGTTCTTTTGCACCTGGTAGCTTCTGTGTCACATGGTCTGTTGTGGGTGAGGCTTCTGTGTCACATGGTCTGTTGTGGGCGTGGCTCACAGCTTTATCCTACCTCACAGTGCATTGGTGATACCACTATGGAGACATGTGAGAGTCTGGCTGTGAGTTGGTTTCTAGCACTGTTCAGATCCTGTCCACACACCACGGATAGTTGAGTGGTAGGACCCCATGCTTGCTGAGACACCGTGACGTGGTGCATAGTTATAACTATGAACCGCACATAAATGCATACCAGGACCAAAAAAGGGTGTTAAATAACGGCATCCACACATGTAACATAAAAACAATGAGTACAAAGGTCCAATAAAATAAAACAGTAAAGTGCATATAGTGAAAATAAGCATGAAAATAACCAACCAGGGACCAGCAGCAGCATGCCATCATACGTTGAGGCACCCAAGAAGATGGTTATAAAAAAAACTTCACCTGTATACATTTCTGTATAGTGTGGTCCATCTCATGCTGCATAAGGTTTTGCCACATACATAAGGCCTAGAGCACTAGGCTTTGCTACTACCAATGGTGCTGTCACAAGTAGCAGCTGCTGCATGGCTGTCATATGGTCAAGAAGTGTCTGTTGCGTGGCTAAAAGCAGCAGGGCCAGATCTGGCGGGACAATCCTGGATTTTAGTGGCTGCCCCGTGGTTCCGGTACGGGGGAGGTATGTCCCGCTCTCAGGCAGCTGTCTCTGCATCCATAGGACGCATAGACAGTTACCTGTAATGATGAAGCAGAGAGCCGGTCCGCTCTCTGCTTCATCATTCCTCCCCCCTGTTGGTGCTCCACACTGCTGGTCTGTGCAGGGGGCGGGGCCGGCCGGGAGTCTGCTGTGTTCCTCCTTCTCCTACACAGACCAACATCTCTGTGTGTATCCTACTGCTGCTATAGAGATATTTGGAGGAACTAGGTGAATTTTATTTTTACTTCCTGCGAAGAGAGAATATATCCCTGGGCATAATGCTGTGAGGGGGTACTTAACTGGGCATATTACTGTGAAGGAGCATATGAATTTGCATAACTACTGTGAGGGGGCACATATCATGGAAAAACTACTGTGAGGGGGCACATATCTGGGCATAACTACTGTGAAAGAGGCACATATCTTGGCATAACTACTGTGGAGGAACACATATCTGGGCATAACCTGTAAAGGGCACATAATGTGGGCATAACTATTGTGTGGTTACATAAAGGGGAATAACTACTGTGTGGGGGCATTTAGGGGACTGGGTGGGATTAGGTGTATAGTTATGTTTTGGGCTGAGTTACAGGCGTGGCCTAGTGTGCAAAAGATTTGCTGCAGCGCACATAATGTCCCTCTTCTTTACTAAAGTTGGAAGGTATGGAAAAACCACATGGCCGGTTATAAACTGAAACTAATGACCACTTCTTTCATGAGCAATCTGCAGCTTTTGCCAACACTGTGGCTGTGGCTCGGCTATGTGAAGACCATGTGACGGACACTTCGTGAGATAACACTGTAACCCACTTGTGAGACGACTTTGCCAAATTTAGCACTTACAGGCCACTATATTCAACAGAACTGTATACCAAACATGAACAAACATATTTAGTTTACAACACAGAAACAATAAAGAAAATAGGATTGTAAGTATTATCCCAGCTACTAAAAATTACTAATATAATAAAACTGGTGGGAAGGGCCAAGGTGGTTCAGTGGTTAGCACTGGTGCCTTGCAGCGCTGGGGTCCTAGGTTCGAATCCAACCAAGAGAAACATCTGCATGGAGTTTGTATGTTCTCCCCGTGTTTGCATGGGTTTCCTCCCACACTCCAAAGACATACTGATAGGGAACTTAGATCGTGAGCCCCACTAGGGACAATGTGATGCAGAATATAGTAGTGCTATATAAGTGCATAAAAAAACAAATAAATAAAACATGGGGCATCGGCCGAAACAGGAATTTTTATTTTATTTTTTGTTTATATATGTCGGTTATTAATTTGAATCTATTTCCGTCTTTCTAAGTGGCAGTGCAATGTTTATTCTTCATCCGCACGATGATCCTCAAACATTTGCTTTGTGATACCTATAGAGATTTTTTTTTTCTGTGCTTTGGGCCCTATGCACACTACTGTATCTGCTTTGTGGTCCGCGAAATATAGATGCAGTCCGCTTTGCATCTGCATTTTCTGTGGACTTCAGTGGGACTGCGGGCCGCATTCTGCAGAAAAATATAGGGCATGTTCTGTCTTTTTGTGGAACAAACATACGTCTGCACACAGACCGTCCATGTGCTTTCTGCATATGTATGTTCGTTCCGTAAAAAGATAGACTATCTGGGTTATTTATTAAGACCGGCGTTTTAGACAGCGGTCTTAATAACCCATATATGTAGCAGTGGATCTGCCGAAGTAATGAAGAGTCACAGGCCTCTACATAACTTTGGCACATCCAGCGACCAGTCTAAATGTAGGATAGCTTCCTAGCTGACTTACATTTAGACCATTTTCTAAGCCTAAAACAGGCTGGCTCGTCCCCTTCCCCGCCACACCCACTTTTTTGGAACTGGCGTGAGCGAGAAAAATTTGCAGATTGCGGTGCAACTAACTAGACGTATTTCAGGATAATAAACGACATCCTACGTCTACAAAATACAGACCGCGAAACCTTTGAAAACAATGGGTCTGCTAATAAGATACGGACGGTACACACACCGCATCCTTATTTTGCGGATCTGCAATTTGCAAACAGCAAAACAGATATGGTAGTGTGCATGGGGCCCTAATAGGAAGATTTTTTCCTGTTTTTCTACTAATAATGGAATGTTTACGTTGACTACATAGGAAATTATTGGCCAGTTAGCAAAACCAAACTACAGCTATTAACACCATCTGGTGAGAATTGGGTTCTAGTATTTTAAAAAGCACCATGTTTTTATTGTGCATTTGCAAGTTTTATATGAGCTTGTAAAAAAATAATAGCACACACAACAGTCATAATATATGATGTGACTACATCTGTATACGTAAGATTCTGTGTAGTCGAAAGACAGAGAAAACAGTCGAGTGTCATACCATTATAATTTATCTACATTCTTAAGCAATTAAAAAATTATACGAACAATAATTAAAAAATATGAATTGTGTTCAAAATCCCTATTTATTTTTACTGAGATTAAGATAGTTTCACACTTTCCAAATGACTGAATTTTCTATACATCTGTAGTGACAACTGTGTGACCACTGGCACTGGGGATTATTTTAGATTGTAAATGAACACAGAGCAATGTCAGTGACCTTTCTCTCTTCTAATGAATCCATAGAGAAGAAGGAAAAATAACAATAACGGAAACTGGGCATGTTACGCGGTGTTCTCTGGAACTGCCCACCTGCCTTTTTCTACATATAGAAGTTGAAAGATAACTATATTCAGTAGATAGATTGGGACATAAGTAGAAAGATAACTATATTCAGTAGATAGCTTGGGACATAAGTAGAAAGATAACTATATTCAGTAGATAGATTGGGACATAAGTAGAAAGATAACTATATTCAGTAGATAGCTTGGGACATAAGTAGAAAGATAACTATATTCAGTAGATAGATTGGGACATAAGTAGAAAGATAACTATATTCAGTAGATAGATTGGGACATAAGTAGAAAGATAACTATATTCAGTAGATAGCTTGGGACATAAGTAGAAAGATAACTATATTCAGTAGATAGCTTGGGACATAAGTAGGCTTTTCTTTAAAAGTGGGGTGGAAAATATAGGGACAAAAATCCAGTCAGGGACATCAACCTTACCATGATATGGAGGCAGTAACTGGAGGTATAAGAACACTAGATCCATTAGGAGATAGAGAAGTAGAGGGGGAAAAAGAGTGATACAGTCTAAAAAAGATTATAAAGGAGTTGTAAAACTGCTAGACCTATCTAAGCAGCTTATGAAGGCAATACCTGAAGACATGAAGACTGTTCTTCTCGGTTTCATCATCTGGCAAGTTTTACGTAATGGTAAGAAATATAAAAGTCTATAGAGAATGAAAATTTAGAGAAATTTAAAATGTGACAAACGCTCTTGTCTTTGTTCACCACAGGGTCATACCAAACAAACATTCTACAGGCTTTCCAGTCCAGTATTAAACATTAGCACTAGCACTGGACTCTGGAACACTTACGGTACTTTCACACTTGCGGCAGATGATTCCGGCAGGCAGTTCAGTCGCCGGAACTGCCTGCAGGATCCGTCAAAACGTATGCAAACTTATGGCATTTGTCAGACAGATCAGGATCCTGATCTGTCTGACAAATGCATTGAAATGCTGGATCAGTCTCTCCGGTGTCATCCAGATTCGACATTAATGCATGTCAATGGGCAAGTGTTCCGGAATTTTGGACGGAGATAAAACCTCAGCATGCTGTCGTATTATCTCCGCCCTAAAAAGGCAAAAAAACTGAACTGAAGACATCCTGATGCATCCTGATTGCTCTCCGTTCAGAGTGTATTAGGATAAAACTGAAAAAAGATGGGTTTAAGGTGCAGGGGGTCCTTAGAGTGAAGCAAAATCTGCTTAGTCTGCACAAGAACAGTTGTACATCTGAAAAGAGGAAAGGTGTTGAAGACTGTCTTTGTCTTCACTACATATTTGTACTTCAACTACATATTGTAGTTGTTCCCTGAGTAATCTAGTTACTAGGATGCCAGTGTTTATTGTCTTAGTGGAGTAAAGCTGGCCATACACATTGTTCGGTTGGCCAAACCCATCGATTTTGGCAGGACTGGCTATGACTATGTGTATGGGGTATGTGTTACATCAAACATGTAAACTAGCGTAAGATAACATAGTAATATATGTTTGTATAGTTTCCAATTTAGCCTGTTATCCTGCAAGTTGATGCAGAGGAATGTTTGTGTAGAAGCCTTCTTTCCTTTAGACGCAGAGGATGTCCCCTCATCACAGTCATAGTCCTGGGGATAAATAGATGATGGGAGAGATCTCTGTACTGACCCCTGATATACTTTTGATAATCTTTCTGGGTACTGAAGTCCCCCCATTCCAGTTATTACTTTAGTTGCCCTCCTCTGAACCCTCTCCAGCTCTGCTATGTCTGCTTTGTTCACAGGAGCCCAGAACTGTACACAGTACTCCATGTGTGGTCTGACTAGTTATTTGTAAAGTGGCAGGACTATGTTATCATCATGGGCATCTATGCCCCTTTTGATCCAACCCATTATCTTACCGGCCTTGGCAGCAGCTGCCTGACACTGGTTCTACAGCTTAGTTTGCTGTTCACCAAAATTCCTAGGTCCTTTTCCATGTCAGTGTTACTGAGTGTTTTATTATTTAGTATGTACAGGTGATTTGCATTATTCCTTCCCATGTGCATCACCTTATATTTGTCAGTGTTAAACCTCATCTGCCACTTATCTGCCCAAGCCTCCAATCTATCCAAATCCCTCTGTAGTAGTATACTGTCCTCTTCAGTGTAAATTACTTTACACAGTTTAGTATTGTCAGCATAATATAGTTTACTGTGCAAACCTTTTACAAGATCATTAATAAATATATTGAAGAGAATAGGGCATAATACTGACCCCTGTGGTACCCCACTAGTGACAGTGACCCAATCTGAGTGTGTACCGTTAATAACCACCCTCTGTTTTCTATCACTGAGCCAGGTACTTACCCACATACAAACATTTTCTCCCAGTCCAAGCATTCTCATTTTATATACTAACCTTATATAGAAACATAGAATGTGTCGGCAGATAAGAACCATTTGGCCCATCTAGTCTGCCCAATATACTAAATACTATGGATAGCCCCTGGCCCTATCTTATATGAAGGGTGGCCTTATGCCTATCCCGTGCATGCTTAAACTCCTCCACTGTATTTGCAGCTACCACTTCTGCAGGAAGGCTATTCCATGCATCCACTACTCTCTCAGTAAAGTAATACTTCCTGATATTACTTTTAAACCTTTGCCCCTCTAATTTAAAACTATGTCCTCTTGTAGCAGTTTTTCTTTTAAATATTCTCTCCTCTCTTACCTTGTTGATTCCCTTTATGTATTTAAAAGTTTCTATCATATCCTCTCTGTCTCGTCTTTCTTCCAAGCTATACATGTTAAGGTCCTTTAATCTTTCCTGGTAAGTTTTATCCTGCAATCCATGTACCAGTTTAGTAGCTCTTCTCTGAACTCTCTCCAAAGTATCAATATCCTTCTGGAGATATGGTCTCCAGTACTGAGCACAATACTCCAAATAAGGTCTCACTAGTGCTCTGTAGAGCGGCATGAGCACCTCCCTCTTTCTACTGGTAATGCCGCTCCCTATACACCCAAGCATTCTGCTAGCATTTCCTGCTGCTCAATGACATTGTCTGCCTACCTTTAAGTCTTCTGAAATAATGATCCCTAAATCCCTTTCCTCAGATACTGAGGTTAGGACTGTATTACTGATCTTATATTCTGCTCTTGGGTTTTTATGCCCCAGGTGCATTATCTTGCACTTATCAACATTAAATTTTAGTTGCCAGATTTTTGACCATTCATCTAGTTTTCCTAAGTCCTTTTCCATTTGGTGTATCCCTCCAGGAACATCAACCCTGTTACAAATCTTTGTGTCATCAGCAAAAAGACACACCTTACCATTGAGGCCTTCTGCAATTTCGCTGATAAAGATATTAAACAATATGGGTCCCAGAACAGATCCCTGAGGTACCCCACTGGTAACAAGACCTTGGTCTGAATATACTCCATTGACAACAACCCTCTGTTGCCGGTACCTCAGCCACTGCCTAATCCATTCAACAATATGGGAGTCCAAGCCCAAAGACTGCACTTTATTGATAAGCCGTCAATGTGGGACAGTATCAAAAGCCTTACTAAAGTCTAGATAAGCGATGTCTACTGTACCTCCTCCATCTATTATTTTAGTCACCCAATCAAAAAAATCAATAAGATTAGTTTGACATGATCTCCCTGAAGTAAACCCATGCTGTTTTTCATCTTTCAATCCATGGGATTTTAGATGTTCCACAATCCTCTCCTTAAGTATGGTTTCCATTAATTTCCCGACTATTGATGTCAGGCTTACTGGCCTATAGTTGCCCGATTCCTCCCTACTACCTTTCTTGTGAATGGGCACAACATTTGCTAATTTCCAATCTTCTGTGACGACTCCTGTTGCCAGTGATTGGTTAAATAAATCTGTTAATGGTTTTGCTAGTTCACCGCTGAGCTCTCTTAATAGCTTTGGGTGTATCCCATCAGGCCCCTGTGACTTATTTGTATTAATTTTAGACAGTTGACTTAGAACCTCTTCCTCTGTAAAGACACATGCATCAAAAGATTAATTAGTCTTCTTTCCTAACTGAGGTCCTTCTCCTTCATTTTCCTTTGTAAAAACTGAACAGAAGTATTAATTGAAGCAGTCAGCTAGTTCTTTATCTTCTTCCATATACCTTACTTATTTTGATTTTAATTTGTTAATTCCTTGTTTTAGTTTCCTTTTTTCATTTATGTATCTGAAGAATGCCTTATCGCCTTTTTTCCCTGACTGAGCTAATTTCTCTTCTGCCTGTGCTTTAGAAGCTCTTATACAGTAACTTGTTTGGCCTCTCTCTGCCTAATCTTATAAATTTGTCTGTCTGTCATCCTCTTCTTTTTTTTTTAATTCCTAAATGCTATCTTTTTGTTTTTAATGATTTTGGCCACTTCTGCTGAGTACCACAGTGGTCTCTTTCTGATTCCATGATTTTGGCCACTTCTGCTGAGTACCACAGTGGTCTCTTTCTGATTCCATGATTTTGGCCACTTCTGCTGAGTACCACAGTGGTCTCTTCCTGCGGTACAGTATCAAATGCTTTGGAGAAGTCCAGATATTGACTCAACCCAGTGAAGTCTCATCCTCAAAGAAACTGATTAAATTAGTTTGACATGACCAATCCCTCATGAAGCCATGCTGATATAGCATCTCTTAGGCCCCTTTCACACGAGCGAGTATTTCGCGCGGGTGAAATGCGTGATGCGAATGCATTGCGCCCGCACAGAATTCAGACCCATTAATTTAAATGGGTGTGTGTACAAGAGCGTTGGTTTTCACGCATCACTTGCACGTTGCGTGAAAATCACAGCATATTCTATTGTCTGCGATTTTCATGTAACGCTGGATCCATAGAAGTGAATGGGGCTGTGTGAAAATTGCATTGCATCCGCAAGCAAGTGCGAATGCGATGCGCTTTTCACTGATGGTTGCTAAGAGATGTTTGTAAACATTCAGTTTTTTATCACATGTGTGCAAAACGCATTAAATCGCATTGCACCCGCGCGATAAAAACTGAACAACTGAACGCGATCGCAGACAAAACTGAATGAACTTGCTTGCAAAATTGTGTATTTCTCACTGAATGCATCCGCAATGCATCCAGACCTAATCCAATCACGCTCATCTGCAAGGGGCCTTAGAAAACCTTTACACAGTTTACCCAAGACAAATGTTATACTTACTGTCTTAAAATTTGCTAAGTGCCAATCCTGTGGAACACTCCCTGCCAGTATAGAGTCCTTTGGAGAGAGTTATTGATACTTTGGAGAGAGTTCAGAAAAGAGCTACTAAACTAGTACATGGATTGCAGGATAAAACTTACCAGGAAAGGTTAAAGGATCTTAACATGTATAGCTTGGAAGAAAGACGAGACAGAGGGGATATGATAGAAAATGTTAAATACATAAAGGGAATCAACAAGGTAAAAGAGGAGAGAATATTTAAAAGAAGAAAAACTGCTACAAGAGGACATAGTTTTAAATTAGAGGGGCAAAGGTTTAAAAGTAATATCAGGAAGTATTACTTTACTGAGAGAGTAGTGGATGCATGTAATAGCCTTCCTGCAGAAGTGGTAGCTGCAAATACAGTGGAGGAGTTTAAGCATGCATGGGATAGGCATAAGGCCATCCTTCATATAAGATAGGGCCAGGGGCTATTCATAGTATTCCATATTTTGGGCAGACTAGATGGGCCAAATGGTTCTTATCTGCCCACACATTCTATGTTTCTATGTTTCTATATCAGAAATAAGGCTCTGGCTATGACATTACTTAATTCTCTTAGGATACGGGGGTGTATGCCATCTGGTCCTGCTCATTTTTATATTTTAATCTTTTGACACAACTGTACTTCTTGCTGGGTCAGACAGGACACTTTAAATGGTGAATTTATTTTTACACTCTGCATTTCATCTGACAGATTACATTCCTCAGTGAATGCAGTGGAAAAAAAATATTTAATAGCTTTGCTTACTCCTCATCGCTGTCTGCAAGTCCCGCCTCATCATTTTGTAAAGGGCCAACACCTAAATATTTATACTTTTTACCATTAATATAACTGAAGAACATTTTAGGGTTAGTTTTACTCCCTTTGGCCATGAATCTCTCTGTCTCCAGTTTGGCTGGTTTTATTTGTCTTTTAAGTATTCTATTTTTTTCCTTATAGTTTTTTAATATCCTTGCTAGTGATTTAAATGCTGTCTTTTTGTCATTATCTACATTGTTTTTTTTTTTCTTGTTCTTACCCTTTTATTCCCAAAAGGTATGTACTTCTCACAATTAGTGTTTAGGATGGTTTTAAAAATATCCAATTTTGTGGCTGTATTTTTAGCTTTGAGGACTTTGTTCCAGTTAGTTTGGCCTTTACTCTCTTAGCTGGTTAAATTTAGCTTTTTTGAAGTCTGGTATTTTTGTGCTTCCCTGAAGAAACACTCTTTAGAATAACAATAGAAAGGTTATTATTTAATGGTTATCATTTCCCAGATGTCCCCCAACCTGCACATCTGTTGTTCTGTCAGGTCTTTTCATTAATACTAAGTCCAGCATGGCCGTCCCTGTAGTCGGGTCCTGAACCTGCTTGGGAAAAGTTTTGGTTATTGCGAATGGTGAATATACTGAAACAGTCTCCAAAGAATGTGGAAAAGTACACTTTTTGTTCCATTTGAATAAGATTTTATGTTTCAGTTTTACATTTTCATATATGGTGAGGACCACCACAATATGGCTTTTTTTTTCCATAAAATGTATCAGATAGTGTTCAAGTCAAGTGATATCAGGCTCCTTAGAAGGGGTTATCACACAAATTAAGAACTCTTTTTATTTGGCTCAAAAAACATCTAGAGGGCTTTCTTCCCTTTCTGTGGGTGGGCAGCAGCTTGCCACATGAGACCTGCAGCTCCCAAGATGCATTGCAGTTAACTCTTATTAACCCCTTCCTCCCCATGTATAGAAAATAGTCCCTCACATATAACCCCAGAGATAAATATGGTATTTAATGACCCCACAATTTCCTTCTCCGCTTTGTAGACAGAGCTATAGCTATATATTAGGGGTGAATGAATGAAAGGTGTCTGGACACCAGCTCTGAAAAGAGGAAGAAAGCAGGGAAGCTACCAAGCATTAAATATTGACTGAGCACAGTCCGAAACGGATTGATCGGTGTGGGGAGATGTCTTGTTATGTGCCATTTTTTGTCTTTTTTTAAGTCCTAAGTGCTGGACCTGCTATTTTGTTTCTGCTGAGCATTACGGTCCACCACTGAATACAGGAGATGGTGGACCAGAAGGATAAACAGCAGGGGATTCTTCCAGAAAGGAAAATGTGCAGGAAAAAACTAAATCACTATATTTTTTATCGCATGTACTGTAAATTGCAATAATAATTTAGTATGCCTTATTCACTGTATAGTTTTTGTGGGATAATCCAAATTTTTTTTCTGGCTATGCTGTTTCCAACCCAAATATGCTGGGATGTGGATGATAGGAGACAAATATGGATCTTTATATTCAAATAGAGACCCATACTCAATTTTTTTTTTATTCTTTATTTTTAATGATTTTTAACAAAATCAAAACACATGTTAGCATCTTGACATAGGTAATCTATAGAAATACAATTTCATACAAGAGATGAACACAGGATTACCTGAGAGAGTTAAGAGAAAATATTCACTTGTCAGAGGTATGTCAGAGAAAATAAGACATACAAATAACACATTATAGGCGGGAACATTAGTGACTAGGTGAAGGGTGAGATACATTTGTCAACTGCAAGTAGCTGTGATTGTGCATTGTTGCATCTAATAAATGGAGTAAACTCTGTAGGGATTTCCCAAATGGTAGCCTTCAGATAAATACACAGTAGCCTTTTAGTGGTGGAAATCAAAGTAATAAATGTCTTTTATTGTTAGCACACCACAATTCAACAGGCGGTAGTGACCAGCTTACTTTAGCTGACACTTAAAGAAAAACAATTCAGTCTTGAATCTGAACAATCACATAGAAAGATTTAGGGCACAGTACCGTACTCCCGGCTTTGTCTCTCGACAGAGACCCTCTGTTTTTCACTCGGCTCCAAAAACACACAGGCAGGTAATCATCACCCCTGACCCTGCTGGCTGACTTTTTGTAAGCCCGCCAAAACCCGGCCTGGACCATGGGGAACAGTCACCCACCCTGCACTTTGGCTGCTCCCAGTAAGAGCCGGCCCGGATTAGCTTTTCACAGCTATGCTAACTATCAAAGTGTCCATCAGAAACTGCTGCGGACATATGCATTACTGGCTCCTACTTCAACGATGCCAGGAACCTCGGTGACACATATCTTCCATCTATGATTGTCCCTTGTGCCTTTCTACAACGCATACATAGAGGACAACCATTGGGTGTAGATGAGTATCTATCGTCAACCGCTCTTAAGTTTTAATAGCTTTGTTATGGAATGTCAGCCAGGGTTGCCAAATTTTCAAAAATGCCGACCTCCTGCCCATACTCCAACCCGCCATCTCCTCCATGAGACACCCCCACTCATATTGAGGAGGTTAGCTCTGAAAATGGATCAGTGGGACACATCTCTCCATTTCCATGTAAGTAATGTGCAATGCAAAGTGTTGAGTTTAGTTTATGTTATTACAGTGTAGCATTTAAAAAAAAAAAATTATAGTATGTGCAAACAGTATATAATAATTTTTTTATCGTTTTAATTCCTTGTGGACACTACTGCATAAGAGCTCTGTACAGTCTCTGGTGTGTCGTATGGAAAGGTCATGTTCACATGTGGATTCTGTCAGGATTTTGGCATTTGTATATTCAAACACTATGAGCAAGCAGTTTGTCAACAGTGCATTTGAATTTAAAGGAATTGACCAGTTTTTGTTAACTCTTTATTAATTCAGAAATAGAATTATATAACAGTCATACATTACAATAATGTTCAATATAACAGAACGTGTATCAGTCCAGTACTGTCACGGCCTATGGTATGTTGTGTGACACTTTCCTTCACTTGGTTGTCCGTGGCAACGTGTGGTGTTCAGTGCATGTGGTGGCAGTGTCTCAGCCCTATGGCTGATCCCCAGGACATGATTGCCACACATGCCGTTGCCCGCGGCAACAGGTGAACTGTGTTTGTTTGTGTGTATTCCCCTTTAAGTGGCCGTCTTCCCTTGCATTGTGTTTGAATGGTTAATTCCCTTCTATGTGTGTGAACACTGGGTGTGTCTGTTGGGTGTGGCTACTTGGGCCTATAAAGCCTCAGTGTATTTCACTTGTCTGAGGGGTACTTCAGCCATGGTTAGCTGGAGCAGCCTCCTGTGTATTACATCTGCCAGTGGGGGCCACCCTTGTGGTCATAGGTTTTATGTTGATGTTCACCTGATGTTTTCCTTTGTCATCTGTTTATTGCAACTATGGATGTCCTGGTTACCTGTGTGATATGTGTGCTGTGTCCCTTAGTGTTTTGTGGACATTAGTAGTCATGCATGGGTTCCAGTCAGCGTGGCTGTGACAGGTACGTTTGGAACTACTTTAGTTCGCCTGTCATATCTGTATGTTGTATTTGTTCCCCCATTCCTTGTAGTGTATGGTTTCCTGGCGTCCTGTGTGGTGTGTGTGCTCTGTCTATTGTGTGTTTGTGGACAGCAGCACTTATACTTGGGTCCCAGGCTCTGTGTCTGTAGCAGGTAGGTGTTAGTACTTGTTGCACTTACCTGCCATTGCCATATGACTGTTCCTGTTCCCCTTTCTTTATAGTTTGGCCACTTTAGACTCCTATTTGTCCATGTCCAGGAGGAACAGGTAGTCTACCCAGCTCCTAGCTTAGGGACCTGCGGAGGGTTAGTAGGGACCCGAGGTTCCAGAGCATGAGTCCTCCTACCTTCAAGGTCGGCTCATGTCGCTAGGAGTTAGGGTCAGGTTAGGGAAGCAATAGGAGGTGACCTGCTCCCTAATTCTGTCTTCCTGGCTGAGTCATGACTACCATCTTCTGTCATCGCACAGCTGAGGGTTTTCCCCATACTCAGCCGTGACAAGTACATATTGTACAGTTGCACATACCTTGCAATATCAGTAAACAACGTCATATATGAAAGTTGAAATTACATTTATTAACTAAGTGGAGTGAACAAAGGCATCCTGTATAGTTGACAGGGCCCGGTGCATTCTCAGAACTGTATACGTAGTGAGTGGGGATCTGCACCATATGCCCCAAACCCTGTCAAACTTTTGAGGTGTATTACGATGCCTGTAAATCACAGAAACATATAGTAAGATCTGGTCTATTTGTGTATTCCACATGCCTAAATTTGGGACATTTGGGCTGTACCATCTCAAGGCTATACATTTGCGTGCTAGGAATAGCGACTCTCGCAAAAAGATAGACATATAATGGTCCCACTGATCCTCCTCCATTATTCCTAAGAGACACAGATCAGGGGTGCGTGTAACCCGAACTGGTAGCAGGGTCGAAAGAAAGGCTGTCACCCCATTACAAAATGCAACAATTGGATCACATACCCACATCATGTGCCAGAAGTCTGCCTCCAATTCTCCATACCTTGGTAAGGCCTTATTGGGCGACCTTCCCATTATATGCAATCTGATTGGTGTGAGATATGTTTGATGAGTAATATATAGTTGAATTAACTTGCTGGTGATACTTGGAAATGTGATTCTAATAAGTCAGATATTGATTCATCTGTGAGTTTGGGTATTTGTCTTTTCGATTTATCTATTACAGGGAAGGACAACCTGAGGCTCTCCAGATGTTGCAAAACTACAACTCTCATCATGCCCGGACAATCTACAGCTATTAGCCTACAGCAGGGGATGGTGGGAGTTGTAGTTTTACAACAGCTGGAGAGCTGCAGGTTGGCCATCCTGATCTATTACCTTCAGGGGAGCGGCAAGAGACTTTGCACGCAGCAGATGTGAATAGATTGCAGAAACAAGGTATCTGGGTCACTTGGTTTTAACAACTCCTATTAGCGGATACTGGGAGAATTTAGTGTTGGGGTCTGGATAAATAGCTTGTAGGGCCGATCTGAGGCTACTTCCATCATAGATCTGCACAAACGCATCCGTTCCGATAATACAACCGCATGCATCCGTTCAGAACGGGTCCATTTGTATTATCTTTAACATAGCCAAATCGGATCCGTCTTGAACACCATTGAAAGTCAATGGGGGACGGATCCGTTTTCTATTGTGCCATATTGTGTCAGTGAAAACGGATCCATCCCCATTTACTTACATTGTGTGTCAGGACGTTTGGCTCAGTTTCGTCAGATGGACACCAAAACGCTGCAAGCAGCGTTTTGGTGTCCGCCTCCATAGCGGAATGGAGGCAGAACGGAGCCAAACTGAGCCAAACTGATACATTCTGAGCAGATCCTTATCCATTCAGAATGCATTAAGGGCAAACTTATCCGTTTTGGACCGCTTGTGAGATCCCTGAAAGGATCCCACAAATGGAAACAAAAACGCCAGTGTGAAAGTAGCCTAAGTTGTAAATAGGAAAAGAACATAGATCTAGGTATTTAAAATTTTTGTGTCAGGTCTGTGACTGTCAAAAAAACGTCCTGGTCGTATACATCCCCCAGGCTGTGCACCCCGGCCATCTTCCATCTCTCCGCTCCCATGATCGCCTGTATTCCCGGCAGGGAATGATTATGCCGTAATGGTATTTCAGAAATTACACTCGTAAATTGCGTTGTTAATTTTGCTTCCTTCCAAACTCCCTGTGCCAATCTATGTATGGGAAGCAACAGTTTCTGAGCCCTAGAAAAATTCTCCAGGACTGACCATAGAGTATGGACGCCCAGGTAATGTTTAAGGAAATACTCAGAGTCAGGGAGTTCCTCAGTGGTGTACCAAGTATGTATGAGGCGTAACTGCCCTGCCAGGTAATATAATCTGTAATCTGACAGTGCCATGCCTCCCTCAGTCTTTGGTCTCCTTAATGTATCCAAGCTTAATTTTGATCGGGAGTTTCCCCATATGAAGGTTTGGGTCATGGAATCCAATTCTTTAAATATTGATTTGGAGATGGGCACCTCCGAATGCTGTAACGCATAAAGGGCCTTGGGATGGGGTAATCATTTTAACTAAATTAATACGTCTCGCTACTGACAAGGGGAGTGACTTCCAGGTTTTGAATTTATCCCGTATGTGTGTAATTAGAGGATGAATATTAATAGATAGCGCTTTAGAGTGTTGTTTAGCTATGTTAACCCCAGGTATTTGAACGTGTCTACCACTTTCAATCCTGCCATGTGCGAGGGGCCCGACTGCTATTTTTTTGCAGAGACATGTATACAGATTTTTCCCAGTTAATCTTAAGGACAGAGAATTTTCCAAATTCATCTATCAGAGCCACTGCATTATATAGATAAATATTTGGGGAGGACAGATATAGAATCACATCATCAGTGTACAACCCAATGCGCGCCTCTCTCTCTCCCAATCTTATCCCAATAATGTTATCCCTCTGCCTCACCTGGCTGGACAAAAGCTCAACCACCAGTGCGAATAGTAATGGTGACAGGGGACATCTTTGCCTTGTTCCTCTCTGTAGGGTAAAGCTATCAGATAGTTGACCATTCACTAATAGTCTACTCACTGAGTTAGTGTATAATAATGAGATCCATCTGCAGAACTGAGGGCCAAACCCGAAATTTCGGAGACACACATGCAGATATGCTCATTCAGTAGAATCAAAGGCTTTGGTCGCGTATAGGGAAGCCAAGGCCCAATCATGATCAGTGGAGCGGCCAATCTGGGTAATTACCTGTACCAGTGGCGTAGCTAGAAATGACTGGTCCCCACAGCAAATTTTTGATTGAGGCCCCCCTCCCCCAGTAATTTTTTTGCAAACCCTTTCTTTCATGCCGCCCCCATTCCTGTTAGTAAAAATCACTCTCTCAGGCCAGGCCCGGCAGCTGTTCCATCCGTCTATACTGCCACTGTATATAATTTTATTGTGTAATACCGTTGAGAGGCCCTGACAAAATCTTTTAGTCCTCCTCCTCCTGGATGGGCCCCTTCTGGGTCAGGGCCCCAAAGCAGTCGCTTCCCCTATAGCTAAGCCCCTGACCTGTACCCTTCTAATATTCTCCAAGGTTGACTTCCCTGGCATGAATCCCATCTAATCTGGATGAATCAATGACAGGATTGCCAGATTTAGTCGGGTAGCTAATATTCTTGTGAGGATTTTATAATCTAATGTACATTTAAAAGTGCGATTAGTCTATATGAGCTACAGTCAAGTGGATCTTTATCGGGCTTAAGTATCAGAATTACAGTGGCTTCCATGAAGGAGGTGGGTAGGTTTCCTGTCTCTAAGGCCGAATGAAGGGTGGATAGCAGCTGTGGGGCCAATTTATCTGAGTATCTGGCATACACCTCTTTAGGGAGCCCATCGGGTCCTGGGGACTTCCCATTGTTAAGATCCGAAATTGCCTGCAGTATTTCCTCCAAAGGTATGGGCTGCTCTAACTGAGCACCCTGTGACGTGGTCAGGGTAGGGAAGGGGATACTATTTAAGTAGGTAAATATTTCTGCTTCAGAGGCTGTTATACTAGATTTGTATAGATTGTCGTAGAACTGTCTAAAAGTCTGAAGAATGTCCGACTGTATGTGAAGCTCCTGACCAGCTAGGGATCGTATTGCTAGAATTGTAGATGAATTTAGCAGATTGGTTACCTAACTCAAACGCAGTTTGTTTCAGAAAAAAACTTTTTTCTATCTGCCTTTTCTCTTCGGGTTGCCAAATATTGTCTCCCTGCCTGGAGCCAGGCGGTCCTGTTAGACTCAGTGGGGTGTTGGATGTACTGTTGTTCTAAGTTAGTACATTGGGATGCCAACTCCAATTCAGAGCGGCTGGTGTCCCTCTTGATATAAGAAATGCTAGAATGTAAGCATCCCCTCAAGAAAGCCTTCAGGGCAACCCATAGGAGGATTAAATTGGGTTCCTCTGTGTGTACCGATAAAAACTCATCTATCTGGTAGGGGATGCCATCAGCCGCTCCCAAGAGACCCAGCCAAAACGGGTGTATGTTAATTTTGTACATCACTGAGGGAGCGTTACGAGTTAAGATTCCTAATATTGGTGAGTGATCCGACACTCCTCTGGGTAAGTATACTATGAAGCGAAGGTTTAATAGCACATTTTCGCTCCTTAGCATATAATCAATTCATGTCAGCGAGTGGTATCCTCCACTGTGACACGAGTATTCACGGGTTGTAGGGTGAGCAAACCTCCATAGATCAGACCAGCGGAACTCTGTCATAAATCTGCTTAATTGTGAGGGGACCCCTGAAACTTGTGGACCTCCCCCACTCACAAACCGATCCATGGATGGGTCCAGCAACACTCCCAGACATATGGTTCTAGCGTGTGGGTAGGCAGCTGCAAAAGCTGCTGCCTGATGTAGCCCATGCATTGACCCAGGGGGAGGGTTGTATATTCCCAATATAGTGTATTGTATGTTGTCAATAAGAGAATGAGCAGACAATGGGCCCCTATAACGGGAGGGGGAGAGTATACTTATTTAAAATATAACTTTTAATAAGATCTAAAGATATCAGAATAATAAGACTCACTACACATAGTAGACATGCATACACATAAACGACCAACTAAATGGTGCCTTGCTGATATAGACAAAAAATCAGTTCCGTCCGGGAAGACGCGAACAGTCTTACCAGACCCTTTGTAGGTAGTGGGAGAGGTCCTTGGATGCAGGAGACAGGAGACACTTGGATCATGCCGTGCGGGAATAGGATTCACTGTGGGGCCGAGTAGACGGAGCAATGGAGTGAATCCTATATAACCCTACCAAGATGAAGGGGGCTATTATGCTACTACCTATCTACACAGAGCACTCGCCTTGGAAAAGGCGACCCCGTCCGGTAGCCTATCCCTATATTGGACATAACCCTAAAACTACAGAAGTTATGCCAGTGAAATGAAGGTGAAATTGCTTCAAAATGGTCTCCCGACGTGGCACGTTTCTGTCCGTGACTCTTTAGGGGAAAGACTGCAGGAAGATGAAAGGTAGAAAGCCGCAGGTATCTGACCTGAGGCTGAATACACACTGGAAAAGGGGACAAGCTGAGAAGCTTGTGCTCTGCTATCCCGGGGTGGGATGCAGTATTGCGCCTGGCTGGTTTATTGCATTGTTACCCCCAACCAGAAGGGTTTCATTTGCCAGGGACTATTGTGTCCCCCGGACCGTCTAGCACAGGACTACCCCTCCTGCGCAATACTGCATCCCATCCCGGGATAGCAGAGCACAAGCTTCTCAGCTTGTCCCCTTTTCCAGTGTGTATTCAGCCTCAGGTCAGATACCTGCGGCTTTCTACCTTTCATCTTCCTGCAGTCTTTCCCCTGAAGAGTCACGGACAGAAACGTGCCACGTCGGGAGACCATTGGAAGCAATTTCACCTTCATTTCACTGGCATAACTTCTGTAGTTTTAGTGTTAAGTCCAATATATGGACAGGCTACCGGACGGGGTCGCCTTTTCCAAGGCGCGTGCTCTGTGTAGATAGGTAGTAGCACAATAGCCCCCTTCATCTTGGTAGGGTTATATAGGATTCACTTCATTGCTCCGTCTACTCGGCCCCACAGTGAATGTACCTATTCCCGCACGGCATGATCCAGGTGTCTCCTGTCTCCTGCATCCAAGGACCTCTCCCACTACCTACAAAGGGTCTGGTAAGACTGTTCGCGTCTTCCCGGACGGAACAGATTTTTTGTCTATACCAGCAAGGCACCATTTAGTTGGTCGTTTATGTGTATGTATGTCTACTGTGTGTAGTGAGTCTTATTATTCTGATATTTTTAGATCTTATTAAAAGTTATATTTTAAATAAGTATACTCCCCCCTCCCGTTATAGGGGCCCATTGTCTGCTTGTCACTTTGGAGTGTCTGCATAGCCTGAATTGATTCAGTGCTCTGATCAATTTTTTTGCTCAATAAGAGAATGAACAAAGACATATCTGCCTTCTAAATAAACTGCTAGGTCTTTTACCTCCTATCGCGATTGTTTGTGTATTAATATAGACACACCCCTGAAAGAAGAGGAGTGATAAGAGTGTGCTGCCCACTGAACCCATGGTTTCCGCAGAGCTCGCGAGGTGGTATTAGTAAGATGCGTCTACTGGAGGCACAGAATATGTGGACCAGATTTTCTAACAAAGAAGAATATCATAAACCTTTTATGCGGAGTACCCATGCCCCTGACATTCTATGACACAATCTTTAAGTCTGCCATAATGTCTGAAATAAATGCATGACATACAAGTACCTAGATGTGGCAATTAAATTCCAAGTGTGCAACAGCATGTCTGGATCAATGATGTTCATAGGCAAACAATTATTAATAGGCCAGAAAAACCAGGATGCCCCTGCCATGAATGTTAAGTGGCAGAGGCATGCGAGTTGCGACTGTGGCAAATAACGACCAATTAAACCCATATAAGAAAATTAGGACTTGAGAGTATGGACTACAAAATTCAATTACTTAAAGGGAACCTGTCACCAGTTTTATGGTGTCCTAACTAAGGGCAACATAAATAAGTGACTGATTCTCTTAGCAAAATGCTGGGTCACTTTCTTTAATTGACCCAGTCAATCTGCCAACATCTTGTATTGAAAAGCTCCAGCTGATAATGATGGTCATGAATATTTATGAGCTCCTGACACTCCCCGCCCACCTGCTGCTGAATGACAGTTATTTTCCATATGAATCAGCAGCAGGTAGGCAGGGGAGTGGCTATAGCTCTGAATTAAATATACGCTGGACTCGATGACCTCACGCCGGACTCCAATCAGCTCATTAGCGTGTTGCATGCGGCATCTTTGTGTATATATTATGAGGTAACCATCTGTCACACCAGTAAGTTAATACATCTAAGGCACTTTTTAGTAGTTAATGATTGTATATAATTAGTTAGATTATAATCAAATATCCACATGACAGATTCCCTTTAAAGAGATACATAATGCAGCACTGATCATAGATAATATCAGTATAGTTGGTATCAAACACGATTTACGACACCGACTTGTGTTGAGCCCACTGATACTGTCTGGGTCTTCAACGTCTCGGAGAGCGCCGTCTCGAGGCCAGCCATTCATTGACTTCTTCCGGTGATGTGAAGAATATCGCCCTATCTCCATCAACCATGCAAAGCTTGGCAGGGTATCCCATGGAATATGGAATGTTGGCCTCTCTCAAGCGTCTCTTGGCATCCATGAAGGTGACCAGCTGCTTTTGGAGTTCCATGGAGAAGTCTGTGAAAATGGAGATTCTGGCATTATCATATTTGATTTCTTGCCATTGTCTGGCTAGAGCTAGGATTTTATCTATATCCTTGCAGTTTAGGAATCTCGCCAGCAATGGTCGAGGAGGAGCCCTAGGCGGTGGAGGCTTCGCTGGCACTCTGTGCACACGTTACGCATGCTTATGCTTGGGAAAACTCTGCTTCTGGAAAAAGTTCTTTATTCCAGTTCTCGAATTGGCCAGTTTTGATGATCTATTCTCAGGTTAGGTTATCAATATCTCATTGTTGGGGGTCTGACTCCTGCTGTTTGAAGAGAACGCAGTGCTTGTGCACTCTCTCCACTGTTTAGCTGCTCGCCATCAACACTGCAGCGGCGAGCTGGTGTAATTGCAGCTCTTCCATCCCCATTCACTTCAATGGGAAAGAGCAGACAGAGTGTAACTGCTTCTTCCCATGTCAATCTGTTTTTCAGCCATGCCATGGATTATCTTCAGATCCATGCTGATGTGTCACGCAACATATAGACCAAAAAAATCCCTTTAGGGGTCTCTAACTAATGATAAAATATATCTTTATTTATTCATTACTAAAATCGTGATACACAAATTCTATAAGGAAAATCTAGTGTTAAAACTATCAGAATACAGTGAGATGTTAGATATATGTTATCTTCTCATGTATTTAACTGTCCACAACTCAGGGGTATAGTTACATTGAGTATGTATTCATAGAAATTCCTATCATGTGTAAGGGATCGCCTCTTATTTGGGGGTCATTCTCACAGATACGACTTTAGGACACCAGGTTTCAGGTCCAAACCGTGCATTTATTGCGCACACTCCAACCAATACAGGTTATCATGAAGTCGCAGCTTCACCTAACACATGTGACATCCACATAAAATAATAAACACTTGCCCGGCTAGGCTCTAACAAACACAGAGTTTCCTGACTCACCTAAGTCCTTGTTCACACCCTGTGAACACATGCGGCTTTCTCAGCCAATGTCCCACAGCCTCCTGGCTGTACAGAGCACAGTACGCCCACTGCCTCCAGTCCAGTGTCTCAGCACACATGGGGAATAGTGGTCTCTCAGCCCTCCTGGCTTGGACCACACAGAGCCTCCAGGCCTCTGTCCACAGGCACACTTCCCCCTTGCTGACACCCTGGGAGGTGCTTTGTGCCAGCCTGATTACTTCCAGCTGGTCTCACCTGTGGTGGAATAGGGGTGTGGATGGAACTAGTCACCCCTTCCTTGCCTCTAACCTGCGTGAGACCTGTCACTGTCTCACACATGGTATTTCACCCATGAAAGTACTTGAAGCGGGGAATCAGTTTGATGTCCTCATGTGTATCCAGTTGGACCAGAGATATATCACTGTCTTGTCATATCCCTAAAATGTGGGCCAGATAAGAGTTAGTTAATTTAAATTTTGTGTGATTTGTACTGTGTCACTCAGTACACCGTGTTCCTAAAACATAGCCACTTGTGTAGTGGATCGTTTATCTCAACTGTTCAGACACAAACAGCGTTTCTGCCACTTATTGATTTAGAGGAGATTATACCTTGTTGCAACAACTGGCAATGTTTGCCACCAGTTGGCATCACTTATAGGTTCTCTCTCTTATGTTAGTGATCCTGTGTGCTGACAGTTGATTTGTGTCACAGTAACTGAGTTTGAAAATTACTCATGTATTCAATTCACTCTAAACTATGCCTCATCTTGCTGTTCAGCTGTAGTTTAGCTTGCTGGATAATGACAATGTGCCTTTAGACGATCGCTATCTGGTCTGAAGCTGGTCCTGTGTTCACCTGCTATTTCACTCTCTGTATTCTGTCTAAAACGGAACGCTACACTATGGCACCCCTCCCGACATGTTTCGCCACTGCTGTGGCTTCGTCAGGGGAAGTGGGGTCCTAAGCGTGCACGCGCTCGTGACGACCACTATTTATGCATTGCAAGTCTCCGCCCAGCCGCTGCACACAGCCTATCATCACATTGTTAGTCACAGTGGAAGGTGCGTCTACCTATCGCTTGCCGCTACGTCACATTACTCACATACCGTGCGCTCGCTTCTGCTGGAGACGTCACCAGTTCTGCGACATTGGTATCTCCTCCCCTCCACTTACGTCGGCCGTCCATCAGACCTCAGACTCCTCCTCCTAATGCATTGATCTGTCATCCTAGGTAGGATTGACAAATGCCCACATTCCTTCTACATCCGTAGCACTAGACTAATATTACATACCTGCCTCCTGTGTATAAGCTGCCATGCTCTTAATATTTGTGTCATATATTAGTAATCGCTCTATACTATATGCTTAACACTCTGCATACTAATTTACCAGCTTTATGCTATCAATAGTCGAGTATTTTGATGATTTTAAACTCGAATTCACTCGATCACATGCCACGGTTTAATCTTGGGGAGAGGGGGGTGGGGTGGAGGAGATAGATAGGGAGATTTAATCCTGGCAGTGTCTATACTGTCCAGATCATTTTGGAAGCACCGCCTCAATTTTTATACTCCCTAAGCAGCCAAACCTCTTTCTAGCGGGGTAATTTTTGTATACATTGCTTCTTGCATTATACAGTGTATAACTGTTACCCTTAGAAAATAAGGCTGATTTTGCTCTAACAATGGGATTGATAAGATGGGTGGGAATGAATTTTTGCAAATATACAAGGGTCCATCATAATCCCTTATTATGAATTTTTATGGAATCATATATTTATATTGCTTTCTTGATAGTATAGTATTGGCATATTAAATTAACTCCGTATACGAAAAACATTCATGTTGCACCAATGTCGTGTAACATACTTTATAATGCTAGTCTATGGTGTAGCACTGCGACATGGGGCATGCCACATAACTGCGACAAATAGTCACACAACAAATGTCATGTAGCCCTAGCCTTACCCAGTGCATACCCTGACCCTGTGAACATATACTTTACTTCATTTGTTCACTGCCTTGACTGTAATGCTGTTTATTCAGTAGGACATGTGAAAACTGAAAGTTTATAGAAGCTGCGTCTTTTCTCAATACACCAAATGGAAAAAAAAGGCCAGTTTGTGCCAAGATATTGTTATCAGGTCCTGTGTAACCACCATTAGCGTAGGGCTCAGAACTACATTGTGCTATGGAAACACCTCGGAATATACAGTTTACACCGGGTTTGGTCTGTCACAGCATACATGTACTGTTTTTTTATCTTAAATCTTTACTTTTGTACTGATTCTGACAGTTATTATGTTCAGTATATGTGGGTGGACTTTTTATATAAATGCAGTTGAGTATAAATAAGATTTCTTACATTCAACTGCACAATCTAATACCAGTAAAAGGCCTCATGCACACAACCATATTTTTCATCTGTGTGCTATCCGCATCTTTTGTAGATATCACAGTAACCCATTCATTTGTATGGACCCAGGGTCGGATTCAGTCTCCTTGAGCCCACTAGAGGAAATTATTCTCAGGCATCAATAATGTCTAATAGGTTTTGATTCAAAGAAATAGACCCTAGTGGCAACTTATTGCCTTCAAAGACAGCCCTAAATGTCTTTTTTTCTCTGGACCTTTAGGGCCCACTATGGTATCAGAGGCTGGGTCCACCAGAGGATTTTCTGCTACTCTAATGGGCCAGTCCAATGCTGTATGGACCCATGCACACATCTGTATTTTTTGCGTATACATGTAGCAGTTCCACAAATTATAGAAACTACAGACAAGAATATTCCTTTCTATTGATGAGCGTGATAAAAATACGGAATACACACCAAAGGTATCAATATTTTGCGGATTCAATATATGTGGACCAAAATTCGGACATGGTCATGTACATGAAACCTGCTTTTTAAGACGCAGAATATCAGTATGTACCATATTTTTCACCCTATAAGATGAACCCCCCCTTCCCCCCAAAGTAGGGGCGAAAATGTTAGTGCATCTTATGGGGCAAATACTAATAGTTAAGGCTGTGTACAGCCTGTAATTGTGGGAGGAGCTCCCTCCCCTATTTATACCTCTCGGTCCAAGCAGGAGGGCGCCCGTTTTGTGCTTGGTCTGTACCTCTGCTGATCCGTGACGCCATTTCCGGTTTCGAATCCTTCCGTGACGCCACTTCCGGTTTCGAGTCACCGTGGGTCCCAGAGCGCGGCGCCATCGGTAAGTGGGTGCTTCGGCACTGCCAGGCAGACGAGGCCTACAGGCGGCTACGGGCGCTTCTCCCCCTGCCTCGTCTACCTCCTGTCCGGACGCTCCCTGCAGCCGAGGTAGGCTTCCGGCCCTCGCGCAGGGGTTCTGGTCGCAGGGCACGCACGGCATCTTCAGTCGCCTCCGCCTCCGGGTACTTGGGCACCGCCGGCGCAGGCGTCGCTATCAGGAGGCGGTTCAGCAGTCACAGGGGTGGCATCCAGCGCCGCGGCCCTCAGGCGGGGAACGGGATTCCATCATGTGGGCTGGATGGCCTCAGGCGTTGTTCGGGACTCCTTGCTGGCCGATCCGGGCCCTGGCATGGTCCTGACCACGGCCTGGGTTCCGGGGGGGGGCTCAACAGCTGGCCGTTCCTTAGACCGGCCGCACGCACACCCTGGATGTTCCTATCACCCCAGGGGTCAGCACGGGGGGTCAGGCTGGTTCCAAGGATCCTGATGGCAGCAGGGCTGGCAGTGCAGCCAGTCATAGACCTCTGTCAGTCTCTGCGGCAGGCGCCACTTCTCCGATTCCTGCGGGTCGGCGGCTGGTCGTCTGCCTGGCAGCTGCTGCCCAACTGCTGGAAAAAAAAAAAAAGCTAAAATATTGTTTGTTTTTTAAAGATCTTCTTATACCCATGTGTTGGTGTTGTCATAGGTCTGGCGTTTTACGGTGTCATGCAGGTGTCATGTTTCCCTGTTCGGCCCTAGTATCTTGGATATCCTATTCACAAGGTGGCAGGCATCCCCTGAATCGCTCAGGTGTCATGTTTTCCCCGGTTCACGCAGGTGCATGTATTCCCTGACTCGCTCAGGCGTATGTACTCCCTGTTTCACTGAGGTCCAATGTATTCCCTGAGTCGCTCAAGTGTCACGTATCCCCTGAATCGCTCAGGTACAATGTATTTCCTGAATCGCTCTGGTGTCATGTATTCCCTGATTCCCTCAGGTGTCATGTATTCCCTGAATCGCTCAGGTGTCATGTATTCCCTGAATCGCTCAGGGTCAGGTATTCCCTGAATCGCTCAGGTGTCATGTATTCCCTGAATCGCTCAGGTGTCATGTGTTCCCCGATTCGCTCAGGTGTCATGTATTCACTGATCACTCAGTGTCTTGGGTTTCTGAAATCTCTCAGGGGTCCGGTATTCCCTGATTCACTCAGGGGTTTTGGTCCGGACCATTTTCCGTTGTTCCACAGGTTGCATGTTTTCAAGGTTTAGGTCGGGCCTGAGTCCCTCAGGCTACTGTGTTTTCCCGGGTCACACAGTGGGTAAGTAGTGGCTAGGTCCACTCAGGTTCAGGACACTGCCCGAGGCACCCAGGGGTCCATCATCTTCCCGAAGTGTGTGTTCAGTCTGGTTCTCTCAGATTCCTCCGTCGCTTCATGTCAGTGCCTATTATTCATACCTCTCCCCGGGTCTCGCACCAACACAGCTTATTTCTCCACGTAAACAGGGCCTCAGGCCACCGGAACTTCGAACCAGCCTCTATCGTGTCGCCGGGCTCCTCCGTGTCCGGTCGCTCCACTGTGCAAACTCAGGTAAGGTCCAGCCGAGTGGCTGCTGTTGCGCCCCGCCGCAGCACAGAGCTTTGCTTCATCACGAGCTTCCATTCCTATGTCTTCAGCTTCACCAGAGAAATTGGTAGCGTGGTCCGTTTGATTCGGGTAGGTGGCTATCCTCCCTACACCATGTTCATTTCCGTCCCCCCGCTGCTCTCGCCCAGTCGTTCGGACACTGGGCGAGAGCAGCGGGGGGAGGGGGAGCTTTTAATCACTTGTGTATTTGCTTACCTCTTTCCATGCAGTGTAAGATGTCTCAAGCTCCTGAATCGTTCGATAACCTGTCCTTACCCGGGTCTTCAGTGTCGGGGCGCGCCGGTAACCCATCCCTGCGTAGCTGGACCGTCCCAAAACTCATTGCGGAGCTTAACAGGAGGGGAATCCGTCATCCCGCATCTGCAAGGAAAGCGGAGCTCTACCGTCTCCTGATGACGGAGCCAGAGGGTTCTAACAACCAGCCCTCTCTCTCCTCCATCCAGCTGTCCCTGCTGCAGTTGCAGTCCACCATCGGCAGTCTGGCCGGTTCGGTGGCTAATATTCAAGCCAGAATGGGGGAATTGGAGTCCCGGCCTCCGGCGGCACCACCATCCCCAGCCCCTCCTGCCATTCCGTCAACATCCCAGGACGCGGCGCCAGGTACGGTCCGTGCCAGCCCCCAGATTGCTCCCTCGCACTTCATCCCGGAGAATTTAAAAAGGGATTTCTTGGCAGGGAAGGACGTCAACTTGGCGTCTATTCTCATCGCGTCTCAGGACGTGTCTGAGAATAAAATAATAAATTACGGGGAAGTTTCAGTGGTTCTCAGGGCCAAGGACGCCCGCCTGAACCGTAAACTATCCATTCCAGAATTTGTCCTAGCTTTCAGCCTCTACCGGAACACCATCTGCGTCGTCCAGCCTCACAGACATGAGGAACTGGACTCGCACTTGTACTGGGTCACCGACTTGGGGTACAAGTTCGGGGGAACCAATTTTTATGACTACCACCGGTCATTCTCGGCCAAGGCAGCCGCTGCCCTCGCCCAGTTTCAATTCATCACGGACTGGGCGAATCTCGACATGGAGTTATTCTGTCGTCATTTCGCGGCTTGCCAGTCCATCCAGCACACCACAGGCTGGTGTCCCAACCTTCCCACCCCG
Organism: Bufo gargarizans; assembly: GCF_014858855.1. NCBI lineage: Eukaryota > Metazoa > Chordata > Amphibia > Anura > Bufonidae > Bufo > Bufo gargarizans. The sequence continues at coordinate 215,399,979 of NC_058083.1, forward strand.
GCCCGGGAGGGTTCCCTGCCAGGCCCCTCCAGCGCCCAGCGATTCCAGGCCTCAACCGATAAGCTGGGTAGGCCCATCACATATTTGGGGCAGAGTCAGGTGTGCAATAACTTCAACGTTGGGGGTTGCGGGTTCAATAGTTGTCGAGCGCTGCATATCTGCTCCATATCTGCTCCCTCTGTTTCAGGGCCCATCCTCGCCCCAGCTGCCCGAAAAGGCAGCACAAGAACCTACCGACATCAACATCGAGCTCTTGGGCGTTCTATGCAGGACCATCCCGATCGCCAGCTAGCCCAGTTCCTTCTCGCCGGATTCGAGAGGGGTTTCCACACGGGTTTCATTGCCCTCCCTCAAGTTTCCTGGGAGGTAAGGAACTTGCAGTCGGCTACCCAAGATCCGGCGGCAGTGGCCACCTTATTGCAGGATGAGGTCCGGAAGGGGTTACTGCTGGGCCCGTTCAAGTCCATCCCCAAGTGAACCCAATTGGCCTGGTCTCCAAGCAGTCCTCAAATAAAAGGCGTTTAATTTATGATTTGTCGGCTCCACACATCGATGAGGCCATCCAGTACGTCCTGCTGGCCGGGGAATGGGCTTAGTTGGCCAAGGCCGACATAGCGGACGCCTTCAAATTGCTCCCCATCCTTCCCCAGTTATGGAAATATTACGGTTTGCATTGGGCGGATGGGTACTATTTTGCCAACCGGCTCACCTTTGGTTCCAAAAGCAGCCCGTGGCTGTTTGACAGATTCGCTTGCGCTTTGCATTGGATCCTAGTTCATCACGGAGGTCTGGACATGGTCATCCATTACCTAGATGACTTCCTGATCATGAGAGGCCCCAGGGCACCCCCTCGGGGTTGGCAAGCTTGCTCCAGCTGTTAGCCAGCCTCGAGATCCCCATGGCGTCTGCCAAGACGGAGGGTCCAGGTACCAGGGTTACCTTCTTGGGCATCATCTTGGATTCGGTCCGCATGGAGGCCAGCCTCCCCGCGGCAAAGCTGGCTAAGATCCAGGCCGCCGTCTCCTCCGCGGCTTCTTCCAGGGTCCTGTAGAAGCGGGAGCTCCAGTCCCTGTTAGGGTACCTCAACTGCGCCTTCAAGATCATGCCCCAGGGCAGGTCGTTTACTTCCCAGCTCCTCAGTCTCCTCCCGTCAGCTCCGGACCAGGACTCCACCGTCCAACTGGACAGGCATGCCATGGCGGATCTCCAGATGTGGCAGGCTTTCCTGGCCGGGTGGAATGGCATTTCCTTGTTCGTGCCATCCCCGGATGCCGCGTCCCCCGCGGCCATCTTCCATCTGCAGTGGTTGGTCAGCAGTTGGCCAGTGGAACACATATCCGAGGCCGGGTCCATGAAATCATCCCCGCTATTGGAGTTATACCCAATAGTGCCGGCCGCTCAGGTTTGGGGTCCTCTCTGGGCTAACAAATCTGTGATTTTTAGGACGGACAGTCAGGTACTGGTAAAGGTCATCACAAAAGGGAGGGCCAAGTCTCTCAAAATCATGTCCCTGCTGTGTAGGCTTGTTTGGCTGTCTTTAACGTTTCATTTTCATATTTTCACATTCCATATCCAGGGGGCAAAGAACGTGGCGGCCGACGCCCTATCTCGTTTTAATTACAACATCTTTTTTCAGGAACTTCCAGAGGCAGACCCCGTCGGTATTCCAGCTCCGCCATTCAGCTCCCTCCTGTTGGACTAGGGCCCCTGATAGCGTCCGCCCGGACCTTAGTCCAGCATTCTCTAGCCAGCATTCTCTAGCCGCCAACACCGCCAGGAATTATGACGCCGGGTTCAAAGTCTATAGTCAGTTCATAGACACCCATCCGCGGGGGGAGGTGGACGAAGTCACATTTCTCATGGCATTCATAGCTCATTGCCACTCTCAACGCCACCTGTCATTCAACACCATCAAACTGTATTTGGCCAGCATTCAGCACCATCGGATGCTCGGTGACCCCTCTGCCAAATCCATTTTGGCTAATCAGGCCATCAAAGCTACCCTCAGGGGCATTCAGAAGGTCAGCACAGCGGTCCAGGTGCGCAGGCAACCAGTCTCGGGTGAGCTATTCCGCAGATTGTCCGTAGCCCTAGACGGTCTCCTATTTGGGCACTCAGCAAGCATTATCACCAAAGCGGCCATGTACCTGGGGTTCTATGGGTTTCTCAGGCCTGGGGAGTTCACCTGCTGCGCAGTCAACCGTGCGGCCCTGCTCAGGCGGCATCTTGCCTGGTATTCAGACCATTTTACACTGTCCATCCCATCTACCAAAACTAATCAGGCAGGTCCTCCCACCGAGGTAGAGTTCTTCCCCACGTCCAATTGTTGGTGTCCTAACAAGGTGCTCAATGAGCTTCTAGCCTCACTTCAGTCGCCCATGTTAGACGGCCCGTTGCTCCCGATAAACGGTAGGCCCCTTTCTTCTGCCCTTTTCATCTCCAACATCCGCACGCTGGCAGCAGGGTTGGGGTACAACCCTAGCACGATATCCGGGCACTCCTTCCGCATAGGGGCCGCTTCCGCAGCATCCAGTCATCAGGTGCCGGCGCACGTTATCTGCAAGATGGGTCGTTGGCGGTCGTCATGCTACGCAAGGCATTCCCAGTCCACAGGTCGAAATCTCCAGAGCCTTTTGTTCATTAGCTTTATAGGTCTCATGCTGCTCAATAAAACTGTTGCACCCTACACCGTGCCAGTCCTCATCTTTTGCCCACATATATAGGCCTTACCTCGTCTCTGGCTCCGGGCACACTCCAGCCAGAAAGGTCAGGGCAGTACGTAGGCATGCCTCTTCTGTTCCTCGCTCAGCTCCTACTACAAATGAATGTTTACAGGAGGACCAGGGAGTGGTGAATGCAGCGCTCCCTGTGCGGCCAATGTGTTCACCGCCAACTGGTCTTTGTCGGCCGCTTGCTGTACTGTGACCTGCATACATCATTAGGATCTTGGCGTGCTCTGTGATCTCACAATGTGTGATGTCGGGTGACAGCACAGCAGGGAGAGCAAGAGCAGCGGCAGCATCCGGAGCATGAGAGGTAAGTTGATTTCTTTTTTCTCCCCCTGATCTGAGGTCTGATTAACATGGGGGTCCTATTAACATGAAGGTCTGCAAAACTCAGGATGCAATTATGTCTCAGGCAGATATGTAAATGATTACAGTTGTGGTCTGATTAGACTGGGTCTTTCCACAAGAGGGCATAAAACTGCTTCCCTTGTTGCCTTATAAAAGGTTCTCAGAGGTCACTTTTGGGTAGTATGCCCCTTGGTGAGAGATGTTTGACTGCTAGACATGCTTCTACAACAGACTCGAATAAATTTTGCCCAGATGTCAGATTTTGAGAGGGGGCAAATCACTGGACTTAGAGAAGCAGGATGGTTGTTTGGACAATGTCCCCACCAACTAGGCTGTTTCAATTTGGTTGTTGGGAGCAGTGGTTGCATGGGGGCACACACATGCCGAAATCTCGGCAATAGAGAATTTATGGGACTAGTCAGAAATGTGGGTTTCTCTCACCCACCAATTGCCAGCTTTCTCTTTATGATGTGCATAGTGAGAAAGCTGATACACCCGAAACACCCCAAGAAATGCCACATAAAAATCCCCCTTTTATGCAAATCTAAAATATATCTGAATCTTTGCAATCCCATCTGCTGGACAGTCTAATGAACACCAGGACTGTTGGGAATGAGCTATGTAAGGAAGGTTTATTTTTTTATCAGGCTAAAATAATAGATTTTAACAACACAAATTTATAGGGGTTGGAATGAATATATATATATATATATATATATATACAGTACAGACCAAAAGTTTGGACACACCTTCTCATTCAAAGAGTTTTCTTTATTTTCATGACTATGAAAATTGTAGATTCACACTGAAGGCATCAAAACTATGAATTAACACATGTGGAATTATATACATAACAAAAAAGTGTGAAACAACTGAAAATATGTCATATTCTAGGTTCTTTAAAGTAGCGACCTTTTGCTTTGATTACTGTTTTGCACACTCTTGGCATTCTCTTGATGAGCTTCAAGAGGTAGTCACCTGAAATGGTTTTCACTTCACAGGTGTGCCCTGTCAGGTTTAATAAGTGGGATTTCTTGCCTTCTAAATGGGGTTGGGACCATCAGTTGCGTTGTGGAGACGTCAGGTGGATACACAGCTGATAGTCCTACTGAATAGACTGTTAGAATTTGTATTATGGCAAGAAAGAAGCAGCTAAGTAAAGAAAAACGAGTGGCCATCATTACTTTAAGAAATGAAGGTCAGTCAGTCCGAAAAATTGGGAAAACTTTGAAAGTGTCCCTAAGTGCACTCACAAAAACCATCAAGCGCTACAAAGAAACTGGCTCACATGTGGACCACCCCAGGAAAGGAAGACCAAGAGTCACCTCTGCTGCGGAGGAGAAGTTCATCCGAGTCACCAGCCTCAGAAATCGCAGGTTAACAGCTGCTCAGATTAGAGACCAGGTCAATGCCACACAGAGTTCTAGCAGCAGACACATCTCTAGAACAACTGTTAAGAGGAGACTGTGTGAATCAGGCCTTCATGGTAGAATATCTGCTAGGAAACCACTGCTAAGGACAGGCAACAAGCAGAAGAGACTTGTTTGGGCAAAAGAACACAAGGAATGGACAGTGGAAATCTGTGCTTTGGTCTGATGAGTCCAAATTTGAGATCTTTGGTTCCAACCACCGTGTCTTTGTGCGACGCAGAAAAGGTGAACACAGACTCTACATGCCTGGTTCCCACCGTGAAGCATGGAGGAGGAGGTGTGATGGTGTGTGGGTGCTTTGCTGGTGACACTGTTGGGGATTTATTCAAAATTGAAGGCATACTGAACCAGCATGGCTACCACAGCATCTTGCAGCGGCATGCTATTCCATCCGGTTTGCGTTTAGTTGGACCATCATTTATTTTTCAACAGGACAATGACCCCAAACACACCTCCAGGCTGTGTAAGGGCTATTTGACCATAAAGGAGAGTGATGGGGTGCTGCGCCAGATGACCTGGCCTCCACAGTCACCGGACCTGAACCCAATCGAGATGGTTTGGGGTGAGCTGGACAGCAGAGTGAAGGCAAAATGGCCAACAAGTGCTAAGCATCTCTGGGAACTACTTCAAGACTGTTGGAAGACCATTTCAGGTGACTACCTCTTGAAGCTCATCAAGAGAATGCCAAGAGTGTGCAAAGCAGTAATTAAAGCAAAAGGTGGCTACTTTGAAGAACCTAGAATATGACATTTTCAGTTGTTTCACACTTTTTTGTTATGTATATAATTCCACAGCTGTTGAATATTGGGTGTCCTGTGTAAGCCAGTCAACTATTTTCCTCGAATTTTTTGGGTCTACCCAGCATACATACAGCACATAAGGCTGTAGCCACTTTTGCAAGAGGTGGAATAAGTCTTAATACTAGGGTCTTGCAGGCTCCGCCTGCTTAAACCCCCACTGATCTACATGATGCAGTCCATAGCAGGCTTTTAGGAGGCCCGTTTCCCTTACAGACGGGTCACAGCCCTCCAGCACGGCACAAGCCTCAGATCCCAGCACACACACCTCCTGAGCTCCACTGTGACTGAGGTAATCCTTCCCACCTGGCAGTGCTGGCTGGTTTTTAGGCCTGGCAAAACCCGGACTGGAACATGGGGAGTAGTCACCCGCCCAGCATTTTGACTACTCCCAGGAAGAGTCATCCTAGATCAGCTATACAGCCATACTAAGTATTAAGTCAAACAGCAATTGCTGCTGACACATAAAAGCCAGCTCTTACTCCACCGATGCCAGGAACCTCGGTGACACATACCTATCATCCACGATGATTCTTTGTACCTTCTTACAATATATAATATTTAAAAATGTGTCAAAAAGCACACCTGCCCCTGAGCCTGAGGGGGGGGGGCAGCCTATGAGCCAGTACAGCGGCATGGGAGGTCGCATTTACATCATCATGACCTCTTTGCCCTACGTCATGGCAATCATGTCATCGCGACTGTATGCGCCAGGAATTGGCAACTCAGGCCACAGGCGTGAAGAGACTCGTGGCCCTGATCGCACACAATGATATCGGTGAACGGGACACAGGTGAGTATTTTGTCTTTTCTAAAACAATATATATATATGTTGGCACTACTGGGGCACTATGGGGGGACATTATATATATGGGGGAATTATGCTAGAAGGAGATGCATTATATAAATAGGGGCTCTATACTACGGTTGGACAGCATTATAGATACATTACATATATGAGGGCAATATACTACAGTGAGGAGAGCATTATGTATAGTATCGCTTTAGAGGGCATTATACTAGGGGGCACTACGGGAGGAGAACATAATATGCCACCACTACATGCAGACATTATACTGCGGAGGGGGAGGGTTTAGAGCAGGGATGGGCAAACTCGGCTGTTTTAAAACTAGAAATCCCATCATGCCCTGCTGTAGGCCGATAGCTGTAGGCAGACTGGGAATGATAGGATTGGTAGTTTTACAACAGCTGGAGTACCGAGTTTGCCTTACCTTGGTTTAGAGCATTATACATGATGACACTACAGGGGTCATTATACTACAGGAGGACTAAGAGAGGCTTTATACATTCTAGCATTACAGTCAACACTATGGGGGACATTATAATACAGGCCAGACCACTATAGAGGGTATAATTATACAGGGGGAATTATAATACATGACGCCCTACAGTGTGCATTATAATACAGGCCGGAGCACTGCGGGGTGGAGGGAATTATAGCACAGGTCAAAGCACTACAGGGAGCATTATACATATGGGCAATACAGGAGTGCTTTATACATACTGGCACTACAGGGGGCATAATAATACATATAATAACTACAGGGGCACTGCATCGGGCTTTATAAATACTGAGGCTACTACAGGGGGCATTATAAATAGTGGGGGCATAATACCTACTGGGAACATTATAGGGTTTTATTACTACTGGGGTCTCTAATGGGGCGCCTTATAGAGGAGCCTTGTTACTACTGCTATAAGGGGCCTTAATGCCCTATTGGGGTATTATTAATATTGGGGTTACTGTGGGGACATTATTATTATTATTGGGCACAATATGGAGGGCTTTACTATTAATGGGTTTGCTATTGGGGATACTGTAGGGGGCACTATTACCATTATATATATGAGGGAATTATGCTAGAAGGGGATGCATTATATAAATAGGGGCTCTATACTACGGGTGAACAGCATTATAGATACATTACAAATATGAGGGTAATATACTACAGGGAGGAGAGCATTAAGTATACTATAGCTGTAGGGGGCATTATACTAGGGGGCACTACGGGAGGAGAACATAATATGCCACCACTACATGCAGACATTATACTGCGGAGGGGGAGGGTTTAGAGCAGGGATAATAACTACAGGGGGCACTGCATCAGACTTTATAAATACTGAGGCTACTACAGGGGGAATTATAAATAATGGGGGCATAATACCTACTAGGAACATTATAGGGCTTTATTACTACTGGGGTCTCTAAAGGGGCGCCTTATAGAGGGGCCTTGTTACTACTGCTATAAGGGGCCTTAATGCCCTATTGGGGTATTATTAATATTGGGGTTACCTTGGTGGCATTATTATTATTGGGCACAATATGGAGGGCTTTACTACTAATGGGTTTGCTATTGAGGATACTGTAGGGGGCACTATTACTATTGAGGGCAGTCTGTGAACACTATTGCAATGGATGGACTATCTGTATAGCACTATTAGTTTGGCAATACAGTGTTGGGAACATCATTGGGAACAAAGCGGGCACAGTATTGGGCGTAACAGCAGGATGACAATGTTTAAGCATCGGGGGGAAGGGGGTATGATGTAAAAGTGGGAATACGATATCTGTGAAAAAAAGTAAAAAAATATCTGTGTTGCAAACTCTGCAGAGATAAGATGCGGCTGAAAGATGTCATCATGGCGGTCTGCTTCAAATGGAGAAGATGAGAAAAGAGGAGACATCACTGGATGTAAGAGGTATGTGGTGCTGTATTCTTCTGTATGTGTGATAGAGCTGTATGTAATTTTCATCTACAAATGTCCAGTAGGGCTGGCGGGGAGGAGTTGGATTGAGAAATTGGCACAGGGGTGGGGGGTGGCGGCATTTAAATTTTTGCCTCAGACAGCAGAAAGGCTACAATTGACCCTGGTGTGGTTCTAGAGCAGTAATGAATTTTCTAGGTGAGTAATACTCATTTTGTTATTGTATCATATTCCCAACTTTCTGTCACATTTTTAAATACCGTAGACAACCGCTTTAATAGTATGTCACCAATAAACTCTATAGTTGTGTGTGTGTTGCACTTTTCCTTTTATCTTGTATGACTTATATTGCATTTAGATATTATTATTACCTTAAAAAGCATCTGTCAGCATGGTCCCAATTAAACCAGGCATACTGCCTGAGTTAAACAATCCTTCTGTATTTGAAATCGATGGCCCCATTGTCAGCACTTTAGTGTATATGCTAATGAGGTGTTCAGAGCACCAAGGGGCGGGTCTAACCTCTTGGAGCACTGCTTTACCACCTGCTTTCCCCGAGCCACTCCCACCCTTCCCTTGAGTGACAGTTCAGTGGACCGGACCGCAGGGGCAGTATGTAAGTGCACGGTGGGCTGATAGGGGTAGTAGTCGTACTCACAGGTTTGCAGCTTCCTGGGTCGGCGTGCAGTGATGAGGAAGACAGCACTAAATCCTCCGGGGCACTCTCTATTCCAGGGAAAACCAGACAGATGGAAGTTGAGGTGCCCTTGATGGTAATGGGTATGCTTAGGGTGCTTTGGTGGCTGAGCACCTGTGTTTGTGATGCCAGCACCATGAGGTGCACTTAGATGATGTGGAATAAGGAGACCAAGTTTCTTAACAAACTGCCAGTACTTTACTGAAGCTTATCCAAAGGTCATCAATGTATGTAAAAGTCATTTACAGCAAGGCAGCTTTTACAGTAATTTAGATTAGTTCCTAGAAGTTGCATAAGGGGCAGTTGTCTATGACAATAAATCTTTGTCCCTTGTTTCTCCAGGCTGGAGGGATGGACTATTTCTGCTGTACTGTATGTTAATATACTTCTGTATCCTCTCTAGGAATACTATCTTCTGACAGATGGCCTTTCTGTCCTTGGTTATGGTGGGCAGCTTGTAGCTTTAAATCTCTCCAACTAATGCAAAGGAGACTAGAGCCTGATAAATGACAGTTACCTTCCTTTGCCAATATTCTCACTCCCTCTCTGAGTTGCCTGGTTCTTCTGTAATCTTTCCCTTCTCTGGGCTGGTACATGGAACTAAACTTTGGAGTTTTTGTAACGCTCCAAGATGGCTGCTGAGGTGCAGCTTTGTCCTCAGACATCACACACATACTGACCTCCTTCTCCTTCTCCTCTTTACTGCGTGCAGGGCGAAATCAGCCCTGGGAGGCTTGTTCGAACCTTCCCCCCCCCCCCCCCCCCATGCAACTTTATGGAAACTCATATACAAGCAGAATTTACATGAAACACAATCACAGTATTAAAGGGAACCTGTCACCGGGATTTTGGGTATAGAGCTGAGGACATGGGTTGCTAGATGGCCGCTAGCATATCCGCAATACCCAGTCCCCATAGCTCTGTGTGCTTTTATTGTGAAAATAAAAACGATTTGATACATATGCAAATTAACATAAAAGAGTCATATCTTGCTTGTGTGACCAGAGAAGAGTCATATTTTCAAGCTCTGGCTCATCTCAGGGTAATTTGAATATGTATCAAATCGGTTTATTTACACAATAAAAGCACAGAGAGCTATGGGGTATTTCGGATGTGCTAGCGGCCATCTAGCAACCCATGTCCTCAGCTCTATACCTAAAATCCCGGTGACAGGTTCCCTTTAAGCAGTGTGTTTTAGGACACTGATTCCCCCCCCCCCTGCTTTAATGTAAGTTGTCCTCTGTGCACTCTTTCCATGATGATACGTCACCTTAAAAATATAAAAAGAGCATGCATGCATAAATACAGTACCATTACCCCATTCTTGTGGTTTCTCCTATTTGGCTATAAGAGAATTGGATTAGGCATATAAATCAGGAGCATCACAATTTAGAATGAGTGACAAGGGCCGTAGTTTCTCTTGTAACTGGGGATCTGGGGGCGCTGACCAGCGAACAGTAAAGACCAGGATAGTCCATAATGTTAACAAAAAGGAAACTTCTCAGGAGACTCACAGGGTATGAGTCCGTTCCCTGGGCATGAAGCATGATGGTTGTAGAACATCACAAACGGCTTTAGTACTTGAAAGTCCTACTCTGGGCATGTGACTTGAACATTGCAAAACAAGGGTAAAGGAGTCTTTAGAGAGTCTTTAGAGCAAGGCAAATAATCAAGGCAATGAGTTTCTTACCCGGGCTCTGTAACTCCAAATGATGCAGGAATGCAATAACAGTTAATCCCGATATCAGGCAGGTAGTTTTCCCTTGGTAGGCCGGTTGGATATTTGAAGTGGCTGTGACTCTATAGGCCTTGGTTCAAGGTAACTTGGTACATCTTGAGCTTCTGAGGATCCTTCATGAGGTAGTTCTTCTGGCTGAAGTGGGGCTGTATTAGTCTTTGCGGGTACAAAAATGTTAAGCCATGGTGTAAAGAACCACTGAAGGGGATCTGAGTCTAATAGTAATTTTCCAATAGACAGTGTTGGTTCCACTGGATCAGGTGACTTTTCAGACGATTGTTCTGTGGATAGAGTTTCTTCTTGGACAATCTCTCTCAAACACAACTTGAGACGGTTGCGATGCACTATTTGTGGTGCTCTGTTCTCTTTGGTGATTTCGTAGATATCACTATCAGGATTAGGAATAGCTGTGCTGACGTAGGGTTCTCTTTCCCATTTACTATCCAGCTTACTAGTGCAATGATTATTTTTCAGCCACACATGGTTACCAATTTTTAAGGGTTCTGCTTTTGCAGACTGATCATAGTCTTTCTGTTGCTTTTGGTGTGCATTCGCCATACGGATCTGGACAATCTCTTGGGCTTCAGCTAGGCGTTTTTAATGTTCAAGGATTGATAGAATCTGGAACTTGTACATCCAAGGTCAGATCTGCAGGTAATCTGCCTTGACGGCCAAACATAAGGTAATATGGGGTGTATCCAGTAGAACAATGGATGGTATTGTTTTAAAGATACATCAAATGAGGTAGTAGAGTTAGCTAATCAGTTCTTTTAGCAGGTGGTACAGCTCTCAATATTTCAATCAAGGTTTGGTTCATTTTCTAGCAAAGTCTGTTACCTTGAAGATGGTAAGCTGTGGTTGTCATCTTCTGACAATTGTGAAGTTAACATAGTTCATGGAAGAGTTGGGATTCAAAGGCAGATCCTTTGTCTGTGAGAATCTTTTCAGGGCATCCATAGGGCAACAGTAAATTCTTCCAGAAAACGTTTGCAGCTGTTTTGGCTGTCAAGTCTTTAACAGGTACAGCTACTACGAATTTGGTGTAGTGATCAATTATTGTCATGGCGTAGGTATTTCCTGAGTGACTTGGTTCTAGCTTTACGTGATCAATGGCCACTATTTCTAAAGGTGTTCGGCTTACAGTGGGATGTAATGGTGCTCTTTGGTCATGTCTCTCATTTCTTCCAATGGCACAAGTAGAACATTCTCAACACCAATTTTCAATATCTTCTCTAATTCCAACCCAATAAAATCTTCAGCGGTGGTAGCTTCTGTTTTTTGTACACCAAAGTATCCTGACCTATCATGGTACATTTCAAGGACAATTCTGGCATTTCGGCGTGGTACTATAATTTGATGCAGCAGATCATTGGTGACGGGATCTAGGGTTCTTCTTAACGTTAGACCCTTTTGCATAAACAGTTGCTTTCTGTGTCTCCATAGCTTGAGCAGCTCAGGATCTGCATTCTTTCTGCTGATTCTTTCTGGTGTTCTTCCACTAGTTAAGAAATCTTGTAGCTTACCTAATACTCTGCTCTCTGCTTGCAACTTGATCCACCTTTCTTTCTCAACTTGGGGTTCTGGATTTCTCTGCTGTTGGAAGTTCAGGACTTCTTTGCCTTTTTCGTTGATGGTGATAACATCTTGTTGGGCAAAATTTTTGTAGAAAGCCGGCATCTCTACTTCTTCCCAAATGCCTTCCTGTTCAGTAGGGTCTTCTCTGGTAGGCAGGCGGGATAAGGCATAATTTTGCCTGTTCTGTACTTGACCACGAAGTTGTAGTTGGCAAGACGTGAGGCCCATCTTTGTTCTAAGGCTCCTAACATAGCTGTGTTGAGGTGCGCCAGCGAGTTGTTTTCAGTATAGGCCACAAATGGTGTTGCTGCGAGGTAGTCTTTAAATTTTTCAGTGACAGCCCACGCGAGTGCGAGGAATTCCAGCTTGACGGAACCGTAGTTCTGGTCATTTCTCTCGGCACCTTTAAGAGATCTGCTAGCATAAGCAATGTCATGGTCTTACCTTCTTGCTGTTCTCCTTCGTTTGACATGTGCTGGCGGCCATCTTGGTTTCTGGGTTTCTTGTAGCCTCCCACCCTGCGGCTTCTCCTTCCCACTCGGAGGAGCTGGATGCCTAGCTCATATATATAGGAGGTCTGTGGCTTCAGTTCCTTGCTTGGTCCTCCTGTGTTCACATGCTTCTAAGACTGCAGCTGCTTCTGGTTCCTGATCCTGGCTTCGTCTGACTACCCTGCTGGTTCCTGATCCAGGCTTCGTCTGACTACCCTGCTGGTTCCTGATCCTGGCTTCGTCTGACTACCCTTCTGGTTCCTGACCTCTGGCTTCGCAAGACCCTACTTCGGTTTAGCCATCCGTTTGGACTTTTGCCTTACAGCTTGATTTTCAATAAAGCCTTCTTATTTCCACTTATCTCTTGTTGTACGTCTGGTTCATGGTTCCTTGACATTAGGACCAAGCCATGAATTCTGACGGTACAGGGCCATCCTCGCTACCTACGCTGGTTGCCAGACTTGATCAGCAGGATCACCTGTTGGGTTGGTTCGCTGTGGCGTTGCAAACCCTGCTTGAACGCACGGCTCATTTAGCTTCCGTTGCCGATGGGTCGGTTGTCACTCCTGGGCCCGCTCCTACTGCCGCTCCGGTTGTTGCGCCAGAGTCTACCCCGACAACTGTTGCTGTGCCTGCGGTGTTTCGGGGTATGACCGGTTCTGCCCCCCTTCCACAGCGCTTTGGGGGAGAGCCAACTCAGTGCCGAGGTTTCCTTAACCAGGTGGGCATCTATTTCGAGTTGCTGCCACATGCCTTTCCTACTGAGAGATCAAAGGTGGGCTTCTTGATCTCGCTGCTCTCGGACAAGGCCTTGGCTTGGGCCAGCCCTTTATGGGAGAACAACAATCCGGTGGTTGCCGAGTTTTCCGGTTTTGTTGCTTCTCTTCGGAAGGTATTCGATGTGCCGGCTCGTGCTGCCTCTGCTGCGAAGCTCCTTATGTCCATCAGACAGGGTTCACGATCCGTAGCTGAATACGCCATTGAGTTTCGTACCCTGGCAGCAGAGGTGGGCTGGAATAATGAGGCTCTGGTCGCTGCTTTCTCTCATGGTCTCTTGGATGCCTTGAAGGATGAGGTTGCAGCTAAGGACCTACCAGTGGAGCTCGAGTCTCTTATTTCTTTCCTGATTTTGATTGACACCAGACTCAGGGAGAGACCTTCCTTTAAGGAGAGCCTGCGGAGGTCTTCTAACAGATTGGCGCCTACGTTTGCTGTCCCACCCGTGCCTCCCTCTCCTCCCACGCCTCCTGGAGATGACTTGTCTGGGGGTGAACCCATGCAGCTGGGGTTTGCTCGCCTGTCCGAGGGGGAGAGGGTACTCCGGAGACGCGAGGGCCGATGCATGTACTGTGGTCTCGGTGGGCATTTTCGGTTGGCATGCCCGAACCGTCCGGGAAACGCTCGCACCTGAGATCCTGTCGGGGGCAGATCTTGGGTGGAGTCTCCTCGTCCCCGGTTTCCCGTGTTGACAAACCACTGATTACTGTTGTCCTCTCCTGGGTCGGGGGCTCGGTGACGACCCAGGCGTTGGTGGACTCTGGTGCTGGTGGTTTGTTCATTGATAGTGTGTTCGCTGCCGCCAATTCCATTCCTCTGCAGCCTCGAGGTTCCCCACTGGCTCTTGAGGCGATAGACGGCAGACCCCTTCTGCCGCCACACGTGACTCAGGAGACCCTTCCAGTGGGGATGGCCATTGGTGCCGTTCACAGAGAGTCGGTCTGTCTCCAGGTTATTTCGTCTCCACACTACTCGGTGGTCTTGGGGTACCCCTGGCTCCAGAAGCATAATCCGACTTTCGATTGGAGATCGGCCGAGATCCTCTCGTGGTCACCGCAGTGTGGGGCTAGTTGCATCCATGGGCCTGTCAAGTTGCTGTGTACTTCCTCGGACTCTCTGTTGCCTCCTGAATACGAGGAGTACCGGGATGTATTCGATAAGGTGCGTGCGGTTGCCCTACCTCCGCACCGCCCATACGATTGTGCCATAGAGTTACAATCTGGTGCCGTTCCTCCTCGTGGCAAAGTCTATCCACTGTCGGTAGCGGAGAATGAGGCCATGGAGGAGTACGTGAGGGAGGCGCTTTCACGCGGACACATTCGCAAATCCTCGTCCCCGGCAGGGGCTGGATTTTTCTTTGTGAAAAAGAAGGGCGGTGAGTTGAGGCCTTGCATCGATTACAGGGGTCTCAATCGCATCACGATCAAGAACGCTTACCCGATACCCTTGATTTCCGAGCTGTTCGATCGCCTCAAAGGGGCCACGGTCTTTACCAAACTCGACCTGAGGGCGGCATATAACCTGGTAAGGATCAAGGCGGACGATGAGTGGAAGACCGCGTTTAACACCAGGACCGGTCATTATGAATCCTTGGTTATGCCCTTTGGGTTGTGCAATGCGCCCGCAGTCTTCCAGGAATTCATCAACGATGTTTTCCGTGACCTGTTGCAGCAGTGTGTGGTGGTCTATTTGGATGACATCTTGGTATATTCTGAATCCATGGAGGCCCACATTCTGGATGTCAGACGAGTGTTGCAACGGTTACGAGAGAACAAGCTGTTCGGTAAGCTTGAGAAATGCGAATTTCACCGATCCCAGGTAACCTTCTTAGGTTACATCATTTCCGCTGAGGGGTTCTCCATGGATCCTGAGAAGGTTTCGGCTGTCTTACAGTGGCCCCAGCCCAGTGGTCTTCGTGCCCTGCAGCGCTTTTTGGGCTTCGCCAATTATTATCGGAAGTTCATCAGGGACTTTTCCATGCTAGCCAAGCCTCTCACGGATCTGACCAGGAAGGGCAGTAATCCCCAGGTCTGGCCGCTCGAGGCCATCCGAGCTTTTGAGGCTCTAAAGTCCGCCTTTGTGTCGGCTCCGATTCTGTCGCATCCCAACCCTGGGTTGCCTTTTGTCCTCGAGGTGGACGCGTCTGAGACGGGAGTAGGCGCCCTTCTGTCTCAGCGTAGAACACCAGAGGGTCCTCTGCTTCCTTGTGGGTTTTACTCCCGGAAACTGTCTTCCGCGGAGTGCAACTAT
Source organism: Bufo gargarizans (assembly GCF_014858855.1). Classification (NCBI taxonomy): domain Eukaryota; kingdom Metazoa; phylum Chordata; class Amphibia; order Anura; family Bufonidae; genus Bufo; species Bufo gargarizans. The sequence continues at coordinate 215,415,535 of NC_058083.1, forward strand.
CAGATTGGTGACAGGGAGTTATTGGCCATCGTGCAGGCCCTTAAAGAATGGAGGCACTTGCTCGAGGGCTCGGTGGTTCCGGTTCTCATCCTGACGGACCACAAGAATCTGACCTACCTCTCTGAGGCCAAGAGATTGACACCACGTCAGGCCAGATGGGCTCTGTTCTTGTCACGTTTTAATTACGTGGTCTCCTACCTACCCGGTTCCAAGAACATCAGAGCGGATGCCTTATCACGGCAGTACTCCGAGCTGTCCGGGGAGGAGTCGATTCCGACTTCGGTCATACCTCCGAATCAGATCCTGGCCGCCATTCGCACCAGCCTGACCTCCTGCCTTGGGCTGAGTTTGCCAGGAACACGGCGGTGAACTCTTCCTCTGGGACGTCTCCCTTCATGGCCAATTATGGGTTCCAACCTGCCGTGTTACCGGAGGTATTCTCTCCCCAGGATATTCCGGCTGTGGAGGATCACCTTTCCGTCCTACGTGCTTCTTGGGTACAGATCCAGAGGTCCCTTGAGGTCTCTGCGCAGCGCCAGAGACTCCAGGCTGATCGCAGACGAGCGCCCGCTCCTTCCTACCAGGTCGGAGACCGCGTATGGTTGTCCACCCGCAACCTCAACCTTTGAGTGCCCACTCCCAAGCTGGCGCCTTGCTTTGTTGGTCCCTTCCGAGTGCTTCGCAGGGTAAACCCGGTAGCCTATGCCCTTGCGCTTCCTCCTGGCATGCGGATCTCCAACGTGTTTCATGTCTCCCTGTTGAAGCCACTGGTGTGTAATCGTTTCACTTCCTCGGTTCCTCGGCCTCGTCCGGTCCAAGTGGGCAATCGTGAGGAGTATGAGGTGAGCAATATCCTGGACTCACGCCTGGTCCGCGGTCGGGTGCAGTTTTTGGTCCATTGGCGTGGTTATGGTCCAGAGGAGCGTTCCTGGGTTCCCTCCGCAGATGTCCATGCTCCTGCCTTGCTCCGAGCCTTCCACGCACGCTTCCCTCAGAAACCGTTCTTTACTCCGCGGAGGAGGGGCCCTTGAGGGGGAGGTACTGTCATGGTCTTACCTTCTTGCTGTTCTCCTTCGTTTGACATGTGCTGGCGGCCATCTTGGTTTCTGGGTTTCTTGTAGCCTCCCACCCTGCGGCTTCTCCTTCCCACTGGGAGGAGCTGGATGCCTAGCTCATATATATAGGAGGTCTGTGGCTTCAGTTCCTTGCTTGGTCCTCCTGTGTTCACATGCTTCTAAGACTGCAGCTGCTTCTGGTTCCTGATCCTGGCTTCGTCTGACTACCCTGCTGGTTCCTGATCCAGGCTTCGTCTGACTACCCTGCTGGTTCCTGATCCTGGCTTCGTCTGACTACCCTTCTGGTTCCTGACCTCTGGCTTCGCAAGACCCTGCTTCGGTTTAGCCATCCGTTTGGACTTTTGCCTTACAGCTTGATTTTTAATAAAGCCTTCTTATTTCCACTTATCTCTTGTTGTACGTCTGGTTCATGGTTCCTTGACAAGCAATTACTCTCTCCTTACCTTCTTGCAGTTGAGACAGGACAGCTCCCAGGCCTTTCTTACTAGCATCAGTGTAGAGATGGAATGGCTGTTAGTAATCTGAATAGCCTAAGACAGGTGGTTCGGATCAGGAGTTGGAAAGCGATATCTCTGTCTTCATTCCATTCGATTGGTATCTAGGCTTTCTGGTACTTCTTGGGATGTCCTCTCAGGAGTTCTTGTATCGGCTCATAAATCAGGGCGAAGTGAGGGATGAAATATCATAGGATTTAGAGTAGATGATGACATCATCTAGGTATAACAAGACAGTTTCAAAGTTCTTGTGGCCTAAACAGCGTTCCATTAGTCTTTGGAAAGTTCCAGGTGCATTGCAAAGTCCAAACGGCAGATAGTTAAATTCAAATAGGCCAATAGGGGTAGTAAATGCTGGTTTTTCAAAATCTTCAGGAGCCATGGGTACCTGCCAGTATCCACTGGTTAAATCCAGAGTTGAAAAGTAAGCTGAGGACCCTAATGCTGTCAAGGACTCCTCGATTCTTGGTAAAGGATAGGCATCCTTGTGGGTAATTTGATTACTCTTCCTGTAGTCCACACGTAATCGAATATTACCATCTTTCTTTCGGACAAGGACTAGAAATGCAGCCCATGGACTATGGCTGTCTTTGATGATTTTTTTAATCTTTCATCTCCTGGATCATCTTTTTAAGAGATTGGAACATAGTTGATGGTATAGGCCGGTGCCGGGTGTGAATGGCAGCCCCAGGCAGCGCTGCATACAGGCTAGTGGTTCACCCCTCCGGGAAATCAACCCCCTTTCAGAGGAGACAACACACAGGGAAAATGTCTTACATACATGCAGGGACAAACACCAACAACAGACCAGACATCTAACAACAATCAAGACGTACAACACACCCTGAACATAAACCCACACCTAACATACAAAAAGTGAGGTAGATTATAAGGAGCATACAAAAGGAAAACAATTTATGTCCAACAAGGTGGCCCTCAAGGACTGGGCAAAATCACCCAGGAAAGGAGCAGAGCTCCAACACCAAACAAGGCTGGAGTCCCACTGACTCCAGCCAGGAAGCCACAGGTAATATCCACAAAGCAGCCACACCCAGGATACACCTAAAACCCCACTAGCTAGAGGCTTAAACCCTCGCTCACCAAACAGCAGGGAGACACACCTTAAAAGGGAAATGCATGTGCAAACCGAAAACTACACGTTGCCCCCGGCAACCAGTCTGCACGGCAACTGCGTCACAGTCAAACAACAATATGACCGTGACAGGCAACAAAGCGAACCCTATTGATTTGTAGAACCACTTCTGGACGGGGTCCTACATATCTGGGCATCCAGCTGGGATCTTCTGGACCTACTGCTTTACCTCCCGAGGAGCATTTTATGGCCTCGGGGGTCGACCTTTTAAACTGCCAGCACATAATTTCTGTATGGTCTGGCTTGTGACACTATCTACAAATGGGTCGCTTTTGCTCATTAAAGCAGTCAGTGGGGCGTCTACCAGAGTTTTTGGGATAAGTCTCTTTACCATCAGGAGTCAAATGCTTCCTTGGTAATGGTGTCTCATCCTCTAGCAATAATGGTTTCTCCCACTGTTCTAGTTTTCGGCATACTTTCTCCAGACTTTTGGTTAGGAAGTTGACTTGTTCTGTCAAGGCAGCAACTGCATCAAGAATTGGGGCTTGCTGACTGACATTTCAGCAGGCCTAGCAGGCTCTGGTTGTGGATCTTTCCCCAAAATACTGGTAGCTAGTTCTTTGAAGTCTAGGAAGGTAGAACTTGGGTGCTGTGCAGCTAACATCTGGCTCTTTAAGGATTCGGTCCTAACACCTTCAATGAATTGATCTCTCAGTGTTTTATCTTGATCCTCTGCTTTATGGGGGTCTACCTGTATAACAGCTCGTGGGGCTTCCTGTAAGGATATTGCAAAGTCTCTGAGTGACTCACCGGGCTGCTGTCTCTTGCTGAAGAATCTTATCTTGACCTCTGACCTGGGTTCAAAAGTGGTGTGGAGTTGTTTAAATATCTGCTCCACTGTTCTTTTCTCTAAGCTTGGCGAGGATTTCACTTCTCTGAGGGCAGCTCCTTCCAATTGTGCAATGAGGATTTCCATTTGCTGTTCTGCTGACACAGGGTACAATCTGAATACAGACAAAAATGTTTCTTTAAATTCTCTTAAAATATGAGCTTCCCCAGCATATCGTGGGAACCAGGGTGCTCCTAGAAAATAAGGCTTTGTTTAGGGCATGATGCTTGGTGCTGCAGCGGCTGGTGCTGCACTAGAACAAGCTGTGGCTGCTGCAGGGAACCTGTTAAGGTCAGGCTGCTCACTATTTCCTTGGTCAGACATGGCAGTGACAGTCTTTCAATATAATGCAGGTTACATACAGTTTTACACACTTTTTGTGTTGCGTTGCTATGGGCAACCACTACTTTGTCTGGCCATTTAGAGAGTCGCTGTGACAGCTTAATATAGAGGAGTATGGTGCCCTGTAAGGCAGATTGTAATCCCAAAAGTCCTTATTAAGGTTAATTTTCCCCAACTGCACTCACTCTGACATTCATGGATGATTCACAGGCTGCACGGGAGTTGGAACTCAATTTTTTTTTTTTCAAGGTCGAGCTGCTTTCACTTCCTCTATGGGTACAGCTGTTTTTTCTGTTCTCCTAGGGACTTGCACTCAAACACTTTTGCTCCTTTGTGGAGGCGGCTGATTAACCCCTGTTTTACCAGCAGCAAATAAATGCAATACAGTCACTTGTATGGGGTTTTTTACAGATGCTGTAAGCTTCTTTATACTAAGGCACAAAGGATTTGGATCCTGTTCGTGAAGCCAAAATTAATGCAGTGGACCAGACCGCAGGGGCAGTATGTGAGTGCACGGTGGGCTGATGGGGGTAGTAGTCGTACTCACGGGTTTGCAGCTCCCTGGGTCAGTGTGCAGTGATGAGGAAGACAGCACTAAATCCTCTGGGGCACTCTCTATTGCAGGGAACACCAGCCAGATGGAAGTTGAGGTGCCCTTTATGGTAATGGGTATGCTTAGGGTGCTTTGGTGGCTGTGACCCTGTGTTCGTGACGCCAGCACCATGAGGTGCAATTAGTACATTACTAAAGCTGATCCAAAGGTCATCAATATATGCAAAAGTCATTTACAGCAAAGCAGCTTTTACAGTGATTCATATTAGTTCCCAGAAGTTGCATAACGGGCAGTTTTCTATGACAATCAATCTTTCTCTCTTGTTTCTCCAGGCTGGAGGGATGGACTATCTCTGCTGTACTGTATAGTCATGTACTTCTGTATCCTCTCTAGGAATACTATTTCCTGACAGATGGCCTTTCTATCCTTGGTTATGGTGGGCAGCGTGTAGCTTAGAATCTCTCCACCTAATTCAAAGGAGACTAGAGCCTGATAAACGACAGTTACCTTCCTTTGCCAATATTCTCACTCCCTCTCTGAGTTGCTTGGTTCTTCTGTAATCTTTCCCTTCTCTGGGCTGGTACATGGAACTAAACTTTGGAGTTTTTGTAACTCTCCAAGATGGCTGCTGAGGTGCAGCTTTGTCCTCAGACATCACACACACACTGACCTCCTTCTTCTCTGTACTGTGTGTGTAGGGCGGAATCAGCCCTGGGAGGCTTGTTAGAACCTCCCCTCCCTATGCAACTTTATTTGAACTCATATACAACTTTATTTGAACTCATATACAGTATAAGCACAATTTACATGAAACACAATCACAGTATTAAGCACTGTGTTTCAGGACACAGTCTGTCCCTGTAATCCCACCCATACTGTGAATGTTGAGTCGTGGATGCCTGGCCCTGTCACTAAAAGGGAAAATAGGAGTGGCTAAGAGGGGAAAGAGGTGGTAAGCCATGCTCCAAGGGGCTATATTTCATAAGGTTGTCAACCACTTGTTGTCCAAGTTTTTTGTGTTCACACAAGATCTGCAATCTGCATTTGCAATGCTGGGAGTTTGGTGCAGCTGCAGTGTGTGTGAATGAAGGCTACTGAGTGATTTGCCTGGTCACATGACCCTGCATCAGCAGTCATATTATGGACAAGATTTCTGTGTGCACAGCACATAAGATATGTACAGGAAGAGAACATAACTTATGTAATATTACATATTGCACAGAATATCAACAAAGGCTATATTAGTAAGGGCCATAAACAGTGGTCAACAGTAGCCAGAAAGTGGACAACCCCTTTAACTCTGCATGATCAACACTAACAGACAGAATGTCTAGTTTAACAGGGTGGATTATGCATCTTTAATTACCTGAAATCATGGCCTTGCTTTCTAACTTCTGGCCTGGTCTTTCTGGAGGACGACATGCCTTGCTTTTATTATCCATATATCTGAAGTCTACTTGTCAGATCTCAAAACCAGTAGACACACTGGTATCTTAAGTAAAATACTGCTGTTCCAGGGGATTTAGTCTTCCAGTTCCATTGACTTTACCCACAACTGCTAAGTCATGACCTGCTATCCCTTTAGTACTGATAATAACTGTATCTCCAGAGTCTAATCTTAAATCCTATCCTAGTTTGCTATAAATAAATTACCTTCTTCCTAGCCTCTCACCTACCATACTACTGAGACCTCACATAAACCTGCAACCACATTCTTCTCTACTTGTTCCTCCTGATTCAAGTACGTAATATTACCATGCTGATATTTATGGGGGTATTTGATATAGCCTTACATTAGTGTAAACTATAAACAGGGGAGTAAGGAAAAAAGGCACAGAAAGTTCTTCAGATCCAGGTGAGGATCTTATACCAATAGAACCATGTTATAAAATACCATTCTACACTAATAATTATCTATCACAAAAGATTCATTGTCCTCAACGTACAAATACATGGCATTACATTGCAGTACAAATGAGTCAGCAGAACAAGTAAGCAGATAGAAGGTTATGAGAGAAAAGCAGGAGTAGCTGTACAGCTGGCCTTGGGGAGAGATAAGCATTTACAGAAGCAGCAAATTTCAGCTGTTCTCCCCATTATCAGCCATTAATTGGGTTCTTTCATACAAATAATTGAATTATGACAGTCTGACAAAATGTTGATATAGGTGGACCATGTGGGATCTTTTTTTCAGCCTGCCATTATGTGTTATTTATGGTATAACTGTTGGAGAACAGATAACAAATGTTGTAAAAGGGTGTTTTTTTCTATTCCCTCTTGTATTTAGTGATATTTTACTATAGATGGTTGTAAATGCTTGTGAAGGTATTTACCAAACTGATTGGTCATGCATTAGTTAAAATGGTTTTCTAGGAATTAAACAGGGCCAGACTGCCAAAGTGGGCCACCTGTTCCTGGGACTTGGCCCCAGGATGTTTTGCCCTGGGCCCCAAATATAGTGGCTTCTGCAGATGCAAACGTATCTCCCTCCGAAAAACACTGATAGAATTAATTGTGTGGCAAGGCATGTGAACCAATGGTTTCTGGCCCCTTCGTTCACTGTCATAAATCACAGGCCACTAGGCCAAAATTATATAAGCCGGTGCAGGCAGTCGTGATGATGCAATGACTCTGAAATGACCACCTGCGCCGGGCTGTGGGTAACTCAGGCCACAGGCCAAAAAAGGGCTGTGGCCTGCTTCGCAGGCTGAAGCATTGAACTGAACTTCAGTGAGTATTTGGGGGTTTTCATCACTTATGGGCCAATACAGGGGAGCAGTATAACTTCTGGGGGCACGACAGGGGGACAGTATAACTACTGGGGGCACTATAGGGATGTATAAGTACTTGGGCAACATAGTGGGGCATTATAACTACTGAGGAAACTACAGAAGTTCACTATAACTACTGTGAGCGCTACGGTGGCACATTATAACTACTATAGAAGGGATTATAACTCCTGAGAGCACTATAAAGGGGCCTTATTACTAGTGGGTGCCCTACAGTGGGACATTATAAGTACTGGGGCAATTTAGGGGGCATTATAACTACTGAGGAAACTACAGAAGTTGACTATAACTACTGTGAGCTCTACGGTGGCACATTATAACTACTATAGAAGGCATTATAACTCCTGAGGGCACTATAAAGGGGCCTTATTACTAGTGGGTGCCCTACAGTGGGATATTATAAGTACTGGGGCAATATAGGGGGCATTAAAACTATTGGAGGCACTACAGGGGGGCATTATAACTATTGGAGGCACTACAGGGGGGCACTATAAGTACTGGGGGCACTACAAGGAGCATTATAACTACCCAGGGCACTACAGGGGCGCATTATAACTACTGGGGAACTATAGAGGACATTATTACTACTGAGGGCAATACAGGGGCATTATAACTACTGGGGGGCAATTCAGGGGCACACTGCAAGTATTTGGGCATTATAGAGGGCATTATAACTACTGGAGCCACTACAGGGGGACATTATAACTACTGGGGGCACTTCAGGGGCGCATTACAACTATTAAGGCATTATAGAGGATATTATAACTACTGGGGGCAATATAGAATGGCCTTATTACTACTGAGGGCACAATAAGGAGGGTACTACTAGTTACAGGGGTGCTCTCAGGGTGCATTATCACTTCAGGGGGGCAATATTAGTGATAAGGGCACTGTAGGAGAGAGTTATAATTGGTGGGATTTTTGAGAGCATTAAAGTATGAGAAGGAACACTCTGTATGGTATCGTTATTTCTTCATTATAGTATTTGGTGGCATTGGGGAGCAAAGCAGCTGCAGTATTGGGGGTAGCAGTGGGACAACATTGTTGAGGCCCCAGGGGGATAGAAAAAGTGAGGAATTTAATAATTGTGTGGAAAACTCTGTAGAGACGAGATATGGCTGAAAGATGTAATCATGGCAGTCTGTTCCCAGAAGAGAGGATGAGGAAAGAGAGCATCTACATTAGAAGAGACATCCCTGGATATAATAGGTATGTAGTGCTGTATACTCCTGTATGTTTGGTAGTGCTGAATGTAATGTCCATCCAACTATGCCATTAGCGCTGGGGGAGAGGGGGGGCACAAACTCTATTTTAAAATTCCAGGGCTGAATTTTAGTCTCAGTCCGGCACTGGAATTAAATACTCATGACCTATATTCAGGAAAGGTCAATGAGGATACTGTTTCCAAAACCCAGCCAATCAGCCTTTTGAAGGGGCCCAGTACTTGTCCAAGCACTGCGGACTCTTCAATCTGTACCAAGCAGAGTGCTGTAAATTGTATTGTGTCTGTGCTTTTTAAAGGGACTGCGCTATACAAAGCTCATATGACTGATGGGCATGACATGGCAGACCTAGGAAGAGGTGCGCCTGAGCCTCTTCAAGCAGCTGATAGGCAGGGAATTATGTGAGTTGGATCCCCACAGATTAGATATTATTGATAGAGTTGAGCGAACACCTGGATGTTCGGGTTCGAGAAGTTCGGCCGAACTTCCCGGAAATGTTCGGGTTCGGGATCCGAACCCGATCCGAACTTCGTCCCGAACCCGAACCCCATTGAAGTCAACGGGGACCCGAACTTTTCGGCACTAAAACGGCTGTAAAACAGCCCAGGAAAGGGCTAGAGGGCTGCAAAAGGCAGCAACATGTAGGTAAATCCCCTGCAAACAAATGTGGATAGGGAAATGAATTAAAATAAAAATTAAATAAATAAAAATTAACCAAAATCAATTGGAGAGAGGTCCCATAGCAGAGAATCTGGCTTCCCGTCACCCACCACTGGAACAGTCCATTCTCAGATATTTAGGCCCCGGCACCCAGGCAGAGGAGAGAGGTCCCGTAACAGAGAATCAGGCTTCACGTCAGCCACCACTGCAACAGTCCATTGTCATAAATTTAGGCCCAGCACCCAGGCAGAGGAGAGAGGTCCCGTAACAGACAATCTGGCTTCATGTCAGCAGAGAATCAGTCTTCATATCATAGCAGAGAATCAGGCTTCACGTCAGCCACCAGTGCAACAGTCCATTGGCATATATTTAGGCCCAGCACACAGGCAGAGGAGAGAGGTCCCGTAACAGAGGATCTGGCTTCATGTCAGCAGAGAATTAGTCTGCATGTCATAGCAGAGAATGAGGCTTCACGTCAGCCACCACTGCAACAGTCCATTGGCATATATTTAGGCCCAGCACCCAGGCAGAGGAGAGAGGTCCCGTAACAGACAATCTGGCTTCATGTCAGCAGAGAATCAGTCTTCATGTCATAGCAGAGAATCAGGCTTCACGTCACCCACCACTGTAAGAGTCCATTTTCATAAATTTAGGCCCAGCACCCAGGCAGAGGAGAGAGGTCCCGTAACAGAGGATCTGGCTTCATGTCAGCAGAGAATCAGTCTGCATGTCATAGCAGAGAATCAGGCTTCACGTCACCCACCACTGCAACAGTCCATTGTCATAAATTTAGGCCCAGCACCCAGGCAGAGGAGAGAGGTCCCGTAACAGACAATCTGGCTTCATGTCAGCAGAGAATTAGTCTGCATGTCATAGCAGAGAATGAGGCTTCACGTCAGCCACCACTGCAACAGTCCATTGGCATATATTTGGGCCCAGCACCCAGGCAGAGGAGAGAGGTCCCGTAACAGACAATCTGGCTTCATGTCAGCAGAGAATCAGTCTTCATATCATAGCAGAGAATCAGGCTTCACGTCAGCCACCAGTGCAACAGTCCATTGGCATATATTTAGGCCCAGCACACAGGCAGAGGAGAGAGGTCCCGTAACAGAGGATCTGGCTTCATGTCAGCAGAGAATTAGTCTGCATGTCATAGCAGAGAATGAGGCTTCACGTCAGCCACCACTGCAACAGTCCATTGGCATATATTTAGGCCCAGCACCCAGGCAGAGGAGAGGTTCATTCAACTTTGGGTAGCCTCGCAATATAATGGTAAAATGAAAATAAAAATAGGATTGAATGAGGAAGTGCCCTGGAGTCCAATAATATATGGTTAAGGGGAGGTAGTTAATGTCTAATCTGGACAAGGGACGGACAGATCCTGTGGGATCCATGCCTGGTTCATTTTTATGAACGTCAGCTTGTCCACATTGGCTGTAGACAGGCGGCTGCGTTTGTCTGTAATGACGCCCCCTGCCGTGCTGAATACACGTTCAGACAAAACGCTGGCCGCCGGGCAGGCCAGCACCTCCAAGGCATAAAAGGCTAGCTCTGGCCACGTGGACAATTTAGAGACCCAGAAGTTGAATGGGGCCGAACCATCAGTCAGTACGTGGAGGGGTGTGCACATGTACTGTTCCACCATGTTAGTGAAATGTTGCCTCCTGCTAACACGTTGCGTATCAGGTGGTGGTGCAGTTAGCTGTGGCGTGTTGACAAAAGTTTTCCACATCTCTGCCATGCTAACCCTGCCCTCAGAGGAGCTGGCCGTGACACAGCTGCCTTGGCGACCTCTTGCTCCTCCTCTGCCTTGGCCTTGGGCTTCCACTTGTTCCCCTGTGACATTTGGGAATGCTCTCAGTAGCGCGTCTATCAACGTGCGCTTGTACTCGCGCATCTTCCTATCACGCTCCAGTGCAGGAAGTAAGGTGGGCACATTGTCTTTGTAGCGTGGATCCAGCAGGGTGGCAACCCAGTAGTCCGCACAGGTTAAAATGTGGGCAACTCTGCTGTCGTTGCGCAGGCACTGCAGCATGTAGTCGCTCATATGTGCCAGGCTGCCCAGGGGTAAGGACAAGCTGTCCTCTGTGGGAGGCGTATCGTCATTGTCCTGCCTTTCCCCCCAGCCACGCACCAGTGATGGACCCAAGCTGCGTTGGGTGCCACCCCGCTGTGACCATGCTTCATCCTCATCCTCCTCCACCTCCTCCTCATCCTCGTCCTCCTCGTCCTCCAGTAGTGGGCCCTGGCTGGCCACATTTGTACCTGGCCTCTGCTGTTGCCAAAAACCTCCCTCTGAGTCACTTCGAAGAGACTGGCCTGAAAGTGCTAAAAATGACCCCTCTTCCTCCTCCTCCTCCTCCTCCTCCTGGGCCACCTCCTCTTCCATCATCTCCCTAAGTGTTTTCTCAAGGAGACATAGAAGTGGTATTGTAACGCTGATAACGGCGTCATCGCCACTAGCCATGTTGGTGGAGTACTCGAAACAGCGCAACAGGGCACACAGGTCTCGCATGGAGGCCCAGTCATTGGTGGTGAAGTGGTGCTGTTCTGTAGTGCGACTGACCCGTGCGTGCTGCAGCTGAAACTCCACTATGGCCTGCTGCTGCTCGCACAGTCTGTCCAGCATGTGCAAGGTGGAGTTCCACCTGGTGGGCACGTCGCATATGAGGCGGTGAGCGGGAAGGCCGAAGTTACGCTGTAGCGCAGACAGGCGAGCAGCAGCAGGATGTGAACGCCGGAAGCGCGAACAGACGGCCCGCACTTTATGCAGCAGCTCTGACATGTCGGGGTAGTTGTGAATGAACTTCTGCACCACCAAATTCAGCACATGCGCCAAGCAAGGGATGTGCGTCAAATTGGCTAGTCCCAGAGCTGCAACGAGATTTCGCCCATTATCACACACCACCAGGCCGGGCTTGAGGCTCACCGGCAGCAACCACTCGTCGGTCTGTTGTTCTATACCCCGCCACAACTCCTGTGCGGTGTGGGGACTGTCCCCCAAACATATGAGTTTCAGAATGGCCTGCTGACGTTTACCCCGGGCTGTGCTGAAGTTGGTGGTGAAGGTGTGTGGCTGACTGGATGAGCAGGTGGAAGAAGAGGAGGAGGAAGCCGAGAAGGAGGAGGTGGCAACAGGAGGCAAAGAATGTTGCCCTGCGATCCTTGGCGGCGGAAGGACGTGCGCCAAACAGCTCTCCGCCTGGGGCCCAGCTGCCACTACATTTACCCAGTGTGCAGTTAGGGAGATATAGCGTCCCTGGCCGTGCTTACTGGTCCACGTATCTGTGGTTAGGTGGACCTTGCTACAGATGGCGTTGCGCAGTGCACACTTGATTTTATCGGATACTTGGTTGTGCAGGGAAGGCACGGCTCTCTTGGAGAAGTAGTGGCGGCTGGGAACAACATACTGTGGGACAGCAAGCGACATGAGCTGTTTGAAGCTGTCTGTGTCCACCAGCCTAAATGACAGCATTTCATAGGCCAGTAGTTTAGAAATGCTGGCATTCAGGGCCAGGGATCGAGGGTGGCTAGGTGGGAATTTACGCTTTCTCTCAAATGTTTGTGAGATGGAGAGCTGAACGCTGCCGTGTGACATGGTTGAGACGCTTGGTGACGGAGGTGGTGGTGGTGTTGGTGGTACATCCCCTGTTTGCTGGGCGGCAGGTGCCAACGTTCCTCCAGAGGCGGAGGAAGAGGCCGAGGCGGCAGCAGCAGAAGAGGCCGAGGCGGCAGCAGCAGAAGAGGTAGCAGGGGGAGCCTGAGTGACTTCCTTGGTTTTAAGGTGTTTACTCCACTGCAGTTCATGCTTTGCATGCAGGTGCCTGGTCATGCAGGTTGTGCTCAGGTTCAGAACGTTAATGCCTCGCTTCAGGCTCTGATGGCACAGCGTGCAAACCACTCAGGTCTTGTCGTCAGCACATTGTTTGAAGAAGTGCCATGCCAGGGAACTCCTTGAAGCTGCCTTTGGGGTGCTCGGTCCCAGATGGCAGCGGTCAGTAGCAGGCGGAGTCTCTTGGCGGCGGGTGTTCTGCTTTTGCCCACTGCTCCCTCTTTTGCTACGCTGTTGGCTCGGTCTCACCACTGCCTCTTCCTCCGAACTGTTAAAGTCAGTGGCACGACCTTCATTCCATGTGGGGTCTAGGACCTCATCGTCCCCTGCATCGTCTTCCACCCAGTCTTGATCCCTGACCTCCTGTTCAGTCTGCACACTGCAGAAAGACGCAGCAGTTGGCACCTGTGTTTCGTCATCATCAGAGACATGCTGAGGTGGTATTCCCATGTCCTCATCATCAGGAAACATAAGTGGTTGTGCATCAGTGCATTCTATGTCTTTCACCGCTGGGGAAGGGCTAGGTGGATGCCCTTGGGAAACCCTGCCAGCGGAGTCTTCAAACAGCATAAGAGACTGCTGCATAACTTGAGGCTGAGACAGTTTCCCTGGTATGCATGGGGGTGATGTGACAGACTGATGGGGTTGGTTTTCAGGCGCCATCTGTGCGCTTTCTGCAGAAGACTGGGTGGGAGATAATGTGAACGTGCTGGATCCACTGTCGGCCACCCAATTGACTAATGCCTGTACCTGCTCAGGCCTTACCATCCTTAGAACGGCATTGGGCCCCACCATATATCGCTGTAAATTCTGGCGGCTACTGGGACCTGAGGTAGTTGGTACACTAGGACGTGTGGATGTGGCAGAACGGCCACGTCCTCTCCCAGCACCAGAGGGTCCACTAACACCACCACGACCATGTCCACGTCCGCGTCCCTTACTAGATGTTTTCCTCATTGTTATGGTTCACCACAACAACAAAAATATTATTTGGCCCAATGTATTGTATTCAAATTCAGCGGGATATAAATTTGAGGCCTAGTATTTAGGCGCTGGGTGACCGGTATGGATTTAGTGACAGAATTAGACTTGGAAATGCACAGTAGCGTGTGTGTGAAGTTATTCTGAATGACCCTATGTGCACCTTGAATATTATATACCCTTTTAGGGATAGATTTCAAATAGCTCTGATATAGCAGAAACCACTAAATTATGAAATTGCTAAATTGGGAATTGTATTTCAACCCTGAACAAAAAATGTGCTTTGACGGACACTAAATAACTTGCCCAGCCACAACAGTACAGCAGTAACGACAGATTTAGCGGGATATAAATTTGAGGCCTAGTATTTAGGTGCTGGGTGACCGGTATGGATTTAACGACAGAATTAGACTGGGATATGGCCAAAAAATAACCACACTATTGCTGGTTAAATGCACTTGGTGTGACAGCTTGACCAACCACACTACTGAGGGTTAAATGCACTTGGTGACGGGCGCAGCTTGCCCCTGATGTAGTATATACAGGTCCTTCTCAAAAAATTAGCATATTGTGATAAAGTTCATTATTTTCTGTAATGTACTGATAAACATTAGACTTTCATATATTTTAGATTCATTACACACCAACTGAAGTAGTTCAAGCCTTTTATTGTTTTAATATTGATGATTTTGGCATACAGCTCATGAAAACCCAAAATTCCTATCTCAAAAAATTAGCATATCATGAAAAGGTTCTCTAAACGAGCTATTAACTTAATCATCTGAATCAACTAATTAACTCTAAACACCTGCAAAAGATTCCTGAGGCTTTTAAAAACTCCCAGCCTGGTTCATTACTCAAAACCGCAATCATGGGTAAGACTGCCGACCTGACTGCTGTCCAGAAGGCCATCATTGACACCCTCAAGCAAGAGGGTAAGACACAGAAAGAAATTTCTGAACGAATAGGCTGTTCCCAGAGTGCTGTATCAAGGCACCTCAGTGGGAAGTCTGTGGGAAGGAAAAAGTGTGGCAGAAAACGCTGCACAACGAGAAGAGGTGACCGGACCCTGAGGAAGATTGTGGAGAAGGACCGATTCCAGACCTTGGGGGACCTGCGGAAGCAGTGGACTGAGTTTGGAGTAGAAACATCCAGAGCCACCGTGTACAGGCGTGTGCAGGAAATAAGCTACAGGTGCCGCATTCCCCAGGTCAAGCCACTTTTGAACCAGAAACAGTGGCAGAAGCGCCTGACCTGGGCTACAGAGAAGCAGCACTGGACTGTTGCATGTCATTCGGAAATCAAGGTGCCAGAGTCTGGAGGAAGACTGGGTAGAGGGAAATGCCAAAATGCCTGAAGTCCAGTGTCAAGTACCCACAGTCAGTGATGGTCTGGGGTGCCATGTCAGCTGCTGGTGTTGGTCCACTGTGTTTTATCAAGGGCAGGGTCAATGCAGCTAGCTATCAGGAGATTTTGGAGCACTTCATGCTTCCATCTGCTGAAAAGCTTTATGGAGATGAAGATTTCATTTTTCAGCACGACCTGGCACCTGCTCACAGTGCCAAAACCACTAGTAAATGGTTTACTGACCATGGTATTACTGTGCTCAATTGGCCTGCCAACTCTCCCGACCTGAACCCCATAGAGAATCTGTGGGATATTGGGAAGAGAAAGTTGAGAGACGCAAGACCCAACACTCTGGATGAGCTTAAGGCCGCTATCGAAGCATCCTGGGCCTCCATAACACCTCAGCAGTGCCACAGGCTGATTGCCTCCATGCCACACCGCATTGAAGCAGTCATTTCTGCAAAAGGATCCCCGACCAAGTATTGAGTGCATAACTGAACATAATTATTTGAAGGTTGACTTTTTTTGTATTAAAAACACTTTTCTTTTATTGGTCGGATGAAATATGCTAATTTTTTTAGATAGGAAATTTGGGTTTTCATGAACTGTATGCCAAAATCATCAATATTAAAACAATAAAAGGCTTGAACTACTTCAGTTGGTGTGTAATGAATCTAAAATATATGAAAGTCTAATGTTTATCAGTACATTACAGAAAATAATGAACTTTATCACAATATGCTAATTTTTTGAGAAGGACCTGTATATGGCCAAAAAATGAACAGACAATTGCTGGTTAAATGCACTTGGTGTGACAGCTTCACCCTGATGTAGGCTTTAGCCAAAAAACAACCACACCATTGAGGGTTAAATGCACTTGGTGACAGGCGCAGCTTGCCCCTGATGTAGTATATGGCCAAAAAATGAACAGACTATTGCTGGTTAAATGCACTTGGTGTCACAGCTTGACCAACCACACTACTGAGGGTTAAATGCACTTGGTGACGGGCGCAGCTTGCCCCTGATGTAGTATATGGCCAAAAAATGAACAGACTATTGCTGGTTAAATGCACTTGGTGACGGGCGCAGCTTGCCCCTGATTTAGTATATGGCCAAAAAATGAACAGACTATTGCTGGTTAAATGCACTTGGTGTGATAGTGTTCTGTCCCCACATGAAGGCGAATGAAGGTGTAACTGATAATGACCTTGTGACTGTCCTACCTTCGTATCCAAGCAGTGGAGCAGACCGGACCGGCAGATGCTCAGGTTAGATGGATCCAGACGTAGACATGAGGATGCAATCAAACGTGGGTTTATTTGATCCAGAGCAGTGACATACAGTGATGCAGTACAGTGATGCAGTAGATGCTGTCATGTGGATGTCTTTCCGGAGGCTAACTGCTGAGGCAACTGCTGGTCAAAAACTGATGCCTTTACAAGCCAGGATGTGTGTCTCCAGTCACAAGGAGTGCAGCACTGAAAATGGCTACAGGAAGTGACCAGGACCAAGGCTGCAAAAACCACGCCCAGCAGAGAAAAACTTTATGGATAAGGAACAAGGCGTGCAGCATACAAATTCCGGCCAGCAGATGGCAGCAGAGAAACAATACGTAGAAACAACATAGTAAAAGGAGATATAATAATACAGTGCATTAATTAAATTTGAAAGAAACAGCACACTCCCCGTCTGAAATTCACTTTGGGGATTTCACTATGACGAATGTCCATAAAATATAAAACAACCTGTAAAAGGAAACATGTTAGAACGCAAACATAGATTAGTCCAGTTTTCCAAATTGGAATGGAGAAGATCTGCGAAGCTAAATACAGTCCTGTTCACCCGTCAGGGACGTCCTCGATGGGTAGTATTAAGATGAGTTCATTGATTGGTCTTGAGAACGTTTTAAGCTCGCCTTTCCTGAAGATCTTCAACTCCACCTTCCGGACCTTACCATCCTTGCTAGGGAAAACCTTTGAAATTAGCCCAACAGGCCAGTCAATCCTTTCGGTTTGTTGCTCTTTCATCAATACAAGGTCTCCTTCCCTCAAGTTTGGTTTGTGGTGTTGCCATTTTCTTCTTCCTTGAAGAACACTGAGGTACTCCTTTCGCCACCTGTTCCAGAAGTAATCTGCTAGATATTGTACACGTTTCCAGTGTTTTTGATAGATGTTAGCATGAGTGAATTCTCCACTAGGAATTAGCACACTCTCAGTTTTTTGGGTAAGTAGAATAGCCGGAGTCAGTATGGCTGGTGTTTCAGGATCCATAGACACTGGCACGAGGGGTCTTGAATTGATAATGGCTGAAACTTCAGCGAGAAGAGTAACTAAAGTCTCATGTGTGAGTCTAGACGAGTTTACATCCATCAACATAGAATTTAAGATGTTGCGTGAGATGCCGATCATTCTCTCCCAGGAGCCCCCCATGTGGGAACTGTGAGGAGGGTTGAAAATCCAGGTGCAACCTTTTTCCGCCAACTGATCTTGAATGGACTTGGTGTCGATGTTAAGTTCTCTACAGGCTCCGATGAAATTGCTTCCCTGGTCAGACCTCAATTGTTTTACTGGTCCTCTGATTGCGAAGAACCGTCTTAAGGCATTAATAAGGCTGGATGTGTCCATAGATTCTATCACCTCTATGTGAACTGCTCGCACACTCATGCAAGTAAATAGTACGGCCCAACGCTTACTGTTTGCGTGACCGCCGCGGGTCCTGCGTGCGGATACCATCCATGGCCCAAAGACATCTAAGCCAACATAGGTGAAAGGCGGCTCTGTACATAGTCTATCTGCAGGCAAGTCGGCCATTTGTTGGTGTAGTTGTTTTCCTCTTGCTTTACGACAGTGCACACACTGATGCAGTACTTGGGCCACACGTTTTTTCATACCTATAATCCAAAGGCCTGCAGACCGTAATTTGCCCTCAGTAATTTGCCTGCCTTGGTGTTCGGCCCTTTCGTGGTAGTGTCGGATTAGCAAGATGGTGATATGATGTTTGCTGGGAATGATTAGAGGATTTTGTTCTGCAATTCCCAGGTGGGCTTGATTCAAACGACCACCAACTCTCAGCAAGCCAAAACTGTCGATAACTGGATTTAAGTTGGCGAGAGGACTTTTTAAAGGAATCTGCTGTTTGTTGTACAAACACTTCCATTCTATGTTGAAATTTTCCTGCTGGACGTGACGTATTATGAGGTACTCACTATGAGAGATGTTCTCAGCAGAGAAGGGTTTATGGCAGGCATGCCAACCATGACAATCTTTATCTTGGTGAGTATTATGATAACATCTTGCAATGTGCACTAACCTTGCAATAGTTCTGACGAGTCTCATCCAACTGGAGAAACGCTCAAAGCGCTGACAACCGAAGCTGGCTGTTTGCTTAGTTCCAGTGACTAATGCGCTAACTTCAGCGCGGATTTCTGGATCATTATCCGGATCCTGGATGCTGAAAGCTTCCTGTACACATTCGTCTGCCTCTCCAAGCAGAAACTCTGGACCTGTAAGCCAAGTAGAGTTAATAAAGGAACCTATAGACATAGGCCTAGTGGCGTGATCTGCTGGATTAAGTTCGGACGGTACATAGTGCCATTGTTCGGGTTTGGAGGATCTCCTGATTCTCTCTATGCGGTTACTAACATACACATAAAATCGCTTGGTCCGATTGTGGATGTAACCCAAAACGACCTTACTGTCGGTGTAATACTGGACTTCAGCTATGTCGACACCCAGTTCTTGTTGTATGAAATCCGCAATCTCCACTGCCAACACAGTCCCACAAAGTTCCAGTCTGGGAATAGTATGATCGGGCTTAGGGGCTAACTTAGCCTTACCAAAGACGAATCCAACATGATTTTGGTTGTTGGGTTCTGTCACCTTCAGATAGGCAACCGCTGCGATGGCCTCCGTGGAGGCGTCTGAGAACACATGGAGTTCTTTCTTTATGCTAGAGGAAAGTGAGGTTTTAACATAGCATCTCGGGATGTGGATCTCATCCAAGGCACACAAGGATCGCTTCCAGGCTTCCCATTTTTGCTCTTTCTCGGAGGGAAGTGGGGTATCCCAATCCTTGACTGTTTCAGAGAACTGTCTCAGTAGAGATTTACCTTGTATGGTGATGGGCGCTACAAATCCCAGCGGATCAAATAGGCTGTTTACCACTGATAGGACGCCTCGTTTTGTGAATGGCTTGTCTGCACAACTTATCTGAAAACCGAAGGAGTCAGCCGAGAGATCCCATCTGAGGCCCAAGCTCCTCTGCACAGGTGGACTGTCAAGTCCCAAGTTAATGTCCTTGAATCCTGGTGCATGATCGCCTGATTCGAAGGCCCTCATAACGGCCAGGCTGTTTGAGGCAATTTTGTGTAGTCTAAGTTTGGCTTGGTACAACATACTTTGAGTCCTTTTGAGCAGATCGATGGCCGCTTCTTCAGTCGGTAGTGATTTGAGTCCATCGTCTACGTAGAAGTCCTTTTCTACAAAGTCTCTGGCGTCTTTACCGTACTCGGATTCTCCCTCTAATGCAGTGCGCCGAAGGCCGTAAGTTGCCACGGCAGGTGAAGGGCTGTTTCCAAATACGTGTACCCTCATTCGATATTCTGCCATCTCTGCGTTGGTGTCATTATTCTTGTACCACAGAAACCTGAGGAAATTCCGGTGGTCCTCTCTGACTACGAAACAGTGGAACATCTGTTCAATGTCGGCGGTGATGGCAACGAGCTCTTTTCTGAACCTCATCAGCACTCCGACTAGGTTATTTGTCAGATTAGGACCTGTGAGAAGGACATCATTAAGAGATACACCTTGATGTTTGGCGCTTGAGTCGAAAACAACCCTAATTTGATTAGGTTTTCGTGGGTGATACACTCCAAATGAAGGCAAGTACCAGCACTCGTCGTTCTTCCCTAAGGATGGAGCTGGTTCTGCATGGTTGTTGCGGAATATTTTGTCGATAAAGGCAACAATGTGTTCTCTCATCTCAGGCTTACTGTTCATGGTACGCTGAAGAGAGTTAAATCTAGACAGAGCTTGTTCCCTATTGTTCGGGAGTCTTACCCTGGTAGCTCGGAAGGGTAATGGAGAAACCCAGTGATTGGTTTCGTCTTTAAGGAACTCATTGTCCATTATCTTGATAAATTCTCTGTCTTCTACTGACAAAGCTACTTTATCATCGTCCTTGCTTGTGTGAAAGACTAATCTTCCCAAGTTGTCGGCAAAGAAGGGAGGAATGTCATCAGGTGGTTGTATGAGGTCTGGAGGCTTCTCTTTCACCTCGTAGTGATGAGGGCAAGGCTTAATGCAAGTTGTGCGTCCATCTCCACGCACGTACGTTTTGAAAGAGTGGATTCTTGGTTGATCCAAGCATACATTTCCTATGACTACCCATCCCAAGTCCAGTCTCTGGGCGTATGGTGCATAGTCGGGACCATTACACTGTTGACGCACCTTGTGTACCCTTAGATTGTCTCTGCCAAGCAGGAGTAGAATCTCGGCGTTGTTGTCCATAGGTGGGATAACGTTGGCTAGGTGCCTTAGGTGTGGTTGGTGAAATGCAGCTTCCGGGGTAGGAATTTCATCCCTATGGTTGGGTATTTGATCGCATTCGATCAGCGTTGGTAGAGGTATTTCTGTATTCCAACTGACGGAACAAGCGATGAATCCTTGTGCCCTCCTGCCGCTAGTCTCTATGCGACCCGAGCAGGTGTTTAAGATGTAGGGTTCTGACGGTCCCTTTATTCCAAAGGCTTCAAAGAATTTAGGTCCTGCTAGGGAGCGATTGCTTTGGTCGTCAATGATGGCATACATTTTTACTGCCTTTTCTGGTAGCCCCTCCGGGTAGACCTTGATAAGGCATATGCGGGCACAACATTTCTCACTCTGGCCCTCCCCACATACGTCCAAGCATGAGCAGGAAACAGCAGTGGCTGTGTTAGCGTTGTTTTGGGGCTCCCCGCCATGACTTGGAGCGGGACTGGTGGTGACAGCAGCCGGTGAATCCCTTGTAAGTGGAGTTGGGTGCATAGCTGAGGCGTGTCTTTCACTATGACACTCCTCACACTTGATAATGGATTTACAGTCCTTAGCCATGTGCTCCAATGAAGCGCAGCACCTGAAACATACCCCAAGCTCGGTGAGGACTTTCTTGCGCTCCTGTATGGTTTTGGATCTAAATCCTCTGCATTTGTTTAGTGAGTGTGGTTTTTTATGAATGGGCCATTCACGATTGAAGGCCTTGTCTCCTGATGAGGTAGTGTACTGTTTACCAGTGGGTACTGCAGATGATGGTAGGTTAGTCTTCCTAACATTCACGCTGCTCTTAAAGTCTCTGTGTTTATGCACAATACTTTCATACCTTGATGATGGTGTCACTGAAGCTGTAGTATTGAACTCCAGGAAGTCGAGGCTGGGGTCATTCCTCATCTGGGACTGTTCGTCGATGAACCTACAGAAATGAATAAATGGGGGAAAGGTGACATCATGCACTCTTTTGTACCTTGAGACCGATGCCGCCCACTTCTCTTGCAGGCTGTATGGTAGCTTCACGACAATTGGGTTCACCCCATGGGCAGTATCCAGGTAGCACAGCCCGGACAGACGAGGATCTCTTTTGGCGAGCTCCAGTTCCATGAGCAAATCACTTAAATCCTGAAGCTTGTGGACATCCTTGAGACTGATCTTGGGAACGTTCTGCAGTCTCCTGAATAGTGCCTTCTCTATTGCTTCTACACTGCCAAAGGTGCGTTCGAGTCTCTGCCAGGCTGCAGCGAGACCTGCTTCTGCTTGTCCCACATAGACAGTTCTAAGGCTCTTGATGCGATTTGTGGAGCCTGGGCCCAGCCAGTTGATCAAGAGGTCGAGCTCCTGCTCTGCGGTTAGGTTGAGGTTGGCAATGGCAGCTTTGAAGGTTGCCTTCCAGGCTCTGTAGCTCTCCGCACGGTCATCAAATTTTGAGAGACTGGTGTTAATTAGCTCTCTGCTCACCATAAACCTGGCAAACTCAGACATATCTGATCTCTCACTGCTTGTTGCCATGACAACTTGTGATGCCCCTGGGGCGTATAGGCTGTGTGGCGTGAAAGGGTGAGATGCTTCCGGGTAGAATGATGTTGCTGCAGGGTTGAGCTGTGGTCTAGCCTCTGTAGATTCTGATGACTGCCGCTTGAGCTGTGGAGGTAGGCCAGGAAACACCTGGTAGCCATCTTGCTGTAATAACTGCCCTTGAGAGGGCGCGCCTGGGCAACTGTTATTGGGTTGCTCGGGTGCTGTGGGTATCGCTGGGACTGCAGGTAGAGCTGACTTGGAGGTTTCAGTGTTGTTTGCTTGGACAGTACTGCACACTAGGGGTGGTGCAGATAACTGTTTCAGTACATAGTCGCTGGTGCGATCAACTGGATCGTCTCTCTCCTCTGGTGGTAAGCAGACTGAATCAAAGCCTTGGCTCAATGCTTGCTCAAGTAGTCTTACTTTTGCTAATGCAATTTCCTCTTCCCTCTCTGATTCAAGGATCTTTATTCGAGCCTCTGCTTCTGCTTCTGCCCTCTTGGCTTCTGCCTCCGCTTCTGCCCTCTTGGCTTCTGCCTCCGCTTCTGCCCTCTTGGCTTCTGCCTCCGCTTCTGCCCTCTTGGCTTCTGCCTCTGCCCTCTTGGCTTCTGCCTCTGCTTCTGCCCTCTTGGCTTCTGCCTCCGCTTCTGCCCTCTTGGCCGCCGCCGTCTGTGCTTCTGTTCTCGCAAGGACTTCTTTTTCGGTGAAGGAACGCCTCACTTTGGATAGCTCTGCATTTATGCGAGCCTCTAGTAATCTGTCGCTCAGGGCGGAGCTTCTAGAGCATGATGATCTGTAGGACCGCGAGGAATGTTTGGATGAATGCGATCTGTGTGATCTAGTTTCTTGCAAATGAGAGATGCGGAGTTCCACTTTATCTTTAGCGTCCAGCACCATGGCGTCTCTTTGTCTGTCTATTAATTCTGCCTCGCACAATTCTGATGGGGCTTCTTCAATATTAGAGTCTTTTAGAAAGGTTATATACCTTGTGGACAGTCTCTTGTATCTTTCATGGGCTGAGTTCAGCCGCCCGACGGCAACTTTTAAACTGGTGGCATCGCCTGAGGAGGACTTAATTCCTGATATGAGGGAGGAAACTCGTTCCCATAGCTCTTCCAGGTTGTCACATAACTCATCTTTCCTGGTGTGATAATTTTCCGTGATCTTTATAGTTGGTTTGAGAGAGTGCCTTGGTCGCGTGACTTGGTCTGCTGGAAGTGTGGATTCTACCTCCAGCTCTTCATAATGATCAGTATCAGGTTGCATTTCCTTTGTTTCATCACTGGGGAACTGTACGAGGTCCTTTTCGGCCATTTTGATTTAAGGTGCGCTGTCTCTTTAAGAAAATGAACTTTCGAATTGGGGGCTGAAAATTGCTGTGCGACTCAGATAAGGCACCCCGATAAGGTTCCTAAAGTGTTTTGAGTGAATTGCGGGGTTTTGGTTTGAGGGAGGCCCCGCGTGCGTGAACAGTTCTTATATCCTGCGAGCAAGGGTTAATATAGGATGTAGAAAGTGGCTTGGCGAGTAGTGGAGGACTTCCAGGCGAGAGTATATCTACTGCGGACACGCCGTGCTTCCCCTTGGGCTTGTGGGACGTGCACTGTTGCCGGGCAGATTTGCTGCGAGTGGGCCTGTTGCAAGGGAGGTTCCTGAGTGTGGCACTGGGCTCTGAGGGAACCTGTAGCCGGGCATTAGACTTTGAGACGGGTATTTACTGGGGTATAAGGCTTTAAGGCAGTTTTTGACTGTTCTGTCCCCACATGAAGGCGAATGAAGGTGTAACTGATAATGACCTTGTGACTGTCCTACCTTCGTATCCAAGCAGTGGAGCAGACCGGACCGGCAGATGCTCAGGTTAGATGGATCCAGACGTAGACATGAGGGTGCAATCAAACGTGGGTTTATTTGATCCAGAGCAGTGACATACAGTGATGCAGTACTGTAATGCGGTAGTAGAGTAGATGCTGTCATGTGGATGTCTTTCCGGAGGCTAACTGCTGAGGCAACTGCTGGTCAAAAACTGATGCCTTAACAAGCCAGGATGTGTGTCTCCAGTCACAAGGAGTGCAGCACTGAAAATGGCTACAGGAAGTGACCAGGACCAAGGCTGCAAAAACCACGCCCAGCAGAGAAAAACTTTATGGATAAGGAACAAGGCGTGCAGCATACAAATTCCGGCCAGCAGATGGCAGCAGAGAAACAATACGTAGAAACAACATAGTAAAAGGAGATATAATAATACAGTGCATTAATTAAATTTGAAAGAAACAGCACAGATAGCTTGACCAACCACACTACTGAGGGTTAAATGCACTTGGTGACGGGCGCAGCTTGCCCCTGATGTAGTATATGGCCAAAAAATGAACAGACTATTGCTGGTTAAATGCACTTGGTGACGGGCGCAGCTTGCCCCTGATTTAGTATATGGCCAAAAAATAAACAGACTATTGCTGGTTAAATGCACTTGGTGTGACAGCTTCACCCTGATGTAGGCTTTAGCCAAAAAACAACCACACCATTGAGGGTTAAATGCACTTGGTGACAGGCGCAGCTTGCCCCTGATGTAGTATATGGCCAAAAAATAAACAGACTATTGCTGGTTAAATGCACTTGGTGTGACAGCTTCACCCTGATGTAGGCCTTAGCCAAAAAACAACCACACCATTGAGGGTTAAATGCACTTGGTCGCAGCTTGGATGCACTTGGTCGCAGCACCGCACAAGACACAAAATGGCCGCCGATCACCCCAGAAAAAAGTGACTGACAAACGGTCTGGGCAGCCTAAAAACAGTGAGCAATTGAGTATCAGCAGCTCAATGATCCACAGCTGCAGATCGATCAATTAATCAAGTGCTTTGGAGGAGTTAATCTGCCTAATCTCGCCCTACTGTCGCAGCCGCAACCTCTCCCTACGCTAATCAGAGCAGAGTGACGGGCGGCGCTATGTGACTCCAGCTTAAATAGAGGCTGGGTCACATGGTGCTCTGGCCAATCACAGCCATGCCAATAGTAGGCATGGCTGTGACGGCCTCTTGGGGCAAGTAGTATGACGCTTGTTGATTGGCTGCTTTGCAGCCTTTCAAAAAGCGCCAAGAAAGCGACGAACACCGAACCCGAACCCAGACTTTTACGAAAATGTCCGGGTTCGGGTCCGTGTCACGGACACCCCAAAATTCGGTACGAACCCGAACTATACAGTTCGAGTTCGCTCATCCCTAATTATTGACCTATCTTGAGCATACAGCATCAATATTTAAATCACAGAAAACCCCCATTAAGATCTCAGATCTTTGGGCAGTATAAAAGAAAAAGGTGCCAAGTCTTGGGTTGTCACATATGGCCCATCAGAAATAGTCAATGGCTCAAAATAGCAAAAGGCTCTAACTTAATTTCTAGGAATGTGCTGCCAGTTGTTCCTGGGACGTGTGAACTATAGAGTGAATTGGCTATTTAAATTAACATTTGTAGACCGTAAATTAGAAGTGGGCAAAATGTTTCACTGCCTCCTTTGCCACAATTACAACATTGTAAAGAGCAATTAGAATTTCTTATTGATACCTGCTGTCAACAAGTCCAATATCATCAGTTTCCACAAAATGTGTGCCCACTCTGTCCTAAAGCTTGAAAGAACCAAAATCTAAACAAGCACCTATTTCTAAAGAGGACCTGTCACCACAAAATGTAAGGCCACCTGCAGCCAGCATAATATAGAGCAGGAGGAGCTGAGCAGATTGATAGTTTTATGGGAAATTATTTGGTAAAACTTGTATATAGAAATCAAATTTCTGGTTCATTTTTATGACTTTGTTCTATGTTACTTATGATCACTCCTATCAAACATGGAACTCTGTATTATACCTCTAACAGCTACCTAAAACAGACCAGTAGAATTGATGAAGGAGGCATGGCATTTTATTTCATCTTAACCTTTTATCATCAAATTGTTTTAGGTCCTAAATTCTGTGCTAATTAATATTTTTTTATGGTCACAGCCCAGTATTTTACTACAGAGCTCCAGATCTTCCTGTAGAAATGGATATAAAGGCATACCTCCCAAGTGTCCCTTTTTTGGAAGGACAGTCCCTCTTTGCTCCTTAATTATTATACTTCAACTTTATTTCATTATTTGGTGCAATTTTGCCTTAAAAATGTCTATAATTAGATTATTTTTGTGCTAAGAAGATTTAAATGAGTATTCTAGGGCAAGAAAATAGCTGCCCCATGAGCTGCACATGCACCAAAATCCAAATCTTATACATACCTTAATGATCCCCCGTAGCTGCAGTTTTGATGGTACCTGATCACTGCACCCCACTTCAGGCAACTGTCTCAACATGGCAGGAAAGGACTGTGAATTCTGCTCAGTAAAATCACTAAATCACTGGCTTCACCCATGACCCGCCAGTGATTGGATCTTTCACATAATGAGCCTCAAGTGTCTCTCTTTGACCATCCAAAAAGTTGGGTGGTATGTAGTGTTGATCGAGCATGTTTTGCCAAATACCTGTTCCGCTCGAGCATCTAGATGTGCTTGAGCGCCATACTCGAGTCTCCTCCCTGCACGTTTCTTGGCTGCTATGCTTGTAGCACAACCTGTGCTAAATTGCTCTGTGTTAGAGAGAGCTGTGCATAGGAAGGGACAGACAGACACGGTATTATACAAAAACTTTTCAGAGACCCAAAAGTCCTTTTAAGGACTATTGTGTGTGACAGCAGCAATATATATTTTTAGCGCATCCTGCACTAAATACCTTGTAATAGGCCACTGCGGACAGTTAAATTATGCACGCCACATCTCCTGTTTAAAGTGTGCGCATCCCTAAAATATCAGTGACAGACCAGTGTACTTTTACCGTAGACGGTGTCCACTGCGGACAGTTAAATTATCCGCACCACATCTCCTGTTTAAAGTGTGCGCATCCCTAAAATATCTGTGACATCCAGTGTACTTTTTCCATAGACTGTGTCCGCTGCCAACAGTTAAATTATGCGTGCCACATCTCCTGTTTAAAGTGTGCGCATCCCTAAAATATCAGTGACATCCAGTGTACTTTTTCCATAGACACTGCGAACAGTGACATTACCTGTGGTACCTGTCCTGTATAACGTTTCCTCATCACAAATACCTTTGTAAAAATTTTAGCGCATACACTTCCAAATCCTATGCTACTGTACGTGTGACATAATTTCAAGCATATTTAACATTTAAAATGAAGAAAGCGAGCAGTAAGGGACGGGGAAGTGGCTGTGATGCTAATGGTGCACGCGGAGGCCGTGGCCCTGGGCGTGGAGAAACTGTGCCTGCTGCCAGAGCACAAGAAAAACAATCATCCACGATACCTAGCTTCGTGTCCCAGTTTGCAGGGAGGTGCAGGACAACACTCGCAAAGTCAGCCCAGTGCAAGTAGGTGGTCGGTTGGATTGCAGCAGATAATGCTTCCAGTCGGTTAAGCACCACCCTGTCTTCCACCAAGTCCAGTCTCAGTAGCCAGGAGTCTGGTCAACACAATCCTCACCCTGATCCTCCTTCCTCCCACTATGTACAGTCTGGCCAAACAAGTGATCCCACACTCGGATATTCCGAGGACCTCTTTTGATCGCCATTATTCGATTTGGCCCTCTCGCCAAGCACGCTTGAAGAGGGACATGAGATCTTGTGCCCTGATTCCCAACCTCTTGAGCATCCACAGTCACAAGAACATGACGGTGGGGAACGGCAATTAGTGTTTAATGAGGTGGATGATGATGAGACACAGTTGCCAATGAGTCAACTGCAATTACTATTTCAAGAGGTTGATGAAGAGAATGAGACACAGTTGTCAATCACCGAGGTTGTGGTTAGGTCAACAAATCAGGAGAATGATCTACAGCCTGATCCAGCACTCTTCACAGGGCACGCTCCAGGAAGAAAACAAATGGGATGAGGTCGCTGATGGTGCCTTCGGTGCGAATGACTAGGTTTGTCACCTCCTCAAAAGGACGCATGAGCCTACAGGCATTGCGCATGAGCGTCCAGTAATGTGGCAAAATAATTCCCAGCTCCGCAGAGGCTGTCCTAGCACCCCAGTCATACAAATACTCGTTGACGGCTTTTTCTTGTTAGAACAAGCGGTCGAACATTAGAAGTGTTGAATTCCAACGTGTCGGGCTGTCGCAAATCAAGCGCCTCACTGGCATGTTGTTTCACCACTGAATGTCTAAAATGTGCGCCATGGCCATGTTGGAACACCTGAAATGGCCACACACCTTCCTGGCCTGCTTGAGGACGTCCTGTAAGCCTGGGTACTTAGACACAAAGCATTGTACTATCAGATTCAACACATGTGCCATGCACGGCACATGTGACAACTTGCCCAAATTCAATGCCGCCAACAAATTGCTTCCATTGTCACACACCACTTTGCCGATCTCCAGTTGGTGCGGGGTCAGATCCACCTGTGCGTTCAGGGCAGACAAGAGTGCTGGTCCGGTGTGGCTCTCTGCTTTCAGGCAAGTCAACCCCAAGACAGCATGACACTGTCGTATCCGGGATGTGGAATAGCCCCTGGGGAGCTGGGGGGATTCAGTTGATGTGCAGCCAGACGCCGCAGCAGAAGAGGGCTCAGCCGAGGAGGTTATCGAAGAGGATGGAGTAGGAGGAGTAGAGGAGGTGGCAGTAGGCCTGCCTGCAAGCCGTGGCGGTGTCACCAACTCCGCTGAGTTCCGTCAAGCCAGCTGTCAGACGCTGGGCAAGGGGGTGACTCTGTGACATTGGCTTCTTACGCTCAAACATTTCCTTTACAGACACCTGAATGTGGGCAGATGAGATGGAACTGCTGAAGGTGTGAGGCGGAGTGGCGGGTGGTTGAGAGGGGGCAAGGAGGACAGCAGTGGTTGACGTGGCTGAAGATGCTGGACCAGGAGGAGGATGGTGGCTTTGAGTTTGTGTGCTGCTTGTACTCATGTGTTGATCCCATTGGCGTATGTGATGCAAGATCATGTGCCTTCGCAAAGCAGTTGTACCGAGGTGGGTGTTGGACTTCCCACGACTCAGTTTCTTTTGGCACAGGTTGCAAATGGCATTGCTGTTATCAAAGGCAGACACACAAAAAAAATGCCACGCTGCTGAGCTTTGCAATGACAGCATTCTGGTGGTGGCAACAGCATG
Organism: Bufo gargarizans; assembly: GCF_014858855.1. NCBI lineage: Eukaryota > Metazoa > Chordata > Amphibia > Anura > Bufonidae > Bufo > Bufo gargarizans. The sequence goes on from NC_058083.1 coordinate 215,445,007, forward strand.
CGTTGATTGGCGTGCTGTCTGGCTGACCCCGAGTGCCGATACATGCTGTCTGACTGTGCCACTAGCTCCTTGCGACGGCCTCCCCCTGCTTCCAACTCGTCTTCTCCTTCTCTCTGTTGTACTTTCCCCCTCTTCTTGTTCTCTTCGAGCAGGCACCCACGTGGCATCCACGGACACATCATCATCATCAACCACTTCAATTGTATCTGACACCTCAGCAGCAGCGGATACAACATCATCATCATCACACTGTACGTCCATGTGTGTAATGCTGCCTGACTGAGACATATCTCTGTTATCTACATCCTCTGGCAATAATGGTTTCGCATCACTAATTTCATCCAACTGATGTGTAAATAACTCCTCTGAGGGATCAAGTGAAGCGGCTGTGGTGGCTGTGGTGGTAGTGGTGGTGGTGGTGGTGGTGGTGGCGGCGGGTGGGAGAGTGGTAACTTGAGAGCAGGTGACCAAAGCTGAGCTGGAGGAGGATGGTGCATCAAGGTTCTTAGCGGAAGCTGTTGAAGATTGGGCTTCCTGTGTAAGCCAGTCAACTATTTTCTCCGAATTTTTTGGGTTCAGGGTACGTGGCCTCTGAACACTGGGCATTATTCCAGGGCCAGTGGAAATCACAGCACCACGACCACGACGGCCCCTGTATATAAGTGGTGGGCAGTGGGCACAGTACAGTCTGTGTGGGCCTGACACACTGGCTTGCAACTGCGATTATATCACAGAGAAATAATATAAATTGAATTATTTTTATCTGCAAGGTATTGTCTGTGACACCCTGTATGGATGGTGTGCACACAGTACTGTCTGTGGGCCACACAGTCACTCACTGGCTTGCAAATGCGATTATATCACAGAGAAATAATATAAATATAATTTTTTTTATCTGCAAGGTATTGTGATGGCCGTCACATTGGCGCTGTGACTGCCATCACAGCGCCGATGTACGCACGCTACAGTGCGGTGCCTTACTTGAATTGACACTGAAATAATAGTCAGCTCGCTCCTGATGAGACATGAAATTGACCTGTCATGTTGAAACGCGTAGAGTGAATTGCGATGTCAGTAGTGTTCACTAGACAGGGCAGGATCCAATAGTGATAATTTGATCACAGTACTGCCGATGTGTGAGCGCACTCAAGCAGACGCATCGCTCATCCACTAGGGGAGCAGTGTTAGGGTGCACCAGGACCCACTGTGCTGCTTTTACTGTGTGGACCATCCATTACATTGCTAGACACATACTAGCTACTGTTAACATCTGTGGATTGGATCAACAGTGTCTGCCCCTGAGTTGAGTGCTGTATCCACTATATCCTGTGAACATAGGCTCAACATCAATCAATGTGCTCCAACACTGGATGTTTGTCATATATACACAGGTCACTTAGTCAGGCTATCAGAGTGCTGGATGGACTATTACCTGATCCCTCTCCGCACTGCTGATTTCCTGTATGCCTGATTTTATCTATACCCAATGATTTAGTCCTAATAAAGTATTTATTATTTTTGTTACTAACGTATTCATATTGAGAATAGTTTTTTAAGTTGAACGTGTACCTCATACAATATCTCTTACTGTGTGTTGAAAAGCTGTATACCAAAATATAGCTTATGTGTTAATATAAATAAAATATCAAAGGCAACAATACCAGAGTATGATGTATATAAACACCAGATAAGCAAATACTCAAGTGGTCACTATATATCTAAAATAAAAAGACACACCGCTAGGCTGAGGCTATCACACTCGCGTTTTGGGCGGATCCATCATGGATCTGCAAAAACTGATCCGTTACAATAATACAACCGCATGCATCCGTCATGAACAGATCCGATTGTGTTATCTGTAACATAGCCAAGACAGATCCGTCATGAACTCTAATGAAAGTCAATTGGAGACGGATCCGTTTTCTATTGCGCCAGATTGTGTCAGTTTCGTTAAGGCCACAGCAAAACGCTGCAGACAGCGTTTTGGTGTCCGCCTCCAAAGCGGAATGGAGACTGTATATAGGTAATGTTATCCAGCTCACCTGGTCGGCGTGTAATATCCCGTGTGCACGGAGTCAAGCCAGCAAGTTCTTGGACGTAGACAAAGTAAAATAGAAAAGACGATTCCGGCATCTATTTTAATTCCCATAAAATCTTTCTCTTTATTTAATCACATCATATGCGGAACAGTATCACAAACAAGCTGTTTACGCGTTTTGGAGACCTTCTCCTTAGTCGTAACAATGTGGTCTGCGAGTTTAGAGAAATTTAAAGACCCATGTATACTCCCCCATCTAGTGGGTGGTGGTAACATGATGTCACAAATCAATCAGCTCGCAGACTCACACCTGAAGCATCATTTACAAAGAACATAGATTTAAAATGGCCCCACATGATGCGCTACCCACATCTCCACGCTTGGGCTGAAGCAGCACAAACAGGGAAGTCTGTCTGCAAGGCACAAGCGCAGGGTGTGGGGAACCGCGCCATGCGAACAGGTCTATACAAAATATTAAGGTTCAACTAAAATGTAAGCCTGTAGCAAAAGACTTCTACATGTGAAAATGGATGACCACAGCCGCACTTTTCATATCATTGTAATAACATAAAATAAAAATACAATATAATGAAAAAATATGTTGGAATATATCCCAGTAAATGTACAATCAGAAAAGACAATGCACAAGAAAAATGCATGTGTGAGTGCTGCATGGTGACTGACGTCCTGGAACTATCATGAAACTGTATCCAGGGCTCCAATACAAAAGAAGAAACAAGCTTATCGGTAAATGTACATCAGTTCCTTCTTTTGATTGAGACCTGTTGGCACCCTTGTATTTAGCAAGAAAATCCAAAAAGCCTCTCTTAGGCCCCTTTCACACGAGCGTGCCGGATTAGGTCCGGATGCGTTCAGGGTGTGTTCAGTGAAACTCGCACTAGTCAGTTTTTTCTGCGATTGCGTTTGGTTGTTCAGTTTTTTCCGCGTGGGTGCAATGCATTTTGATGCGTTTTTCACGCGCGTGATAAAAAACTGAAGGTTTACAAACAACATCTCATAGCAACCATCAGTGAAAAACGCATCGCACCCGCACTTGCTTGCGGATGCAATGCGTTTTTCACGCAGCCCCATTCACTTCTATGGGGACAGGGCTGCGTGAAAAACGCAGAATATAGAACATGCTGCGATTTTCACGCAACACAGAACTGATGCGTGAAAAACAACACTCATGTACACAGCCCCATTGAAATGAATGGGTCAGGATTCAGTGCGGGTGCTATGCGTTCACATCACGCGTTGCACCCGCGCGGAAAACTCGCTCGTGTGAAAGGGGCCTTAGGAGTATTTTCTTTTGATAATCTCCTCCCCTACCTGGTGCCACTACTTTCTCAATTGCAAACACACGGAGGGATCCCATGTTACGTCCATGTGTGTGGATAAAATGTTTGGCAGCACCCGAGATGTTAATAATAGATGTATTAATAATATAATTCAGATGTTCAAGTATTCTGGTTTTGAATTTACGTATGGTGCTGCCAACATACATCATATGACACTCGATACATTGTATAACATAGATCACCCCCGTGGTATTGCAATTGATATAAGTTTTGATGGGGAAAGTGGTTGAGTGGTCGGCATTAGGCCTCGTTCACACTTCAGTGTTTGGTCAGTGATTTCCATCAGTGATTTGTGAGCCCAAACCAGAAGTGGAGCCTCCACAGACATGAGGTAGAAGGGAAAGATCTGCTCCTGTTCTGTGTTTAGAGTTGTACCTGGTTTTGGCTCACAAATCACTGATGGAAATCACTGACTAAACACTGAAGTGTGAACGAGGCCTTATGGAAGCTTTTTTGGACTATTACATATTTACATGTTTTACACGGGTGACTGCCACACCTGGTGAAGCCTTTGTAATTTAACCACGCGCTCTGCAATTTTTTGCACAAATAGGGAAGGAGAAAGGGAGCCTGCCATAGTTAGTGCTTTTTTGGATACTATTTTGCAGCCATTCTTCAAAGCATTGTACAGAATATTGTCATCAAATAAGATGGGTAGACATTTCCGTACTATGCTTCGTATCTCATTAAATTGTCGGCTATATGTCAGGACCAGAGTGGGCGGATCCTTACCTGTTGTATCCTTTGTTTCTGTTATTTTGGTTTCTATATGATCTTGATTTATACTTTCCCTGCTGCCTACATTATTTATGCAGACCTTTTATTTGCACTCATTTTTTTACAATAATTTTTAGTACCAAATAATAGATCAAATCTGGATTTTTGTGAAACTATATTGAAGCCCCTTTCTAACATCCACTTCGAGTATCCCCTAATTGTTAATCTCGTCATAATATTTTCGCATTCTTTTTGGAACACCACCTCTGAATTGCAGTTTCTGCGTGCGCGCATAAATTCACCCACAGGTATAGCCTTTATAACATGTGCTGGGTGATGGCTGTTTGCATGCAGTATAGTATTGCCTGGGACACCCGTCAATCTCAGGTCAAGGAAGACTATAGATTCCACCTCCACGGAATGGAGACTGATTGGAGGCAAACTGAGGCATTCTGAGCAGATCCTTTTCCATTCAGAACGCATTAGGGCAAAACTGATCCGATTTGGACCGCTTGTGAGAGCCCATGACGGATCTCACAAACGGAAAGCCAAAACGCGAGTGTGAAAGTAGCCTAAACCATCCATCTTGACGCGCGTTTAACCTACTGGCTTAATCAGGAGGTGTGTGCTATTAAAATAGTAGGGCATTTATAGACCTCCAAACATATGTGACCAATATGTGGCTCACAGCATGGTGATGCGCTCCAGAGGTCTGCGCACACAGCGCAGCGTGCTTCCGGATCACGTGCCACATGACGCGATCCAGAACGCACGCAAGCCTGGCGTGCCCTGGCCAGTGGAATGCAGCGCACCTAGGATATGCAAAAAGTGAAACTGTCAAATGATGGACAATACAAAAAGAAAAAGTGCTTGTGCATAAAAAACACATGATAAATAATGACAATAATAACAATAATTCATAATAAGTGAAATATGTATATATATATAAAAATAATCAGAGCGTGAAGTGACATGATTTAAATACATAGAATCAAAAAAGTGAGATGACATGATTGAAATAAATACAAACACACAGAAAAAAATTGCTAAATATTGTGTAGAACACATGATTAGAACACACATGTATAAATAATTTAAAATTGGTGTAAAAATTCATGATAAACAATAATTGAAGCGTATAAAGTGAACAAAGCAGTGGGAAAAAAAGCCGTTGAGAAAAATTTTTTATAAACAAAATGCTTGATGGTCGCATAGATGATCACATCCAGGCTTCAAAAAGTTAGTTTATGGCCAAAAGAACAAAAACGTCCCAAGGCAAGTTCGGGCTTGCATCTTATGGACATCAAACCAAACTGATACAGCGTTACTAATAGTTAAGAGCGTAGCTTTAGGTGGGGGTAATTTCCATGTAGCCAAGTAGAGGCAGTCCTTCAGCGTGCCTCCATTTAAGGAGAAGGCTTCAATCTGGACCCAGTGTTTTTCTGAAGTAGAGCTCCACCACTTCCTTAAGAAAGGAGAGGGCTATGGAGAAAAAGTAATCTCTGATGGAAGGAAGGCCGGTACCTCCTGCTATTCTTTTCCTAGACATAATAGATTAGGCGAGTCTGGGCGGCCTGAGCTCCATATATAAGCATTGAGTTTTTTGGCGGGTCTAAAAAATGCCTCAGGCACTGGAATCGGAAGAGAGCGGAAAACGTAGATCAATTTTGGCAGGGTCATCATTTGGAACGATGCCACTCTGCCTAACCATGAGACCTCTTTCATATTGAAGTTCGAGAAATCTTTTGCCATAGTGGTTAAAAATGGTTCGTAGTTGTTCTGGTATGCCAGCGAGCAGGGATAGGTGAGTTTAATGTCAAGGCATGGAACAGTCGTCTGCCAGTCTAAGAAAAAAATGCCTTTTAAATATCTCAATTCAGGGAGTGGGATGTTAATGGGAAGGGCTTGGGATTTGGAGCTGTTGATTTTATAGTAGGAAAGGGATCCAAATAGGGAGATAAGTTATAAGGCATGTTTGAGTGACTGAATGGGGTTAGTGACTGTGAGAATAATGTAATCCGCGTATAAAGAAAATATGTGTGATGTAGCACCTATCTGCAGACCTTCTATGTCTGTAGAGAGCTTACGGGCTAACAGTTTACCTGCCTTGTTTCCTTGGGAGTAAGATCTCGCCCTAAGTTTGAGAAGAGACTTATTAAAAAGTCCCTGCTAAGTAGATTTCTTAATTTGTCCCTCTCCGTTCAGAGTTTAGCCGGTAACTCTATCGAGGGTTGTTGTTTATTGGTTCTTTCCAGTTGTACGATATTTTCCAATGTCAGTCTAGTTTCCTTTTCTAATTTTTTTTGTCTACATGGAGTCCACATTAAAGTGGAAAAATTACTGTCCTGCAAGATCTGTTTCTTGTATTCATGATGAGTGAACAGGAAAGGGTTGTTGCGCCATATTGGGCTGGCTGAGTCTGATACTTTTCTGCTAATGTTAGTGAAATGGGGGCATGATCGGACAATTGGATTACGCCAATGGAAGCATTACTGGTGTGAAAAAGAGTCATGTGATCCACCAAAAACATATCTATTCTAGAGTAGAGGAGGAGTGTATTGTGGAGAAAAATGTGTAATCCCTTTCTTGACTATGCCGCGCCCGCCAGACATCCACCAGGCCTTCGGTGTGAATGAAAGATGCTAAGCCTATGGGAGAACCATCAGAAAGGGGTGTTAAAATCCCTGCATAGTATTAGTTTACCCAGTTTTACCTCGTGGACCTATCGCATCATCCTATGCAAAAAAGAAATTTGGCGTTCATTGGGGGCATAGACGTTCACTAGCGTATAGGCAACGTTGTTTATTGTGTTATACCAGAACCACAAACCTACCCCTTGGATCAATGACCTGGTAGGTTGAGGAAAAACTGAATTTTTAACTGCAATAAAAACACCTTTAGATTTCTTCACATTATGTGAGTTAATAACAGTAGGGAATAGAAGGTGTCTAACACGCCATGCATCTGACTGCAAAAGATGAGATTCTTGCACGCAGATTATGTCAGCACCAGACTTTTTCTCCGGGCAGTTCAGCCCCTTCATGTTAAGGGAAAGGATTTTCAATCCCATGGCTTTGGGTAGTGATTCAGAAAGATTTTATTGTCAATCCTGAGAGATCCCAAACCTATGAGTGAACCATAGAACACAGTAAAAGCGGCCTGTGTTAGAAAGGCAGCTAGGATTAAGGAATAAAACATAAAAATAAGTACTTAACAAGAAATAACCAATAATGGTATGAGTATGGGGCAACAGTTTCATCTTGAAGCCAATAGCTAGGCTACAAATTGGCGTGGGTCAGGGAAATCAACTATAGGATAGCACCTGAAATTAGATATAATGGATGCTGCGGCTAACAAACCATAATGATCCCGTCTGATATTTTCAATGAGAAGAAGACAAGATGTGAGTGGAGGACAGAGACATCATGTCGGAAACCAGGGATGGAAGCCATCCGTGGAATGGATGTTAGTTAGATAAACTAATACATAACTTAGTGAACCAAGAGAAAGACCAGGAAAGGTATCAGAGTACCAGCCTTTTATCACGATCCAGAATGCAAGCAAGATCTTGGGTTGATGATTCAGGAAGTGACTTTGAAGGTAAAGTTTCATCTCCGGTCTTTTCTTGAGGTAATGAGGGACTGTAATTTTCCTGGTCTGGGTGTTGCTATGGGAATTTGTCATTCCTTAAGCAAGCGTTTGCCGTCTTCAAAGTTCTTAACCATATAGTGTCGGGATAATTATAGGCCCGAAATGAATCAAACATGAATTGCTATGTTAACTAGTGTGGCATCTACCATTTTATGATATGTCCACCATTTTGTGTGAGCTTATGGAAAGGGCACACGTTCCTAAAATGTATTTTTATATTTTTCTCTATAATTATACCAGTTTGAGGGAGTACTTGCTTCCTTACAGATTATGTTAAGCACAAAACATGTATCCATATATCCTAGTTATAGTGGATTTATATAGTTTTAGCATAAATGAATTGATAAATCATATATATAATATTCTATATTGGCACATGTTATAACAAGGTATTGATATACTGTGTATATATATATATATATATATATATATATATACTTGATGCCATGTGTAGCCCACTAAAAGAAAATGTATTCTTAGGATATATGGAAAGCATTTACGTTGGTTTTCTGCTAATGGGATTTACTCAGAGGGACTGATGTTATTCTAACCATAATGAATCAGTCGTTTAGACAGTTAGAATATACAACCCCACAGTGCGAGTGTAAGGCCCATTGTATTTCTTATCTGGCCATAAATAGGATGGTATGGGAACTATCAAATTGGTTCCTGTAAGTCTGGAAAGATTACTTCAGAGTGTCAAAGAAATCTCCCCTCTTTGATATACGTTGAGAAAGGTTAAAGGGCACATGATAAAATAAAGCCACATTTTCACCCAAAAATATGTTACACAACACTTCCATCTGGAGACAGGTGGATATCATGACACCATTCACAACAATATTGCATTCTGGGTAAATATGATCTCATAGGATCATTACCATATGAGCACACCCATCCGATGTGATTGGAAAACCCTAATCTGGAAGGGTGTGATCATTTGATACGTTTTTGGATAAGAAAGCACACATGAGAGAAAATCGAGATTGTTAGAGTAAAAAGGAAAGAAAGAAAGAGGGGTCTATCAAGATAATGGCCATGGTGAGATGCGCAATGAGGGACCACCCAGCTTTCCTGGGAGCAGAAGTGAGATTCCTACTAGGACTTGGTAAGAGACACAGAGAATGATATTTCATTTTATTAAGACTAATTAGATAGTGTGGGTGAAATTATACCATCTAACATAGTAACATAGTACATAAGGCCGAAAAAAGACATTTGTCCATCCAGTTCGGCCTGTCATCCTGCAAGTTGATCCAGAGGAAGGAAAAAAAAACCCTGTGAGGTAGAAGCCAATTTTCCCCACTTTAGGGGAATAAAAAATTCCTTCTCGACTCCAATCAGGCAATCAGAATAACTCCCTGGATCAACGACCCCTCTCTAGTAGCTATAGCCTGTAATATTATTACACTCCAGAAATACATCCAGGCCCCTCTTGAATTCCTTTATTGTACTCACCATCACCACCTTCTCAGGCAGAGAGTTCCATAGTCTCACTGCTCTTACCGTAAAGAATCCTCTTCTATGTTTGTGTACAAACCTTCTTCCTCCAGACGCAGAGGATGTCCCCTCGTCACAGTCACAGTCCTGGGGATAAATAGCTGATGGGATAGATCTCTGTACTGACCCCTGATATATTTATACATATTAATTAGATCTCCACTGAGTCGTCTTTTTTCTAAAGTGAATAACCCTAATTTTGATAATCTTTCAGGGTACTGTAGTTGCCCCATTCCAGTTATTACTTTAGATGCCCTCCTCTGGACCCTCTCCAGCTCTGCTATGTCTGCCTTGTTTACAGGATCCCAGAACTGTACACAGTACTCCATGTGTGGTCTGACTAGCGATTTGTAAAGTGGTAGGACTATGTTCTTATCAAAGGAATCTATGCCCCTTCTGATGCAACCCATTATCTTATTGGCCTTGGCAGCAGCTGCCTGACACTGGTTTTTGCAGCTTAGTTTGCTGTTTATTAAAATTCCTAGATCCTTTTCCATGTCAGTGTTACCGAGTGTTTTACCATTTAGTATGTACGGGTGACTTGCATTATTCCTTCCCATGTGCATAACTTTACATTTATCAGTGTTAAACCTCATCTGCCACTTATCTGCCCAAGCCTCCAATCTATCCAGATCCCTCTGTAGTAGTATACTGTCCTCATCAGTGTAAATTACTTTACACAGTTTAGTGTCATCTGCGAAAATTGATACTTTACTATGCAAGCCTTCTACAAGATCATTAATAAATATATTGAAGAGAATAGGGCCCAATACTGACCCCTGAGGTACCCCACTAGTGACAGTGACCCAATATGAGTGTGTACCGTTAATAACCACACTCTGTTTTCTATCATTGAGCCAGTTACTTACCCACTTACAGACGTTTTCTCCCAGTCCGAGCATTCTCATTTTATATACTAACCTTTTATGTGGTACAGTGTCAAATGCTTTGGAGAAGTCCAGATATACAACATCCATTGATTCGCCGCTGTGAAGTCTAGAACTTACCTCCTCATAGAAACTGGTTAAATTAGTTTGACATGACCCTCACGAAGCCATGCTGATATGGCGTTGTTTGCTTATTTCTGTTGAGATGCTCTAATATAGCATCTCTCAGAAAACCTTCAAACAGTTTACCCACGACAGATGTTAAACTTACCGGCCTATAGTTTCCAGGCTCTGTTTTTGGACCCTTTTTGAATATCGGCACCACATTTGCCATGCGCCAATCCTGTGGGACATTCCCTGTCAGTAAAGAGTCTGCAAATATCAGAAATAAGGGTCTGGCTATGACATTACTTAATTCCTTTAGGATACGGGGGTGTATGCCATCCGATCCTGGCGATTTGTCTATTTTAATCTTTTTAAGTCGCTGATGTACTTCTTCCTGGGTAAGACAGGACACTTTTAATGGGGAATTTATTCTTGCATTCTGCATGTCATCTGACAGTTTATTTTCCTCAGTGAATACATTGGACATAAAAAATATTTAACAGCTTTGCTTTCTCCTCATCGCTCTCTGCGACTTCCCCCTCATTACTCTTTAAAGAGCCGACACCTTCAGATTTATACTTTTTAACATTTATATAATTGAAGAACATTTTAGGGTTAGTTTTACTCTCTTTGGCAATTAATCTCTCGGTCTCTAGTTTGGCCGCTTTTATTTGTTTTTTACATATTCTATTTTTTTCCTCTAGTTTTTCAGTGCTTCCATGCTACCCTCCTGTTTCAGTGAATTATATGCTTTCTTTTTGTCATTTATTGATTTCTTTACAGTTCTATTTATCCACATTGGTTTCTTTTTGTTTCTTAACCTTTTATTCCCATCTAAATTGGTGAATAACTAAATTAATTAATTAATTGATCATCTTCATATTGAGATGTAGTCTTAGGATATTGTGAGGCTTCATTCTACCTGCAGAAGAATCAAGACTCATAATTTATCAGAGCATTAAATGATTGTGTGTATATATATATATATATATATATATATATATAGATAGAACATTCTTCGCCAAGCTAAATGATGGATTCCCATAGAAAAGACTTATTTCAAGTCCTTCCCATTTAAGATATGGTCTAGCAAAGATCCTAGATCCCTGTTATTTGTCTTAATAGTCTTACCAAAGTTATATGTGTGAAAATAGTCCAGGATGGGGCGGAAGGATACAGTTATCTCTTCTAAGTCATATCCTTGAATGGATTTGCCCATTCTTGAAGTCATGTGATGTGTAGTTGGTTAGAAGGGGGTGGAATGTATTTAGTTTTCCATATTAATCTCTAGGCAGTGGCGTAGCTACCGGGGAAGCAGGGGAAGCGGCTGCTTCGGGGCCCGGCGCCCGGCAGCGTGTTGGACAGTTTATTTTCAAGTTAGTTAAATAGTTAATCATGATCGATTCTTGTGTTAATGTTCAGGGCCCCTTCACAGCAGGCGCAGCAGCAGAAGCAGCGGCGGTGGACCACCCCCCCCCCCATCCAATCCTCGCTAATGTGATCTAATCTTACTGCCTCCTGAAGTCTTCTATTGTTGAGGCCTGTCTCTACACATCATACAGGGAGGGGAGGGCCTGTCTCGGCTGCACTGCCTGCTTCACATCATACAATAGACAACAGCAAGCTACAGCCAGGAAGCTCCTCCGCTCTCCTCCCTCCCCAGATCCTGCTCAAGGCCTGTGGTTCCCTCCACCATCTGCCACCCACCCGTGGCCTGCTGCCCCCTTTGGCCGTCCTCACCCAGCTCTGAATCCTCCTTCTGCAAATGGCAGGGGGAGGAGCCGGAGCATCTCCTCTCCTACATAGCGCCCAATACCTCCTTCATCCAGTGATGTCACCTTTGTTGTAGACATTCTCTTTCCTCCTCTTCTCCATTCAGACCAGACCGCCATGATGATTTTTCAGCCATCTCTCGTCTCTGCAGAGATTAACAAACAGACATTAGTTTCCCACATTTCCATCATCTTCACATCTTCTGAACACCCTTTCCTGCCACCCCTAGTACTATACTGCAGAAACTACTACTACCACACAGATAGTGCCCCCTTCAACAATTATTGGAACAGGAGTGCTCTAAAAAATAACTGCGCCCAGACAGTAATAGTATAAAGATAATGTCCCCCAAAAATAATTGTGCTAAGCTGATACTGTGCCAGGGTGCCCCCAAAGTAACAGTGCTCCCCAAAATCCCACCAATAGAAATATTTATCTGCCAGAGCACACTTAGTAGTAATAATACCTCTATAGTGCCCTAGTAATCATGTTCCTCATAGCCCCCCAGTAGTAGTAAAGCTCTGCATAATACCTCCTAGTAGTAATAATTCTCCCTATAATATGACAGTACATGAAATACCCCCGCTGTGTGCCTGCAGTTGAGCTAATGTCCCCATAATGTATGCCAGTATAAAATACCCCTATCTAATGCCCTCATAGTGCTCCTCTCCCCCTTCCCCATAGTGTCCCCCATAATATGCCAGTAAAAAATGCCCCTTCTTAGTGCCCCCAGCAGATGCTCCTATAGTGCTCCTCTCCCCCATAATGTGCCAGTAAAAAATGCCCCTTCTTAGTGCCACCAGATGCCCCAATAGTGCTCCACTCCCCCATACCTCTCCCTCCCCTGCCCTGCTGCAGCACAGGCATCTGTATCACTGTCTTGAGGACGGCGGAGATATGGTGCCACAATGGAAGTGCACATCTCCTACTGCCCCCCACTGCCGCCAGCAACTAGGACCATGGCCGCGCCGCCTGTGGTGATAGGCGGTGCGGCCCTGAGGAATAAAAATAAAATTATTTGTTAAAGACGGCCCAGCGGACGTTTTTTGACATGCTTTTGGGCAGCCTGGGGGGCAATTGCCTCCCTGCCCCCCTTCCCGGCACTTCCCTGCAAGCCGCTGCTGAGGGAGGGGTTGTGGGGAAGTTGCTCTGGGCATTCATAAATTTGCTCTGGCTGGGGCCCATACATTTCTGGCCACTGTCTGTACCCCTGGGCCGTGGCCCTTAGCTATGCCCCCCCCTGCCTTTGTCTGCGCCCCTGGCCCCTGTGTGCACCTCTCTGGCCCTTTCAGTGCAGCCCCTGGCCCTATTCTAAGCCCCCCTGGCCCTGGCCTGTGCCTCCGGCCCTTGTCTGTGCCAAAGGAGTGGGGTTTACACAGGAGGAGGGAGGTGCGAATCGCGCTGGAGGGGCCCTTACAAATATTTGCTGTGGGGCCCAGTCACTTCTAGTTACGCCCCTGTCTCTAGGATTAGACATGCCCATCTTGATATCATGAGGTTTCCTCTGAACAGTAGTAATATCTATAACTTATGTTCCTATTTTGATATCCTAAGCTAATAATAGCTTGGTTATAATGTGACAAGTTATTTCCACTCACATGTATTAGTAAGCTTGTAATGCTTTATATTAATGCTATATATATTTGTTTGCATGTATCATTGTGTTTATTTACTTATACTGTATATGTTTATAACCTTGTAACCAATAAATGTGCATATTTTTTATAATACCTGTGTATTATTGTATAATGCAGAACTACATTTTTATCATTAACGTCATCTCACGTAAAAAATAACTTATTATCTGAGGAAATAGTTGGACTCAGATGTAAATTGTATCGATTAGGTTGTCTACAATTAACCAGGTCATGATTTTAAGCATTTATGACAAATTTTATACATTTTATTTTTTCATGGTTAATTATTTTTATGACCATAATTAATCATTCTTAATTTAATTATTACTGCCCGACAATAGGTACGGCCTTCTTTTGAAATAAGCAGCTTCAACGGGTATCCTCACTTGTACGGAGTGTTGCATTCTCGTAGGGATGCAGTGATAGGAATTAAGAAGCGGCGTTGTCGCAAGGTAGCCGCAGAGAGGTCCGTGTATAGGCGGGCAGGGGGCAGGCAATTTTCCAAATTTTCGTGCTGCTTGCATTATCGTTTCCTTAGTGGTGTAAAAGTGGATGCGGGCCAAAGCATCTCTCGGAACCTCAGGTCCCAGGTAGTTCGGGACTCTGTGTGCCCTATCTATAGCTAAAGTCCTGAGGCGACAGATGAGGGAGAAGCGTCAAAAACAGCCTTTGTAAATAGGAGTTGAGGTTAGAGTTAGTGATATTTTTAGGAATGCCATGGAATTTGATGTTGTTTCTACGCAAGAGGTTCTCTATATCCACCAATTTCCGCCAATTTTAATTTGAGTATTTCCACCTCCTCCACCATGTCGTTATAGGCATCGATGATGGCATTTTGAGAGGTAGCGAATTCTGACATCTTGGTCTCTATATGAGACGTGTGAACCTCTAACTCCTGCACTTTGGTAGAAATAGTAGCTATCAGAGTTGCCAGGTTAGTAAACATTGCAGATTTTAGGGCCTGAAGCATTAGTTTAAAAGTTTCTTCGGATACTGGTTTTTCAGATGTGGGAAATACTGTTAGACAGTCTGTCTCTGGGGTCATTACATCAGAAATTGTGAGGAGATTGCCCTCCTGGGAGTCCGGCTCAGTATCCAGGTGCTGTTTCCTCTTCTAAAGGCTGCTGGAGGGAGAGATCGTAACATCCCCAGCGCCATCTTGGACGCATGTGCCCGCTGCTTTAATGTCCCCCGGGGTCAGTGGTAAGGTGGGGGATCCCGGTCTGGGTTAGTGTGGGTGGACCGGAGGAGACGAGGGAGAACCGGGGGTAAGAGTCTGAGCCGGGGTTAGCGCTCTCACCGGAGATGATGACTCGGCTGATTCAGGGCTTGCGGCGTCATCTTGGCTCTGGCTCTTGTCAAAGTATTTTTTTAAGTTTTCACAGAGTAACCGCGGCAATTGTCTCTTTGTCTTGCCCATGATGTTGGAGGCCTGTTCGGGTGTGGATAGACTAGGTGTGGGTTTTGTTGCGTTAACGTCGCTGAGGTGCCGGAGCTGAATTCTCGGGCAGCCATCGCTCTCGCCAGCCAAACCCCCCAACCATGGCTCTTACTTTAAAGCCACAAGGAATTCCATTGTGATGATCCTGAAAATGCCTAGGAATATTTTGAAACTTGTCAACAGCATCATCCGCCGCTTTACCGCCTGCTATGATCTTATTGACATGTTCAAGGACTCTGACCTTGAGAGGTCTCAATGTCATGCCTACATAAATAAGCCCACATAGGCAAGTGACATAATAAATGACGGATTCAGTGCGGCAGGTGATGTTGTGGACAATTTTGCATTGACAATCCCCATTGGAACTGTCAAAAGTAGTGGCTCTGATCATAAATTTACATGCTGTACAACTCAAGAGTAAGAACCCCATTTTTGGCTTTTGCTGCCAAAAGGACATTTGGCTTTAGGAGGAACAAAATGACTAGAAGTCAAAATGTCCTTTAAATTGCGACTTCTCCTCCATGTGACAGGTGGATATGGACATAATGCAAATGCGAAATCTCTCTGATAGCAGAATTGGTCAATGTTGCTGAAGGTATTCTCGTATCTCTCTCGAATTGCCATTAAATGTTGAAATAAATACCGTATTTTTCGCCGTATAAGACGCACCGGCCTATAAGACGCACCTAGGTTTTTGAGGAGGAAAATAAGAAAAAAAATATTTTGAACCAAAAGGTGTGCTTTTGGTGGGTTTTGAACTAATTGTGGTCTGTGGATGGCACTGTTATGGGGGATCTGTGGGTGATGCACTGTTATGGGGGATCTGTGGGTGATGCACTGTTATGGGGGATCTGTGGGTGACGCACTGTTATGGGGGATCTGTGGGTGACACTTATGGGGGATCTGTGGGTGACACTTATGGGGGATCTGTGGGTGACACTTATGGGGGATCTGTGGGTGGCTCTTATTGGGGTCTCTGTGTATGACAGTTATGGGGGGGATCTGTGGATGACACATATATAGCATCTTATGCTATGTGTCATCCACAGATCCCCTCCATAAGTGTCCCTGTAGTGAATGACCCTCAATACAGGGCTGGGAGCCGGCATCTGGCTTTATAATGACAGCGGGGCCCGTGCAGTGACTGTATTCTACTACACGGGCCCCGCTCACTGTATAATCGTATGTCTAATAGTAAATAGTTATGTGCATAATCGCATAATGAGCGGAGTACTTACAACTACAAGCGCTCGCCGAGAGGAGGGAGGAGGCAGGCCGGGAGGACAGGCGCTGGCAGCGTGAGTCATACGTCATGCGCCCACGCCGCCTGCTTCATTCATAAAGTGGGCGGCGCAGGCGCGTGACGTATGACTCACACACTGCCAGCGCCTGTCCTCCCAGCCTGCCTCCTCCCTCCTCTCGGCGAGCGTTTGTAGTTGTAAGTACTCCGCTCATTAAGCGATTATGTACATAACTATTTACTATTAGACATACGATTATACAGTGAGCGGGGCCCGTGTAGTAGAATAGTCACTGCACGGGCCCCGCTGTCATTATAAAAGCAGACGCCGGCCCCCAGCCCCTCCTCCCTCACAGCAGATACACCCGCCGCGCGGCATCGCAGCGGGTGTATCATTGAAAATCGCAAAATAATTCGCGCAAAAAATTCGCGCAAAAATTCGCAAATCGCAAAATAAGCTGCATTCGCCGTATAAGACGCACTGCTATTTTCCCCCCACTTTTGGGGGGGGGGAAAAGTGCATCTTATACGGCGAAAAATACGGTACGTTTTTTTCATCAAATCGTTATATAGGTTTTTTTTTGCTTACCAATTCAAATCTTTCGAGTTGTCATGCTCTCTGATAGCCTTTCTGAATGGCTTTATTACTATATCCACGTTCCTGGATATAGTTCAGGAGGCAGTGGGAGGATGAAACTGAGCATGTGCGGCCTTCTCAGTGATCCAGACAAAGAAATAAGAAAAAGAACAAACAGCAGGTGGCACTAAAGGGATACATTTTATTGAATAGCTCAGTGGCTATGCTAATTTTAGTAGGCCAGAGGCTTGATGGGACAGGGAGATAGTAACATAGTAACATAGTACATAAGGCCGAAAAAAGACATTTGTCCATCCAGTTCGGCCTGTCATCCTGCAAGTTGATACAGAGGAAGGCAAAAAAAAAAAATGTAAGGTAGAAGCCAATTTTCCTCACTTTAGGGGAATAAAATATTCCTTTCCGATTCCAATCATGCAATTAGACTAACTCCCTGGATCAACGACCCCTCTCTAGTAGCTATAGCCTGTACAAACCTTCTTTCCTCGAGGCGCAGAGGATGTCCCCTCGTCACAGTCACAGTCCTGGGGATAAATAGATGATGGGATAGATCTCTGTACTGTCCCCTGATATATTTATACATATTAATTAGATCTCCCCTCAGTCATCTTTTTTCTAAAGTGAATAACCCTAATTTTGATAATCTTTCAGGGTACTGTAGTTGCCCCATTCCAGTTATTACTTTAGTTGCCCTCCTCTGGACCCTCTCCAGCTCTGCTATGTCTGCCTTGTTCACAGGAGCCCAGAACTGTACACAGTACTCCATGTGTGGTCTGACTAATGATTTGTAAAGTGGTAGGACTGTGTTCTCATCACGGGCATCTATGCCCCCTTCTGATGCAACCCATTATCTTATTGGCCTTGGCAGCAGCTGCCTGACACTGTTTTTTGCAGCTTAGTTTGCTGTTTATTAAAATTCCTAGATCCTTTTCCATGTCAGTGTTACCGAGTGTTTTACCATTTAGTATGTACGGGTGACTTGCATTATTCCTTCCTATGTGCATAACCTTACATTTGTCAGTGTTAAACCTCATCTACCACTTATCTGCCCAAGCCTGCAATCTATCCAGATAGGAAGTCAATTTCAAGCTTTGCCATGAACAGATTTGCATATTGTGGTGCTATTTTGCTTCCAATTTCAGCACGGGTCTTTTGAAGATATATGCTGTCTCCAAATGAAAAGTAGTTATGGGTAGTAGTTTGATAAGGCTACTTTCACATTAGCGTTTTTGGTGTATCCGTCATGGATCTGCAAAAACGCTTCCGTTACCATAATACAACCGCATGTATCCGTCATGAACGGATCCGATTGTATTATGTCTTCTATAGCCATGGCGGATCCGTCATGAACACCATTAAAAGGCAATGGGAGACAGATCCATTTTCTATTGTGTTCGAGAAAACGGATCCGTCCCCATTGACTTACAATGTGTATCCGTTTTGCTCAGCACCACATCACGGACAGAAAAACCCTGCTTGCAGCGTTATTCTGTCCGCGATGGGAGCGCAACCAAACAGAACGGAATACATTTAATTCAGTTTTGTCCCCATTGACAATGAATGGGGACAAAACTGAAGCGTTATCTTCCGCTATTGAGATCCTATGACGGAATTGAAAACGCTAATGTGAAAGTAGCCGAAGTTACACAGATTTGTTGCCACTTTCTTTATTTTTAATAAAAACCTGGCAGGCTTTTAGTACCTACCGGCATGGAATATTGGAATCTAAAGATTCCATATCCATGGTAGCAAGGATAATTCCCTTTGTTAGGGGACCTATTGTAGACAGTTTATTTAGTAAGTCAGTTGTCTTATTAAAAGAAAATTTCAAATCTAAGAAAGACAAGAAGGTTTGTGTCATGACCCTTGGTCATGGTTGTGACTCCTTGGGAGCCGCATGCAGTTGCCTGCGGTTTGGTGTTGTGTCAACCGCAGCTGGGGGCACTTAGTGGTTTGCCTCAGGTGCGGTTGCCGCGGACTACAGACATGCGTGTGGTTGCCCTTGGCAACGTGTGTTTGTGTACACTTCCTTTGTCTGTTTGTTGTGCACGTGGTCATGTTTGTATGCACTTCCCTTCACTTGCGGTTGTCCGCGGCAACGTCTGGTGTTGTGTGCATGTGGTGGCAGTGTCTCGGCCTGCTGGCTGTTCTTCAGGACACGGTTGCCACGCATGCCGTTGCCGGCGGTAACAGGTGAGTGTGTTTGTGTGCTTTTCCCTTTGTGTGGCTTCACTACCCTGCCTGGTGTTGGAAGGGTTAACTCCCTTCTTTCTGTGTGAGCACTGGGTGTGTCTGACTGTTGGGTGTGGCTTCTTGGCCCTATAAAGCCTCAGTGGAAGGCAGTAGTCAGAGAGGGTGCTTCAGCCATGCTTGCTGGAGACATCCTCCTGGTTATTTAACAACTGCCAGTGGGGGCCACCCTTCTGGTCATAAAACTATGTTACACAGTGTTATGAAGGTGTGTGTGGGGGTTTCCTTATTATTGCAACTTATGGTCCTGGGTTCCTGTGTGATGTCTGGTGTGTGCTGTGTTCGTTTGTGTTCTGAACAGCAGCACTTGCACATGGGTTCCAGGTTTTGTTGTCTGTGGCAGGTGAGTGTTGTGTTGGTTGCATTTGCCTGTCACTGCCATAAGTTGTTTCTGTTCCCCTTGTAGCTTGGCCACTTTAGACTCCTGTTTCTCCGTGTCCAGGAGGAACGGGCTGTCTACCCAGCTCCTAGCTCAGGGAACAACGGAGGTTCAGTAGGGATCCGAGGTTCCTGAGTATGGGCCCTCCTACCTTTAAGGGCGGCCCATGCAGCTAGGAGTCAGGGTCAGATTAGGGAAGCGCTAGAAGGTGACCTGCTCCCTAATTCTGTGGTTCTGGCCAAGTAGCAACCTTACCATCACCTGGCACCGCACGGCTGAGGGTTTTCCCCATCCTCAGCCGTGACAGTTTGAGAGTACAAGCTTATGACAAACTTTAACACACTCAGACCAGAGTGCATTGTACTAATTTTGAGCTAAAATCATTTTTATTAAAAATTTGGAGCCCTTTTTTCTGTACATAGCTGAGATGCTCTAGTAGTAGCCTCTGGATTTTTTGATGGGTTCCTTATCTCTGACATTATAAACACTTATTATAGCTCAGTTATTATCTTACTGATAAGAATGTGACTTAAATGTTTATGACCTCTTAGTAGTTTACAGATAAGGTTTATTAGATGACGGTGTCACGAACTATGGATCCGATCGCTCCGGATCCCACAGCTCTGACGTAGTGGTCTGTGACGGAGTCTGCGCACACACAGAGACCTCACGTGACCGGGGTATTACCACTCGGCTAACACCCCCCCACTATACTTCGGTAACTGCCACCACCTGGGTTCCCGGTCCACGAGCCGACTATCCGGGTCATTCACTATCACACAGATCAGTGGATGAACCGGATATCACTTACTGACCAACCGCAGTCAATCACCCCCAGCTACAATTCCTAAATGCAATTTAACTAACTACCTGGTAACGTCTCTTCAAAGGCAAGGTACGTTGTTCAGCAGCTTAGAATATGGAAGACTTGGCTATTTAGATTTTATAATCTTTAATAAGCGGTAAAAAGCAGTGCATACAAGTCTAATGAAAATTACTATAAATCTGCAGAATAATAATAACAATATAAATAATCACGACAGTTCAAATGAAAGGGAAAAAGATGAAAGAATACTTAGTTTCTCTGGAGGGTTTCAGATGGTCGTTCATATGTCCTTTTTGAATCCTTGCAAACCCCTTTTCAGTATGTATCAGGGGAGACCCTCAAAGTTCTTCTGATACAGGGATATGCTGTCAATTTCCAATTAAGTGTCTGGTGATGTTCAATGGGTCTCTCTCCTCTGTCCTTGTGCACAGGTTTTTATGAACTCTCCCATGGGCAGGAGACTTACTCCTGTCATCCAATGGCAGCAGAGTGACTGTGAAACTTAGGGATTGGCCTCCAAGTGTTTTATGACCCCATCAAAGTTTAGTTCCTACAATGAGGATTATACTTAAGCTCGTATCTCCCTGATACATCCGCATATTTTTATACAGAATACATATTTGCGATCCTTATTTATTTACCTACAGAATGAGACCACACACGGTAATGCTGGGACCTGTAGTTCTTCTACCACCCATAGGTCAGCTAAGGAATCACATCCTCTAGTCATATTTGATACCCAATTAACCACAATACTCCGTAGAGCCTGGATCTGGTGTCAGAATGGGCATAAGTTGATTCCTAAATGAAATATGAAAGTGGACTGGTTTTATGCCCAGAGCTAATTAAGGGCTATTAGCTCTCCTCAAACCAGACCTGGAAATTAATGACGTCACGCTCCAGCCAGGCTTGACAGCGAGCTGATCTTATCTTATAGGATGAGCTGGGCCTGGTATAGCCTTTATTACCTTTTATTGCTGGCCTTACAGAGTAGTGGTAATAAAAGTGTCCATCTATATCATAGGCGACCCAGGCTTCAGAAGATGAGAGTTCACTGTTTTCTTTACATAGGCCAGAAGCATATAAGATGGCTACCCAGAGGAATTATGTATGTATGCCGGCACAGACGGCACAAAGTGAAAATGAAAGTACCAGTCACATAGTTAGAAAACAGTTAACCCTTTGTGACAGAACGGCTCAATATTTTTAATTAAGGCCAATTTTTAGTAGAAATGAGTAAAACGCAATCATAAAAAAAATGCCTCCAAAGGTGTACATAGGCTTTAAGGAATATGACCCTCAGACCTTCTGAGTTCATCACATTCATGCATTGGATATATATCAAGAGACAATAAAAGTTTCTCACTCCTTAACTGTAATTGCTAGAACAATTCACTGCTACAAATGTTTTTTGCTCCACTGAATTATCTGCTTTCAATCAGTTGACTCATCTATCTCACTAATCCCATGTATTTTTGAGTATAAATAAGTGAATCTTCATATATATATATATATGTAAATATATATGTATATTGTGAGACTTGAGTAATCCCAAAAGCTTGCAATATTGTCATTATCTCTTCAGTTAGCCATTAAAAATCGTCAACCCCTAAGGAATCTCATTTTTATATATCGTATTTACTGGCTAACATGATACAAAGTATATTTTACTTTCTTATAATTCAGCATTGTTGTTACATTTAGTTATTAACAGTAGCTGTATGATGTGGATTATGAAGTGGAAAAATAAACTAATGTATCACTTAAGAAATATTTGCCATTTTTCATTATTTCCCCCATTGTTCCAGCTGAAGGTGATGAGCTAAAATGTTCAGGTTCGGAAGCTGGGCCATCATATGAATCCTTGCAGAGTGTGTTTGATAAGAAGTCATTTCGTCCAACCCTGAATTATAGCCGCCCAACCAGTGTGAACATCTCCTTCACTCTCTATGCAGTGCTTGGAGTGGTAAGATTTCTTGGATGTAATATATACGACTCAGAAACCATGTGGTTATAGGTGTAGAGAAGAATTTAAATAGGGTCATAGTAAGATGATAGGCATAATCACCAAATTTCAAACAATATTAATAACTCTGAATCATTCCAATAAGGTTACACAGAAGGAAAAACTGGAAAGTATTTGGGATCAGTGGGGGAACCAGTGGCTAAAACTCCACCAATTTATTCTTTATGACAAGTGCTATCAACACATGATCATACAATTAGTTGGAAAAAAAGACATCTAATATTTCAGTAGCTTTGTATAGATATTATATAATATTCAATTTAAAATAATCCTTCAATATCTTTTAGTGAATTTTACATTTGAAACGGAAACCAGTCAAGCAAGAAATTATAGGTGACCACAGAAGTATATCACTATGTGATGAAAAGGATAGCTACATTGCCAAATAAGCTGATGAGGGGTCTTTAACAATCAACTAATGGGCGTGCTGGCTTTTAGATTTAAGGAACTTGTCAGTGGTGAGACAACCCTTTTAATAATAATTCATGACAAGGACGAAAGACCATAAAAGGTGGTTTATGATCAGATAATCCCATATCTCACCTTTTATCACCTCTTTTAAACTATACTCTTTTTTTTTCTAGAATGAAAAATCTCAGATCCTTACCACTTTCCTTTGGCTACGGCTGGTAAGTTACCATACCCATCTTAATTTTGAACATATAGGGGGTCATTTACTAAGCTTAAATACACCATATATTATTTGTGCCAATATCTGTGACTTCCCCTTGCTCATGCCAGGTCTAAAATTGTGGGCAAGGTGTAGGCGCGGAAGGGGTTGGGCCGGCAGGCCCATCTCATTCATTATATTCTGCGCCTGTTTTAGGCGTAGAGAATGGTCTAAATGTAAGACACTGCAAGTCTTACTTTTAGAACTAGCGCTCGATGCGTCGAAGTTATGGAGAAGTTATATTCCTAATGAAAACCTGATCCAGAGTGCTCTGAACCTTAGACTGGGCCGAAGGTTCACCTTAAGCAAGACAAAGGTGGAGTTTTATCCTCTGCGCTGCCGGAGGATGCACCTAATTTATGACAAGGCACAGGACTTGCCATAAATTAGATGCATCCTCTGGCATTCCATGTACCTAAACCAAAAAACCAAAATCTATGGTCGGCGCTGAGCTGCTGTGCATTTCTGGCTTCATTTCCGCCAGAAAACTGACATAAATGAAGATAAATTTGTAGCGGTGGCTGGCCACCAACCCTTCCCACACCCCTTTCTAAAAAGTGGCGAGGGCAGTTTTCCATTGCAACTTTTTTATTTATTTATTATATATTTAAAAAGTCACAAACATGTGTTTGTGACTTTTTAATACCACTTTTCTGGAGCAGGGAGATGATAAATCTGCCCTAATGACCCCTAACACACAGCCAAGACAATATAGAAGTGGCTTAAGGTGGATTTCCTACAAACACTCGTTCCCGATAATCTACCAGTCATATACTGATGATCTATTCTAAGGATAGGTCATCAATATGTGAGTCCAGGAAAAGCCTTTATAGTAATATACTGTACAGTCATAAGAAAAACAAAGTCATTATTTATTCAACAGCAAAGAAAAAGTGGGGGTTAGTCATCACATCCCAATGTGCAGGTGCACGTCGCCATGGCTGAAAGCACAAAAGCAAAAACAAACACAATGCAACAGTACTCTGCAAACACAAATAATCAAGTAAATACAAGTAAATGTCGTTGGCAGACAAACACAAATGATTTTTTACAAAATGTATTTGCTAAGAATCTCACATTGGTACATTTTCCACACGGAGTATAGCACAATTGTATTTACTTGATTATTTGTGTTTGCACAAATGAGTGCTGTTGCATTGTGTTTGTTTGTGCTTTTGTGATTTCAGCCATGGCGACGTGCACCTGCACACTGGAATGTGCTGACTAACCCCTATTTTTTTTCTTTGCAGTCTGCATTGGAGGTGTGGCTGACTCCTTTGGTCGTGCACTCCTAATTAACCTGTTGTCATGGAACCATGAACCAGACGTACAACAAGAGATAAGTGGAAATAAGAAGGCTTTATTGAAAATCAAGCTGTAAGGCAAAAGTCCAAACGGATGGCTAAACCGAAGCAGGGTCTTGCGAAGCCAGAGGTCAGGAACCAGAAGGGTAGTCAGACGAAGCCTGGATCAGGAACCAGCAGGGTAGTCAGACGAAGCCTGGATCAGGAACCAGCAGGGTAGTCAGACGAAGCCAGGATCAGGAACCAGAAGCAGCAGCAGTCTTAGAAGCATGTGAACACAGGAGGACCAAGCAAGGAACTGAAGCCACAGACCTCCTATATATATGAGCTAGGCATCCAGCTCCTCCCAGTGGGAAGGAGAAGCCGCAGGGTGGGAGGCTACAAGAAACCCAGAAACCAAGATGGCCGCCAGCACATGTCAAACGAAGGAGAACAGCAAGAAGGTAAGACCATGACAGTACCTCCCCCTCAAGGGCCCCTCCTCCGCGGAGTAAAGAACGGTTTCTGAGGGAAGCGTGCGTGGAAGGCTCGGAGCAAGGCAGGAGCATGGACATCTGCGGAGGGAACCCAGGAACGCTCCTCTGGACCATAACCACGCCAATGGACCAAAAACTGCACCCGACCGCGGACCAGGCGTGAGTCCAGGATATTGCTCACCTCATACTCCTCACGATTGCCCACTTGGACCGGACGAGGCCGAGGAACCGAGGAAGTGAAACGATTACACACCAGTGGCTTCAACAGGGAGACATGAAACACGTTGGAGATCCGCATGCCAGGAGGAAGCGCAAGGGCATAGGCTACCGGGTTTACCCTGCGAAGCACTCGGAAGGGACCAACAAAGCGAGGCGCCAGCTTGGGAGTGGGCACTCGAAGGTTGAGGTTGCGGGTGGACAACCATACGCGGTCTCCGACCTGGTAGGAAGGAGCGGGCGCTCGTCTGCGATCAGCCTGGAGTCTCTGGCGCTGCGCAGAGACCTCAAGGGACCTCTGGATCTGTACCCAAGAAGCACGTAGGACGGAAAGGTGATCCTCCACAGCCGGAATATCCTGGGGAGAGAATACCTCCGGTAACACGGCAGGTTGGAACCCATAATTGGCCATGAAGGGAGACGTCCCAGAGGAAGAGTTCACCGCCGTGTTCCTGGCAAACTCAGCCCAAGGCAGGAGGTCAACCCAATTGTCTTGGTGATCGGAGACATAGCAACGAAGGAATTGCTCCAAGGCCTGATTGGATCGTTCTGCGGCCCCATTGGACTGAGGGTGGTAGGCCGAGGAGAAAGAGAGATGAATCCCCAACTGGGAGCAAAAGGCGCGCCAGAACCTGGACACAAACTGACTCCCCCGATCCGACACAATCTCCTTGGGCAAACCGTGCAACCGGAAGACCTCCCTGGCAAAAATCGAGGCCAACTCTTGTGCAGAGGGTAACTTCTTGAGAGGAACACAGTGGCACATTTTGGAAAACCGATCCACAATCATGAGAATGACCGTATGGCCTCGGGATGCAGGGAGGTCCACAATGAAATCCATCCCCAGGTGTGACCATGGACGCTCCCCGGTGGCTATGGGTTGCAAAAGGCCCAACGGAAGGTGCCGAGGGGACTTACTCTGGGCACAAACGGAGCATGCCGCTACGTATGCGGCGATGTCGGAACGTAGAGAAGGCCACCAGAACAGACGTGAAACAGCCCAGGACAGCTGATTCTTTCCAGGATGCCCCGCGGCCTTGGAGTTATGATAGGTTCGCAACAACCGAGTGCGCAACTCCTCAGGCACAAAACATCTGCCGTTGGGTCTCCCAGAGGGAGCACCAGATTGAGCCGCCAAAATCTGCTCACCCAGGGGAGAGGTCAGGCTGGTGCGAATGGCGGCCAGGATCTGATTCGGAGGTATGACCGAAGTCGGAATCGACTCCTCCCTGGACAGCTCGGAGTACTGCCGTGATAAGGCATCCGCTCTGATGTTCTTGGAACCGGGTAGGTAGGAGACCATGTAATTAAAACGTGACAAGAACAGAGCCCATCTGGCCTGACGTGGTGTCAATCTCTTGGCCTCAGAGAGGTAGGTCAGATTCTTGTGGTCCGTCAGGATGAGAACCGGAACCACCGAGCCCTCGAGCAAGTGCCTCCATTCTTTAAGGGCCTGCACGATGGCCAATAGCTCCCTGTCACCAATCTGATAGTTGCACTCCGCGGAAGACAGTTTCCGGGAGTAAAACCCACAAGGAAGCAGAGGACCCTCTGGTGTTCTACGCTGAGACAGAAGGGCGCCTACTCCCGTCTCAGACGCGTCCACCTCGAGGACAAAAGGCAACCCAGGGTTGGGATGCGACAGAATCGGAGCCGACACAAAGGCGGACTTTAGAGCCTCAAAAGCTCGGATGGCCTCGAGCGGCCAGACCTGGGGATTACTGCCCTTCCTGGTCAGATCCGTGAGAGGCTTGGCTAGCATGGAAAAGTCCCTGATGAACTTCCGATAATAATTGGCGAAGCCCAAAAAGCGCTGCAGGGCACGAAGACCACTGGGCTGGGGCCACTGTAAGACAGCCGAAACCTTCTCAGGATCCATGGAGAACCCCTCAGCGGAAATGATGTAACCTAAGAAGGTTACCTGGGATCGGTGAAATTCGCATTTCTCAAGCTTACCGAACAGCTTGTTCTCTCGTAACCGTTGCAACACTCGTCTGACATCCAGAATGTGGGCCTCCATGGATTCAGAATATACCAAGATGTCATCCAAATAGACCACCACACACTGCTGCAACAGGTCACGGAAAACATCGTTGATGAATTCCTGGAAGACTGCGGGCGCATTGCACAACCCAAAGGGCATAACCAAGGATTCATAATGACCGGTCCTGGTGTTAAACGCGGTCTTCCACTCATCGCCCGCCTTGATCCTTACCAGGTTATATGCCGCCCTCAGGTCGAGTTTGGTAAAGACCGTGGCCCCTTTGAGGCGATCGAACAGCTCGGAAATCAAGGGTATCGGGTAAGCGTTCTTGATCGTGATGCGATTGAGACCCCTGTAATCGATGCAAGGCCTCAACTCACCGCCCTTCTTTTTCACAAAGAAAAATCCAGCCCCTGCCGGGGACGAGGATTTGCGAATGTGTCCGCGTGAAAGCGCCTCCCTCACGTACTCCTCCATGGCCTCATTCTCCGCTACCGACAGTGGATAGACTTTGCCACGAGGAGGAACGGCACCAGATTGTAACTCTATGGCACAATCGTATGGGCGGTGCGGAGGTAGGGCAACCGCACGCACCTTATCGAATACATCCCGGTACTCCTTGTATTCAGGAGGCAACAGAGAGTCCGAGGAAGTACACAGCAACTTGACAGGCCCATGGATGCAACTAGCCCCACACTGCGGTGACCACGAGAGGATCTCGGCCGATCTCCAATCGAAAGTCGGATTATGCTTCTGGAGCCAGGGGTACCCCAAGACCACCGAGTAGTGTGGAGACGAAATAACCTGGAGACAGACCGACTCTCTGTGAACGGCACCAATGGCCATCCCCACTGGAAGGGTCTCCTGAGTCACGTGTGGCGGCAGAAGGGGTCTGCCGTCTATCGCCTCAAGAGCCAGTGGGGAACCTCGAGGCTGCAGAGGAATGGAATTGGCGGCAGCGAACACACTATCAATGAACAAACCACCAGCACCAGAGTCCACCAACGCCTGGGTCGTCACCGAGCCCCCGACCCAGGAGAGGACAACAGTAATCAGTGGTTTGTCAACACGGGAAACCGGGGACGAGGAGACTCCACCCAAGATCTGCCCCCGACAGGATCTCAGGTGCGAGCGTTTCCCGGACGGTTCGGGCATGCCAACCGAAAATGCCCACCGAGACCACAGTACATGCATCGGCCCTCGCGTCTCCGGAGTACCCTCTCCCCCTCGGACAGGCGAGCAAACCCCAGCTGCATGGGTTCACCCCCAGACAAGTCATCCCCAGGAGGCGTGGGAGGAGAGGGAGGCACGGGTGGGACAGCAAACGTAGGCGCCAATCTGTTAGAAGACCTCCGCAGGCTCTCCTTAAAGGAAGGTCTCTCCCTGAGTCTGGTGTCAATCAAAATCAGGAAAGAAATAAGAGACTCGAGCTCCACTGGTAGGTCCTTAGCTGCAACCTCATCCTTCAAGGCATCCGAGAGACCATGAGAGAAAGCAGCGACCAGAGCCTCATTATTCCAGCCCACCTCTGCTGCCAGGGTACGAAACTCAATGGCGTATTCAGCTACGGATCGTGAACCCTGTCTGATGGACATAAGGAGCTTCGCAGCAGAGGCAGCACGAGCCGGCACATCGAATACCTTCCGAAGAGAAGCAACAAAACCGGAAAACTCGGCAACCACCGGATTGTTGTTCTCCCATAAAGGGCTGGCCCAGGCCAAGGCCTTGTCCGAGAGCAGCGAGATCAAGAAGCCCACCTTTGATCTCTCAGTAGGAAAGGCATGTGGCAGCAACTCGAAATAAATGCCCACCTGGTTAAGGAAACCTCGGCACTGAGTTGGCTCTCCCCCAAAGCGCTGTGGAAGGGGGGCAGAACCGGTCATACCCCGAAACACCGCAGGCGCAGCAACAGGTGTCGGGGTAGACTCTGGCGCAACAACCGGAGCGGCAGTAGGAGCGGGCCCAGGAGCGACAACCGACCCATCGGCAACGGAAGCTAAATGAGCCGTGCGTTCAAGCAGGGTTTGCAACGCCACAGCGAACCGACCCAACAGGTGATCCTGCTGATCAAGTCTGGCAACCAGCGTAGGTAGCGAGTATGGCCCTGTACCGTCAGAATTCATGGCTTGGTCCTAATGTCATGGAACCATGAACCAGACGTACAACAAGAGATAAGTGGAAATAAGAAGGCTTTATTGAAAATCAAGCTGTAAGGCAAAAGTCCAAACGGATGGCTAAACCGAAGCAGGGTCTTGCGAAGCCAGAGGTCAGGAACCAGAAGGGTAGTCAGACGAAGCCTGGATCAGGAACCAGCAGGGTAGTCAGACGAAGCCTGGATCAGGAACCAGCAGGGTAGTCAGACGAAGCCAGGATCAGGAACCAGAAGCAGCAGCAGTCTTAGAAGCATGTGAACACAGGAGGACCAAGCAAGGAACTGAAGCCACAGACCTCCTATATATATGAGCTAGGCATCCAGCTCCTCCCAGTGGGAAGGAGAAGCCGCAGGGTGGGAGGCTACAAGAAACCCAGAAACCAAGATGGCCGCCAGCACATGTCAAACGAAGGAGAACAGCAAGAAGGTAAGACCATGACACCTGTCTGCCCCATATACTGATTTTAATTAGTGCAAGTATAAAGTTAAAGCCTGCACTCCCTGAATTTAATGGAGGCCATGCGGCACCAGGGGAGGTAATATCTAGAGTGGGCTCAGCATGTATGTGGAGCCTGCATTCCCTAAATTTAATGGAGGACATTGTGGCACCAAAAGAGGTATAATACAATGTGGGCTCAGCATGCATGTGGAACCTGCATTCCCCGAATTTAATGGAGGCCATTGTGGCACCAAAAGCGTTAATATTTAGTATAAGTTTCTGTCCTAAAGAGATCACCTTGTTTTTGGTGGACAAGCACAAATAATTTTGTAAAAATGTATTTGCCAAGAATCTCACATTCATAATTGAGCATTAGTACATTATTTATTATATATTTTTTATAATATACTTTCTATATAGTGCATTTGTACTGTGCAGCAGTTGTGTGCGGTTCTGCTGAGATACCGCAGCTATACAGAGGGACAAATGCTATTGGAACAACTAATTGCAACTGTTGTGGTATACCAGTTGCCTCCCAAAAAAACTGATTTAGGCAGGGGTGTGATATACATATAATATACTTTCTATATAGTGCATTTGTATTGTGTAGCAGTTGTGTGTGGTTCTGCTGAGATTCCGCAGCTATACAGAGGGACAAACACTATTGGAACAACTAATTGAAACTGGTGTGATATACCAATTGCCCCCCCAAAAAACCTGATTAAGGCAGGGGTGTGATATACCTATAATATACTAGAGTTGTTGCGATACCAAATTTTTGATTCGGTTTCGATATCATGAAAAAGTATTGCGATACTCGATACCATTCGATACCACGCGGAAAAAAATAAACCAAAAAAGCCACGTGCATTCCGCATGTTTAAAAATGGCGAATCGCGCAGTTTTTATTAATTTTTTTCTGTTCCGGCGTTCACCACCTAGATTTTTTTTTATATTTTAATAGTTTGGACTTTTCTGACGTGGCGATATGTAATATGTTTATTATTTATATATTTTATATATGTGAAATTGGGAAAAGGGGGTCATTTATACTTCATATTTTGGTGGGGGGTTTTTTTACTTTTTTTTTTACACTTTTTATTTAATAACTATTTCCCCCCTTAGGCTACTTTCACACTAGCGTTCGGGTGTCCGCTCGTGAGTTCCGTTTGAAGGGGCTCACAAGCGGCCCCGAACGCATCCGTCCAGCCCTAATGCATTCTGAGTGGATGCGGATCCGCTCAGAATGCATCAGTCTGGCACCGTTTGTCCTCCGATCCGCTCAGCAGGCGGACACCTGAACGCTGCTTGCAGCGTTCGGGTGTCCGCCTGGCCGTGCGGAGGCAAGCGGATCCGTCCAGACTTACAATGTTTACAATGGAAGTCAATGGGGACGGATCCGTTTGAAGATGACACAATATGGCTCAATCTTCAAACGGATCCGTCCCCCATTGACTTTCAATGTAAAAGTCTGGACGGATCCGTTCAGGCTACTTTCACAGTTAGAATTTTTTTTTACAATATAATGCAGACGGATCCGTTCTGAACGGATCCACCGTCTGCATTATATGAGCGGATCCGTCTCAGACGGATCCGTTCTGAACGCAAGTGTGAAAGTAGCCTTAGGGGCTAGAACCTGGGATCTTTCATCCCTTGTCCTATTCAGCCTGATAGAGCTCTATCAGGGTGAATAGGACTTCACACTGTCCCTGCTGCTCTGTGCCTTGTGCACACAGCATCAGGGATGTTACCATGGCAACCAGGGCTTCTGTAGCGTCCTGGCTGCCATGGTAACCTATCAGAGCCCCAGGCTTACACAGCTGGGGCTCCGATCAGAAGCTGCCACTGCACCACCAATGAGGGGGAGGGGAGAGGTCCCTGTGGCCACTGCCACCAATTTTAATACTGGGGGGTTGAGAGGGGCCGGCGCACTGTGCCACCAATGATTTTAATGGGATGGGGGGTTGAGGGGCACACTGAACCACCAATGATAAATTACCCCTTTATACAGGAGGCGGGTACTGGCAGATCAGCAGTTAACCCCTTAGGTGCCGCACCTGAGGGGTTAACTGCCTCTGATTGCAGCTCCCTGTCGGGCAGGGTGCCGGCAATGCGATTCTGCTGCCGGCACCCGCCTCCTGTATTGTGTTAGACTGACTTTCAGGCCACACAGAGCGGCGCCCAGCGATGTCCCAGCACTCACCATTAGTTCTGGGCGCCGCTCCGTTCGCCTGCAGTGCTCCATTACTGTCTCCTCTCCTCCTCCACATGCTGCTGATTACTATCGGAGCGATGGGAGGAGACATCAGCTTCACTAGTGGGCGTTCCTTCTTCCTGGCTGTAGCACTGTCCAATCGCAGCGCAGGGAGAAGGAACGCCCACTAGTGAAGCTGATGTCTCCTCCCATCGCTCCGATAGTAATGAGCAGCATGTGGAGCAGGAGAGGAGACAGTAATGGGGCACTGCAGGCGAACGGAGCGGCGCCCAGGACTAATGGTGAGTGCTGAGACATCGCTGGGCGCCGCTCTGTATGGGAAATGGGAATAGTCCTATTTGGTAGCGAAGAGCACCCGCCCCTCCTCCGCCCCTCTCTCCTCATTGGTGGCGCAGTGCGCCCGCCCCTCCTCCGCCCCTCTCCTCGTTCATTGGTGGCAGCGGCAGCAGCACAGGGGGAGGGAGGACAGCTTCCTTCTCCCTGTGCTGCTGAGAGAACATGAGCGCGCCGATAGCAGCACGCTTATGTTCAGAGATACTAGGCTGCGCAGAAGCGCAGCCCAGTATCGAAAAAACGGAAATCCCGGTATCGTATCGATACCGGGACAAAAGTATCGATTGGGTATCGAAATTTCGATACCCGCAACAACCCTATAATATACTTTTATATAGTTCATTTATATTGTGCAGCAGTTGTGTGCGGTTCTGCTAAGATACCACAGCTATACAGAGGGACAAAGACTTTTGGAACAACTAATTACAACTGGTGTGATATACCTGTTGCCCCCCAAAAACTGATTAAGGGGTTTGATATATCTGTTTCCAGGAAATGATCATTAAGGGGTTCTATATACCTGATTACATAAATACTGCTCTTCTATAGGGACTTTGTCACAGGGTCATTTTGAAAATGACAGGCAGAGGAAGAGGCAGGCCATTCCGCAGGGGTAGTAGGGGTCGTGCAGGTGCACCAGACCGGAGTCTAAATGGGAAGTTTGAGAAGGTGCGTGCAATTACGTCAAAGGACGCACCAGAGTTGGTTGAGTCGCTTACTCAGCCTTCTGCTTCTGCACCCTCCTCATCCTCTGTATCAGCACCCTCCTCACTCTCTTCTTTGTGCACCCCCAAAGACACCACCACCACCATAGCCCCTCCACTCGAGTCAGAGGAATTATTTTCCCATCCATTCCCAGACCTTACGGATGCGCAGCCATTCTTGGCATCGGATAAGGAAGAGGAGGTAGCAACAGCCGCCACCAGGTGGTCTGACGACAGTACCCAGATCAGCCCAAGGAGGGTGGTCCCCGCTGTTGCTGCCTACTCCGAGATCTCTAATGTCAGTGGTGGTGAAGGTGATGATGATGACGTGTCGATGGACGTCACTTGGGTGCCCACAAGAGAGGAAGAGGAGGGGAGATCAGAGGGAGATACGGAGCAGCAGATAGGGAGGAGAATGAGGAGAAGCAGGCAGAACTCGCACACAAGGCAAAAAGCAGACTGCAAATGTATCTGGAGCGAGCCATCCATCATGCATGGTCACATCTGGAGCTCCCAGTATACCAGCACATGACTCCACAGTATGGGCTTTTTTTTAACGTGTCAGCTGCTCACAATAGTGTTGCCATCTGCAGTCTGTGCTGTCAACGCATAAGTCACGGTAAGCCCAACACTCACCTAGGGACGAGCGCCTTAAGAAGGCACCTGGCGTCCCATCACCGAGCACAGTGGGGGCAATACCGTCATAACCCACAAAGCCACACTCCCGGCGCTCCACGTCCTGCCTCTTCTCCTTCTCCTCTCTCCTCCACTCCACCTTCCACCGTGCCGTCGTCACGTTCATCTGGCAAAAGGCAGGCTTCTGTGGCCCAAATGTTCGAACGTAAAAAGTTGATGATGCCAGATAACCCTCTTGCCCAACGACTGACCGCCGGCTTGTCGGAACTGCTAGCCCACCAACTACTGCCATATAAACTGGTGGACTTGGAGGCCTTTAGAAAATGTGTGGCCATTGGCACACCGCAATGGAAGGTCCCCAGAAGGAAATATTTCTCCCAGAAGGGCATCCCAGAGCTATATGGCCATGTTCAGCTGCAAGTGAATGTATCTCTGGCACACAGTGTCGGTGCCAAGATACATCTGACCACAGACACGTGGTCTATCAAACACGGGCAGGGAAGGTACATAACTTTTATTGCCGACTGGGTGAACCTTCTGACGGCTGTCAAGCATGCACCTGTGTGGATTTGGTGTTACCGCCATGGATTGCATGCAGGCCTGCCTCTTCTTCTCCTCCTCCTACTCCATCCTCCGTCTCCTTCTCAGCTGGCTCCTCCTTTTCCACTGCTACCGCCTCTTCCGCTGCACTCCCCCAGCTCCCCAGAACCTGTTCGATGTGCCACGTGAGACGTTGCCGTGCTGTGCTGCGGCTGTTGTGCCTGGAAGCCAAGAGCCACACTGGTCCTCCACTGCTTTCAGCTCTGCGGTCACAGGCCGATCAGTGGCTGACCCCGCTCAATTTGACAGTTGGTAAAGTGGCACCGTTGTCGCACACCAATCTGCTGAGCGTGCTGAAACAGGGCAAAATGACACAAGTGCCGTGCATGTCACACGTCCTGAATCGTACAGCGATTCGTTGCCAAATACCCCGGGGTCCAGGATGTTTTGCGGCAGGCCAGGAAAATCTCTAGCCATTAAAAGATCTTACATGAGCATGGCTCGCCTTGCTGATGTTCAGCAGCAGACGTCTGATTTGTGACTGGCCGACGTGCTGGAACTCCACCTTGTATATGCTTGATAGGCTGCTCCAGCAGAAACGTGCCGTTAATGACTTCCTGTACGAACTCTGCAGCAGGACAGGTTCTGGGAAGCTTGTTTTTTTTTCACCACGCCAGTGGCTGCTCATGCGCGACGCATGCAGATTTCTGCGGTCATTTGATGAGATCACCAAACTGGTCAGTCGCAGCCAGGGCGCCATCAGTGACATCGTACCTTACGCCTTCATTCTGGAGTGTGCATTGCGTCGTGTCATTGATCAAGCCGTCGAGGAACAGGAGCAGGAAGATGAGGAAGTCGCAATGCTGAATGAATTCCCAGGGGGGGCTACTACATCTGAGCCAAGTCAGCAGGTGTCTGAAGAGGAGTCAGAGGAGGATGTTGCCTGGGGGGAGGAGGAGGAGCAAGAAGAGCAGGCTTTAAACTTTTCTTGGATCCCTTGTGTTGTCCATGGATGGGGGGAGGAGACCGAGGATGACATTCTCCTGGGCGATGAGCAGGAGCCAGGCCGCTCCACCTCCTCCAATTTAGTGCAAATAATGGCCTTCATGCTCCAGTGTTTGAAGAGGAACACTCATATAAAAAGCATAAAGGGTAAGGACCAGTACTGGGTGGCAACGTACTTAGAACCCCAGTACAAACACAAAATGGTGGGCATGTTACCAGCATCACAGAGCTGTCAGAATGCAGCATTTCCAGGCCTTGCTTCGAGAGATGCTGCATTATGCTGTTGCGGGTGCTGGCAGAGGAATTTCAACCCACAGAGAAACAGTTGCGGGTACCAATCCTACCGTGCATACAAGAAGAGGGTGCAGCAGGGGGGATCGTGACCGATAAGCGCACTCGCCTAGCTCACGACAGTGTGGACTTCCTCACATTTCTAAAAATGAACGAGGCATGGATCTCGGAGTAATTCAACACCTGTGATGACCACGTTTAATTGAATTTCACCTATTACCATTGGGGGTGGGGGGGGGGTTTCGAGAGGGGGATTTCGTTTGCCTTGTTTTTAATCCAATTTTATATTTTTAGTTCTTTTAAACATATGTATTTGACATGTATTTGTATTGGCCTGCAGTAAAATTGATATCCAATGACCATCTAATATACCTCCAGCCACATAATCACTTGATGTTTTCTGTCCGGTGAATGCCTAATGTTTGGGGCCTGTACTCCACTGGCCTGCAGTAAAATTGATATACAATGGCCGTCTATACCTCTAGCCACATAATGACTTGATCTTTTCTGTGCGGTGAATGCATAATTTTTTGGGCCTGTAATCTAACTGGCCAACAGTAAAATTGTTATACGGTGACCGCCTAATGTACCTCCAGCCACATAATGACTTGATCTTTTCTGTACGTTGAATGCATAATTTTTGGGGTCTTTAATGTAACTGGCCAACAATAAAATTGTTATACAGTGACCACCTAATGTACCTCCAGCCACATAATCACTTGATGTTTTCTGTCCGGTGAATGCCTAATGTTTGGGGCCTGTACTCCACTGGACTGCAGTAAAAATAATATCCAATGACTGTCTAATATACCTCTGGCCACATAATCCTGTGATCTTTTCTGTACGATGAATGCATAATTTTTGGGGCCTATGATCTAACTGGCCAACAGTAAAATTGTTATACGGTGACCACCTAATGTACCTCCAGCCATATTATCGATTGTTCTTTTCTGTACGGTGAATGAATAATTGGCCTGCAGAAAAATTTATATTCATTGACCGTCTAATATACCTCCAACCACATAATCAATTGATCTTTTCTGTACGGTAAATGCATAAGTTTTGGGGCCTGTAATCTAACTGGCCAACAGTAAAATGTATATATGGTGACCACCTAATGTACCTCCAGCTACATAATCACTTGATGTTTTCTGTCCAGTGAATTAATAATTTGTGGGGCCTGTAGTCCACTGGCCTGCAGTAAAATTGATATCCAATGACCGTCTAATATACCTCCAGCCACATAATCACTTGATGTTTTCTGTCCGGTGAATACTGAATGCATAATGTTTGGGGCCTGTAAGCTAACTGGCCAAAAGTAAAATTGTTATACGGTGACCGCGTAATGTACCTCCAGCCACATAATGACTTGTTCTTTTCTGTACAGTGAACGAATAATTTTTGGGGCCTGTAGTCCACTGGTCTGCAGTAAAATTGATATCCATCGACTGTCTAATATACCTCCATCCACATAATCACTTGATCTTTTATGTACGGTGAATGCGTAATTTTTGGGGCCTGTAATCTGGCCAACAGTAAAATTCTTAAACGGTGACCACCTAATATACCTCCAGCCACATTATCAATTGTTCTTTTCTGTACGGTGAATGAATAATTTTTGGGGCCTGTTGTTCACTGGCCTGCAGTAAAATTTATATCCATTGACCTTCTAATATACCTAAAGCCACATAATCAATTGATGTTTTCTGTCCGGTGAATGCCTAATGTTTGGGGCCTGTACTCCTGTGGTCTAAAATAAAATTTTCTAGGCTCTAGTAGGGCACATTTTTGACAGTTTCCCTTTAAGACACATAAAAATGGCCCCTGGTTAAAATACATATTTTTGTGGGAATTTTTGCCATTGATCCCCCCTCTGGTATGTCACTGTCCATGTTGTGGGACGATTTGTGCACTTCCAGTAAGTATTTGGTGGCTGCAAATATGACCTGAAGGTTTTCGCAAATCGTCCCAGCCGATGTTCGTCCATCACTAGTGTGGAGGTGGCAGCAGCATGAGGAGACCACAGAGTGGCAAAGTGATATAGAGTGGAGGTGACTATTCACTATGTTTTAATGACGGCTGGCAGGGTGCACTGCAAGTATGCTACCACCTGCTGGTTCAGGTTCTGTTCCGGGTCTAGATGCTGCTGGTGAGTAGTTTCTTCACTAGGCAGGTGAAGAAAGCTGCTGTCACGCTCTGCCCTGTGAGTGATCTGAGAAGATCTGTCAGTCAGACTTGCTGCACGTGCATCTATCTGACATATTTCTTTGTTTTGGCTTTGGGCAGGATCCCACCCCCTCACAGGTTCTGCTCATTAGTTAGTGATGTTATTTATTCCTGCCTCTCACTATAGCCCTTGCGGTTTATAGTTTCTCCTGGAGTTCTCTGCTGGTGTTTTGTGGATCTCCTGTTCCCAGTTCGTCTTTAGTTAAGTCCTCCTTCCTTCCCTTCTGTTGTTTGTACTGGCTAGGCCTTAGGTAGACGCTGGTTCCTTCATCTTGTGCAAGGAATCGGTTGTCTTTTGCCTGCTCTCTAGCTGAGGGTTTGTGTCAGTTGCAGCAGGGCTTAGGTTCGAGTGCATGAACACTTCTACCATCGAGATTTGTTCATGTTGGTAGCAGTCAGGGAAAGGCTCAAGGACTGTCAGGAGTTGACCTTTCCCTGTTACGTAGCTGTGGGGCCTAGCCTGCTGTTTTGTTTAATTTCGTTGTGTTTGGTTTGCTTCCCTTCCCTCACCTTCCATGACAGCTGCTCATCAATGACTCTAGACTCAAACTGCTGCTGATGGAGCTAGTACTGCTCCTGCCACCCCACCCCTTACAAGCAGCCATGGCAGTGGAACGTGAGTGCAGAGGGCCACCCTTCCCGGTCAGACCTGTGAGAGGATGGACGATGGCACAGATAGGCAGCGGCCAACTGACTATATAGGTTGTCTCTATAGTAGTTCAGTTTGTCCTCCCTCTCAGCGGGTTTAAAAAAGGTCCCCATTTTGGACTGGTAGCGAGGGTCCAACAAGGTGGAGAGCCAGAAGTCATCCCACTGCCAAATGGTGACAATTCGCCTGTCACTAGGCAAGCAAGAGAGCATGCATTGGGCCATTTGCGCAAGTGGCTCGGAGGGACTCCCTGCCTCCATCTCCACTGCATACTGCCACGCTGTGCCTGGGTCCTCTGCCTCGTCTTCCTCATCGCCCTGTAGCTCCTCTGTGTGCTCCTGCTCATCCTCTCCTGTCAACTGTGTAGAAAAATCACCCATTTCACTACACATTGCTTGTGCTCCAATGTCCTCCTCCTCCTCCAGTTCAGCCCCCACAGGGCTCATGTGGCCATGAGATTTAGGTGCCACGTCTCCAGTCCCATGACCAGCCAGATTTACCAGCATCTGTTCCAGGACATGAAGCAGTGAAATGACATCGTTCATCCCATAGTCCTGGCGACTGACAAATAACGTGGCCTCTTCAAAGGACCTGAGCAAACGGCTGACATCGAAGTTAAACAGGGGAGTACTGCTGTCCGCTTGGATCATCAGGAAATCGTTTATGGCCTCTGTTCGTACAGTCGGTCCAACATATGGAGGGTGGAATTCCAACGGGTGGAAACGTTGCATATCAGTGAGGGATGCCGTTCTGCCGCTGCAGCTCAAGGAGGGTGTGCTTTGCGGTGTACGAGTAGCTGAAGTGCATGCAAAGTTAAAGCGCTTGACAACCAGATTGAAAACGTGTCTCATGCAGGGCGCATGGCTCAGCCCTCCTTGATGCAGCACCGACACCATGTTCTTCCCGTTGCCGATCACCATGGTTCAGTTGCTGGTGTGGCTGTGAAGGAACCACATGTATTGTCCCTGACCGTAGTTACAGCTCCACAAGTCGGCGCTGCCGTGCACTTTGGCAGACACTAACAGGCTGATGGACCGGCCCACCTTCTGTTCTACATGTGTGTGCAGGGCTGGTACTGCCTTTTTGGCAAAGAAATGAAGGCTTGGGACTCTCCACCTCGGCTCGGCACAAGTCATCAGTTCTCTGAAAGGTTCAGAGTCCACCACTTGGAAAGGGAGGGACTGCAGCACC
The DNA here is from genome assembly GCF_014858855.1 of Bufo gargarizans. Taxonomy (NCBI): domain Eukaryota; kingdom Metazoa; phylum Chordata; class Amphibia; order Anura; family Bufonidae; genus Bufo; species Bufo gargarizans. Next base: position 215,484,464 of record NC_058083.1, read on the forward strand.
AGAAACTTGGACAGGAGCAGTTCAGCTTCTGCACAGTTGGATGAGTGCATGCATACTGTTGTCTCTTGGCAATCGCTTCGGTGATCGATTGCTGATGGAATGGCTGGCGAGGAATAGGAGGAGGAACAGGAGCATCAGGACCAGCAGATGATGGGAAGGACAGACAGCTCCCTTCGGCTGAGGTGGTGGAGCCTTGACTCCCTGAAACCGGGTGCGTGCCACTGGGTGATGCAGCCGCTTCTGCAGCAGGCTGGACCACCATATCGGAGCCATAGTTCTCCCAGGCCACTTTATGGTGACGCTGCATATGTTGACGCAGGGCGTATTGCCAACATTGGCACCCTGGCCACGCTTCACCTTCTGTCCACAGATTCTACATATGGCGATTCACATCCTCCGCCAGCTTAACAAAAAACTGCCACACCACCGAGTAGGTGATTGTACCCCCAACACTACACACTACGACTGACTGCTACCGCCGCTGCCTCCGTTAACTCGTGTACCGCTACTTTCTGGGCAGGTTGGCTCCCACGAAGCAGGTGGTCTATCCTGGGCACGTTTGGTTCCTGACCTCCCACTGCTGCCACCCTGCTGACTCCTGGCCATGCTAGCGACTTGCTGGCTCTGCTGCTGCCTCACAGGCAAGCTGCCACCCTCCTCCTGATTTTGAAGCCCTTTCGTCACCCGGCTCCCAAGTGCAATCAGCTACATCATCGAGTACCGTCAGCATGTCACTGATGTCCTCCTCAACCGTCTCTGGGTCAACAGCCTGACCACTCGCTCCCACGCCACTCTCCTCATCACTACTTGCCCGCCTACCGGAGGAAGTGGCGGATGTCTCCTCCAGATATTGGCTGGGCGGTAGATGCTGACAGTCCTCAAGTAGCTCATCCTCGCTGAAAAGTGAAGCTGAGCCTAAGGCATATAATACTTCTCGCAGTGGGGGAACTGAAAATGACAGATGAAGGTTCAGGACAGGTGGGGACACAGGGCCTGCTCCCGGGCCATGCCAACTAAGCGTCGGGTTCCTCTCCGGGCCCCCGTTCCCCGCTGCATGGGGGACCCTTGCAGCGCTTAGACTGGGCCGCCGTAAAAAAGTGGTGGCCCAGCCTAAGGCCCCTTAGTGACCACTGGAAAAAGGCATATGGGTGGTCACTAAGGGGTTAATAGTCTACCTAGTTTTTTTTATGTATATAGGCTAGATGAGATTCTGTGCTGGGAGCCCAACTTTTTCAGGGGCCGACCGGGGGATTCCCCTGTGGGACAGTATAAGGCCTCTTTCACACTTGCGTTGTCCGGATCCGTCGTGTACTCCACTTGCCGGAATTACACGCCGGATCCGGAAAAACGCAAGTGTACTGAAAGCATTTGAAGACGGATCCGTCTTCAAAATGCTTTCAGTGTTACTATGGCACCCAGGACGCTATTAAAGTCCTGGTTGCCATAGTAGGAGCGGGGGAGCGGTATACTTACAGTCCGCGCGTCTCCCGGGGCGCTCCAGAGTGATGTCAGAGCGCCCCATGCGCATGGATGTCATCCATGTGCGTGGGGCGCCCTGACGTCACTCTGGAGCGCCCCAGGAGCCGCACGAACGGTAACTATACTGCTCCCCCGCTCCCCACTACACTTTACCATGGCTGCCAGGACTTTAGCGTTCCGGCAGCCATGGTAACCACTCTAAAAAAGCTAAACGTCGGATCCGGCAATGCGCCGAAACAACGTTTAGCTTAAGGCCGGATCCGGATCAATGCCTTTCAATGGGAATTCATTCCGGATCCGGCCTTGTGGCAAGTCTTCAGGATTTTTGGCCGGAGCAAAAAGCGCAGCATGCTGTGGTATTTTCTCCGGCCAAAAAACGTTCCGTTCCGGAACTGAAGACATCCTGATGCATCCTGAACGGATTTCACTCCATTCAGAATGCATTAGGATAATCCTGATCAGGATTCTTCCGGCATAGAGCCCCGACGACGGAACTCTATGCCGGAAGACAAAAACGCAAGTGTGAAAGAGCCCTAAGCCTTTCATAAAAATGGAGCACATAAATAAAACTGAGCTGAAATACCAGACACTGCCCAATGGCAAGTATGATGCTTTTATTTAATTTTGGGGGGAGGGGGCGGGGTCCTTTTGCCATGACAGACAACCTCTTGGTTCTGTTTGATGGACACACACATTCTTCTACAAGCATATCATTATGTAACCATCCGCTTTGTCTGGGTGCTGGGAACATTATGCAAGGTTTATGATTTGTACATAGTAATTTCTATAATATTTAATAATTCCATATTTCTCATTTTTTCAGTTTTGGAACAATGAGTTTTTAACCTGGACCCCAGCAAAATGTGGATCGGTTGAGAAAATTTCATTGCCAGTGGAGGACATCTGGACCCCAGACATAATTGTCTATGAGTTGTATGTGTTGACAGCCATATTTCTACTTGTGTGTGTATAGTCAGTAATGCCAGTAGTTGATCTGTCTCTGTCACGGTAGGTGGGGAAAGGAAGAACACCATATAAACAAACTACAACAGTAACACAGACTAGGCCCCAAAGCTAGTGAGGAGGGGGAAGGTAACCTTCTAGTAATCCCTGAGCCTCTCCCTGACTGCTAACAGTATGAGCTAATCCTAATAGTGGAAGAACTCATACACCGGAACGTAAGACCTGCTGAAACTGACTCAAACCCTAAATTAGGGAGCGGGGATGAAATAACAACCGCAAGGTCTGCAGTGAGAGGCAGGCTAAAATAGAGCCACTAAACAGCAAATGAACAGAACCTGTGGAGAGGTGAGATCCTGCCCACAACAACAGACAGCAAGGAAAAACAGAAAGATCTGTCAGATAGACTCACGTGCTGCAAGTCTATCTGATCTCAGACCTCTCACAGGGCAGGCAGTGACATCTTCCTGACATGCTAAGTACCTTATGGTGGATACAGTATCTTCTAACTGTATCCATTTTGATGTGAAATATCAGCCTGCTAAAACCTAATGGATATGCTGACTTGACAAAAAAAAGAACATTTTAAATGGACAGGAAAAGGTTCTGAGGTGGTAAAAGATAGAGAAGACGCAGCAGGACTGAAGCAAAGGAGATTTGTATTGTAAAATTATAACTTCTTATTATTCTTGCATTATGTATGTGTGTAACTGCAAACTGTATTATTTTTTTCTGCAGCATAGATGAGGATAAGTCACAGCGGACCCCCTTCGTATTTGTTAATCACACTGGACGCGTGCGATATGACAGAATGCTTAGAGTGGTCAGCTCATGTAATCTTGGCATCTTCAACTTCCCATTTGATGTTCAGAACTGTTCTTTGACCTTTGGCTCATACATGCACACAGGTGTGTATTACAAGTTCATATTGGCAAATAAGTTATGTACAAAACTATACAAATAGCAAGCTACAAGTAAGTACTGAGCCTCTAGGGTAAAGGTAACTCTCCCGTTGCTCCTAGAGGCTCATTTGCATATAATAAAGCATCATTTTTCTCAGCAATGCGGGCACATATGACCATGGGACCAACACAGATATCTTCAGCTGCCAAGTGCACATGTAACAGGTCAGATAGTTTTATATGTACAAATTTGACAGATGCCCTTTAAGGTACCAGTGTCCCCTTCCCGATAGCATTAAACGTATTTATTATTTATCTTGTAGGGGACGGCAGAAGAAATAAGCACAGGAAAAGGCACATTTCATGACCAAACAAATTTGTGGTCCATTCTTAGACTATATGGGATGAAAAAACAAATGTCAAATTTGATTCCCATTCACTGGTCATTGAAGTGGTGGTCTGGCATTAATAAAAATGAGCCTGGGGTGTGGGTGATTAAAATAAATCATTACTTTACTGTTAATCTGGAGGATACCAGCACCGTACCTGTATGGCGCTACCGGAAATAACTTAAGTCCAAGAGCCATACACGTATGGCACTCTGATCAGGTGGGCTCAGGGCACTCAATCAGTAGCAGAAGCAGCCCGGCTGTTACTGACAGCCGAGCCCCTGTTGTATGTGCCAGCATCAGTGAATACACCTATGCCAGCATAATTACCCTTTGTATGCCGCAGTCACTGCTGACTACGGCATGTGCGGGGTTTGCGGAGTGTACAGGCATCCTCTGCGACATCATCAGGTCTTTGCGTTGTAGTGATGGGGGCCCATAGACTGGTATGGCAGCCCAATGCCTTCCACAGGCATCAGAGACTGCCAGCTACGGAAGCCTGATTGGGTTTCATAGGCACTCTGTCAGTGTACAAGCTGACAGGCAATGTATTATAATACACAATGTATTGTAATGCATTGTAGAGGGGATCAGACCCCCAAATGTTGGAAGTCCCACAGTGGGGGGAAAAATTAAAAGTAAAAAACAAAGGTTTTTCATAATAAAAAAAAAGTTTAAAAACAACACCCCTTTCCCATAATAAAGACATATAAATTTGTAAAAAAAAAAAAAAAAAAGAAGAAGAAAAGGAAAAACAGATATAGTAGACATCACTGCATCTGTAACAAGTGGCCTTATAACAATATCATATGATCTAACCCCTCAGGTGAATGCCATAACAAAATTAAATAAAAACGGTGCCAAAGCAGCCATTTTTTGGTCACCTTAACCCCAAGAAAGTGTAATATTGAACGATCAAAAAATTATATGTACCCAAATAGTACCAATTAAAAGATCTATTATTCCCACAAAAACAAGCCCTTAGACAAGACGATCAGCTAAAAAATATGGCTTTCAGAAAATGGAAACAAAAAATTTAAAACTGAAACAAAAAAACAAAAAAAATACACATATTTGGTATTGTCGCATCCATAACGACCTGCTCTATAAAAACAACACATGATCTATCCTGTCAGGATAACGCTGTAAAAAAACAAAAGATAAAAACTGTGCCAGTCATTATTGGTTACCTTGCCTCACAAAAATTGTAATATTGAGCAATCAAAAAATCATATGTACCACAAAATAGTATCAATAAAACTGTCACCTTATCCCGTAGTTTCCAAAATGGGGTCACTTTTTGGGAGTCTCCGAATGTGATCTGCATTTTTTGCGTGTTGGATGCGGACCCATTCGCTTTAATGCAAAAAAAAATACAACACATCCTATTCTTGTCCGTTTTACAGAATAGGACTGTGCTATTATGGGCTGGACATTCAGTTCTGCAAAATGCAAACGTACAAGGCCAGTATCCGTGTTTTGCAGATCCGCAACTTAAAGAAAAAACAGGTTACGGTCGTGTACATGAGCCCTTAACCACTTTACGTCCGCCCATAGGATATAAACGTCCTATGGGTGGACCTCTATTTCTGAAAGCACGTTTTAAAACGCCCTTTCAGAAATAGCAGCTGCACGCTAATCGTGCAGCTGCTGATCGGGTTGCCCGCTGTCAGTGACAGCAGGGCAACCCAGAGTGAAGGCAGGGACAGTTCCCAGGTGTCCCTGCCTTCCGAAACGCTGCATACACAGCGCTCACCGAGCGCTGTGTCTGCAGAGCAGGAAGCGCTATGCGCTTCCTGTTCCGGCCCGGCGGTCATGTGACCGCCGGGACCGGAGAGTGCAGGAGCTGTGTGAGGTCTTACAGAGACCTCGATCAGCCCTGCTTTGAGGCTGTACAGCGCAGAATCATGCTCTACAGCCTCTCTGGGGGGGTGCATTTCTTCTGTAACTGGGGCTACTATGTTAGCCCCAGTTATAGGAGAAATCAACAGTGAAAAAAATATGAAAAAGTGAAGCAAATGTCCCCCAGAGGTCTTGTATGACCTTATAGGGGACGAAAAGTGTAAAAAAATAAAATAAAGGGTTGAAAAAATAAAATAAAATAAAGTTTCACATGTAAAAAAAAAAAAGGTCCCCAAGTAAGGAATAAAAAAAAATATTAAAAATAGAAAAAATAAAATAAAATAGACATATTTGGTTTTGCCGCTTCCGTAAAAACCAGCTCTATAAAAATATCACATGACCTAACCCCTCGGGTGAACACCGTAAAAAAAAAAAGTACTGTGTCAAAACAAGCAATTTTTGTCACCTTGCATCACAAAAGGTGCAACACCAAGTGATCAAAAACGCGTATGTCCCACAAAATGGTACCAATAAAACCGTCACCTCATCCCGCAAAAAATGAGCCCCTACATAAGAAAATTTCTCAAAAAATAAAAAAACTATAGCTCTTAGAACATGGAGACACTAAAACCAAATTTTTTGGTTTCAAAAATGCTATTATTGTGTTAAAGTGAAACAAATAAAAAAAAGTATACATATTAGGTATTGCCGCGTCCGTAAAAACCAGCTCTATAAAAATATCACATGAGCTAACCCCTCAGATGAACACCGTAAAAAAAAAAAAAACTGTGTCAAAACAAGCAATTTTTGTCACCTTGCATCACAAAAGGTGCAACACCAAGTGATCAAAAACGCGTATGTCCCACAAAATGGTACCAATAAAACCGTCACCTCATCCCACAAAAAATGAGCCCCTACATAAGAAAATGTCTCAAAAAATAAAAAAAACTATAGCTCTCAGAACATGGACACATTAAAACATAATTTTTTTGTTTCAAAAATGCTATTATTGTGTAAAACTTTAATAAATGAGAAAAAGTATACATATTAGGTATCGCCACGTCCGTAACAATCTGCTCTATAAAAATGTCACTTGACTGAACCCCTCAGGTGAACGCTGTAAATATAAATAAATAAATAGAAACTGTGCTAAAGCAACCAATTTTTTGGTCACCTTGCCCCATAAAGTGTTATAATGAATGATCAAAAAATCATATGTACCCAAAAATAGTACTAATAAAACTGGCACCTTATCCCCTAGTTTCCAAAATGGGGTCACTTCTTGGGAGTTTCTACTGTAAGGGTGCATCAGGGGGCTTCAAATGGGACATGGCATCTAAAAACCATGTGGAGTTCCTTTTCTTCTGCGTCCTGCCGTGTTCCCATACAGCAGTTTATGACCACATGTTGGGTGTTTCTGTAAACCGCAGAATCTGGGTAATAAATATTGAGTTTTGTTTGGCTGTTAACCATCGATGTGTTAAAGAAAAAATTGGATTAAAATGGAAAATCTGCCAAAAAAGTGAAATTTAAAAATGTGATCTCCATTTTCCTTTAATTCTTGTGGAACGCCTAAAGGGTTAACTAAATTTGTAAAATCGGTTTTAAATATCTTGAGGGGTGTAGTTTCTACAATGGGGTCATTTATGGGGGTATCCACAATGTAGGCCCCACAAAGTGACTTCAGACCTGAACTGGTCCTTATAAAGTGGGTTTTGGCAATTTTCTTAAAAATTTGAAGAATTTCTTCTAAACTTCTAAGCCTTCTAACGTCCTAAAAAAATAAAATGACAATTCCAAAATGATGCCAACATAAAGTAGACATATGGGGAATGTTAAGTAATAAATATTTTATGAGGTATCACTTTCTGTTTTAAAAGCAGAGAAATTGAAATTTAGAAAATTGCAAATTTTTCAAATTTTTGGGTAAATTTGGGATTTTTTCATAAATAAAGGTGAAATATTTTGACTCAAATTTATGACTATCATGAAGTATAATGTGTCACGAGAAAACAATCTCTGAATGACTTGGATAAATAAAGGCGTTCCAAAGTTATTACCACATAAAGTGAGATAGGTCAGTTTTGCAAAATTAGGCCTGGTCAGGAAGGGGGCAAATGGCCCAGATGGGAAGTGGTTAAAAACTGTTCTATAAATTTTGGATTTTTCTAGACATAAAGGTAAAACATATTGACTTAAATTTATCACTAACATGAAGTAAAATGTGTAATGATAAAAGAATCTCAGAATCGTTTGGATAAGTAAAAGCGTTCCAGAGTTATTACCCCATAAAGTGACACATGTCAGATTTGCAAAAATCAGTCTGGGATTTAAGGTGAAAAGTGGCTTGGTTCTGAAGGGGTTAAATGGTGCTCCAATAATTCCCACTGGTTTTTGTTTACTTTGCTGCAGTGGTGACATCACATCAACACATGCGACCATTGCAGCCAATTACTGGAACCTGTGTCATGACTGGTGCATTTAACTGTTAACCAGTTATCGACCACCAATATGCCTTTCTATGGCAGTTACTAACAGGCCTTAGGCTAGGCTGCTAGTCTAAGTGCTGCATGGGTCTGCCTTGCAGCGTAGAGTAAGAGCCCATATCGGAGTGGCAGAAGCATCCACCCAGGCCGTTTAACCCCTTAGATGCCGCGGTCAATAGTACAGTGAGTGGTTTAAAAGGAGGGTGCTCTCTCTGAGGCATCGGCACCACTGCGAAACAGATGGCAGGATGCTAAGGTCTCAATATGGCAGCCAGACACAGCCTGTGCCTGTCTGTATAGTAGTGAGCTGCAGTAACAAGCTGCCAGGAGGCCCCAGCACGCACCAGAGGGCTGGTGAGCACCACGGCTTCCTGAAACAGCGGGGATACGTCATCTGTCAGCAGATTTGTACCCATGACACTGGCTGACCTGTTACATGTGCACTTGGCAGCTGAAGACATCTGTGTTGGCCCCATGTTCATATGTGCCCACAAAGCTAAGAAAAATGAAGTTTAAATATAAGCAATTGAGCCCCTAGGAACAATGGGGGTGTTTCCGTCACACCTAGAAATTCTGCTCTCTCTGTAACTGCCATGCTCTCTCTGCTTTGATTGGCAGGGCCAGGTGTGATGATTTTTTCACTGCCTGTCCCTGTCAATCAAAGTGGAGAGGCCGTGGCAGTTGCAGAGAGAGCTGAACCTCTAGGTCTAATGGGAAGGTCCCTGTTGCTCCTAGAGGCTCGTTTGCATATATTTAAACGTCATTTTTCTCAGCAATGCGGGCACATATGAACATGGGACCAACACAGATGCCTTCAGCTGCCAAGTGCACATGTAACAGGTCAGACAGTGTCATAGGTACAAATCTGCTGACAGATGCCCTTTTAAGGACCAGTAACATTAGTAGCAAGTATGCTATCTGATTGATGGGGGAGTGGGGGATTGACCACGTGCACAGAAGTCCATTTTACTCCAACCCTGGGAACCTATGTTACACAGGGAGAGACAATCTATGTCTCTCCTTACTTCAGACTGTCAGTATGTCCCCCACTGCTCATGCGCTCCTCCACCAGGCTGGCTGAGATCACATCTGGCTGAATGGGGGGAGGACTGTTTAATCTTAAGATCCGATTAAGCTAGAGCTGCGATCTTGGTCTAGTTTAAAAACTTTAGAATAAGACTAGGATCATGATGCTAGCTGCCATAAGACAAGAGATACAGCCTTTAAAAATCGAGTAGGGAGCGAGAGCTGCAAGTTTATGCAGGTCTCATTGGGACCTGTTACAAACAGCAGTAATGGAATGGTTGTATTGAAGTTAGCACCGTGATCCTAGTTTGTTTGAACACTTTCAAACAAGACCAAGTGTCACAAGGGTGTCAAGAGCCACGCCTGACTCCGTTGTACCCGGGGTCAGGAGGTCGCAGCGGTTGGCTGCACGCTCTATGTAAGATAGGGCTGTTTCCTTATTGTAGCTTTCTGGGTTTGCTTTGCAAACCCTTTTGGCTCACTCAGGGATCCGTAGCTCCTTCTCTCAGCTGTTCCTTGTCCAGCACTCCCAATCCTCCTTATATTCCCCTCTCACACTTCTCTGGTTGCCAGATATAGAGCTTCCTGCCTGGACATCTATTCTGACCCACTGGAGCTGTGTTGCTGCGTTCTCTGATTGTTGCTTTAGAACGCTACCCTCCGGATCCCTGTTGGACCTTTGTGGACAGTTGTTGTCGTCCACCTGGGTGTTTGTGTTTGTCTGTGTTTGTCTGTCCTCTCCCTGGTGTTTCCCTCTTAGTGCAGTGGTGAGGACTAGCGATCCCACCGGCCTGTTCATTATCTAGGGTTTATTTCAGGGAAAGCCAGGGTTTAGGTACGTGATCGCTGCACGGGTGAGGAACCCGTCTAGGGACGTCAGGGCAGTCAGGTGCCAGCCGCAAGGAGAGTTAGGGGTCACCACCTTTCCCTCTCCCTTGGGCAGGACTTTCCCTTTTTCCTCCCTGTGCGTGTTGCAGGTCATTACACCAAGATTGCAACTCCAGCTTAGTTGGATCCTGAGATATTATCCATTGTCAGTTTTCAAACAAACCAAGACCATGGCTGTAGCTAAATTGCAGAACAAAAAATAACCCTCATAAGTGCCCCCTCACCCGCAACCACATAGCCCAAACACAGTTTGTTCAAAACGGTGTTGTTCTTTCCTGGCTGAATCAACTGTGTTTGGGATTATTAATAGAGGGGGTAGTGTAATGTCAATGAATTGTAAAAACATATTTTTGTTGTGTCCCTTTTTATCATGGTGGACTCAGTGCCTGACACTGACAGTAAATGTTCTGGCATTTATGGTGAAAGTATCTCTCATGGAGCCAACAGTGTTTGCTGGACCATCCTCCATTATATGCTGTTGCTTTCCATGCTCTGACCGTGTTTAGTATAGTCTGCAATACAGAACATGCAGAAAATAATCAACAGGCTAAGTTATAAATATGTATAACAGGAAGAATTCAAAAGTGGAGACATCCTGCTTAGAAGTGTGTATGAATTTTTATATATTAGGCTCCATGCTTGTCTATACATGAGCTATATTTGCAGCACAATCTTTATTTTAAGTGGAGCATCACTATAATATAGTGCAAATGTGTTCTTTGTTCTTCTTGCAGTGAGGGATGTGCGCCTAGGGTTGGCCCTTCCTGTGGAACAAATCCTTCAGAACTCTCTACAGTACTTGGAGACAAGCGGTGAATGGGAGCTCCTTAGAATTGAAGGCAAACCTGATATTCTGAAATTTGGCATTGATGAATGGGATATAATTACATTTTGGGTGAGGATGCTTTTCAAACAAAATGTCAGAAAGAGGAGTGCTTTGAATATAAAAATGCAAATGTTTACTGGATTCCAACCAAAATGCTAAATTTAACAAGCCTAATCCCCCATTGTGTATTCTTGTGTGATACAATATTCTATATTTGTTTGCTGCTGTAGTGTTTTATTTTATTTGTCAACTGAAACAAAACAAAAATTTCTAGAATGATTTTCTTTTAAAATATATGTTATTTTCCTAAAATAAAATATTACAGGGGTTGTTTGGTTTCTGAGATTTTTATACTGATGACCTATTTTTATAAGACACTGGCGCTCCTGAGAGCTGTCTTCTCGCAGCTCACCCAGCACAGCGCCATACATTGTATAGTGGCTGTGCTTGGTATTGCATTCAGCTGCTCCTAGGCCACGTGATATTTAAACGTGTTGTCACTGGCCTAGGAAAAGTAGAGAGAAGGCATCGGCGCTCACAGGAACGCCGGTGCCTTCTCAAACAGCTGTTTGGCGGGTGGTCCGATCAGATACTGATGACCAATCCTGAGGATAGGTCTTCAGTATAAAAATCTCAGAAAACCCCTTTAACAAAATGCTTAATTAAATACTAATCAGGATTTCTGAGGGTCATCATCTTTACTCCTCAATATTGAAATCGCAACTGCAAAAAGATAGAATAAGATTGCAAATTGAGAAATTTTCAAGCACTTAGCTTCAATCTGTGGTGTGGGGGGGGGCACAAAAGCTAGATTAAAAGCAAAGTTTTTAGCCACATGAAACCTTAGACTTCGAAACAACTTGTGCAGGATAATTGTGCGATGCCTTCTGTTCATCGATGTGCCAGTTATCACTACTTGTCAAAAACTGAGAAGGACAGAATCCTTAAGAGACCTTGGTTTATTGCTCTGGCAGATCGCTACATGCCTAGATGGAGATATCTGCACTCTTCAACATTGTGTGTCCTGATGATTGGGAAAACAAAGATGAGCCGCTGCACGGACTGATTGTTTGATTAGAAGAATGGTGCGTAGTCATCCATTCTGTACGACAAATTAAATTGTACGTCATATCCCGAGGCGAGGGCAGCAAAACATGCCTAGTATTTGCACTACGAGCCAGATGTCTGGCTACAGGTGTTCCATTGACCTCATGCCGCTACTCTCAAAGGCTATAATGGTCCCGCTGTTGTCTTGAATGTAATGATAGTCAGAGATTGGTCGGAAGATCACGTGGGCAATGCCATGAAGAGACCTTCACAAGGGAACATCACATGGTCCTACTCCCAGGATTCTGGTGTGACATGGCATAATTTACGGTAGACTGACCCCTTTGGTCTTCATTTCAGATACAGTAAGAGCTCGGCGCTACATTGATTTGGTCATGGAACCAGTGGTACAGCCATTTCTCCAAAGTGTCCCATGAGCCGTTTTTCAACAGGACGTCAGGCAGCATGTTGCTTCTGCTACTGTGAGCAACCTGCTTGGCTGAAACTTGCAACCATGGCCTGTAGCGTCTCCAGACTTGTCTACCATCAAGCATATCTGGGACGTCATAGGTCGGCAACTGCAAAAAGGAGCTGCCAGCAGATCTTGATTCATGTGCTCAAGTGCATTCAGCATGGCAGAACGTTCATCAGAAAACCCTTAATACCCTCAGTGATAGCATGCCAAGGCCTGTAAGGGTGTGTATTTATATACGTAGCCTCATACTCCATACTGTGATAAATAAAGATGTTTTGAATATTTTTTGTCCATTTTGTATCATTTGCATATCATTAACATATTTATTGTTCCTGTGATTTCCATAATTTCTTCTTGGTATTGTAATATCAATGTTGAGGAGTGCATTAGCCACAGCACAGAGCAGCTACCTGCTCTGGAGAAACTAGCAAGTCCATGCTTTACATGGACAGTCCATTTATTTCAACCCCTTTTCAGGAAGAATGAGGAAAAAACATGTGGCTATGAAGCAAATACTTGGAGCAAGTGGCACATATTTGATCACTGTATTTGTAACGTCATAGATTTTACAAATATACAGTACAGCAGCATGTGGGCAACCAGCACAACTGGAATTGAATGGTTCATTACAGTATACGTTATGATTGTTCACCATGCAAGAAGACTGCAGTGGAATAAGAAGGATATATCAGATGTGAATCCTAATGTTTTACCCCCTAAAATCAAATAATGTATCTAATTCTGCCAGTGCATTGCTCAGTAGCCTCTGATTACATCAGGTTGTTTTATAAAAGGGGTACAATAATTATATATACAGTACAGACCAAAAGTTTGGACACACCTTCTCATTCAAAGAGTTTTCTTTATTTTCATGACTATGAAAATTGTAGATTCACACTGAAGGCATCAAAACTATGAATTAACACATGTGGAATTGTATACCTAACAAAAAAGTGTGAAACAACTGAAAATATGTCATATTCTAGGTTCTTCAAAGTAGCCACCTTTTGCTTAGATTACTGCTTTGCACACTCTTGGCATTCTCTTGATGAGCTTCAAGAGGTAGTCACCTGAAATGGTCTTCCAACAGTCTTGAAAGAGTTCCCAGAGATGCTTAGCACTTGTTGGCCCTTTTGCCTTCACTCTGCGGTCCAGCTCACCCCAAACCATCTCGAATGGGTTCAGGTCGGTGACTGTGGAGGCCAGGTCATCTGGCGCAGCACCCCATCACTCTCCTTCATGGTCAAATAGCCCTTACACAGCCTGGAGGTGTGTTTTTGGTGTCATTGTCCTGTTGGAAAAAAAATGATGGTCCAACTAAACGCAAACTGGATGGAATAGCATGCTGCTGCAAGATGCTGTGGTAGCCATGCTGGTTCAGTATGCCTTCAATTTTGAATAAATCCCCAACAGTGTCACCAGCAAAGCACCCCCACACCATCACACCGCCTCCTCCATGCTTCACGGTGGGAACCAGGCATGTAGAGTCCATCCGTTCACCTTTTCTGTGTCGCACAAAGACATGGTGGTTGGAACCAAAGATCTCAAATTTGGACTCATCAGACCAAAGCACAGATTTCCACTGGTCTAATGTCCATTCCTTGTGTTCTTTAGCCCAAACAAGTCTCTTCTGCTTGTTGCCTGTCCTTAGCAGTGGTTTCCTAGCAGAAATTCTACCATGAAGCCCTGATTCACACAGTCTCCTCTTAACAGTTGTTCTAGAGATGTGTCTGCTGCTAGAACTCTGTGTGGCATTGACCTGGTCTCTAATCTGAGCTGCTGTTAACCTGCGATTTCTGAGGCTGGTGACTCGGATGAACTTATCCTCCGCAGCAGAGGTGGCTCTTGGTCTTCCTTTCCTGGGGCGGTCCGCATGTGAGCCAGTTTCTTTGTAGCGCTTGATGGTTTTTGTGACTGCACTTGGGGACACTTTCAAAGTTTTCCCAATTTTTTGGACTGACTGACCTTCATTTCTTAAAGTAATGATGGCCACTCGTTTTTCCTTACTTAGCTGCTTTTTTCTTGCCATAATACAAATTCTAACAGTCTATTCAGTAGGACTATCAGCTGTGTATCCACCTGACTTCTCCACAACGCAACTGATGGTCCCAACGCCATTCAAGAGGCAAGAAATCCCACTTATTAAACTTGACAGGGCACACCTGTGAAGTGAAAACCATTTCAGGTGACTACCTCTTGAAGCTCATCAAGAGAATACCAAGAGTGTGCAAAGCTGTAATCAAAGCAAAAGGTGGCTACTTTGAAGAACCTAGAATATGACATATTTTCAGTTGTTTCACACTTGTTTGTTATGTATATAATTCCACATGTGTTAATTCATAGTTTTGATGCCTTCATAGTCATGAAAATAAAGAAAACTCTTTGAATGAGAAGGTGTGTCCAAACTTTTGGTCTGTACTGTATATATATATATATATATATATATATATATATATTTATATATATAGAGAGAGAGAGAGAGAGAGAGAGAGAGAGAGAAATAATCATAAAGAAAATGCATATATTTAGTTCCTCCCTTGCTCAGACAAGGCCTCCTACCCAGTTAAGCCAGTACTCTCTGCTCTGCACTGATGAGGGGCAATCACCCCGAAACAGCTGTCTGCAGATGAGGTGCTGGCTTATTTAATATCCAAGTCATGTCTCAAGGCTTATTTTAAGAGCTGAATATTGACTTATAGGATAGCTGCCTTACATCTAGTGGCATTAGAGGCAAAGCTTGTTAAGAGCTCATTTGCATTTCTTCCCTCCCAGAATTCCAGAGGAGCATGTATGGCCTATAAGTCTCCTCACACTGATTAAGGTGCTCTCTCCCTAAGGAGAGTTAGTTCCTCCCTTGCTCCGACACAGGCCTCCTACCCAGTTAAGCCAGTATTCTCTGCACTGATGAGGGGCAATCACCCTGAAACAGCTGTCTGCAGATGAGGTGCTGGCTTTTTTAATATCCTAGTCATGTCTCAAGGCTTACTTTAAGAGCTGGCTATTGACTTATAGGATAGCTGCCTTACATCTGGTGGCATTGGAGGCAAAGCTTGTTAAGAGCTCATTTGCATTTCTTCCCTCCCTTTTAACTAATAGAAATTGTCATCCTGTAAATATTTTAGAATTGTCATGCTCAGATTAGTGATGGGAAGTTTGGATCTTTCAAATGAATCGGTTCATTTGAATCAGCTCATTCAAATGAACCGATTCATGAATCGGATCTTCGGTTCACTTCCTGAGCCGGCAGAGGCAAGTGAACTGAAGATCAATGCGCATGTTCAGCTCATCGAATCTTCGGTTCACTTGCTGAGTCGGCTCTCAAGTGAACCGAAGGTCAGGAGGGACTGGCTCCTGGCAAACACAGCTCTGCTGCAGCGAGCAGACTGTGATAATTGAGAGTTTTAGTTAAAAGAATTGTCACCGAGTCCCTACCAGACTTCCTGCTCTGCTACAGCATGTAGCAGAGTTGTGTGTGTACAGGGTGCATGTAGCAGCGTAGCATGTGCTACACTGCTGCATGCACCCAGTACACATACAGCTCTGCTACATGCTAGATTAATGCCCCCCTTCCCCCCGGACGGACTTACAGGGAGCCGCAGAGCAGGGAGCCTGGCAGGGACTCGGTGACTCACGGTTCTTTTAACTCAAAAGAATCGAATGAGTCTCTGACTCATTCGATTCTTTTAACTAATAGACTCAGCCGACTCTCCGAGTCCCTGCGACTCCCCCTGTGCTGGGAGTCAGTGCTGCGGCCTCTGATTGGTTGGAGGGCGGGGAGGGGTGGGGCTAGCGTCCACTGGCTGCCTCTGATTGGTTGGAGGGCGGGGCTATTACACTGGCTGCTGCTGCCTGTATGCTGATCTGACTGAGCCGTTTCATTCGGATCGGCTCAGTCAGAGGAACCGACTCTTCCGGATCAGTGAACTGAATCGGTTCAAAAGAACGATTCGTTCATGATCCGGACATCACTAGCTCAGATTCTGTTCCTATCTACCCCATACAGGTCGTGATCAGACGTCGTTCTGTCCTCTATGTGGTGAATCTACTTATCCCTAGTGCCTTCCTGATGCTGATTGACATACTGAGCTTCTTCCTTCCACCACACAGTACTGACCGTGCATCATTCAAGATGACCTTGCTTTTGGGATACACTGTGTTCTTACTTATAATGAATGACTTACTACCAAGCACAGCCAATGGGACTCCACTGATCGGTGAGCATCTTGCTATTTCTTCTAAATACTGGATATCTGTATAGTCACATACCAAATATGTGGTTGCTCTAAGCTGTAATCCACTTGGTGTCCTGTATAGATTAGGGTGCAGAGTCTAACAGATCCCCTTTACCCCCACAAGTAACTATGCATTGTGCTGCAGGAAGATTCCCAGGTCGCTGTTCCCAGAACAGTCATAGATTAGAAGCAGTAGTGCTGATGCAGAAGTAGCATAGTCAAAATCAGAGACAAGTGTCTTCAGCAGGATGATGGTCAGGATGCAACAGGCGAGAGAACCAGATGGGAATGTAGTCAAAAGTGTAGCCAAGGGTGCGAGCTAGGGGCAGAACATCAGGTACCAGACAAGGTAGGCGCCAGGTCAGTAACAAGGCCAAGGTCAAGTTCTACACCATCGTCAGAAACAAGAACCTGGAAAGGAATGAACTTCAATTATCAGGCAATACATGGCAGGACTATTCCCCTATAAACAGCCATATCTGACGTCATCTTTGGGCTCTGGTTGCCTTGTAACCTGATACCGCTGTGCAGCCATACAAGGCAAGAGACTGAACAGGAGGAGAAGAAGCATCTGGGTGTCCAGATACCAGACATGACCATAACAATATCTGCTTGAGACCACAAGTGTTATATTTCTGCTTTTATTTTCCTGTAATGTAGACATAACCTGCAATTTCCCTTTGATCCCTATCTACGGTAAAGTTTTCAGTCTCATTTCCCTATCTTTTGCATATGCGCACAGACATACTACAGTCAATTTCCGAGGAACCATATTGATTTAAACAAATATATCACTGTGCTAAATGCTTCATGTATTTTGCATCTATTTGAATAATATCACATTACGTATTATACTTATTTTACTACATTTTACATACTTCTAATATCAAGACTATGGTATACTCATTTTATGTTTTACAGGCATTTACTTCTCAGTCTGCCTTGCACTATTAGTACTCAGTTTATTGGAGACAGTAATAATCACCCATGTGCTGCATCGTGGGACTCTGCAGAGCGGCTTTGTGCCTTACTGGGTCAGAAGATTTGTCCTGGGTTTTCTAGCCCAGCTGATATGTTACAGTGACCCAAATGTTAATAACGGTATCACATCCTCCAATGAACATGTTCTACCTCCAACTAATGAAAATCCACCAAGACAGCCGCCACCCAGCCCCTGCCATGAAAAAGTTGTCAACAGAGGTAATATCTATGTTTCCAGAAACACAACTGTCACTTTAGGTACAATTTGATGTTAAGATAAATGTGCTGGCAATGATACAATTAAATATTGCTTCTTGCTAGATATAACTATATTGTAACAAGCCTGGAAGAAAATGGTTCCCATTTAATTACAGCAAGCAGTGGAAACCCATGATAAATTGATACAAAATGGAAAATTGCCCCAAAAACCTAATTAAAGAGCGTTCCCACCCAAAACATAAAATTTGATTAAATTAGAACTGGAGTGAAAATCATAGTTCAGCCATTATATTTTATATACTGTGTTAATGTGAACAGTGCTGGAAGGTGTGTTGTCCCACTTCAGGTACCTCAGATGGGTGAGACAGATAAAATCCAGAGAGTGGCAGTAGTCTCAGCAAAGCATAGTTTGCTGAGACATTTTTGTATACATTTTCTGGGCTGGATTTTACTTGGACTGGTGGCTACGCTTGGTAGAGGGAGTTGCCAGTACACACCCTTCCAGTACGGGTTTTCCTTTCTACCTGAAGTGATCGCAGGTGAGGCCTGCTGTAATCAGGCTGGCATAAAGCGCTTTAGAGTAGGTCAGTCTGGGAACAGATACGATGTGAGATACAGAGACCCAGAGCAGAGGCTCTGTGCGTGGTCTCAGATTGCCAGGCTGAGAGACCAGAGCATTGTGACAGCCCGAAGTTTGGGAAACGCCGTGATGCCGGGATTCAAGGGTCACAAGGCCGGAGTCGGGAGGACTGTTGGGCCACACTTCCCCATACAGGTACGGGACTGATTACAGAGGACGGCAATACAATTGAATCTAATGCAGTGGAAGAGCTGAAGGACCTGTAGTGACATCACAGGTCTTGTGACCAGTAAAACAAGCAGTGGTTGAGAAGGACCTGCGGTGATGTCACCATCACGTGACCAGTACAGGAGAGGACGGCAGTGAAGAGGAGAAGTCCTGGGGGTAGAAGCTGTGATGTCTGCTACATGACGAGAGGTAAGTGAAGGGAGAGGCAGAGCAATGCTGGGAGTTATGGTTATTTAACTGGGACTGTATGTTAGGGCTGAAGGGAGGGATGTTATTTACATGAAACTGTGTGTTGGAGGTGGCTGGGGAGGGGGTCATGTTATTTACATGGGACTGTATGTTGATAGTGGCTGTAGGAGGGAGTGATGTTATTTACATAGGACTGTATGTTGGAGGGGGCAGGGTGATGTTATTTACATGGGACTGTATGTTGAAGATGGCTGGTGGGGGGAATGATGTTATTTACATGGGACTGAATGTTGAGGGGGTGATGTTTACATAGGATTGCATGTTGGAGGCGGCTGGGGAGGGGGTGACTTTATTTACTTGGGACTGTTTGTTGAAGGCTGCTGGGGAGGAGGTGATGTTATTTACATGGGACTGTATTTTAGAGGGGTCTGTAGATAGAGAGGGATGTTATTTACATGGGACTGTATATTGGAGTGGGTGGAGAGATGGTATGATGTTATTTACATGGGACTCTATGGCAGAGAGAAGGAAATAGTGCTATTTATATGGGACTGTATGTTGGAGGGGCTGAAGGGAGGGGTGTGATGTTACTTACATGGAACTGTATGGTGGAGGGAGGAAAATAACTACTGGGCGCACTGCAAATCCAGGGGACATTAAGCGTTCCTATTACTGATGAGCAGGCCGTTGTCGGGAAGGAATAGTCCCTTCTTGACAATCTCCTACTCCATTGGGACATGTAAACCAACCTTAAACCAGTTGTCATCCAGGCAGCCCCTCTGAGTTGAGCATTTAGCGGTCTTTAGTGCTGCCCTAGCCTGTAAAAAAAAAGCCAGGGCAGCGCTAAAGCCCGCATATTAGTGCCAGTGATGACACCGGGAACATTGCTAAGTGGGAGCCTTCACCTAACATTATAAAAATATAAAAGAAAAGCGCAGGGCAAGGATGAGCATGCTCCGATGCTGCCTGGGTGAAGAAGGGGATATGCCCGGGTTCAGCTCTGAACCCGGGCAGCCCATTTACGAGAATATATAAGATATTCTTGTCATAAACATCATGTGAACAAAACAGCAACTGTACACCATTTAAAGGGGTTGTCTCACTTCAGCAAATGGCATTTATCATATAGAGAAAGTTAATACAAGGCACTTACTAATGTATTGTGATTGTCGATATTGACTCCTTTGCTTCATTTTTTCATCACATTATATGCTGCTTGTTTCCATGGTTATGACCAAACTAAATAAAAAAGGAACCTTACAACCCTCAATCTTTATTAAAGTCACTTAAAGGGAACCTGTTACCAGGATTTTTTGTATAGAGCTGAGGACATGGGTTGTTAGATGGCCGCTAGCACATCCGCAATATCCAGTCCCCATAGCTCTGTGTGCTTTTATTGTGTAAAAAAAAAACGATTTGATACATATGCAAATTACCTGAGATGAGTCCTGTCCCTGAGATGAGTCCAGTGTGAAGGAGCCCAGCACCGCCCTGCATACTCAGAATCTCCTCGCTCCCCAACGTCAGAAAGCTAGAGAGCTGTAATCTTGCGATGAGGTTAATTTGTATATCTATCAAATCTTTTTTTTTACACAATAAAAGCACACAGAGCTATGGGGACTGGATATTGCGGATATACTAGCGGCCATCTAGCAACCCATGTCCTCAGCTCTATACACAAAATCCCAGTGACAGGTTCCCTTTAAAAGACCTAAAAACCTAGGTCCACAGTTATATATATATATATATATATATATATATATTCACCCTAGTCAGCTATATATATTATAGTGTTGTCTTGATGCTGATATCGGATACACAAATATTCAGAAATAATAAGGTAGGCAATATAGGGACCTTATATAGGGACTCCCATGGCGTCTTTCTATTTAACCTGGGACTTACCCACGATACTTGTCCGCACCATCCAGCAGTACTTGTGAGTAATTGCATTTTGCATTATGGTATGATGCTAATGCACTTATATTTCTTTTGTCTTACCAAGTTTTTATTCCAGTACAGGAGGGACTTGGTGATCTTTCACTGGATCCTCATGTTATGTATGCTTATCAAGTGCCTCACTATATATCTGTGCAACCAGCTTCGCTCATTATAGTTGTTTTTTTCTTTCTTTTGGTATCTGTTACCCTATATTTTACTTCATTTGGTTTAGCCTATCTAGGCCTCCCACACGACCCCCTGAGGAACCCTGTGTCTCGGGGGAAACGCGTCGGGGTATAATGGAAACATCTATCAATTAGGGTGTATTAGGGTACTGTAGGGTAGGAACGAGGACGGAGGGTCCCCACCATCAGGGGATACCTCCGGGCTGAGGGACAAGCAGGGCTAAACTAGGAAAAGATATCCCCTTTCCAAGAGTCCCTATTTTGCCTACCTTATTATTTCTGAATATTTGTGTGTCCGATATCAGCATAAAGACAACACGAGAATGTATATAGCTGACTAGAGTGAATATATATAGTATATATATATATATAGAGAGAGAGAGAGAGAGAGAGAGAGAGAGATAGAGATATCTGGACCTAGGTTTCTAGGTCTTTTAAGTGACTTTAATAACGATTGAGGGTTTTAATTTTGGGACGTAAGTAGAACAGGATTGAAGTGAGACAATCTCTTTAAGGATTAGAGATGGGGAAAAAAAAGATATTGTTTGATCTATAAATAAAAGAACCAGTCTTTATGTTTAGCCTGATCTGTTTCATCTCTGGCTCCATCATATACGTATAAGCACCATTAGCTGTTAATAAGGCAAGAGAACAGATTGTTCATTTATTCTTAATAATAAGAATTTACAACCGCTAATGGGAATACTGAGATTTTTAAAGAACATAAAAAACATTTCCCAGCAATTCTCAATACCTAAATAACTGAGCATACTAGGGAGGGGAAGGTCAGACTACAGGAAGAATGAGAAGGTCACAAAATAAATCATGCAGGACTGGGTAAACGTAAGCACAAGAAGAGATACCAGTTATGTGACACCTCTGTACTGAGAAGAAGGGGTAGATATTACCCTTTATAAGAGTGATGCTTTCAAGGCTGGTTTCACACAGTCTTTTTTGTTAGTTTTTTTATTTGCCTTTTTACTGCATTTTTTTTATGTTTTCTTTTGCATACATCCTGTATATTACTTAAAGTCTATAGAGAATTATGACATTTGCATTGCATTTGTACATTTTTGACACTTTTGACAAAACGCAGGGTCAGGTGTTTTCCCCTTAGATTTATAGAGATAAAAAAAAACGGAATTGTTCCTAATCATGTATGAGCCAGCCTACATCTACTGAAGATCTGTGGTTAGTTCTCGAAGATGTTTGGAACAACCTTCCTGCCAAGTTCCTTCAAAAACTGTGTGTAAATGTACCTAGAAGAACTGATGCTGGTTTGAAGGCAAAGGGTGGTCACCCCAAGTATTGATCCGATAAACATCTCTTTACATACACATCTCTTGTTCACTCTCTTTGCATTGTGTTAATTGATTAAAAAAAAAACTATTAACACTTCTGTTTTTGAAAGCGTTCTAACTACAGATATATATCTGTATTCTTTTAGAGCTAAAGGAGTTTGTCCCACCTGTCCTGGAGATACTTCCCCCAGAGGCCTTGTGTCCTGGTGCAGAGAGACAACTCGCTCTTATTAGCCAAAACTTGCGTATGGTGAGAGAAATGTTGGAGAGTAGGAACCAGCTACGTGCACAGGAAGAAGAATGGATTCAAGTCGGCTACATCCTCGACTCATTGTTGTATCGTCTATACCTGATCTTCATTGGATCATATGCTATTATAATCATTAGTGTGTGGTGCGTTTGGTACAACATGTAGACTGATGAGGGAAGCATTGGACTGGGCTTTCTTGGTTCCACCGGAAGAAATGATTCTGATGGTCCACCCTTCATCTATACAGAATCAACCCATAAGAGATAGACCATAATGACTACAAATTGAGTTGTCTAATCTGCTGAACTTTTGAATCCTGGATTTGCATCTCAAGATGCAACATATGACATACGAAATAAAAATGTATTTATGTTGAAAATCAAATGAACCTTTTTCTTGAGCTTATGAAAAACATATACATAGTGAATGGTGGTGTTTAATATGAGCATGAACATTTGGAGTACACTTTTGGGACTGTTAATGAGAAA
The DNA here is from genome assembly GCF_014858855.1 of Bufo gargarizans. Lineage (NCBI taxonomy): Eukaryota > Metazoa > Chordata > Amphibia > Anura > Bufonidae > Bufo > Bufo gargarizans. The sequence continues at coordinate 215,507,378 of NC_058083.1, forward strand.
CAACACATCTGTACCTTACCTTGGTGTGAACTCAGGGACCAGTCCACACCCTGACCCTCGCGTAGTGTGAAACATTGTGACAATAGCCTCATTATCACATTATACTGATTTCTCTAGAGGAACTGATTAGTTAGAACTGACCAAGAAACACAAAAACGCAAATTTATAATTTGAGAATAAATGTCTAATATTGTAAAAAAAATTATAAAATGGTGTAAGGTTTTTAATAAATATGGTACATATACGCCAGATTCTTAATGACGATACAATTCTGCACCAAAAAGTATTTTAGCATTTTAGGGTATGTTTACACATGGCAGATTTGCTGCAACGGTCCCATCACATTGTGATGTATGTCACAGAAGTTTCTGCAATGAATCTGCTGCATGAAGACATACAAAAACTACTGTGTGCCTGACTGAATCTCACTTGTGATGTCACAGCAGCCTATTTAACTGAAACCTACATGTGATGTCACAGCAATGACACTGACAGCACACATAGTTTTGATGTCACAGTAGGATAGCTGCCTGATACTCACCTACGATGTCACAACATACCTGATGGAAACTCACTTATGATGCCACAGCCACCAACATGACAGGAACACACTCGTGAGGTTACAGCAGTTACTTGACTGAAACCCACTTATGTCACAGAAGAATACCTTACTGAATTCACCTGTGATGTCACAACTGGTCACCTGGCTGAAAACCAATTTGTGATGTCACAGCAGATTACTTGTGACTGAAAGTCCCTTGTGATCTCAACACCAACTTGAAATATCACAACCGCTCACAGAAATGAAAATCGCTTTTGATGTCACAGCAGCTTATTTCACAGAATCACCTGAATCACACTTGTGATGTCACAGCAGCTTACTTCACTGAAGCAACTTGTGTTGTCACAACAGGAGAAACACTTGTGATATCACAATATCATAGCAGCTCATCTGACCAAAGTCACTTCTGAATCCAAGAAGCAGAAGAGGCTTGATAAAGACCCAGCCATTGCGAGGAGTCAAAACCATACCTTTTCGTGTAAGTTGCATCAATAAAAATTGCCTAGTGGATGATGGATAATGTTGCCTCTTTCGCTTCTTGGATTGCCTAGTAAGGCCATCCCAATCTGGCGTATGTGCATCCAGACTCTCCAGTGATTTGGAACTGTCCTACACAACTTTGTTAGTAGTTAAGTCAAGTGGGATCAGAAATAGTAAAATATGACAGCATCCATCTGGATGTTAAAGTGTAACTGTCATTCTTTTTTTTATTTTTGTATTGTGTAGGGTCAGTTATACTGACAATTTTTGTAATATACTTTAATTAGTGAAATCATACATTTCTATCAGAAAAATAGGTCTAAAGTGGCCAATTTTGAGCATTACCAACATTGCTCTATCTTCTGTTTAGATAACACAGTCAGTGTTGGGCAAGTCGCCCCAGTTATGTAAATAGAAGACAGAGGAGCATTGCTAAGGCTCAAAATGGGCGACTTTAACCCCTTAAGGACATGGCCATATTTCACCTTAAGGACCAGGCCATTTTTTGCAAATCTGACCAGTGTGACTTTAAGTGGTGATAACTTTAAAACGGTAATGCCATACGGTTTTTGGAAGGCAGATTTTGCTGGATTGTTTTTTTTGACACCATGTCCCATTTGAAGCCCCCTTGATGCACCGCTAGAGTAGAAACGCCATAAAAGTGACCCCATCTAAGAAACTACACCCCTCAAGGTATTCAAAACTGAGTTTACAAACATTGTTAACCCTTTAGGTGTTTCACAAGAATTAATGGAAAATAGAGATACAATTTCCAAATTTCACTAATTTGGCAGCTTTTCCAATTTAATATTTTTTTTCCAGTTAAAAATCAAGGGTTAACAGCCAAACAAAACTCAATATTTATGGGGCTGATTCAGTAGTTTACAGAAACACCCCATATGTGGTCACAAACTGCTGCATGGGCACACGACATGGTGCAGAAGTAAAGGAATGCCATACGGTTTTTGGAAGGCAGATTTTGCTGGATTGATTTTTTTTACACCATATCCCATTTGAAGCCCCCTTGATGCACCCCTAGAGTAGAAACTCCATAAAAGTGACCCCATCTAAGAAACTTCACCCCTCAAGGTATTCAAAACTGATTTTACAAACTTTGTTAACCCTTTAGGTGTTCCACAAGAAATAATGGAAAATAGAGATACAATTTCAAAATTTTACTTTTTGGGCAGATTTTCCATTTTAATATTTTGTTTCCAGTTACAAAGCAAGGGTTAACAGCCAAACAAAACTCAATATTTATGGCCCTGATTCTGTAGTTTACAGAAACACCCCATATGTGGTCGTAAACTGCTGTACGGGCACACGGCAGGGCGCAGAAGGAAAGGAATGCCATATGGTTTTTGGAAGGAAGATTTTGCTGGACTGGTTTTTTGACACCATGTCCCATTTGAAGCCCCCCTGATGCACCCCTAGAGTAGAAACTCCCAAAAAGTGACCCCATTTTAGAAACTACGGGATAGGGTGGAGATTTTGGTGGTACTAGTTTAGGGTACATATGATTTTTAGTTGCTCTATATTACACTTTTTGTGAGGCAAGGTAACAAGAAATACAGTCATGTGAAAAAATTAGGACACCCTTTGAAAGCATGTGGTTTTTTGTAACATTTTTAATAAAAGGTTATTTCATCTCCGTTTCAACAATACAGAGAGATTAAAGTAATCCAACTAAACAAAGAAAACTGAAGAAAAGTCTTTTCAAGATCTTCTGTAAATGTCATTCTACAAAAATGCCTATTCTAACTGAGGAAAAAGATAGGACACCCTTGCCCCTAATAGCGAGTGTTACCTCCTTTGGCTGAAATAACTGCAGTGAGACGGTTCTTGTAGCCATCTACCAGTCTTCGACATCGGTCTGAGGAAATTTTACCCCACTCCTCAATGCAGAACTTTTTCAGCTGTGAGATGTTTGAGGGGTTTCTTGCATGTACAGCCCTTTTCAAGTCACCCCACAGCATCTCAATGGGATTCAAATCTGGACTTTGACTTGGCCATTCCAGGACTCTCCATTTCTTCTTTTTCAGCCAATCTTTGGTTGATTTACTAGTATGTTTTGGGTCATTGTCATGTTGCATGGTCCAGTTCCGCTTCAGCTTTAATTTTCTAACTGATGGTCTCACATGTTCTTCAAGCACCTTCTGATACACAGTAGAATTCATCGTGGATTCTATGATGGTGAGCTGACCAGGTCCTGCTGCAGCAAAGCAGCCCCAAACCATGACACTTCCACCTCCATGCTTCACAGTTGGTATGAGGTTCTTTTCTTGGAATGCTGTGTTTGGTTTACGCCAAACATGTCCTCTGCTGTTGTGTCCAAATAATTCAATTTTGGACTCATCTGTCCAAAGAACATTATTCCAGAAGTCCTGGTCTTTGTCAACTTTATCTCTGGCAAATGTCAGTCTGGCCTCGATGTTTCTCTTGGAAAGCAAAGGTTTCCTCCTTGCACACCTCCCATGCAAGTTAAACTTGTACAGTCTCTTTCTGATTGTAGAGGCATGTACTTCTACATCAACAGTAGCCAGAGCCTGCTGTAGTTCTCGAGATGACACTTTAGGGTTTTTGTCGGACCTCTTTTAGCATCTTGCGGTCTGCTCTTGGGGTGAACTTGCTGGGGCGACCAGTCCTGGGCATGTTGGCAGTTGTTTTGAAAGCCCTCCACTTGTAGACTATCTTCCGGACAGTGGAATGGCTGATTTCAAAATCTTTTGAGATCTTTTTAAATCCCTTCCCAGACTCATAGGCTGCTACAATCTTTTTTCTGAAGTCCTCTGACAGCTCTTTTGCTCTCACCATGGTGCTCACTCTCACTTCAACAGTCAGGAGCACACCAAACTAAATGTCTGAGGTTTAAATAGGGCAAGCCTCATTCAACATGCAGAGTAACGATCTACTAATTATGTGCACCTGGTGTGATATACCTGTGTGAGATCTGAGCCAATTTAAGAGGGAATACATGTGAGGGTGTCCTATCTTTTTCCTCAGTTAGAATAGGCATTTTTGTAGAATGACATTTACAGAAGATCTTGAAAAGACTTTTCTTCAGTTTTCTTTGTTTAGTTGGATTACTTTAATCTCTCTGTATTGTTGAAACGGAGATGAAATAACCTTTTATTAAAAATGTTACAAAAAACCACATGCTTTCAAAGGGTGTCCTAATTTTTTCACATGACTGTAGCTGTTTTGGCACCGTTTTTTTTGTTATTTACAACATTTTCTGACAGGTTAGATCATGTGGTATTTTTATAAAGCAGGTTGTCACGGACGCGGCGATACCTTATAAGTATACAATTTTTTTATTTATGTAAGTTTTACACAATGATTGCATGTCTCCATAGTCTGAGAGCCATAGTTTTTTCAGTTTTTGGGCGATTATCTTAGGTAGGGTCTCATTTTTTGCAGGATGAGATGATGGTTTGATTGGCACTATTTTGGGGTGCATATGACTTTTTTATTGCTTGCTATTACACTTTTTGTGATGTAAGATAAAAAAATGGCTTTTATTTTACTCCTTTTTTTTTACGGTGTTCCCCTGAGGGGTTAGGTCATATGACATTTTTATAGAGCCGTTCGATACGGGCGCGGCAATACCTAATATGTATACTTTTTATTTACCGTATTTTTCGCCCTATAAGACGCACCGGCCCATAAGACGCACCTAGGTTTTTGGGGAGGAAAATCTGTGGATGGCACTATTACTGGGGATCTGTGGATGACTGACACTGTTATGGGGGGCATCTGTGGATGACTGACACTGTTATGGGGGATCTGTGGATGACTGAGACTGTTATGGGGGGATCTGTGGATGACGGACACTGTTATGGGGGGATCTGTGGATGACGGACACTGTTACGGGGGGATCTGTGGCTTGCACTGTTACAGGGGGATCTGTGGCTGGCACTGTTACGAGGGGGGGGGGTCTGTGGATGGCACTGTTATGGGCTGGGGGGGGGATCTGTGGGTGGCACTGTTAGAGGGGGATCTGTGGGTGGCACTGTTATATATGTGCCATCCACAGACCCCCCAGCCCATAACAGTGCCATCCACAGACCCCCCCCAGTCCATAACTGTGCCATCCACAGATCGCCCCCGCCCCCCCCCCCCCCCCGCCCCCGGTATACAAATATAAGATGTTATATTTAATTAATGGTTATTAAACATGCCCCCTCAGTCCTATTACTACCTTACATCCTAATTGCTTCTGTAGAATTCAGGCAGGCCGGCCGGGCGGCCGGCGCGTCTCTCACTGACGTCACGTGCCTGCGCCGCCTGCTTCATTCATAAAGTAGGTGGCGCAGGCACGTGACAAGAGTTACGCTGCCGCCCGCCCGGCCTGCCAGAATTCTACAGATGCGATTAGGATGTAAGGTAGTAATAGGACTGAGGGGGCATGTTTAATAACCATTACATAAATATGACATCTTATTTTAGTATACCAGAGTGGTGGGGCAGGGCTATACTACACTGACTGCACCGCCCCGCCGCCATTGCCAGCCCCCAGATCCTCCTCCCAGTCCCTCCTCGAGTCCCCGCTCGCTCCTACATCGCAGCTTGCGATGTAAAACTGCAAGCATTCGCCCCATAAGACGCAGGGGCATTTCTCCCCCATTTTGGGGGAAGAAAAAGTGCGTCTTATGGGGCGAAAAATACGGTATTTACACAACGATTTCATTTTTTAAACAAAAAAAAATCATGTTTTAGTGTCTCCATAGTCTGAGAGCCATAGTTTTTTCAGTTTTTCGCGCTGCCTTCCATGCCATCGGGTCCCCCCTATAGCCCCACGGGGACCCGATGGCACAGCTGCTCGCCGCCGCCCGCAACATGAAAAGCCGCAAACCGCACGGGGGGTCACGGGACCCCCCGCGCATTAAGCCAAGGTGCCTGCTCAATGATTTGAGCAGGCACCAGGTTCTGATCACAGCCAGCCGCGCGTACAGGTACGCCCTGTGTCCTTAAGGGGTTAAAGCTTTTTTTCTAACAGAAATGTATGATTTCAGTAATTAAAGTATATTACAAAAATGGTCAGTATCACTGCTCCTACACATTACAAAAAGAAAAAAAAAGAAAGTCAGTTACACTTTAAAATTTCAATGAGCTTTATTAATCCATCACATGAACTTTTCTCAAGCATGGCAATACATGAACAAACCAAATATATATATAGTGCCATGGTAGAATTTAAACAAGCTGATCGGCAGGGGTCCCGACTGTCGGACCCTTGCCGATCAGAAGCTGATGATTTGATCATCAGTTAAATGAAAGTGCAGAACCCCTTTAACCCCTTAGTGACCACCCATACGTGTTTTTACGGCGGTCACTAAGGGGTCTTAGGCTGGGCCGCCTCGTTTTTACGGCGGCCCGGTCTAAGCGCTGCACGGCTCCCCCGTGCAGCGGGGAGCGCGGACCCGGCTCTCACATAAGAGCCGGGGCCCTGCTCTAACAGCCTGGACCGGCAGGAGTGCCGATCCGGGCTGTTTAACCCTTTACATGCCGGGCGCAATGGCGCCCGCTGCATGTAAAGTGGTGACAGAGGGAGCGGACTCCCTCTGTCTCCCATCAGCACCCCGAAAAATGCGATCGCAGGGTGCTGATGTGTTCGGAAGCTTACCTTGCTTCCGTTCAGGGCCCCGAGCCTGTCTTCAGTTCTCTCCAGCAGGCTGTGCCTCTCTGGCGCAGCCTGCTGGTCAATGTTTGAAATACATTGCTATTGAAATGTAATGCATTTTTAGAGATAATGCATTACATTTTAAAAGCAATCAAAATACTGTATATTATAGTCCCCTTGTGGGACTTTTAAGTAGTAAAAAAAATTGAAAAAAATACACATTTATTAAATAAAAGAAATTCCATAAAATAAAAAAATATGCTTTTTTTCCCATTGAAAATATCCCCCATATGTTTGGTATTGCTGCGTCCGTAACGACCCGGACTACATAAATATTACATAAATTATCCCCTATTGTGAACGCCGTAAAAAAAAAAAAAAAAGACAGAATTTCTAATTTATTCTTAGTTTCCACCGAAAAATACGTGATAACAAGCGAACAAAAAGCGCCATTTACTCCAAAATGATACCAATGAAAAATACAAGTTGTCCCTCAAAAATCAAGCCCTCACACAACTCCATAGAAAAAGAAAAGAAAAAGTTATGGGTCTTGTGAAGTGGCAATGCAAAATCATTTTTTTGGTTAATAAAAGGGGTTTTATTGAAAAAAAAAGTAGTAAAACGTAAAAAAAATTATAAGTATTTAGTATCACTGTAATCGTACTGACCCAGAGAATAAAGATATTATGTTATTTGAACCGAAAAATGAACGCCGTAAAATGTATAATGTAAAAACGCAGTGGCAGTATTGCTATTTTTCCCCATCTTCCTCCCAGAAAGAGTTAATAAAAGTTAATCAGAAAGTTATGTGTACCCCAAAATGATGCCATTAAAAACTACAACTTGTCCCGTAAAAAACAAGCCCTCATAAAGCTATATAGACGAAAAAATAAAAAAGTTATAGCTCTTGGAACGAGACCATGAAAAAAGGAAGAAAAACTCTTGGTCATAAAGGCCCAAACAGGCTTGGTCACTAAGGGGTTAAGTATGATCCCTGAACAAGAGATCTGATCATTTTGTCAGTGATTTCAAAATCCTAAATTCCTTCTAGAGGTAAAAGCCTCCATAAGACAGACACAGCATGCACTGTGTGTGGTGCGCAATCTTCCTGTCCTGACCAACAGCCAGAAGTTTCCTTATAGAAAAAAATAAAAAACTGGATGTTAACCCTTTACAGTGTAGTATTACTAATCAACCAATAGGATTATGACATATGTAAAACAAGGATTTATAGGTCTGACATCTGGAAATGATTAGTGTTGGTATTGGCGGTAAGCCAAGAATTCATTTCTCTGTATAAAATGAGAGCCTCTCTGAAGCCATCTAGCTTATATACCAGATATTGCAACCAAGGTCCTGAAATTCTGTTTAATTATTACTATTAAGAAAAATCACTAAAATAAAGTGGCCTAAATGGGAAGAAATGCTAAAAAACAAGCAAACACTGTAGCGTGTTTATAACCAGGGGAGCAATTCCTCCGCATTTGATCCGTTGCTAGCGGCAATCCCCAGCAAAAATGCATACAATGGAGGATGTCGGCAGCGGACCACATACACCACAAAGGCATCCTACACAAGATGGGATAATGTGTGGATGAAAATATACAAATACATAAATCACTGCAAAAGGTGCATCATAATGATAGCAATGGATCACATGCAGAGGAATTGCTCCTCCGGTTATAAACTCGCCACAATGTTTGGGTTTTTTGAGCATTTCCTCCCATTTAGGCCACTTTATTTTAGTGATTTTTCTTGATAGGTTTAGAATGTGCCATTGCGTACTGCTGGTAGCATTCTGTTGCACCTGGTAGCCTGTGTCACATGGCCTGTTATAAGTTGGGCTTACAGCCTTATCATCTCTCCCACTACCTGAGTGATCTCACTATGGAGGTATGTGGGAGCCAGTGGCGGATCCAGAGCCTGGTCTCGGGAGGGGCACTTCCAGATTATTTTCTGTCCGCCACCACAAGACTACACAGTGTAGCGGTATACTGTATATTGTGTGGCACAGTGTAGCGGTATACTGTATATTATGTGACACAGTGTATGCTACATGTGTATAACAAACATATTTCATATGAAAACTTAGAATTACTTGGCTTGGCCCTTGGGGATCTCGGTCACCACTTACACACGTGGCCGGGGGCTCGGCGGAGCTGATGTTGTGTTTTATCCTAATGAGAAAGCTTTCATATTAAGGATTTGGAGTAGGGGCAGAGGGATAGCAGAGCAGGGAGAGGCTGGTGCTGCTACTAGGGAGCTTATACCATGGGAGAGTAATAAAGCCCACCATAATGCCCCCCAGTAGTAATAATTCTCCTTATAATAGACAGTGCAAAAAATACCCCCTTGTTATGCCCCCAGTTGAGCTAATGTCCCCATAGTGCCCCCATAATGTGCCAGTATAAAATACCCCTATATAGTGGCCCCAGTAAATTCCCCCATAGTGCTCCTATCCCCCCTTCCTCCTAGTGCCCCCCATAATGTACCAGTATAAAATGCGCCAGTATAGTGCGCCAGTAGATGCACTCAGTGTCCCTCATAATTTACCAGTATAAAATACCCCTTCTTAGTGCCCCCCATAGTACTCCTCTCCCCCTTGCCCACAGTACCCACCATAATGTGTCCCAGTATAAAATGCTACTGTACAGAGCCCCCCATATAAAATGCCCCTATAGTGCCCACCAATAATGTGCCAGTAAGAAGTGCCCCAATCATGTGCCAGTAAAATGTGTCCCCACAGATGCTCCCCAATCACAAGTCAGTAACAAGAGCACCCCATCACGTGCCAGTAACAAGAGTACCCCATCACGTGTCAGTAACAAGAGCCCCCCCTAATGTGTCAGTAACAAGAAGCCCCTCTTAATGTGCCAGTAACAAGAAGCACCCCCCAATGTGCCAGTAACAAGAAGCCCCTCTAATGTGCCAGTAACAAGAAGCCCCCCTAATGTGCCAGTAACAAGAAGCCCCCACCTAATGTGCCAGTAACAAGAAGCCCCCCCTAATGTGCCATTAACAAGAGGCCCCCCTAATGTGCCAGTAACAAGAGGCCCCCCTAATGTGCCATCTGTATCTAATGTGCCAGTAACAAGAGGTTCCCCCCCCCCAATGTGCCAGTAAAACTATTGTACATATAAAAATAAATAAAAACACACACTTATACTTACCTCCATGTCAGCGATGCGATGCAGGCCTCTTCCGGCCTGTGTCCCGCGCTGTGCGGCTCAGGCGGCACAATGACGTCATTGCGCCGCCTGCGCCGGCCTCTGATAGGCTGCAGACACTAGGCCGGCAGCCTATCAGAGAAAGGGGAAGGGACACGCCTCTCCCTCCCCTGCCCGTTCGCGCTCCCAGCACAGCCATCTGTATCGCTGTCCTGAGGATGGAGATACAGATGACTATGGAGATGAGTGCCTCCCCCACTTCTGTGCCCCGTTGTTCCCCCCCCCCTGGATCCACCAGTGGTGGGAGCTTGGCTGTGAGTTAGATCTTAGCACCATTCAGACCATGTTCACACACTATAGATAGTCTAGTGGTAGGACCCATGCCACACTGAGATACCTTGACGGTGGTGCAAAAGGGCTCCGATGTGTTCCTGACTGGAATACATTGGCTAAAGTCTGAGTTCTTAACATCAGCTTGAGGGATTAGCTAGTGTTGTCAGTAGCATATCATTGTGGTGCAGTGATTTAATCACTACTATTACCATATTAATAGGTACACCATATGGTGCAACATTCATTTAAAAATAGACCCATTGTTAGTTTAATTAATTAATCAAGCACTAAGTCTGCGCATGATATGCACTGTAAATCAGCCAATAATCTATGTATGTGTAACTAATAGCTGTCTGCATTCTCTCACAATTGCTCATATGATTAATAGAGTACATAAACCATAAACCAATAGCTTCATCTACAGAGAACCCACCTAAAGTAACCTAGTTCCCAAACTGAAAGGAATTTCTAAGAATGAGAAAACAGGAGAGGCTTCCACCCGTCCATCCAGTCCAGGCACCCACAAGCCGATCCAGAGGAAGGCAAGAAACCCTGTGTGGTAGAAGCCAATCACCCCAGGGAAAGAAACTCCCTCCCGACTCCAATCGGGAAACCAGAACAACTCCCCGGATCAACAACCTCTCCAAAAATCCAGCAAACACAACCCGCACTACTAACACACTCCACAAATGCATCCAGACCCCTCCTGAACCACTCCAGCGAGTCTGCCAACCTCCCCCAGCAGAGAGCTCCACAGTAGCCACCACTCCAACAGCAAAGAACCCCCCACCTTGCCCATGCAGAAAGTCTTCCCCCTCCAGACGCAGAGGACATTCCCCCGTTACAGCCCCAGGTAGAAACAGATCATGGGAGAGATCTCCACACTGCCCCCAGATACACCCATCCACACATAGCTGGATCTCCCATGAGTCGTCCTCACGCCAAACCAAACAACCCTAATCTTGACAATCATTCCGGGCACTGTAGTTTACCCACTCCAGTCACCACCCTAGCTAACCGAGTTAATTTTTATTTATTTTTTAACCCTCAATTGACCACCTACTAAGCATTCTGTATTCAGAATGCTATTGTTTTCCCTTATAACCATGTTATAAGGGAAAATAATACAGTGAATAGACTGTCACCTAGCAACCATGTGTGGAAATCGCACCGCATCTGCACTTGCTTGCGATTTTCACTCAGCCCCATTCACTTCTATGGGGCCTGCGTTGCGTGATAAACGCACAATATAGAACATGCTGCGATTTTCACACAACGCATAAGTGATGTGTGAAAATCACCGCTCATGTGCACAGCCCCATAGAAATGACTGGGTCCAGATTCAGTGCGGGTGCAATGCGTTCACCTCCCGCATTGCACCCGAGCAGAAATCTCGCCCGTGTGAACTCAGCCTAAGTCCCCTCAAGTAAAAAATAAAACAACTTTGAAAATTTCTAGTAAAAAATAGCCTTTTTTACCCTTAGGGTACTTTCACACTAGCGGCAGGACGGATCCGACAGGCTGTTCACCCTGTCGGATCCGTCCTGCCGCTATTTCGCCGTGCCGCGGCTCCGTCCCCATTGACTATAATGGGGACGGGGGCGGAGCTCCGGCGCAGCACAGCAGTTCACAGTGAGAGGCCGCCGGACTAAAAAGTCAGACATGCAGTACTTTTAGTCTGGCGGCCTTTCACCATGCACTGCTGTGCTGCGCCGGAGCTCCGCCCCCGCCCCCATTATAGTCAATGGGGACGGAGCCGTGGTCCGGAGCTAGTGTGAAAGTACCCTTATCAAGTCATTTAGGGTACTTTTACACTTGCGTTGTTTGATTCCGGCAGGCAGTTCCGTTGCCTGAACTGCCTGCCTGATCAGGCAAACTGTATGCATGTCATTTTTTTTGACTGATCAGGCATTTTTCAGACCCAGGGCACTTTCACACTAGCGTTTTTCTTTTCCAGCATAGAGTACCGTCCTAGGGGCTCTATACCAGAAAAGAACTGATCAGTTTTATCCCCATGCATTCTGAATGGAGAGCAATCCGTTCAGAATGTATCAGGATGTCTTCAGTTCAGTCTTTTTGACTGTTCAGGACAGAGATAATACCGCAGCATGCTATGGTTTTATTTCCGGCCCAAAAAACTGCCTGAATGCCGGATCCAGCATTTTTTTCCATAGAAATGAATTAGTGCTGGATCCGGCATTCAAAATACCACGATACTGGACCTGTCCTTCCTGTGCAGACTGAAAAAAATTTTGAAAAAAATAAATGCCGTATACGTTTTTCTGGATCATACGGGAAAGACGGATCTGGCATTTCAATGCATTTGTAAGATGGATCAGGATCCTGATCAGTCTTACAAATGCCATCAGTTGGCATACGTTTTGACGAATCCGGCAGGCAGTACCGGTGACGGAACTGCTTGCTGAATCACTCTGCCGCAAGTGTGAAAGTACCCTTATCAGGATCCCGATCAGTCTGAAAAATGCCTGATCAGTCAGAAAAATGCATTGCAATACCGGATCCGTTTTCCGGTGTCATCCGGCAAAACGGATCCGGTATTTATTTTCACATTTTTAAAGGTCTGCGCATGTGCAGATTGGAATACCGGATCTGTCAATGTGGCATTTTGAATGCCGGATCCGGCACTAATACATTCCTATGGAAAAAAAATGCCAGATCCAGCATTCAGGCAAGTGTTCCGTTTTTTTGGCTGAAGATAAAACCGCAGCATGCTGTGTTTTTTTTCATCTCCATCCTGATCAGTCAAAAAGACTGAACTGAAGACATCCTGATGCCTCCTGAACGAATTACTCTCCATTCAGAATGCATTAGGATAAAACTGATCAGTTCTTTTCCGGTATTGAGCCCCTAGGACGGAACTCTATGCCGGAAAAGAAAAACGCTAGTGTGAAAGTACCCTTATTAATGTAAAAAAAAAAGAATAAATAAAATATACTACACATAGCTGGTGTCACCACATCTGTAATTATCTATAAAATTATTACATTTTTTATTTTGCACAGTGCCGTTTAAAAAAAAAACTCAACTCTTAAAAATTGTAAAATAAGCACAAAAAAAATAATAATTTAAGAATTTACGGTATATTATTTGGCAACCTTGCCACTTAAAAAATGAAATAAAAAGGGATCAAAAAGCTATATGTACCCCACAATTGTACCAATGAAAACTACAACTTGTCCTGTAAAAAACAAGTCCTCACCCAGCTCAGTCCCTTCTAAACCCTGCTGTGTGCCAAAACAGCTGCTTATGACCATATACAGGGTATTGCCGTAATCAGAAGAAATTGTGTAACAATGTACGGTGTGCTTTTTATCAAACAATTTTGAGCTAAAACTACATATTATTAAAGTGTGATTTTTCATGGTCCAATTCTAATAATTTCTATGAAACACCTGAGGGGTTAAAATACTCACTGTACCCATAGATAGTTTATTACAAAATGGGTTTTTGAGGGGGGGGGGGGGGGAGTTGGAACCTGAAGGTCTCTGCAAACCTAAAATTTTTCCTGAAGACATCCTAAATGGAGGCCCCAAAATCCACAAGGCGCACTCTAGGGCCACATATGGCAACGGCCACACCCTCTCCACTTTGATTGACAGGGCCAGGCGTGATGATGTTTACACTGTCTGGTGCTGTCAACTAAAGTGCAGAAAGCTCAGCAGCTGCAGAGAGCAGAGCCTCTAGGTGTAACGGCAACACCCCCATTGCTCCTAGAGGCTCATTTGCAAATATTAAAACATAATTTCTCAGTAATACGGGCACGTATGAACATGGGACCAACACAGATGCCTTCAGCTGCCAAGCGCACATGTATCAGGTCGGCCAGTTTCATGTACAAATCTGCTGACAGATACCCTTTAACCTCTTCAGGACACAGGGCGTACAGGTACGCCCTTATGTCCTGGTACTTAAGGACACAGGGTGTACCTGTACGCCCTGTTTATTTCTGATCACCGCCGCCCGGCGGGCGGTGATCGGAAGCCGGTGCCTACTCAAATCATTGAGCAGGCACCTCGGCTAAATGCCCGGGGGGGTCCCATGACCCCCCCATGTCTGCAATCGCCGCAAACCGCAGGTCAATTCAGTCCTGCGGTTTGCGGCTTTTCTAAGTTGCGGCGGTGGGCGGTACCATCGGGTCCCCATGCGGCTGTAGGGGGGACTCGATGGCATGGAAGGCAGCGCAATGTCTAAGGAAGGCATCGCGCTGCCTTCCGGTGACGAGCCTGTGAGATCCAGCCCCCTGGATCTCATAGGCCCCGGAAGCTGTATGTGTAATACACACTGTATTACTCATACAGCCAATGCATTCCAATACAGAAGTATTGGAATGCATTGTAAAGGATCAGACCACCAAAAGTTCAAGTCCCTTTGAGACAAAAAATTTAGTGAAAAAAAAGTTGGAAAAATTAAGTTTTCCCCCCCAAAAATTAAAAGTTTCAAGCAAAAATAAACAAAAACGTAATTTTTCCCAAATAAAGTTAAAAAAAAATTGGTAAAAAGTAGGGGGAAAACAAAAGTATACATATTAGGTATCGCCGTGTCCGTATCGACCGGCTCTATAAACATATCACATTACCTAACCCCTCAGATGAACACTGTAAAAAATAAAAAAAAATTGTCACCTTACATCACAAAAAGTACAACAGCAAGCGATCAAAAAGGCGTTTGCCCACCAAAATAGTACCAATCTAACCGTCATCTCATCCTGCAAAAAATGAGCCCCTTCCTGAGACAATCGCCCAAAAAATAAAAAAACTATGGCTCATACCCTACCCAAAAACTGAAAAAAATTATGGCTCTCAGACTATGGAAACACTTACAGCCGGTTCAGACCTGAGCGTTTTACAGCGCGTTCCTATGCGCTGTAAAACGCTCAACAGGCAAGAACCAATGATTCCCTATGGGAATGGTTCTCACCTGAGCGTTTTACAGCGCGTACGATTGCGCTGTAAAACGCCCGACGCCCCAAGAAGTACAGGAGCTTCTTTGGGGCATCTTATCGCGCGTTCCCGTACATAGACTTCAGCGGGAACGCGTGACAATGGGCGTTCGCTTGTCTCTGTATGAGCGATTGCAAACGCCCGTACAATCGCGCATACAGAGCGTACGTTCAGTACGCTCAGGTCTGAACCCAGCCTAAAACATGATTTTTTTTGCTGCAAAAATTAAATCATTGTGTAAAACTTACATAAATAAATAAAAAGTATACATATTAGGTATCGCCGCGTCCGTGACAACCTGGTCTATAAAAATACCACATGATCTAACCTGTCAGATGAATGTTGTAAATAACAAAAAAATTAAAAACGGTGCCAAAACAGCTATTTCTTGTTATCTTGCCTCACAAAAAGTGTAATATAGAGCAACCAAAAATAATATGTACCCTAAACTAGTACCAACAAAACTTCCACCCTATCCCGTAGTTTCTAAAAAGGGGTCACTTTTTGGAGTTTCTACTCTAGGGGTGCATCAGGGGGGCTTCAAATGGGACATGGTGTAAAAAAAAAAAAAAAAACAGTCCAGCAAAATCTGCCTTCCAAAAAAACGTTGGGCATTCCTTTCCTTCTACACCCCCGTTGTGTGCCCGTACAGCAGTTTATGACCACATATGAGGTGTTTCTGTAAACTACAGAATCAGGGCCATAAATATTGAGTTTTGTTTGGCTGTTAACCCTTGCTTTGTTACTGGAAAAAATTGATAAAAATTGAAAATTTGCCCCAAAATTTAAATTCTTAAATTTCATCTCCATTTGCCAATAACTCTTGTGGAACACCTAAAGGGTTAACAAAGTTTGTTAAATCAGTTTTGAATACCTTGAGGGTGTAGTTTCTTAGATGGGGTCACTTTTATGGAGTTTCTACTCTAGGGGTGCATCAGGGGGGCTTCAAATGGGACATGGTGTCAAAAAAAAACCAGTCCAGCAAAATCTGCCTTCCAAAAACCGTATGGCATTCCTTTCCTTCTGCGCCCTGCCGTGTGCCCATACAGCGGTTTACGACCACATATGGGGTGTTTCTGTAAACTACAGAATCAGAGCCATAAATATTTAGTTTGGTTTGGCTGTTAACCCTTGCTTTGTAACTGAAAAAAAAATATTACAATGGAAAATCTGCCCAAAAAGTGAAATTTTGAAATTGTATCTCTATTTTCCAATAATTCTCGTGGAACACCTAAAGGGTTAACGTTTGTAAAATCAGTTTTGAATACCTTGAGGGGTGTAGTTTCTAGAATGGGGTCATTTTTGGGTGGTTTCTATTATGTAAGCCTCGCAAAGTGACTTCAGACCTGAACTGGTCCCTAAAAATTGAGTTTTTGAAAGTTTCTGAAAAATTTCAAGATTTGCTTCTAAACTTCTAAGCCTTGTAACATCCCCCCAAAAAATAAAATATCATTCCCAAAATGATCCAAACATGAAGTAGACATATGGGGAATGTAAAGTAATAACTATTTTTGGAGGTATTACTATGTATTATAGAAGTAGAGAAATTGAAACTTGAAAATTTGCATTTTATTTACAAATTTTTGCTAAATTTGGTATTTTTTTAATAAATAAAAATGATTTTTTTTTTTACTTCATTTTACCAGTGTCATGAAGTACAATTCGTGATGAAAAAACAATCTCAGAATGGCCTGGATAAGTCAAAGCGTTTTAAAGTTATCACCACTTAAAGTGACACTGGTCAGATTTGAAAAAAATGGCCTAGTCCTTAAGGTAAAATAAGGCTGTGTCCTTAAGGAGTTAATCCATGTGTGGGCTGCTGTCATTTGTCGGCCAGGACTGGCTTTCATTCCCACTCCAGCCCTGGAATACACATTCGCTGAAGCTCGGCTTGGGAAGAATTACCCACTGCAAGACTTTTGACAGCAGTTGATCTCCCAGGAGATGAAAGGATCAGACTTATTGAAATTAGAAAAGCCAAATACTTTTGTTTAGCTGACATCTGCTGTCAGGGAACAGTTTGGAGACCCCCACACTTTAGATCATTGGCTGATCTCACCAAAATCGCCTTTATACACCGCAGAATGTCTGGAAGACTCCTGTAAAAAGGTGAAACCTTTTGAAAGTAAGCATTTCTCTTGGATTAGGGTCGGGTTCACATCACGTTTTATTCCTCCGTTTGACGTATGCGTTACAAAAAAAAGCATCCAAAAATGGAGCACACCACGTTGTTGTATCCTGCACAGTCCGTGAAGAAAAAACCCCCTGCATTCAATGGAACTCTATGGTGAACGGATGCCACTGTATGGCATTAGTCTAAGGCATCCGTTTAAGGTATACATTTTAAGGATGGGAAAAAACGTGATGTGAACCCACCCTTACCGTTAAAGAAATGCATATGGATGACAGAATGTGAGTAAAACTAACGCCTCTTTCACACTTGCGTTATCCGGATCCGTTGTGTACTCCATTTGCCGGAAGTGCCCGCCGGATCCGTAACACCGCAAGTGAACTGAAAGCATTTGAAGACGGATCTGTCTTCAAAATGCTTTCAGTGTTACTATGGCACCCAGGACGCTATTAAAGTCCTGGTTGCCATAGTAGGAGCAGGGAGCGGGGAAGCAGTATACTTACAGTCCGTGCGGCTACCGGGGCGCTCCAGAATGACGTCAGAGCGCCCCATGCGCATGGATGACATGCCATGCGATCACGTCATCCATGCGCGTGGGGCGCCCCGACGTCACTCTGGAGCGCCCCGGGAGCCGCACGGATGGTAAGTATGCTGCTCCCCCGCTCCCCACTACACTTTACCATGGCAAACAGGACTTTAGCGTCCTGGCAGCCATGGTAACCATTCAGAAAAAGCTAAACGTCGGATCTGGTAATGCGCCGAAACGACGTTTAGCTTAAGGCCTTTCAATGGGCATTAATTCCGGATCCGGCCTTGCGGCAAGTGTTCAGGATTTTTGGCCGGAGCAAAAAGCGCAGCATGCTGCAGTATTTTCTCCGGCCAAAAAACGTTCCGGTCCGGAACTGAAGACATCCTGATGCATCCTGAACGGATTTCTCTCCATTCAGAATGCATGAGGATAATCCTGATCAGGATTCTTCCGGCATAGAGCCCCGACGACTGAATTCTATGCCGGAAAAGAACAACGCAAGTGTGAAAGAGCCCTAAATGAGTCAAAAACCATGATAAAACTGCATTTATTTTTTTCTAGTGTGGTTTTTGATGCAGCTAAGGCTACTTTCACACTTGCGTTTTGTGCGGCTCCGTCTTGTATCTGCACAGACTGATCCGCACGAATAATGCAAACGCTTGTATCCGTTAATAACGGATCCGTTTGCATTATTCATTTTTTAAAAAGTCTACGTCAAAACGGTTCCGTCTGGAGTTATATTGAAAGTCAAGGGGGACGAATTTATACTTTTTTTTTAATAATGCACTTATATAGCGCTACTATATTCCGCAGCGCTTTACAGACATTAGCATCCAACATGTCTGATGAAAGCATATGATTAGCTGAAACGCTGTGACTGAATAAATCTACAAGAATAATCATCAGTGAGTGCCGGTCTTTATTTGCGAATTATCATCCAACTGTCACCAATGAGGCTCAAAATCTAAGGTCCCTATCAGTATGTTTTTGAAGCCGTTTTCAATTGCACCATATTGTGTCAATGAAAAACGGATCCGTCCCCATTGACTTACACTGTAAGTCAGGATGGATCCGTTTGGCTCCACATCATCAGGCGAACACCAAAACTCTGCAAGCTGCGTTTTAGTGACCGTCTAAAAACGCAACGGAGCCCAAACTCAGCCAAATTGATGCATTCTGAACGGATCCTTATCCATTCAGAATACATTGGGGCTGAACTGATCCGTTTTGGGCCGCTTGTGTGAGTCCTGAAACGGATCTCACAAGCGAACCCAGAAACGCCAGTGTGAAAGTAGCCTAAACCGCACCTCAACTGCAGTGTGTGAATTCACTTCTTACTTCATGACACCCAGTCTCTGAGTTCAGTGGGAGGCCTTGCTTCTTCAGCTCACATCTGCCACCTGTCTTCTGCTATTGGAACTGCACTAACTGGTACTCTCCAATCTGTTCTTCCCAGTCTGAACAATGAATGTCCAGTAATCTGTTTCACATCTGTTGTGCTTTATGAATGGAAGGTATTCCTAATCAAACGGAGTAGATAGGAATCTATAGTGAGCTATAAAAATATATTTTTAAAATATTACCAATAGCATCCTTATTTCCACTAACACATGCATCAGTCCCCTTTTTTTAACTCCTTTAGGACTGCGTCACGAGGACATGAATCTTCGATTTTTCCACTACGACAGTCTTACATTTTTTATCTTTTTGTTCAATATCGCTGTAAGCCCATTTTTTGTGGGACAAGTTTGATATATTTTTTTTTATAATATACACCTGTCATCAAAAATTATGCTGTAAGGCCTCGTTCACACTTCAGTGTTTGATCAGTGATTTCCATCAGTGATTTGTGAGCCAAAACCAGGTGCGGTTTCCCTTAGGCCGAATGCATGCCGCCGCTGCACTACAGTAATACACTCGTATTGTGTATTACTGTAGTGCATCGGCGGCACGAAGCGCACGGCGTCATTGGTTGCTCCTGCTGTCCGGTATCCAGGCCGGGATACCACGGACCGCTCACGGAAGGTACTCCATGTGCATTCCATTTCCGTATTTCCATTCCGTAAAAAATAGAACATGTCTATTATTGTCCGCATTACAGACAAGGATAGGACTGTTCCGTTCCGCAAGTACGAAATGCACACGGACATAATCCTTTTTTTTTGCGGATCCAATTTTTAAATACATACGGTCGTGTGCATGAGGCCTTAGGCCCCTTTCACATGAGCGTGACAGATTTGGGCTGGATGCGTTCAGGGTGCGTTCAGTGAAACTTGCACCATTTTACAAGCAAGTTCAGTCAGTTTTGTCTGCGATTGCGTTCAGTTGTTCAGTTTTTTTCTACGTGGGTGCAATGCGTTTTCATGTGCTTTTCATGCTTGTGATAAAAAAGGTCCTGCTGAATGAAGATAGAAGAATCTTCTATCTTCATTCCGCAGGACCTGCGCTGACGTCACCGCGCTTTCCATGTGGTGAGCACGATTACGTCATCAAAGGTCCTTTTGCAGGTCCTGAAACAAGAAGAAAGAAGATGATGCCGGCTGCGCGAACAAGTGGATGAGGTGAGTTAATTTATATATTTTTTAACCCCTCAAGCAACATTTTAGTAAGCATTCTGTATTAAGAATGCTATTATTTTCCTTTATAACCATGTTATAAGAGAAAATAATAAAATGAATAGAACACCAATCCCAAATCCGAACTTCAGTGAAGAAGTCTGGGTTCGGGTCTGGGTACCACATTTCGTTTTTTCCCACGAGCGTGCAAAATGCATTGCACTAGCGCGGAAAAAACTGAACATCGGAACGCAATCGCAGTCAAAACTGACTGCCATTGCATGCCTACTTGTGCGGTTTTCCCGCAATCAGGGCCGGCGCTACCATAAGGCAGACCAAGCGGAAGGGAAGATGTCTCTGGCCAGACATTTTCCCTGCAGTGAAATGTATTACATGGTGGACTTTCAAATGAATTGGGTAAAGATTCTGAGCAGGGAACCCCCATCTATGATGGACAGTGGTTGTCTTTATGTCTAATGACACAGTAGGAAAACAAGGAAAAATAATATAATATACTGTATATTTCACCCTATAAGATGCCCCCCTCCCCAAAGTGGGGGGAAAGTGTCAGTGCATCTTATGGGCCGAATACTAATGAGCACTTCCATTAGTACAGGAGGACCGTGGAGTGGTGAATGCAGCGCTCCCCACGTAGGCTCTGTACTCTCCGCTTCCTGGTCTTCTTCTGCAGGGCCTGACGCTGTGTGATGTTGGGTCACAGCACATTGCAACAGGAAGAACGTTGGATCTCGAGAGTGGCGGCAGTGTCCAGCAGGTGAGGTAAGTTTATTTATTTATTTTTGTCTGCAATGCGGTCTAATTAACATGGGGCTCTGAGCTGAGGTCTAAATGGGGGGTATTTACATTGGGGGTCTGATCTGAGGTCTGATTGGGGGTCACTCACATTGGGGGTCTGATCTGAAGTCTTTTTCACATTAGGGGTTTCATCTGAGGTCTGATTGGGGGCCTTATGAACATTGGGGGTCTGACATGAGGTCTGAATGGGGTCTAATTAACATTCGTGGTCAGATCTAAGGTCTGATTGGGGGTCTTATAATCATTGGAAGTCAGATCTGAGGTCTGAATGGGGGGTCATATTAACATTGAGGGTCTGATCTAAGGTCTGAATGGGGCATCTTATTCACATTGGGGCTCTGATCTGAGGTCTGATTGGGGGTCACTCACATTGGTGGTCTGATCTGAGGTCTGAATAGGGGTCTTTTTTCACATTTGGGGTCTGATCTGAGGTCTGATTGGGGGTCTTATGAACATTGGGGGTCTGACATGAGGTCTGAGTGGGGTCTTTTTAACATTGGGAGTCAGATCTAAGATCTGATTGGGGGTCCTTTAAACATTGGGAATCTGATCTGAGGTCTGATAGGGTTTTTTTATTAACATTGGGAGTCTGATCTGAGGTCTGATTGGGGGGTCTTATAAACATTGGGGGTCTGATCTGAGGTCTGAATGTAGGATCTTATTCACATTGCTGGTCTGATCTGAGGTCTGAATAGGGGTCTTTTTAACATTGGGAGTCTGATCTGATTTCTGATTGGGGGTCTTATGCACATTAGGAGTCTGACATGAGGTCTGAATGGGGTCTTAACATTGGGAGTCTGATCTGATTGGGGGGTCTAATCTGAGTTATGATTGGGGTCTTAATAACATTGGGAGTCTGATTGGGGGTAATGCAGCCTCCCTAATGTCACCTGCGATGCTAGGATGGCTTGTCACTGTCGAGGCCTGCTATTGGCTGACCTCACCTCCCTGGGAGATGCAGCGATTTATATTGATGGCCTATCTGATCAGTGAGGGTCCGACACCCCCACCAATCAGCTGTCTGAAGAGGAGGCGGTGCTCCATGCACGCACCGCTTACTGGTCAATACACTACGTGTTATTATCCCCCATTCAAGTGAATAAAACGATTGCCTGTCATTACACTGCACATGATCCCCGTCTGATATGACCTTCAATGTAGTGAACAAACAGCTGATTGGCGGGTGTCCTGGGGGTCCAATCTCTGCCAATCAGATATTGATGACCCTATCCTATATAAATCGCTGGACAAGCCCTTTAAAATATGTGTAATCCCGTGGTTTTAATCACCAGTGATCATTCACAAAATAAGCTACAAGTGTCCCTCTTTGACCATCCAAAAAGTTGAGTGACATGTAAATATGTGTGTGTATATAAAGACAAAATGGCAGCATACTCTATTTTCGTATAACTATCAGTGCAATTTCATTGCTGACAGTATATGACTGCTGGCCCTGCGGTTGTGCTGCGCATCGTTTTAGGCGTCAGGGTGTACCAAGATGG
The DNA here is from genome assembly GCF_014858855.1 of Bufo gargarizans. Lineage (NCBI taxonomy): Eukaryota > Metazoa > Chordata > Amphibia > Anura > Bufonidae > Bufo > Bufo gargarizans. Next base: position 215,530,037 of record NC_058083.1, read on the forward strand.
CCGAACTATTGAATGGACAAGTCGATAGCTTTTGTCTCTTCTAGGCCACCGTAGGCGCCGCCGAGTACGGTGGCCGAGGAGGCTAAGAGTGCATGCGTGAGTAACATGGCTTCGCGCGTAGGGAAACGCGGTGCCGGGGGAGACGATGAGCTGCCCCCGCTCCAGGCCGTGCTCATCGCCGACAGCTTCAACAGGAGGTTTTACCCCGTCACCAAGGACCGCCCGCGGGTGAGCGCCATGTTTCGTGGGGGGAGGGGAGGCTGACAGATGACATGTGTGGTTATTGCATCATATGGCCTGTGTGTCGTCAGAGCTGTCTCATCACAGGGGGCATCATCTTTCCATGGCTGGACCCCATGGAAATGGAATCCTGACTATAAGGCAATGGCATGTCCTAAAGTGCTGCTTCTTGTGAATGTATTGAACATGGCGGCGCCCACTGAGCGGCGAGACTGGAGCGGCTGTGCGGTTTTCTTATTAGTTGTAACTAGTGTTGAGCGAACTTGCGTTTTAAGTTCGGCGTCTAAAGTATGGGTTATTGAAGAATCGCGTTATGGATTCCCCTATGGTCCGTGGTAGCGGAATCAATGATGCGATTCTTCGATAACCCGAACACGAACTTTAGACGCCGAACTTATTTCGAACTAAGTTCGCTCAACACTATTTGTAACTTGGATTTCATGACGGCTTTTCCTATGGAAGTGAATGGGGTTGTAAGTGCCTGCTGGTAATAGACCTTAAAGGGAACCACCATAATGCCCCCCAATCTCCCGGAGTACCTCTTAGCTCTGGTCATCATGTCACCACTCATTTTTCTGCAGTTCGCCCGATGGGTAACTTTATTTCCCCCACTGGTGCCATAGGAGACAGTGGTCGTGCCCTCCAGGCCCCATTCTGCCTCTGCAATGTTGATGGACGTCTCTGACGTCAGACATGAGGCTCTGGAGATCTCTGACGTACACCACCAAGAGTGAAGAGGCGAAATACGGGCTTGACTCTGAGCACCGCTGTCTCCATAACCTCAAGTGTAACATTTGCTTATGGCGCCAGGGGAGGAATAAAGTGGATTTGTGGTAAAGTTATCTATTGGCTGAACTCTGAAAAAACATCATTGGTGGCATGGTGACCAGAGCTGAGAGGTCCTCTGAGGGATTGGGCAGCCATTATGATCTACATTCACACGATGTTGAAACACGGACGCGTAACGGATGTTTTTTTTTTTAATCACACGTCCGTTTTAAGAACAGTGGTAGTCTATGGAGTTAATAACATGGCAGTTTTTTTATGTCCTGTGACTAAAGGCCGTGGAAAAATAGGATATGTTTTTTTCACGGACCGACACCTCCATACAATTGAACTGTTTTTAACTTCTAGAAAGCTGTTTTTAACTGCCTTTTTTAACTTTCATGTGATTGTAGCCTAAATCTAACTGCTGTTACCACGGTTTTTGCTCAGCCTTTGGATGACACATAGTCAATGGACTAAATAAAACCGTGGAGGTTTGGCCGCTCTTGTCTTTTGCTTTGAACGCTTCACTTTTCAGGTGAACATCCCGATGTAGGTTGCACTAGGTTCTCATAGAATAGGGCAATAGATGGTGTAAGCTCTCATCTCCATAGTCATCTGTATCGCCCTCCTCAGGACAGCTATACAGATGAATGGTGCAGGGGAGAGGCGTCTCCCTTGCCCGTTCCTCTGATAGGCTACAAGCACTAGGCCTGTAGCCTATCAGAGCCGGTGCAGGCAGCACGATGACGTCATCGCGCCGCCTGAGCCATACAGAGCAGGACACAGGCCAGAAGAGGGGGGGGGGGGGGCACTATGGGGGCCACTATGGAGAAGAGGGGAAGCACTATGGGGACCCTATATACTGGCACAATATGGGGGGCACTATGGAGAAGAGGGGAAGCACTATGGAGACCCTATATACTGGCACAATATTGGGGGCACTATGGAGAAGAGGGGAAGCACTATGGGGACCCTATATACTGGCACAATATTGGGGGCACTATGGAGAAGAGGGGAAGCACTATGGGGACCCTATATACTGGCACAATATGGGGGGCACTATGGAAAAGAGGGGAAGCACTATGGGGACCCTATATACTGGCACAATATGGGGGCCACTATGGAGAAGAGGGGAAGCACTATGGGGACCCTATATACTGGCACAATATGGGGGGCACTATGGAGAAGAGGGGAAGCACTATGGAGACCCTATATACTGGCACAATATTGGGGGCACTATGGAGAAGAGGGGAAGCACTATGGGGACCCTATATACTGGCACAATATTGGGGGCACTATGGAGAAGAGGGGAAGCACTATGGGGACCCTATATACTGGCACAATATGGGGGGCACTATGGAAAAGAGGGGAAGCACTATGGGGACCCTATATACTGGCACAATATGGGGGCCACTATGGAGAAGAGGGGAAGCACTATGGGGACCCTATATACTGGCACAATATGGGGGCCACTATGGAGAAGAGGGGAAGGACTATGGCTGCCATATATACTGGCACATTATGGGGGGCTCTATATACTGGCACAGTATCTATTCTGCGAATTGAAACGACAAAGTTAACCCCAGACTTTGCTGCCTTAGTAAAAAAAATGTAGACCAACCACACTGTTCCCACTAAAATTGAAGGTGAGTTATGCATACTATGTTATGAAAGAAATACATTGCATAAAAGTTTTGTACAATAACTTTTTATGCTTTTCTACCTTGAATTAAACTAAACCTTTTAATGTTAAGAAATTAAATTTATATTAATTCACACAAATGTCCCATCCATCTACTCTTGGTCCGGCCCCCGGGTTCAATATATGAACCCATTGTGGCCCACAAGTCAAAACGTTTACCCACCTCTGGTCTAGGCCTTCACCAGATTTATCACTGGGGCTCAGGATGGAGAAATGCAGTTCAGGGATAGGCACTGTTCTCTGACTCTATACCATTGGATGGCTTACCTATTAGGCCACAACCATCTACCGTGAAGCCAGAGGTTTTCCCAAGAGCTAGATTTTGGAGCAGAGTACGACAGTGTCTTGGTACACTAACATTAGGAAATGTGGGCCTGTGTTCTTTGGTGAGTGGCTGACTTCTCTAAGGCCGCATTTGCGACGAGCTGATGCGGCCAAAACGTGGCATTTATGCCACAAATCGACTGGACCACTGCTAGATCCCATTATTGTCAATAGGGGTCTGGTGGGGATCTGTAGAATCCAGCAGCGCCAAATCCAGTAAACGCCAGCAGGCTGTTCTCTGCCTGAAACATTCACCGGAGATGTGAATTTTGGCCTATGATCTCAATCTGTCACATGATGAACCTCTTTGTATGAGGAAATCTTGAAAGGGTTTCTACCACCACATTTTGACCTACTTAGCTGTCAGACACTAGCGATCTGCTAGTGTCTGCTGTGCCCAACCATGCTATTGTAATTCCTTTCTCTGCAGCGGTTACCCTAAAAACAAACTTTTATTGCTATGCAAATGAGCCTCTAGGTGCTATGGGGGGGCGTCTCTTCAACACCTAGAGGCTCCGTCTACTCACCATGTCTGCCGCCCAGCTCGTCCCTCCAGCCCGCCCATCTCTAGATTGACAGCCTCCATCGTGGCCGAATTCTCGTGCCTGCGCCGTCTGTATTCGGCGCAGGCGCAGTGACTGTCGGACTGCTCACTGTGCTGGCATCTCCACTGCGCCTGCGCCTGCGCCGATGACGTCAGAGTGCTCCCAGGAACAGACGACGCCCGGCCTCAAGCAGTGGAGACAGCTGTCTGACAGTCACTGCGCCTGCGCCGTATAAAGACGCACACGGCGCAGACGCGAGAATTCGGCCGCGATGGAGGCTGTCAATCTAGAGATGGGCGGGCTGGAGGGACGAGCTGGGCGGCAGACATGGTGAGTAGACAGAGCCTCTAGGTGCTGAAAAGACGCCCCCATAGCACCTAGAGGCTCATTTGCATAGCAATAAAAGTTCGTTTTTAGGGTAACCGCTGCAGAGAAAGGGATTACAATAGCATGGTTGGGCACAGCAGACACTAGCAGATCGCTTGTGTCTGACAGCTAATTAGGTCAAAATGTGGTGGTAGAAACCCTTGAAGGTCGTGGCCCTCTGTGACTGTGGGGGATCAGCTCTATTAGGGCATTTTTAATGGTGTAACAAAATGATAAACCATCATGTCTGAACAATGGAAATCTGAAAAGTTATTGGAGGTGATTAAGAGGGTATTAAACTGGACAGGGTCTGACCACTGGGACACCTATGTCCACTCCATTCAAGACAAAGATAGTCGAGCAGTGTACTCGGCTATCTCCGTCAGTCCTACAGACTATGAAAGAAATGGCAGTGCCCATGGTCAGGCGCCGCTCCATGGAACCTCCATTCTCGTGCCAGATGTTGGACCCCCACCAGTCTAGGAGTTGTTACCTATCCATGTGTTTGGTCTTTATTTATTTATTTATTTATTTTTACAGGCACTTCTTCCGTTGGCGAATGTGGCTCTGATTGATTACACCTTGGAATTTCTCACCGCCACTGGGGTTAAAGAAACATTTGTCTTCTGCTGCTGGATGGCAAACGAGATAAAAGAGCATCTGAGGTAATCAAGAACTTAAGATGTCAGTAAAAAAAAAAAAAGCAATATCCATCCATTCAATGATTACACAGAATGACTATAATGCAATTTACCCACATGGTGACCTTGTGTGATATGAGGCATTTTTGGTGATCCATGGCTCAACTTCTATGCTGTCAGTTTTGTTCTGATCTATCCGGGTAAACTAATGCACGTTGTGTGACCAGCAAGCTTAAAGGGAACCTGTCACCAGGATTTTGTGTATAGAGCTGAGGACATGGGCTGCTAGATGGCTGCTAGCACATCCACAATACCCAGTCCCCATAGCTCTGTGTGCTTTTATTGTGTAAAAAAACAGATTTGATACATATGCAAATTAACCGGAGATGAGTCAGAGCTTGAAAATATGACTCTTCTCTGGTCATCAAAGTAAGACATGACTCTTATGTAAATTTGCATATGTATCAAATCATTTTTTTTTTACACAATAAAAGCACACAGAGCTATGGGGACTGGGTATTGCGGATGTGCTAGCGACCATCTAGCAACCAATGTCCTCAGCTCTATACACAAAATCCCGGTGACAGGTTCCCTTTAAAGGGGTGACCTATAGGCCATGTCCATAGGCCCATTGGGGAATTTTGTTCTAAAGAAGGGAGGTCCATCTCTATTAGGCCTCCTGCACACGACCGGGCTTTTTCTTCCGTTTACTTCCGTCAGTTTTTTACAGTCCGTATAAGGAACCATTCATTTCAATGGGTTCCGCGAAAAAACTAACAGAATGTACTCCGTATGCGTTCCGTTTCCGTATTTTGGTTTTTCCATTTCGTTGAAAGATAGAACATGTCCTATTATTTCCCACAAATCGCGTTCCCTTGCTCTATTCAAGTCAATGCATCCGTATGTCTTCCGTATCCGTTCCGTTTTTGCGGAACCATCTATTGAAAATGTTATGCCAAGCCCAATTTTTTCTATGTAATTACTGTATATGCCATATGGATAAACGGAACAGAACGGAAAAACGGAACAGAAACGATAACAAAAAATGGAACAACGGATCCGTGAAAAATGGGCCGCAAAACACTGAAAAAGCCATACGGTCGTGTGCAATAGACCTTACCCAGAGAAAAGAGCTGCTGCATAGAGTAGTTCTGCCTCTGGAGGATTCAGCAGCAGCGATCCTTTGATTTTAGTGGGGCACGCATGAGAAAAGCTAAGTACACCCTCTTTCACTTCTATGGTTTTACGTATAAGGACATAATAAAAAAACATCTGGTCTTTAGAAGGTCTTAAAATTATATAAATTCCATCTCCGTTGAACAAGCTCACATGACAGATTTCACCACGTCATTATTTAGCAAAAAGTAAGCCAAAATGCAGAATCTGTGTGTGACTGCGGCATCTAGGGAGTTAAAGGTGTTTTCCAGAATTTTATAACTGATGACCTATCCTCAGGATAGGTAATCGGTATCCGATCGGCGGGGTCCAACACCCGGGTCCCCCGCTGATTCGCTGTTTGAGAAGGCAGCGGCGCTTGAAGTAGTCCCAGGTGTCTTGAGGATAGGTCATCAGTATTAGGGCTCATACACACACACACACACACACACACGTGTATGCCGGCCGTGCTCATATAGTGTCTGTATTCAAGTGTATTTCAGAGAGTAACATTGCCTTACAGGAGTCTGTGACGCTTTTACAGACGTTATTGCGACCTCCGGTCAGTGCCATTGATTAACTGATCATCAGCAATTGTGACCACCTCTATAAAAGTAGAAGTTTTGGAAGTTTGCCAATTCAGGCGTGTGTTACCACAATGCCAAGGGGGACATTGATTTTAGAAAAGCAGTTTTGTCTGCCCATCAAGCTTGGAAGGGTTATAAGGTTCTGCCTCTGGAAGATTCAGCAGAATTGATACATTGATTTTAGAGGGTGCAAGTTAATACTAAATACAACCTCTATGAATTCTATGGTTTTACATATCGGGACGTAATACAAAAACATGTGGTCTTTTAGACTATATCTACTGCAGCAGGGAACTGAAAACAATGGGGGATATTTATCAAACTGGTGTAAAGTAGAACTGTCTTACTTGCCCACAGCAACCAATCAGATTCCACCTTTCATTTTTTTTACGCGCTTTTTGGAAAATGAAAGGTGGAATCTGGTTGCTGTGGGCAAGTAAGACGGTTCTACTTTACACCAGTTTGATAAATCTCCTCAGATTTGTCTGCTTTTCCTACAATCACATAGCTGAATTTGTCCATGGGGAAGGTAGCCGTCAATTGTACCACAGGTATCTTAGGTCTGTGGTCAGAATAGAAGTGTCATATGATTTAGTTGTAGTTATTCAGAATATGCCAAATCTATTGTCCGATGAGTAATAATGTGTGATGTTTCCATTAAATATAGGTATGACTCGCAGTATGTATTAAGCTGCCTTCTAAAATAATGTACCTTATTCCTCGGCAGGAATTCCAAGTGGTGTCGGGCTACCAGCTCCAATGTAGTGCGCGTGGTGACGTCTGAACTTTACCGCTCACTTGGAGATGTCCTCCGAGATGTGGATGCCAAAACCTTGGTGCGCTCAGACTTTGTGTTGGTCACAGGGGATGTGGTTTCTAATATAAACATTGAAGCTGCTTTGGAGGAGCACAGGTCTGAAGCTGAAATTTCCATAGGACTCCTAGATTTGATTTGCTAAGACATTTACTAATCTGCCTTCATATTTTCTTTCAGGACTCGGCGGAAGCTAGAGAAGAATATTTCAGTTATGACCATGATCCTTAAGGAGTCCTCACCAGTGCACCATACAAGGTGTCAAGAGGATGATGTTATCATTGCTATGGATAGCAAGACCAAAAGAGTGTTGTTGTACCAAAAAAGCCAGGACTTGAAGCGCTACCACTTTCCAACGGTTAGTGATCAACCATTCATCCATATCAGTTAGAAACTATATAGTGGTCACAAAACTCTTCCTTTAACCTAGTGGGTCTAGGTAGGCCTCTTTAGCAGCTTATAAAACAGCCCATCTGACAGCCATATATTCATATCTTAATATGTAAAATATGAGCATTTTATATGAATTAATCTTCCACCTAATTGCTTTTAGGGGTTTCATAGAGCAGTAAATCCTTCATGACTCATTTCTATTTGTAGAGCATCTTCCAGAGTAAGGCACATGAGATGGAGCTGCGTCATGATTTGCTGGACTGTCACATTAGCATCTGCTCTCCCCAGGTAAGTGACTATTTGTCAAGTATCGCAGCCATTGCTGAGCTTTTTTGTAAGTGATTTTGGTGGTGATTTTCATATATATTTTTTTTTTATTTTTTTTTTTTACTCCTGGCATTTCCAAGGCCATAAGGGCTTATTTTTTTTGCGTGAAAAGTTGTGTTTTCCAATAGAACCATTCAGGCCTCTTGCACACGACCGTATGGCTTTTTCAGTATTTTGCGACCTGCAAAAATCGGATCTGCAAAAAATGCGGATGATGTCCGTGTGCATTCCGAACAGCTGGCCCCTGATATAACAGTATTATCCTTGTCCGTTATGAGGACAATAATAGGACATGTTCTATATCTTCGAAGGGAAATACGCAAACTAAAGGCATACGGAGTACCTTAGTTATTTTTTGCGGATCCATTGAAATAAATATATGGATATATTTTGCGTTCCGGATATGGAACGCAAATGTAGGTAGTTGGAAGCTGGAAAATGTAAATGGTGGCACTGTATTAAAAAACGAGATTTTGTGAAACTCACCTGTAAAATCTCTTTTTCGTGGGGTTCATTGGGGGACACAGGACCGTGGGTATAGCTTGCTGCTGCCACTAGGAGGCGACACTAGGCTGAAAAAAGACTTAGCTCCTCCCCTGCAGGCTATACCCCCTCCAGCCTGGAGAGAGCCTGTCAATTTGTGCACAAGCAGTAGGAGCAGTAGAAAACATGTGTCAAGTAAAGGAGATGTAACAATAATACATACTGGGTGGGTGCTGTGTCCCCCAATGAACCCCGCGAGAAAGAGATTTTACAGGCGAGTTTTACAAAATCTAGTTTTCTCGCTTGTATCATTGGGGGACACAAAACCGTGGGACGTCCTAAAGCAGTCCACGGGGAGGGAAAAAGATCCATAGCAGTCACGAGGATGCTAAATGCACTGCTGCCTGCGAGACCCGGAAGCCCGGAGACGCACTGGCGATGCCTAGAAAGCACCTAGCAAAAAAACTTGGTGAGCGGGCGCCAGGAAGCCAAGGTGCTGCCGTATACAACCGCGAAGCCGATGCAGGCTGAAACATGTATGGCACGAAGAGCTGACCGCTGGTCAGATGTTCCGAACTCCGCTGGGCGGTGTCTTGCCCCGGGAGCGGAATGTCTAAGCAGCCGCCAACGGATCCACCTAGAACACCCCTTGGAGACAATCGAGCACTTCCAAGGACCTCCAGGAATGACCAGGTAAAAATCTGCACGGCGGAAGAGCCAGTCATGGATAAGCAAACCTCTGAGCTCGAATACATTCTGATGGAGAGCTCACTCTCTCGAGTGCGAGGGAGAAGGAAAAAGAAGGGAAAACAACGTCAGCAAAAAGAAGGTAATGGGCGGAGCACTGTCTTATGCGAGTACCTGATAAGAAAAACGTACTTGCAAGAAAGGTACTCCCAAATTCGTTGGGTGGAAAAGCCCGCCCCAGGACTGCCACCTTCCCAGAATAAAAAGAGGGGAAGAAGACTCACAGGGAGAGGGAACATGTTCCTTAATGAAACGCCACCAAACGACCCGTCGGTCGTCTGGATGAAACCAGGTACCTGGCCCTAACCCTGGATGTAGACTTGGAAAAATGTACGTACAAGAAGGCGCAATCAACTTGGAAAGCCGCCGGGTGGAAGATTCCGCCACCCGGAACACCTCCTTCCTAGAAATAAAAAAGAAGAGGAGATCCCAGAGGGAAGCCCCAGAGAAAAAGTCGTCCCAGAGGTGGCTGGGACGAAGCTGGCTGCTGGCCACAACTGTGGAAGCAGAACCAAAATCTAGGTCCGCATGGTCCTCCTCTGGTTAAATGGACACCCCTGAGAAAGCGGTAACTTGGTAGACTAATGTCCCTAGAGCCTTCGGGCTTGTGGTGAGACTTCTAGCGAGAGAAGCTACTGAGAAAAAAATTCCTGAGCCAGGCGTGCCCAACTGCAGGCCAAGAACCAATACCTCGGATAAAGGTAGAAGCAAAAAACGAAAGCCCCATAAGTGATAAATGTTGACCATGTGGGACACTGCCTGGACGGGCAGATGACCAAGAAACGAGAATACTCCTCGTGGAAAAAAAAATAGAATTCCGGATTCCCGAGCCGTACAACCCAGAGCTACTGGTCAAGTAGATCGAAGGGGAAGATGGCCAGCCATATCCAGCGAGAGGAAGCAAAGGAAAGAAAAAGGGTGTCCCGTTCCAGAAACGAAACCCCCACCCCCACCCGCAGTCCACCCCCCGGAATGAGCAGTGAAAGGAAAGACCACCAACGGCTTGAGGAGACACAGACAGTAATCATATCTGAGGAAAGGTATCACTGTAGTGGTAGATGAGTGCCGCAGGGACTCAGCTACCCAGAAGAGCGCACCCAAAGTAAGGTGCTGATGGCTATGGCATGTACGTCAATGCAAGCCCGAGTTGACGACACCAGAACTTTAGTTCTCAGCGCAACGGTCAATTAACAGTAGTATAGACCATTAAGAGGCCAGGGCTAAAGCCCATTGCCATAAGAGACTGGCACTCTACAGAATCTCTTGGTTATGCAATACACCGCCTGAGGAGGAGCCCGGACAAGGGGAGCCACAAGGGTAATGCTAACGCCATACTCTGGCTGAGGAGGAGGAGGCCGCACCGTAGAGGATACTGATTCCAGAGTCAGTAGAAACCGTCATCTGACGAAGGAACTGTGCAGTAGGAACCCTAGTATGTAGTGGGGGTGCAAATACCCCTTGTACAGTAAGAGCTACAGCATGCTCCACCAGCGAAAAATCGAGGGAGAGGCCTAAGGATACCCAGCTTGCTGTCTGTTAGGTAGAGCCATCCTGAGGTACTTCGTGAATAAAAGGGGCTGAACCGGAGTGACCGCCGAAGCAGTGCCAGGGTAGAACCCTTACCCGAGGGGGCTGTCCCACTGCCGTGACTATGATCTCCGGCCCTAGTGTGAAAGCTATCTCTGCTTAGAAGAACACTCTGTAGTTGCCATTGCAGATTGCCAGCAAAACACCCTCACCTAGATAAGGAAGAGTGGTGGCACAAGGACGACACATCTGCGCCCCCCAACCAGCATCGGAAGAAAAGGGAGCATACAATATGGGAGTAGCCACAGTATCCAGTGGCAGTATCCATATGTCACTAGATGAAAAGTATAAGGCACCAACAGTGATGACCCGAACGAAGGCAAGGCATCTAGTGTCGTGGCTTAGTTGAAATAAAGCATGCAAGATGCTTAGCGAATTCCTGTTAGTTGTAGAAGGGGGTAATGCCACGACTGTTGAATAGTATTCAGTAGTAGTGTAGCGCACTCCTCCAGTCAAGGAAGGGGGGTAGCGAGATAATCAGAACCGTATCCAACGGTAGTGTAATCACCCCTCCTACGGTAAGCACTGAACTCAGTGGAAGTGTAATTACTCTTCCTATTAGGGGAGAAAAATATACAGGAAGTACCGTATCCTGAGTTAGCACAAGAACCTCGCCTATGGCAGGGAGTAATGCACCCAGCAGGAACTTAGGAAGAGGGTAATGCATATGATCAGTCCTGTACCTGGTGGGAAGAGAAATTCCTCCACTGATGTAAGGGGGGAATGCTTGCGGTAAACACTGCCACCAGTGATATTGCCAAAACGTCCCCTATGAGAGAGGCTAATGTATACTGCCAGTACTGTACTCAATGGAACGGTAATTCCATCAAGTCCGAAAGGAGGGACGCGAACCAGTGCTAGTGCAGTCAGTCCACCTATCCTGTAGTGGTGCAATGCCGCCTAAGGTAATGCCCCCGCAAAATGAATAAGAGGCAGGAAGAGGTTAAATAAAAAAAAAAAACTTAAGGCATTTGGTCTGCAGAAAGGGACACTGGAATATCCAGTGCCTGCTGCAAAAATGCGGCTTACCATGAAGGGTTAACCCAGCTTAGAGGACCGAAGGCGGAGCTCAGCTGGCACCTGGGGGAGGAGGGACCACTAGTCGGGGAGAATTCCCGCCTAAAGGACAAACCCGCCCCCTCCATAATCGGAATGAAGTTGTGGCCTAGTAGGCCGCAAAGCCGGGACATAAAGTCTGCGCATGGCCACCCAGTATAACAGAGGGACTTGGGAGTTTACCTTCCAATCGGCGGTCGGATGTGTCCGCTTGCGTCCCCCTGCCGCGGACCAAGTACTAGTACGCCCGAAGAGAAGCTGGAGCCTAAATTTTCGGCGCCCGGCCAGGAAGCGGAGTGTCCGGAGCGGCGCTCTCGAGCTCCCTGGATGTATACCGGCCGCAGGGGCTCACCCCGCAGGCCGGATAAGGTGATGCCGCAGAAAGTTAGGGATGCGCCCTTAAGGTTCCCCCTAGTATAATGGGGGAAACCAGGCCCCCAGGCATGGATAGAAGCCCAGACCTAACTCGGGGGCTGAGGTAATGTGGGGCCCTCACCGGGGAATGGCCCACTTTAAGAAAGAAGGTCCTCCATTTTAACGAGGTGACCAGGGGGGGGATACTTAGCCACTCCGGACTACTCACCTGCCTTCATCTGTGTTCTTCACCCTTGTGACATGGACCAGAAGAGCCACCTCTTCAGTCCCTGGCACAAGTGACAGGGACCGGGTTGAAGGGAAGGAACAGGTGGCCCTATGGCTGGGGGGAACAGGCAGGTCAAGCCCTCCTGGTCCACTTTGTCGTCTTGTGGGAGGCAGAGCGGTGGAATAAGTGTCACTGGTCACTTTTGTTTTTCTGCCGTTTCCTATGTGGTAAAACTGTGTCAGGTTTTATATTATTATTTTTCATTGCCATATTTTGACCCCAGTAATTTTTTTATTTTTACGTCTGTGGGACAATGTACTTTTCATTGATACCATTTTGGAGTGTGTATGATTTATTGATCACTTTTTATTCAATTTTTTGGAGGAAGTGAAGCTACGAAAAACAGTGAATCAACCATATTTATGCTGTTCCTCGTATATGCTATTATGTATATTTATATTTAATTAGAAAAAGTAAGGCAGCACCAACCTATAAACAATACTACGGGTGCAAGCTAAAAAGGCCAAACTTACCCAAAAATCCAGTCTAAAAAATAGAGCAGCACTCCAGGATAATGTGGAAAATAGTGGTTTATTCACCCATTGGTGACTCAACGTTTTGGCTTCAACATAAAGCCTTTCTCAAGTGTATATATCATATATATAAACCAAGGCTGCCACAGGAAATGAATAGATCCCCCGGTCGCCTCAGCACTCCCAGAGTGGGTGCAATCTTTAAAGAAGACAACATGTAAGGCGGATGTCTTCAAGGGCTTAAAGTGGATTTGTCAGCTTAAAATACTGCCCTAAAGGGGCACAGTATACAACACAAAAGGTTGTGTGGCTTGGTAAATAGGAGCAGTAAATTCAGTAGCCTCAAACTTGAGTCTGTGTATTCACCAGGTATGCACTCCCCCCAACAGACAAGCTGACATTTATGCACTTAGTCAGCAGCCTGCAAATAGCGACCTAAAAGGCAGAGATTGATGCTCCCCCTCATACACTGGACACAAAACAATGAGACCAGTAGATTCAGTCTTCCCCTTAGCCACATGGCAGCAATTTTTAAATTTTGAATAAAACAAGTTGTATTCATATTCCCACAACTCGCTAAAAGCCCTATACTAGTGTATTGTTGAGCTGAATTTTTGGAGCTTTACCCCTTTTGTTCTGGAAAACAAGTCGCGGCAAGTAGTGTCTGGCAGTGGTCTATTGAAAACACAAAAATGCTCGGCCGAACTGAGCGAGTACATGTATGGGGGTGTTAGGAGAGATGTACGTACAAGCATTCAGCCGACAGCTACTGAAGATCACCAACAAATCATAGACTGTTTAAGGCGAGAAGGCTACAACTTATCATAAAATACAATACAGTTGGATGAGAAGAGGCACCATGGCAATTTGATTCCCCTGCTAGTCACCTCCTGTAGATTAGGGTCATGAGATTGTGGCTAGTGTGAGTATATTGTGTATTGCTGACAAGACAGTTGTATATTATATAATCCCGTGTACTACCAGACCAGAGGTGCATGTTGATCTCCTTGATAAGTTTTTCTTTTAAATTATTTACTTGGCCATTCAATTAAAATTACATGTTCTCTCCATTTACTGCATTTTAGGTTGCAGAGCTGTTCACGGACAACTTTGACTACCAAACCAGAGATGACTTTGTTCGTGGCCTCCTTGTTAATGAAGAGGTAAGTACATTTCAGAGTAAAGAATGAGGGCGAGCCGTGAGTGTCAGATATTCTTTTAAATTTCTTCCTGTTAAATTTCTTCCTGATCCCAGCTCTCTCAACTTTTAGACAGAATTGCCATTTAGAAGATTGAGAAACCTCATTGATGTTTTTAGCTGCCATATTGATGCTGTATTAGCTGCCATATTGATGGTCCCAGAACTAAAAAAAACTTTAAATTAAAAACTTGACAAAAGCAATGGCTTAAAGTGACTCGCTGGTGTTTGAACACATAGTCAGTCTCTATACTCTTGTGTTATTTTGTACCTGACGCTGTAGCTTGTTGTAAGACATTTTTCCTTTTATGCAGATCTTAGGAAATCAGATACACCTCTATGTGACTCAGGAAGAATATGGCGCTCGTGTATCCAACCTGTCAATGTATGAGGCTGTAACTTCTGACATCCTGTGCCGTTGGCTGTATCCTATAACCCCTGAGACGAACTTCACTGACCAGGAGGAGCAGAGTTATACACACTCCCGTCACAATATTTACCGGGGGTCAGAGGTCAGCCGTGGCCATGGCAGTGTCCTGAGAGAGAATGTACTAATTGGGAGCAACACGACAATTGGGTCAAAATGCAGCATCAGCAACACTAGTATTGGGAAAAACTGTAGAATTGGTGAGCTACGTTGGATATGTGAAATTTTTGAAAATGTCATATTCTAGGTTCTTCAAAGTAGCCACCTTTTGCTTTGATTACTGCTTTGCACACTCTTGGCATTTTCATGATGAGCTTCAAGAGGTAGACACCACAAATGGTTTTCACTTCACAGGTGTGCCCTGTCAGGTTTAAGTGGATTTCTTGCCTTATAAATAGGGTTGGGACCATCAGTTGCGTTGTGGAGAAGTCAGGTGGATACCCAGCTGATAGTCCTACTGAATAGACTGTTAGAATTTGTATTATGGCAAGAAAAAAGCAGCTAAGTAAAGAAAAACGAGTGGCCATCATTACTTTAAGAAATGAAGGTCAGTCAGTCTGAAAAATTGGGAAAACTTTGAAAGTGTCCCCAAGGGCAGTCACAAAAACCATCAAGCACTACAAAGAAACTGGCTCACCTGAGGACTGCCCCAGGAAAGGAAGACCAAGAGTCACCTCTGCTGCGGAGGATAAGTTCATCCGAGTCACCAGCCTCAGAAATAGCAGGTTAACAGCAGCTCAGATTAGAGACCAGGTCAATGCCACACAGAGTTCTAGCAGCAGACACATCTCTAGAACAACTGTTAAGAGGAGACTGTGTGAATCAGGCCTTCATGGTAGAATATCTGCTAGGAAACCACTGCTAAGGACAGGAAACAAGCAGAAGAGACTTGTTTGGGCTAAAGAACACAAGGAATGGACATTAGACCAGTGGAAATCTGTGCTTTGGTCTGATGAGTCCAAATTTGAGATCTTTGGTTCCAACCACTGTGTCTTTGTGCGACGCAGAAAAGGTGAACGGATGGACTCTACATGCCTGGTTCAGACCGTGAAGCATGGAGGAGGAGCTGTGATGGTGTGGGGGTGCTTTGCTGGTGACACTGTTGGGGATTTATTCAAAATTGAAGGCATTCTGAACCAGCATGGCTACCACAGCATTTTGCAGCGGCATGCTATTCCATCCGGTTTGTGTTTAGTTGGACCATCATTTGTCCTGTTGAAAAATAATGACCCCAAACACACCTCCAGGCTGTGTAAGGGCTATTTGACCATGAAGGAGAGTGATGGGGTGCTGCGCCAGATGACCTGGCCTCCACAGTCACCGGACCTGAACTCGAGATGGTTTGGGGTGAGCTGGACCGCAGAGTGAAGGCAAAAGGGCCAACAAGTGCTAAGCATCTCTGGGAACTCCTTCAAGACTGTTGGAAGACCATTTCAGGTGACTACCTCTTGAAGCTCATCAAGAGAATGCCAAGAGTGTGCAAAGCAGTAATCAAAGCAAAAGGTGGCTACTTTGAAGAACCTAGAATATGACATATTTTCAGTTGTTTCACACTTTTTTGTTATGTATATAATTCCACATGTGTTAATTCATAGTTTTGATGCCTTCAGTGTGAATCTACAATTTTCATAGTCATGAAAATAAAGAAAACTCTTTGAATGAGAAGGTGTGTCCAAACTTTTGGTCTGTACTGTGTGTGTGTGTGTATGTATATATATATATATATATATATATATATATATATATATATATATATATATACACAAAATTCCGCAGCATTCCTTGAAAGATGGAAAAATTTGCTATTTATTTACACACGTCATATAGCAATGTTTCGGTTCTCTCTCAGAACCTTTTTCAAGCCAAGTCACTTTCTATGGATGTGTGTGTGTATCTCTCTCTCTTTCTTTCTTTCTTTCTTTCTTTCTTTCTTTCTTTCTTTCTTTCTTTCTTTCTTTCTTTCTTTCTTTCTTTCTTTCTTTCTTTCTTTCTTTCTCTCTTTCTCTCTTTCTCTCTTTCCCTCTTTCCCTCTTTCTCTCTTTCTCTCTTTCCCTCTTTCCCTCTTTCCCTCTTTCCCTCTTTCCCTCTTTCCCTCTTTCCCTCTTTCCCTCTTTCCCTCTTTCCCTCTTTCTCTCTTTCCCTCTTTCCCTCTTTCCCTCTTTCTCTCTCTCTCTCTCTCTCTCTCTCTCTCTCTCATTACACAGTAAGTAACCGTCACCTATGCCATGAACAAATGAGTGAGTTCCCTGTCGACCAGTTCCGAACCTTGAATCTGGCAAACTCTCATAATGATACAAAGATAGGCGGTATTAGCAAGACACATCTTACCCTGATGCCCTCATTAGAGCTAGCCTCTTTGTAACATGCCTAGCTGCTTTCTGGCCTCTCCTAAAGGTCTTCAGTGTGCATTACTCATGTACAATTGCTTCAGATTTTAGGAATGCAACCTGGTACCATTAACCAACTACATTAAAAAGAATTAAAGGGAAAGAATCACTAAGATAAAACTTGCCACACACCTTGGTCTCCACAGCTGGTACTATTGCATGCTGACGTACATTAGAGCTGTCTCACATTTGTTCTGTTCTCTTTTCTAAGGTGATGGAGTAGTTTTGGAAAACGTGTATATTTGGGATGACGTTCGCATTGAAGATGATGTTACGATCAGAAAATCTGTAGTTTGTAATAATGTTATTGTGAAGAAAAGAGTGAGGATTAATGAACACTGTGTCCTGACCTCAAAGGTAATGGAAGTACCTAACGACTAATCTCTCAGAACTAATTGCTAATTAAATTTCCCCATAATTAGCTTGACATTGTAAACCTTTAGGTCATAGTTGGCCCTAATGTAGATCTGCCAGAGAACACTGTTATTTCTCTGCATCATCCAGATGAGGATGAGGAGGATGATGATGAATTTAGTGACGATGCAGCGACTGGCAAAAAGGAGGAACAATCAAAGATCAAAGGTAATGAACATAACATTTCAACTTTAAATATAATGAGCCTAATGCCGTTGAACGCTAATCTGCTGTATTGGATTTACCAAATTACGATGGCGGCATGTTTCCTAAGCATGAACCTGGTTAGTGAAATTCCCTTAGTTATTGTAATACTGTCTGCAGTGTATCTATCTTGCTTACATACGTAAGAGGATAATCTAGTTATGATCATAGCTGTTATTGAAGTGTGCAGCGGTCCACCCTTCAGTATATTTCCACACATACCACATCTTTAGCTAGTAGTGTGACATCTTTTGGAATACATAATTTTACAACAGTTTTTTGTGAACAGTATACAACAAAGCAGAGGTTGGATCGGAGGGTGAAGGTTATGTGTGGAAGTCTTCGGCAACGCCAGATGAAGAGGAGGAGGAGGAGGAGTTGCAGAAAAGCCTTTGGGGTGAGTAGTTTAGAGGATTTCTACTGACTCCAGAGCCCTGAAAGTCATACAGGTAGCAGTTTATGCCCTTTAAAGGAAATCTGTCACCAGATACGGGCAAATTAAACCTTCTGTCTGTGTAGATGTACACAGCTTGTCCGCTGGTTGCAGTACACTTTGTCCCATCTTGATAGGTGCTTCTAATTCGGAGAAATAAGCCTTTTTACACACTCCACAGCCCTAATGGTTTTAGTAAGGGTATTTAGTATGCCGTATGAGAAGCTGAAATGAGCATCTTTTGGGCCATGTTAACACGTGTCGGATTTGCCTATGACTTGTATTTGCAAGAGGATCCGTGGTAAGGGGCTGAGGCTGATGCTATGATTTTATGTGCTAGAAAATCTACATTCGATTAAGCCCAGTTCAATGGGAGGGGACTGATCCATGAGACACTAATTGATGACTTTTGGTATCTACAAAAGGAATGAACATGTTCTTCCTTCTCACAGATGTTTTTCCCCAGTGGGGTAGACATAAATCTGTGTGAATATTTTGTTTGCAAGTGCAAGCGAGTAGGGTACAAAGGTATTCGCTTGCATTGAATGTGGAATTTTAGCAAATCTGGCAAAGATTTTTGGGATCTGTGCCGAAATCCTTGTCAAATCTGTAATGTGTGAGCAATACCGTAAGGTGCAGAATCCAAGCCGAGACCCTTGTCAAATCTGTAATGTGTGAGCATGCCCTTAGGAGCAGAATCCACGCCGAAATCCTTGTCAAATCTGTAATGTGTGAGCATACCCTTAGGAGCAGAATCCATGCTGAAATCCTTGTCAAATCTGTAATGTGTGAGCATACCCTTAGGAGCAGAATCCATGCTGAAATCCTTGTCAAATCTGTAATGTGTGAGCATACCCTTAGGAGCAGAATCCACGCCGAAATCCTTGTCAAATCTGTAATGTGTGAGCATACCCTTAGGAGCAGAATCCACGCCGAAATCCTTGTCAAATCTGTAATGTGTGAGCATACCCTTAGGAGCAGAATCCATGCCGAAATCTTTGTCAAATCTGTAATGTGTGAGCATACCCATTGGTGCAGAATCCATGCCGAAATCCTTGTCAAATCTGTAATGTGTGAGCATACCCTTAGGAGCAGAATCCATGCCGAGACCCTTGTCAAATCTGGAATGTGTATATACCCTTGTAGTTGGTGACCTTTTGCAGCGTGCTCACATATTGTACAGGGCTTGTAGATGTAAAATGAAAGTTTCCATATTTTGATGCAGAATTCGTTAATTTCAAGTTAAAGTGTAACTGTCATTCTTTTTTTTTATTTTTATTTTTTATTTGTGTAATGTGTAGGGGCAGTGATACTGACCATTTTTCTAATATACTTTAATTACGGAAAATCCGAAATCATACATTTCTATTGGAAAAATAGCTCTAAAGTGGCCCACTTTGAGCCTTAGCAATGTTCTTCTGTCTTGCAAAAAATGGGCATGATCTATGCAATCCTATTCATTGCACTAGTGTCTGTGGTATCTTTTTATAGAGGCCGTAGTCTTAGGAAAACTGTTGATTTGTATGATTGGCGGTTATCATTTCCCCATGAACATTCTGCACCAAAAGTTTATGTAATTTGCATATAAGGACAGTCAAGCTTATCTCTGAAGACTAGAAAGGTCTTGGACAATAAATATTGATCTGATGCTGTAAGTAGGCATAATATTACTAGTGTATCCTGGTGAACTTGATGGGAACCATAGCCGAAAATCCATTGGCCACCTTCACACCTAAAAAGTTTGTTATCTGTTGATTGTCAACCAGTGTATATGTTCTGAAACATATTTTCAGTGATAACTTACAATTGTTGTCTTACTTCAGGCCTCAAGATTACTAATGAAGAGGACAGTGACAGTGAGAGTGGGAAAAGTGTATGCTCAGAGCAGACAGACAGCCGCCCAGCTTCCCCGCTTCTGGATGACATTAAAGGTACATTTTCTCTAAATATAATTTACCGTGTAGTCTAAACCAAATTATGTATGTGGAAGTCCTTGAAATATTGATCCTCAGTCTAAAGGATTGTGGTTAAAGGGGACAAGCCCTTTTAATGGGTTCTGAGAATGACGCTGTTTCACTGTATAGTTTTTCAGAATGAAGTTTTGGGAACGTTGCAGAGAGGTGTGGAAGAGAATATTTCCTGTGATAATCTTGTGTTAGAAATCAACTCTCTCAAGTAAGTTGGAATATGAATATTCACTTGACTGAAGGGTTTGTTCTGTTAAGTCAAGTTATCGCCTATCTACAGGATTGGGATTAAGTGTCTGATGAGCGGGGGTCCAACTTCTAGGGCCCCCGCCAATCAAAAGAACAGGTTCCCTTGCTCCCCGTTTGAATGTAACAGCAGACATGGGTGTGTATTCACTGCTCTGTTCAACTCTATAGAACTGAGTAGCACGGGCCTCCGTTTGCGTGATCGTGGGGGCCCCCAGTAGTCGGACTCCTGCCAGACACTTATCCTGTGGATAGGGGATAAGGGTACTTTCACACTAACATTTTTATTTTCCGGCATTGAGTTCCGTCCTAGGGGCTCGATACCGGAAAATAACTGATCAGTTTAAGGCTACTTTCACACTTGCGGAAGAGTGATCCGGCAAGCAGTTCTGTCGCCAGGACTGCCTCCCGGATCCGGCAAAACGTATGCTAACTGATGGCATTTGTAAGACTGATCAGGATCCTGATCAATCTTAAAAATGCCTGATTAGTCAGAAAACGGCATTGAAATGCCGGATCCGTCTTTCCAGTGTCATCCGGCCAAACGGATCCGGAATTTATTTTTTTCACCTTTTTTTTTCACAGACCGGAAGGACGTATCCGGCTTTCCGGTATTTTGAATGCCAGATCCGGCACTAATACATTCCTTTGGAAAAAAATGCTGGCATTCAGGCAAATCTTCAGTTTTTTTTGGCCGGAGATAAAACCATAGCATGCTGCGGTTTTATCTTTTGCCTGATCAGTCAAAAAGACTGAACTGAAAACATCCTGATGCATCCTGATCAGATTGCTCCCCATTCAGAATGCATGGGGATAAAACTGATCAGTTATTTTCCGGCATTGAGCCCTTTTGACGGAACTCGGTGCCATAAAAAGAAAAACGGTAGTGTGAAAGTACCCTTATCCTAATGCATTCTGAATGGAGAGCAATCCGTTTTGACTTCTTAGGACGCAGATAATACCGCAGCATGCTGCGGTTTTATCTCCGTCCAAAATTCCAGAACACTTGCAGGATTGCCAGATTTTCCCGTTGAAATGCATTAATGCTGGATCTGGCCCCGAGTGTTCGGGCAAAACGCATCCGTTTTTGCGGTCTACGCATGCTCGGACCGCAAAAAATGTGGAGAAAAAAAAATGCCGGATCCCTTTTTCCAGAGAGACGGATCCGGCATTACAATGCATTTGTTGGACGGATCAGGATCCTGATCCGTCTGACAAATTCCATCAGTTTGCATGCGTTTTGACGGATCCAGCAGGCAGTTCCAGCAACGGAACTGCCTGCCGGAATCCTCTGCCGCAAGTGTGAAAGTACCCTAACTTAATGGGACAACCCCTTTATGAAATCGTTCTGTTTATTGGGTCATTGGAATAATTGTGGTTTCATCAAATGAGAGGGAATGGAATTTGTAGATCTGAAATGTTCCTCTTTCTTACAGATATGCCTATAACATCTCACTCGTGGAAGTGATGCAAATTTTGTGCAAAGTGGTCCTGGAATTCCCATTGCAGCAACTGAATGGAGTGCTGGATGTGAATCCTTACTGTAATGTGGTACTACCTGTGAGTGTTGCTTTTCTTTAAAGGTTGCAAATTATGTCTAAAAACTAGGAAATAATCTAAAAATATCTGGCTTTCTTGGGTGACAACCACCATGGCTCTAGTACAGTTGTCACTTAGCTTTCTCAGATTCTGAAATTGTGAATCTTTGAAGCCATGCATTTCTATATACTTTAAAGGGAGTCTGTCACCTACCTGACCGGTTTTAAACAGGTGACATTGTTCAGTGGGGCACAAAGACATGACACAGATGTTACCCGAGTTTAGTTCTTCAGATGCTTCAATTCGCCCAAAAAGTCGTTTTTATCATATGCTAATGAGCGGTCGCAAGTGCCCAGGGGCGGAGAATTTTCTGAAAGTGCCCAATTTCCCCTGCCTCACTCGCGCCTAAATCCGCCCCTCAGTAAGCTCAGGCCAGCCCTGTGGCTCTGTGACATCATATTTCCCCATAGGCTGTTCGCGCATCACTGCCGGGCCCGGCCATGCGCAGTGTTCTGCCCACTGTGGGCAGTGGGACAGGGATATGGAGTGTGCATGCACCAGTTACTGGCGTGAAATTGGCACATGCGCACTGCATATCTCTGTGCCTTTGACCACAGTGGGCAGAACAGTGAGCATGCCAGGGCCCGGCAGTGATGCGCGAACAGCCTATGGGGAAATATGATGTCACAGAGCCACAGGGCTGGCCTGAGCTTACTGGGGGCGGAGTTAGGCGCGAGTGAGGCGGGGGAACTTTCAGAGTTTTGCGACGGCTCATTAGCATATGATAAAAACAACTTTTTGGGCGATTTTGAAGCATCTGAAGAACTAAACACGGGTAACATCTGTCTCATGTCTTTGTGCCCCACTGAACAATGTGATCTGTTTGAAACCGATCAGGTAGGTGACAGACTCCCTTTAACCCCACATCACTGAGTAGCAAAAATGCTAGCCAGTGCTTAAAAATGCACCGAAACTTTCCGCCCCTTGTATATGTAACATTTGCAAGACCTTAAAAATTAAAAGGATATAACATACTGTACATTCCAGTGAGTGCATGAAGATCTTCATACTGTTCATCTAGATACATTTTCTGTTTATCCAGCTCCTAAAAAGATGGACCCCGGTTTTCAAGAACTACATAAAGCGTGCATCTGACCACTTATGCTGTCTTAGTGCTATGGAAGAATTCTTTTTGGATCATGAACCTCTTTGGGCAGCAACTGCAAAGGTAACAAAGTAGCCAAGTCAATAAATAGACTCACATGTGCGTTGCTGAATAATCACATTTACTAAAACATAAAGGGGACATTTGTCAAATCAGATATGTTAGTTTTGTGGCGTAAATATGTTGCGAGTGATGTCGATTGCAGAGTTTCAATCCATTGTTTTGCAACATTTGGTGGTGGTCACTATTCACTTCATGTGTCCCATTCTGGAGATGGGTGTGAATCCCCTGACATTGATGGCATATTTATTGATGGAATATACCTTTAACCCCTTCACAACATCTGCCGTACATGTACAGCGCATATCGGGTCTTTAAAGATTACGCCCGTTTAGGAGTGGAGCGAGCGCCATAGCAGCCGGGTGCCTGGTACCACGGACATTAATATCCTAAGATGAGCATTTGACCACAGTGTTTGAGGAGGCTAAAACTCTGGACCGGGGAAAGCGCCCTGCTCTAATAATGAGCCTGAGCCTGTACTAGGCTTCCAGACTTATTAGTATATCCCAGTTCAGGGCAGCAGGTGGCAGCACTTAACTGGAATATTGTTTCTGTACAGAATAATGGTCCATCTGATGATTACAAGTTGTGGTTCATTTGGGGACCTAACAAAAAATAAAATAAAATCGCCCCCTTTCCCCCCAAATCAAAATAAATAAACAAAAACAAAATAACATCATGGGCATCACCAATGTGCAAAAACACCTGTACTATTAAAATATGAAAAACGTTACTCCTTGTGCATTCCTTTTCCATTCCGCAAAAAAATAGAACATGTCCTATTAGGGCTCATGCACACGACCATATGTATTTTGCGGTCCGCAAAAAATGCGGATGAGGAACGGAACAGCTGGCCCTTCATAGAACAGTACTATGCTTGTCTGTAAAGCGCACAATAATGGGACATGTTCTATTTTTTTGCGGAACGGAAATGCGGACTATGGAAACGGAATGCACACGGAGTAACTTGCGGGTTTTTTTGTGGACCCATTGAACTGAATGGTTCCGCATATGATCCGCAAAAAAAAATGGAACCGACACAGAAAGAAAATACGTTTGTGTGCATGAGGTCTTATTGTCCGTATTACGGATAAGGATAGTACTGTTCTATTAGGGGCCAGCTGTTCAGTTCCGCAAAATACGGAATGCACACGACGTCATCCATATTTTTTGCGGACTGCATTTTTTGCACTTGTTTTTACAATAAATCTTTGTTCCTTTCTTCACTTGGAAGGCTGGCTCTTCAGTTACTATATTTTGTGGTGGCATGCACAGAAGTAATAGTGACAAAAATTGTTTTTCTGTATAAACAATGAACAGTAAGGCTCCATTCACACATCCGCAATTCCATTCCGCATTTTGCGGAACGGAATTGCGGACCCATATATTTCTATGAGGCCGCACGATGTGCGGCCCCGATCCAGAATTGCCGACCCGGACTTCTGGGTCTGCAATTCAGATCCTGAAAAAAATAGAACATGTCCTATTCTTGTCCGCAATAGCGGACAAGAATAGGCATATTCTCTTAGTGCCGGCAATGTGTGGTCCGCAAAATGCGGAACGCACATTGCCGCTGTCCGTGTTTTGTGGATCCGCAAAACACACACTGAAGAACAGTTTTGGATGCCCATAGAGGACTGCGGTCAGGAATTGGCAGATATCCATACTCACAGGCCCACACTAGTCATGTCTGGTGACATGTTACTGAAACATGTCCAATCTCATCCTGGATTTCCCCTTAAAATGATGGTGAAAATTGACATGTAAAAAGTGATATTAAAAAGGTAACGTTGCTCTTAATGTTCCTCTTTCTCCACAGGTTCTAATGGGATTTTACCAGCAGGATGTGCTAGCAGAGGAGATGATTCTCCGATGGTTTTCACAAGCAGAAATAACTGAAAAGGGACGGCAGCTACGTAAGAAACAAGCAGTAAGTTTATGGTTTCCGTAAAGCACTTGTCAATTATATTGTAATTTGTATATTGCCTTATCTTTTTGACACTGTACAATGTGGTTGAGAACTTGCGTGTACAAATAGGATAAATGTACAGTCTAAAGATTGAAGCTAGAAAAACCCACCAGTTTTGCCGAGACCAGCCGACTATCTAATGTGTATGGTAGTGTACCAACTCGCCTTTAGCGGCAAATGTCGGGGAAAGATCGAGCATGTTGGGTTTCAGCATAAGCCGTCCTTTGTTCTCATGGGAGATAATTGCCTTCCAGATGAAAAACCAGCAAAAGCTCAACCAAGCTGGGCAACCTTCCAGAAATATGGGGGAGTTGGGTTTGTTCAACCGCTATCCAATGTGTATGGCTGCCTTAAAGGGATTCTCCAGGACTAGTTAGGATAGATCATGAATATCAGATGGACAGGGTCTTATCCTCCATCACTTGAATTGGAGCAGCATTGCAGTAACAGAGCTGTGTAGATCCAGTGCCTGGTTCTGGTGCCAGCGTTTGTGAAAACAGCTGATGGGCAAACCCCTGCCAAAAATAATAAGTTCTGGAAAGCCCCTTTAAAGGGATTGGAGATGGATACAAGGAGGAGGGGGTAGTGCAAACATCATATAGGCTTGGCTGTGGTGGTACTGAAATTAAGGTTCTTGCAGATTATATTCACTTTTATATTTGTTAATGCAGCTTCAGAAGTTTATACAGTGGCTGGAGGAAGCCGAGGAGGAATCTTCAGATGATGAGTGATATGGAGAGTAACCGTACGTCCTACTCAAATCTCATATGTTTTTGTTGGCTAGTCACCACTATGAGCAACCGGAATGCGAAGAGCTGCTTTGAGCGCAGGGGACAATTTTATTTACTCCAGGGCCTCTGTGCCACAAAATGCAAATACGCCATTGAGCTGCCAAGGATTATTAAGACTGACTCTTCCACGTGAGCATTAGTACCATCAGGGTAAAGATCATCCGCAGGTTTGCATAGTTCTTTTGTACTGCTGCCTCTGGACTTATTTTAACACAGCCGTCTCTTAAACATACGATTTTGTATTCTCTCTCACATCTCATTTACAAACATCTGAAATGTTGGTTCGGTGTCTCTGATGACCCATCTGTGATCGTGGATCTAGGGTGCTCTGTGCCGATACCAACCTTCAAGGGACTAAAATCTGATGTGTTTGAGTGCAAATATTTATTTGGAAAAACAAATAAAGACTATATGGATTGTGACTGTTTTTGGATCTTTTGTTTCCACTTGTATAGTTTTTATGTGAATTTTAATGTATTTATTTGCCAGAAAATTTGTTTTTTAGTAGTTCAACGTGTATGAAAAATGTATTATAAAATACTATAGTAAAAGAAGCGATCTGTCATCCAGCAACGACCTTCACTCTGAACACACAATGTGGTCCGAGAGGATGGGAAATGCTGAATCCTTCTTTCTCCAATGGGTAGCAGCCCTTTTGTTCATACACATCTGATAATAGGTAGGCTTGTTAATCGATAACCTAAAAAGCTTCTCCAAGATGATTCGAAATCTCTGACAAGCCCCCGAACAATGCCCAAAAAACTGGGAACCTGTCGCCATAAAAATGCTATGTAATTTGCCAACAGGGGGAGCTGGATAGACTGATATATAGTTTTGAGGTAAAACATGCAATATACAGTCAGGCCCATAAATATTGGGGACATCGACACAATTCTAACATTTTTTTGCTCTATACACCACCACAATGGATTTGAAATGAAACGAACAAGATGTGCTTTAACTGCAGACTGTCAGCTGTAATTTGAGGGTATTTACATCCAAATCGGGTGAACGGTTTAGGAATTACAACAGTTTGCAAATGGGACAGAAGAATAATCATAAATCAAACTTTCACTTTCTAATACTTGGTTGCAAATCCTTACAGCCTGAAGTCTGGAACGCATAGACATCACCAGACGCTGGGTTTCATCCCTGGTGATGCTCTGCCAGGTCTACTGGAACTGTCTTCAGTTCCTGCTTGTTCTTGGGGCATTTTCCCTTCAGTTTTGTCTTTAGCAAGTGAAATTCATGCTCAATCGGATTCAGGTCAGGGGATGGACTTGGCCATTGCATAACATTCCACTTCTTTCCCTTAAACTCTTTGGTTGCTTTTGCAGTATGCTTTGGGTCATTGTCCATCTGCACTGTGAAGCGCTGTCCAATGAGTTCTGAAGCATTTGGCTGAATATGAGCAGATAATATTGCCCGAAACACTTCAGAATTCATCCTGCTGCTTTTGTCAACAGTCACATCATCAATAAATACAAGAGAACCAGTTAGATTTCAGTCATCATTTACGCCACTGATGACTTTTAGAATGATACATTTCCTCCAATATGTTACTAGTAACTAGTGTTATCTTTGTGCCGTTTTTCCCCGTAGAGAAGGTGATGTGAAACCGCCAGTGATGTGAAAGGCTCTAACAAGCCAGAAAGGTAAAAAAAAAAAAAGCCACCTAATGAACGCTAGTACAAAAAAAAATGCTTGCGTGTCCTGTGTTTTATATTTCCCACATACTTTCAGTATGTCCGGAGCTTTTTTTTTTTTTTTTTACTAAAACGCAGGTATTCCAGATGAGGCGTTACATCTATAGTACGAACACAAAAAAGCACCCGTATTAAAGCTAGCTGTCCCAATTCCATATTTTCAGAAATCTTCAAAAGTAAGGGAGATCTCCTGTATTCTCAGTAAAGGCAGTTACCACTAGGGGGCGCTTGCCACCTATGCATGTATGTATATTGCTCTTATTGATGTAAATGGGAGCTGTATTGCTATGTAAGCATGGAGCTCCCCTGGAAATGGCTGCATGCAGCTATAAGGCCCCTTTCACTCGAGCGTGACGGATTAGGTCCGGATGCATTCAGTAAAACTCGCACCATTTTGCAAGCAAGTTCAGTCCGTTTTATCTGCAATTGCGTTGTTTTTTTCCGTGCGAGTGCAATGCGGTTTTCACACGCGTGATAAAAAACTGAAGGTTTACAAACAACTTCTCCGAGCAACCATCAGTGAAAAACGCATCGCATCTGCACTTGCTTCTGGATGCAATGCGTTTGTCACTAAAGCCCCATTCATTTCTATGGGGCCAGGGCTGCGTGAAAAACGCAGAATATAGAACTTGCTGCATTGTTGACGCAACGCAGAACTGATGCGTGAAGAAAAAACGTTCATGTACACAGACCCATTGAAATGAATGGGTCAGGATTCAGTGTGGGTGCTATGCGTTCATATCACGTATTGCACCCGCACGGAAAACTCGCTCGTGTGATAGGGGCTTAAGATGTGTTGTGCTTCAGCATGTCCTCCACACCCGATTGGCTGAGAGGCACTGCGTGGTCACAGTTGGGACTCCTTTTGCCATGGAAGTGCTGTGGTCACAACCTTATGATGCCTGTCTGATACAGCTACACCCCTTGGTGCTCAGTACATCCCCCTCCCCTTTGATTGACAGGGCTAAAAGCCTAGTCTATTTGTGCCTGTGCTGTGACTCCCAAATAATCATTGGTGGTCCAGCGTTAATATGTTACATCCAGTCTTTGGTTTCAGTGTGTTTTATCAAAATAATGCATTCCTCAAGGAATGTATGCCATCATGGGCAGACTGGCCATAAAACCTACAGGGATATTTCCCAGACGGCAACCAGCCAGGTAGATAAAGATCTGATGCTGTCAGCATTACAGAGGTTGTCCCTCGAAACATATTCTAGAGTTTTCAACCCAGCACCTGGATCTGAATACTTTTTATAAATGCATGTAATTAAACATTTAGTATAGTCACTGAGCTATAAAATAAAATGTATCTATATAGCACCACCTGCTGTCTGTTTTTTCTTATTTCTTTGTCCGTCTTATTGAGAAGGTCGCACATGCTCAGTATAATTTTCCAACTGCCACCTGAGCTGTGATGGGGAGAGAGCAGCAGCAGAAAGGAAACTCCCTTAACCCCTTAAGGACTCAGCCCTATTTCACCTTAAGGACTTGGCCATTTTTTGCAAATCTGACCAGTGTCCCTTTAAGTGCTCATAACTTTAAAACACTTTGACTTATCCAGGCCATTCTGAGATTGTTTTTCCGTCACATATTGTACTTCATGACACTGGTAAAATGAAGTCAAAAAAATTATTTTTTTTGCATTAAATACCTAATTTACAAAAAATTTGGAAAAATTTGCAAATTTCAAAGTTTCAGTTTCTCTACTTCTGTAATACATAGTAATACCCCCAAAAATTGTGATGACTTTACATTCCCCATATGTCTACTTCAGGTTGGAATTATTTTGGGAATGATATTTTATTTTTTGGGGATGTTACAAGGTTTAGAACTTTAGAAGCAAATATTGAAATCTTTCAGAAATTTACAAAAACCCAATTTTTAGGGACCACTACAGCTCTGAAGTCACTTTGCGAGGCTTACATAATAGAAACCACCCAAAAATGACCCCATTCTATAAACTACACCTCTCAAGGTATTCAAAACTGATTTTACAAACTTTGTTAACCCTTTAGGTGTTGCACAAGAGTTATTGGCAAATGGGGATGAAATTTGAGAATTTCATTTTTTTGCCTAATTTTCCATTTTAACCCATTTTTTCCACTAACAAAGCAAGGGTTAACAGCCAAACAAGACTGTATCTTTATTGCCCTGACTCTGCCGTTTACAGAAACACCCCATATGTGGCCGTAAACTACTGTACGGCCACACAGCGGGGCGTAGAGTGAAAGGTACGCCGTATGGTTTTTGGAAGCCAGATTTTGCTGGACTGTTTTTTTGACCCCATGTCCCATTTGAAGCCCCCTGATGCACCCCTAGAGTAGAAACTCCATAAAAGTGACCCCATCTAAGAAACTACACCCCTCAAGGTATTCAAAACTGATTTTAAAAACTTTGTAAAACCTTTAGGTGTTGCACAAGATATAATGGAAAATAGAGATAAAATTTCAATTCAATTTTTGGCAGATTTTCCATTTTAATATCTTTTTTCAAGTAACAAAGCAAGGGTTAACAGCCAAACAAAACTCATTATTTATGGCCCTAATTCTGTAGTTTACAGAAACACCCCATATGTGGTCGTAAACTGCTGTACGGGCACACGGCAGGGTGCAGAAGGAAAGGAATGCCATACGGTTTTTGGAAGGCAGATTTTGCTGGACTGTTTTTTTTTTTTTTACACCATCTCCCATTTGAAGCCCCCCTGATGCACCCCTAGAGTAGAAACTCCAAAAAAGTGACCCCATTATAGAAACTACGGGATAAGGTGGCAGTTTTCTTGGTACTAGTTTAGGGTACATATGATTTTTGGTTGCTCTATATTACACTTTTTGTGCGGCAAGGTAACAAGAAATAGCTTTTTTGGCACCGTTTTTTTTTATTTACAACATTCATCTGAAAGGTTAGATCATGTGGTAATTTTATAGAGCAGGTTGTCACGGACACGGCGATACCTAATATGTATACTTTTTTTTTTTTATTTATGTAAGTTTTACACAATGATTTCATTGTTAAAACAAAAAAAGTTTTAGTGTCTCCATAGTCTAAGAGCCATAGTTTTTTCAGTTTTTGGGCGATTATCTTATGTAGGGTCTCATTTTTTGCGGGATGAGATGGCTGTTTTATTGGCACTATTTTGGGGTGCATATGACTTTTTGATCGCTTGCTATTGCACTTTTTGTGACGTAAGATGACAAAAAATTGCATTTTTTAAACCGTTTTTATTTTAATTTTTTTTACGGTGGTCACCTGAGGGGTTAACTGATGTGATATTTTTATAGAGCCGGTCGATACGGACACGGCGATACCTAATATGTATACTTTTTTTTATTTATGTAAGTTTTACACAATGATTTAATTTTTTAAACAAATAAAATGATGTTTTAGTGTTTCCATAGTCTAAGAGCCATAGTTTTTTCAGTTTTTGGGCGATAATCTTGGGTAGGGTCTCATTTTTTGCGGGATGAGATGCCGGTTTGATTGGCACTATTTTGGCGTACATGCGACTTTTTTGATCACTTTTATTACCTTTTTTGGGAAGTAAGGTGGGCAAAATTAAAATTTTCTCCGTTTTTATTTTTTGATTTTTATGGCGTTCACCGTGCGGGGAAAGTAACATGACCATTTTATAGATCAGGTCGTTACGGACGCGGCGATACCAAACATGTGTAGGGAATTTTATTTTTTTCATTTTTAATTAGTGATAAATGTGTTTTTGATTTTCACATTTTTTTCACTTTTTCTTACCTTTTTTTTGGACCCAGACCCACTTGGTTCTTGAAGATCCAGTGGGTCTGGTGTCTGCATAATACAGTACAGAACCTATATAGGTTTCTGTACTGTATTTTACTTACACTATGCTTTCAGCATAGATCTGTTCAGCACCATGGACAGCAGGACGCCTGAGCAGGCGTCCTGTTGCCATGGGAACCTTCCCCGTCTGCCACAACTTCGCAGACGGGGAAGGGTAAGGACTGGGGCTTCGGGGGGCTGTCTGGGGGCTCTCTCCCTCTCCCATCAGGGGGCTGCAAAGGCACAGCAGCCCCCCGATGGAAGAGGGAGGGAGCCGCATCTTACTGTTAACTCTTTCCATACAGCGGTCCGTACGGACCGCTGTATGGAAAGGGTTAAACGGCTGACATCCATTCACAGATGTCAGCCGTTTATACCAGGGTGCCAGCAATGTGCTGGCACCCTGGTATACCCACTAGAAGCCAACGATTATTCGGTGGGAGGCGGGCGGGGGATCGCGATCCCACCTCCCGCACCGCCCACACCGCCAGCAACACCCCCCCCTGCACCTCCCACCAGGCTAAAATCATGCAGACCGCGGCGATCAGAAACAGCAGAAATAGCAACAAACCGCAGGTCTGAATTGACCTGCGGTTTGCTGCGATCGCCGATACGGGGGGGTCATATGACCCCCCCAGGCGTTGTGACAGGATGCCGGCTGAATGATTTCAGCCGGCATCCTGTGCGGATTAACCCCTGGGGCGCCACAATCTCAATTTAAACTCATGACGTACCGGTACGTCATGGGTCCTTAAGGACTCGGGATCCATGCCGTACCGGTACGTCATGGGTCCCTAAGGGGTTAAAGGGGTGGTCTGAGTTATTTTTTTGTGTCCTTTGTATGTTTCTAATTAGGCAATGAACTTACTTTATCTCCAGTGGCTGGTTTTTCAGATTTCACTGATAGTCACATGACCTGTGATGTCAGCTTCTCTCCCTGCTCTGATGATTTGTGCACAAGCCTGACAGAGCAGATATGTGTCTGTACACAAGATGTCACTGTGCTGGCTAGTCCCCCTGCACTGCTGTCTGCCCTTCTCCCTGAATTCTTCAGGAAGCTTTAACCCCTTCTGCGGCACACTCTCAGGGCTGGAGGCTTTGCTGAGTAGCTGCAGGCAGTTAAGAGACACAGGATCCAGAAATGACAGACTGGAGGAGTTCTGCAGAGCATTGCACAAGAACAGGTAGGGAGAAGATCCTGTGTGTATCAGCAGTGTAATTGTACAGCTGGGGCTTGTAGTCCTACCGATACGACATGGTGCTGAGTCCCCCAGCAGGCAGACATGTTACTCTGGGCAGCTCTTGTATTCACTCCCTTTTCAGAGCAGGAGGAGGGGCAGAGATTGTTATTGCAGGTATACAAAGGGCCAGAAGAGAAGATTAGAATTTATTTTATTTTTTTGCCCAAAACTTGCGTGGCTTATTTATATATTGCTGACCATCAGATTTACAGCGCATATTTCTGCCCCGTCTTCTGTCAATTTAGACCCGCCTACAACATGGGGCCACTTTTTTTTTTTTTAAATCCCGGGGCCACTTTAAGTTCCCAGTGCGCTCCTATATGCTATCATTGCTGGCAGTGGAGTCTCTTCAGAAGAGAGCGAGTGCTGTACAGGGCGGAGAGAATACTTACCTTTCCATCCTGCCAGCAGCTGTGCTCCTCTGCTGTGTGTGAAGTGGCTGGCGTCTTCCGTCCATCCAGAAGTGGCTTCACAGACAGCAGAGTGCTAGGGGGATGGAAAGTTTGCTAAAACACAGACACCAATGACTGTTTTTACACCATAAATAACGCTGAACCACAATAGTTATCAGTGAGCCATAGCACAGGAACCATTAGACACGAGTCTCTAGCCCTGTCCATCAGAGGGGAGGGTGGAGTGTACTGAGCCATGGGGGACGTGGCTGTAGCTGTGCTGGCTCTGCGGTGCTCCAACTGCCTAATTTGCATAAATATAAAGGTCCACTTATCACCTCAGCGGTGCAAGCTAAAAATAAATGTATTGTTTTAATTAGCATGATCAACCCTACTAGGCAATATGCCTGGTTTAGTAAGGTTGATCATGTTGACAGGTTCTATAAATGTCCGATAGGTGGGATCCACTCCTTTTTCCGGAACGGCATCCCAGCATGCGCAGCTCCCTCTATTCATTTTAAGTGGAGTAAGAGATCACTGGACATTAACCCATAACACAGTCCCTTGAAGAACTGACACCCGAGGTGCGGGGAAACAAGTCGAGAGACGTGTTGTCATTTCAGGTTGTTACCTATATTTTGGGTAAACTAACCAGTATTGTACTATGAGACTTTTGATGTGATCTAAGAAACATTGACATACTTGATTAACCACTTCAGCCCCGCTAGCTGAAACCCCCTTCATGACCAGAGCACTTTTTACACTTCGGCACTACACTCCTTTCACCGTTTATCGCTCGGTCATGCAACTTACCACCCAAATGAATTTTACCTCCTTTTCTTCTCACTAATGGAGCTTTCATTTGGTGGTATTTTATTGCTGCTGGCATTTTTACTTTTTTGTTATTAATCGAAATGTAACGATTTTTTTGCAAAAAAATGACATTTTTCACTTTCAGCTGTAAAATTTTGCAAAAAAAACGACATCCATATATACATTTTTCACTAAATTTATAGTTCTACATGTCTTTGATAAAAAAAAATGGTTTGGGTAAAAGTTATAGCGTTTACAAACTATGGTACAAAAATGTGAATTTCCGCTTTTTGAAGCAGCTCTGACTTTCTGAGCACCTGTCATGATTCCTGAGGTTCTACAATGCCCAAACAGTAGAAAACCCCCACAAATTACCCCATTTCGGAAAGTAGACACCCTAATGTATTCGCTGATGGGCATAGTGAGTTCATAGAACTTTTTATTTTTTGTCACAAGTTAGCGGAAAATGATGATGATTTTTTATTTTTATTTTTTTCTTACAAAGTCTCATATTCCACTAACTTGCGACAAAAAATAAAAAATTCTAGGAACTCGCCATGCCCCTCACGGAATACCTTGGGGTGTCTTCTTTCCAAAATGGGGTCACTTGTGGCGTAGCTATACTGCCCTGGCAATTTAGGGGCCCAAATGTGTGAGAAGAACTTTGCAATCGAAATGTGTAAAAAAAATGACCGGTGAAATCCGAAAGGTGCACTTTGGAATATGTGCCCCTTTGCCCACCTTG
The DNA here is from genome assembly GCF_014858855.1 of Bufo gargarizans. NCBI lineage: Eukaryota > Metazoa > Chordata > Amphibia > Anura > Bufonidae > Bufo > Bufo gargarizans. The sequence continues at coordinate 215,564,374 of NC_058083.1, forward strand.
GCTGCAAAAAAGTGTCACACATCTGGTATCGCCGTACTCAGGAGAAGTTGGGGAATGTGTTTTGGGGTGTCATTTTACATATACCCATGCTGGGTGAGAGAAATATCTTGGCAAAAGACAACTTTTCCAATTTTTTTATACAAAGTTGGCATTTGACCAAGATATTTTTCTCACCCAGCATGGGTATATGTAAAATGACACCCCAAAACACATTGCCCAACTTCTCCTGAGTACGGCGATACCAGATGTGTGACACTTTTTTGCAGCCAAGGTGGGCAAAGGGGCACATATTCCAAAGTGCACCTTTCGGATTTCGCAGGCCATTTTTTACACATTTTGATTGCAAGGTACTTCTTACACATTTGGGCCCCTAAATTGCCAGGGCAGTATAACTACGCCACAAGTGACCCCATTTTGGAAAGAAGACACCCCAAGGTATTCCGTGAGGGGCATGGCGAGTTCCTAGAATTTTTTTTTTTTTGTCGCAAGTTAGTGGAATATGAGACTTTGTAAGGAAAAAAGAAAAATCATCATTTTCCGCTAACTTGTGACAAAAAATAAAAAATTCTAGGAACTCGCCGTGCCCCTCACGGAATACCTTGGGGTGTCTTCTTTCCAAAATGGGGTCACTTGTGGCGTAGTTATACTGCCCTGGCAATTTAGGGGCCCAAATGTGTGAGAAGTACCTTGCAATCAAAATGTGTAAAAAATGGCCTGCGAAATCCGAAAGGTGCACTTTGGAATATGTGCCCCTTTGCCCACCTTGGCTGCAAAAAAGTGTCACACATCTGGTATCGCCGTACTCAGGAGAAGTTGGGGAATGTGTTTTGGGGTGTCATTTTACATATACCCATGCTGGGTGAGAGAAATATCTTGGCAAAAGATAACTTTTCCCATTTTTTTTTATACAAAGTTGGCATTTGACCAAGATATTTTTCTCACCCAGCATGGGTATATGTAAAATGACACCCCAAAACACATTGCCCAACTTCTCCTGAGTACGGCGATACCAGATGTGTGACACTTTTTTGCAGCCTAGATGCGCAAAGGGGCCCAAATTCCTTTTAGGAGGGCATTTTTAGACATTTGGATCCCAGACTTCTTCTCACACTTTCGGGCCCCTAAAAAGCCAGGGCAGTATAAATACCCCACATGTAACCCCACTTTGGAAAGAAGACACCCCAAGGTATTCAAGAGGGGCATGGCGAGTTCATAGAAATTTTTATTTTTTTGCATAAATTAGCGGATATTGTTTTTTTTTGTTTTTTTCTCACAAAGTCTCACTTTCCGCTAACTTAGGACAAAAATTTCAATCTTTCATGGACTCAATATGCCCCTCACGGAATACCTTGGGGTGTCTTCTTTCCGAAATGGGGTCACATGTGGGGTATTTATACTGCCCTGGCTTTTTAGGGGCCCTAAAGCGTGAGAAGAAGTCTGGAATATAAATGTCTAAAAATGTTTACGCATTTGGATTCCGTGAGGGGTATGGCGAGTTCATGTGAGATTTAATTTTTTGACACAAGTTAGTGGAATATGAGACTTTGTAAGAAAAAACAAACAAAAAATTTCCGCTAACTTGTGCCAAAAAAAATGTCTGAGTGGAGCCTTACAGGGGGGTGATCAATGACAGGGGGGTGATCACCCATATAGACTCCCTGATCACCCCCCTGTCATTGATCACCCCCCTGGTAAGGCTCCATTCAGACGTCCGTATAATTTTTACGGATCCATGGATCGGATCCGCAAAACACATGCGGACGTCTGAATGGAGCCTTACAGGTGGGTTATCAATGACAGGGGGTGATCAGGGTGATCACCCCCCTGTCACTGATCACCCCCCCCTGTAAGGCTCCATTCAGACGTCCGCATGATTTTTACGGATACATGGATCGGATCCACAAAACACATGCGGACGTCTGAATGGAGCCTTACAGGGGGGTTATCAATGACAGGGGGTGATCAGGGTGATCACCCCCCTGTCACTGATCACCCCCCCTGTAAGGCTCCATTCAGACGTCCGCATGATTTTTACGGATCCATGGATCGGATCCACAAAACACATGCGGACGTCTGAATGGAGCCTTATAGGGGGGTGATCAATGACAGGGGGGTGATCAGGGAGTGTATATGGGTGATCACCCGCCTGTCATTGATCACCCCCTGTAAGGCTCCATTCAGACGTCCGCATGTGTTTTGCGGATCCGATCCATGGATCCGTAAAAATCATGCGGACGTCTGAATGGAACCTTACAGGGGGGTGATCAATGACAGGGGGTGATCAGGGAGTGTATATGGGTGATCACCCGCCTGTCATTGATCACCCCCCTGTAAGGCTCCATTCAGACGTCCGCATGATTTTTACGGATACATGGATCGGATCCACAAAACACATGCGGACGTCTGAATGGAGCCTTACAGGGGGGTGATCAATGACAGGGGGGTGATCACCCTGATCACCCCCTGTCATTGATAACCCCCCTGTAAGGCTCCATTCAGACGTCCGCATGTGTTTTGTGGATCCGATCCATGTATCCGTAAAAATCATGCGGACGTCTGAATGGAGCCTTACAGGGGGGGTGATCAGTGACAGGGGGGTGATCACCCTGATCACCCCCTGTCATTGATCACCCCCCTGTAAGGCTCCATTCAGACGTCCGCATGATTTTTACGGATCCATGGATACATGGATCGGATCCACAAAACACATGCGGACGTCTGAATGGAGCCTTACAGGGGGGTGATCAATGACAGGGGGGTGATCAGGGAGTGTATATGGGTGATCACCCGCCTGTCATTGATCACCCCCTGTAAGGCTCCATTCAGACGTCCGTATGTGTTTTGCGGATCCGATCCATGTATCCATGGATCCGTAAAAATCATGCGGACGTCTGAATGGAGCCTTACAGGGGGGTGATCAATGACAGGGGGTGATCAGGGAGTGTATATGGGTGATCACCCGCCTGTCATTGATCACCCCCCTGTAAGGCTCCATTCAGACGTCCATATGCGTTTTGCGGATCCGATCCATGTATCCGTGGATCCGTAAAAATCATACGGACGTCTGAACGGAGCCTGACAGGGGGGTGATCAATGACAGGGGGGTGATCAATGACAGGGCGGTGATCAATGACAGGGGGGTGATCAGGGAGTTTATATGGGGTGATCATGGGTGATCAGGGGTTTATAAGGGGTTAATAAGTGACCGGGGGGGGGGGGTGTAGTGTAGTGTGGTGTTTGGTGCGACTGTACTGAGCTACCTGAGTCCTCTGGTGGTCGATCCTAACAAAAGGGACCACCAGAGGACCAGGTAGGAGGTATATTAGACGCTGTTATGAAAACAGCGTCTAATATACCTGTTAGGGGTTAAAAAAATTCGGATCTCCAGCCTGCCAGCGAGCGATCGCCGCTGGCAGGCTGGAGATCCACTCGCTTACCTTCCGTTCCTGTGAGCGCGCGCGCCTGTGTGCGCGCGTTCACAGGAAATCCCGGCCCTCGCGAGATGACGCCTATATGCGTGACTGTGCGCAGGGCTGCCGCCTCCGGACCGCACATCTGCGTTAGGAGGTCCGGAGGCGGTTAAGATCTATTGACGTATTTGATCTGTCTGGTGGTGGTGGTATCTATCCCTGGTCAGGGCATTCCAGAGCTTATAGGAGGTTCCTACCATGGGATCGCCTCTACTGGGGTGTCCATTCCGTTTTGTCGGTGGGGCAGTGATGAGGGCGAGTTATTTTCCCTTTTCTATAGTATCAGAGCCTCTTAGCCAATTCACTAATTGTGGGGTAATTTTCCACGCAACAAAAACAAAAAACTTTGTCTGCTACTAGGCATTTGTCCTAATACTAAATCCAGTGTGCGAATTACAAATCCGAAGTCAGAATTGTTGTAACACGTCACGAAATTTTGCTATACATAAGTATGCCTAAATGAATTAAGCGCTTGGAAAGCATAGAATAATTTTGAACAGAATGAGTTTTATTCCAACAATTACCTGATCTACATCAAAGTTTGCGTAGTAAACAGTGTATGAAAATGTAATGGAATAACAACATTTCTAAAAGTCTTGTTTTTCAGTTTAAAAGTCTAACTTGAGCAATACTGCTAAAAGTTCTTCAGGCCTCTGCTTTTGCATTTGTGAACGGTCATATTTTCCCATTTCAAAAACCAGCAGTAGTCCCCCATCATGTTGGGATTCCAGCGGCCTTGATGCCTGTTCTCCATTGTAGGAATATCTTTATGGAACCGCTCTCCATGTTCGTTACGTACATGTCCCAAATTGGGTGGGAAAAAGTAAAGATGGGAATGTAAGAAATGCATTTTCAATGACATTCGGCAGCCAAGTTGTTCATATGCTGTAAGGATGTTGTCTACTAATGCAGCATAGTTTGCAGCTCGTCTGTTCCCAAGGAAGTTCTGCACTACTAGCACAAATGCATCCCAAGCTGCAAGACGCCCTCGCTTTGTCAGATTCTTGCGCTGATCATAAGTAGTGTATTCGCCACATATGAAGCAGAAGTTGTCTGGATCATTAACACATTTGCGTTTATCTATCTTAAGTTTTAAAACTGATAGCACTATAACAGATCACTTTATCAAAATCTGTCCAGCTTGCCTTATATACTTATTGCTGACATCAGCCTTAGTGTGTCCGGACAGGTCTGGGCATGTCCATTGGAATATCTCCAATATAATGCATTAATATTATAACTGAATAGGCTTTGCATGTATAACTTAACCCTTTAAAGAACCTCTGCTGTACATTTCCAGTCCCCAAACTTGGTGCGCGCCCGCTCGCATGTGCAACGGGCGCCATAGCCGCCGGGTTTCTGCCATTTTGAATAGCAGAGACCTGCAGCACATGTATGCGATCAGCCATAAGGCTGATCGCATACATTTTCCCTTTCAGATGCTGTGGTCAAATGTGACCACGGCATCTGCGCAGTCCAGAAGTGGAAGTCGCGTACTTCCGCTCCGGTAACAGTATTCCCTGGCTGAGATCGGGGAACCTGTTACATTGACTAATAGGCTGAAGCCTCAAGCAGGCTTCGGTTTCTATTAGATGACTATACCAATACAGGCCACTAGGTGGCAGCATTGTATTGGTATAGTGCAAATGAAGTGTTCAATGGCGTCTATATAGACATCAATGAACACAATAGGCAATCTAATGATTACCAGTTATTGTCACCCAAGCTTACTTAAAAAAAAAAAAGTTTAAATCACTCCTCTTTCCTTAAAGGGTTTCTGTCATGAGAAATAACGTTATGTAGCTGACTGACATTAGTGATGTGCTAATGTCAGCAGTACATAACAGTGGGCTTTATAACTCCCAGCCTGCCACCATTCTCTTAAAATAAAGACTTTTAAAATATGCTAATGAGCCTCTAGGTGCTATTAGGGCATTGCTTCAGCACCTAGAGGCTCGGTCTACGCACCCTTTGGCACGCCCAGGTCCAGTTGATTGACTTTCGAGTTCTCCTCATTGTCCCATAAATCCCGCGCCTGCGCCGTCCTGTTTAGTATTCGGCGCAGGCGCAGTGAGTGAAGGACGTGCTCCTGCTGCCAGCTTCCTCACTGCGCCGAAGGAACAAAGCCGGCAGCAGGAGCTCGTCCTTCACTCACTGCGCGGAATACTAAACTGGACAGCGCGGGATTAACGGGACACTGAGGAGAAGTCGAAAGTCAATCAACTGGACCTGGGCATGCCAAAGGGTGAGTAGACCGAGCCTCTAGGTGCTGAAGCAACGCCCTAATAGCACCTAGAGGCTCATTAGCATATTTTTTAAGTCTTTATTTTAAGAGAACGGCGGCAGGCAGAGAGTTATAAATCCCGCTGTTATGTACTGCTGACATTAGCACATCGCTAATGTCAGTCAGCTACATAACGTTATTTCTCACGATAGAAACCCTTTAAAGTAAAAATACTTAAACAATAAAAAAAAAAATAAACATCATGGGCATCACCGCGTGCGAAAATGCCCATACAATTTAAATATAACAATATTAATGGCGTAGTGGGAAAAATATAAAAACGGCCAATTTGCAATTTTTTTGTCACTTCAACTACCCAATAATGTTTTTAATGAAAAGTAGCACACACTTCAAATTGGTATCACTGAAAAGAACAGATCTTCCCGCAAAAAATGAGCCCTCACACAACCCCATACACATAACTACAAAAAAGTTATAGGGGTCTGAATATTGTTCTAAAAAAAATAAAAACCTTTATCAAATTGATTTTTTTTTCCCCAATTCTACCCCATTTGGAATTTTTTTCCCGCTTCCTACTACATGGTATGCAACCGTAAATGGTGGCATTAGAAAGTACAACTTGTCCCGCCAAAAATAAGCCCTCATAAGGCTATGTGAATGGAAAAATACAAAAAGTTAGGACTATGGGAAGGCGGGAAGTGAAAAAAGAAAATGCAAAATTGGAAAATCCCAGGGTCCTTAAGGGGTTAAAATCTAGACGTGTCAGGAAAATTCAGAGTTCATATTTGGAATCGGCACGCTCATTTTAGTATAAATCACATGTTTTTCTCTCAGTAGCAAAATCATTGTTGCGCAGTGGATTATTAAAGGTTACGTTTTATACTGGTGAAGGTGCTCTGTGACATGTTTTTGGACTTCAGTGACTAAGGCCCCTTTCACACGGGCGAGAATTCCGCGCGGATGCGATGCGTGAGTTTAACGCATTGCACCCGCACTGAATCCTGACCCATTCATTTCTATGGGGCTGTTCACATGAGCGGTGATTTTCACGCATCACTTGTGTGTTGCGTGAAAATCGCAGCATGCTCTATATTCTGTGTTTTTCACGTAAAGCAGGCCCCATAGAAATTAATGGGGCTGCGTGAAAATCGCAAGCATCCGCAAGCAAGTGCGGATGCAGTGCGAGTTTCATGCATGGTTGCTAGGAGACGATCGGGATGGAGACCTGATCATTATTATTTTCCCTTATAACATGGTTATAAGGGAAAATAGCATTTTGAATACATAATGCATAGTAAAATAGCGCTGGAGGGGTTAAAAATAAAATAAAATTTTACTCGCCTTAATCCACTTGATCGCGCAGCCGGCATCTCCTTCTGTCTTCATCTTAGCTGCGTGCAGTAACAGGACCTGTGGTGACGTCACTCCGGTCATCACATGATCCATCACCATGGTAAAAGATCATGTGACGGACCATGTGATGACCGGAGTGACGTCACCACAGGTCTTTTTCCTCCACACAGCTAAGATGAAGACATAAGGAGATGCCGGCTACGCGAGCAAGTGGATTAAGGTGAGTTAAATTATTATTTTTAACCCCTCCAGCGCTATTTTACTATGCATTCTGTATTCAGAATGCTATTATTTTCCCTTATAACCATGTTATAAGGGAAAATAATACAATCTACACAACACCGATCCCAAGCCCGAACTTCTGTGAAGAAGTTTGGGTACCAAACATGCGCGATTTTTCTCATGCAAGTGCAAAACGCATTACAATGTTTTGCACTCGCGCGGAAAAACCGCAAGTGTTCATGCAACGCGCCCGCACATTTTCCCGCAACGCCCGTGTGAAAGAGGCCTAACTGAGATTCCTGATGTTTCTAGAAATCAGACCTATGGCTAAAAAAAAAAATCTACAATCAGAAAAAAGGATAGGTTCCTCAAAATTGCGGATGCAGACCCATTTTGCGGACATGTGAATGGACCCTTAGAGGCATTCCGTTATTCATTCTGTCATAATAGAAGTCTATGGGCTGCATAACAGATCTGTCCGGTTTACGTTATGCAGGACAGGACTCCAGCATAACGTTAACCGGATGGATCAGTTATGCAGCCCATAGACTTCTATTATGACGAAATGAATAACGGAATGCCTCTAAAGGCTTTCCGTTATGCATTCCATTATGGAATTGCGTTATGGTCCGTGGTAACGGAATCCATAACGCAATTCAGTAAATACCACAACACAAACCCGCACGCGAACTTCAAAATATGAAACTTGCTCATCCCCTAGTACTAGAGTCTGACTTTACAGTAGAGGGTTTGAGGGTCAATTCTTCCATTCTTGGGTCTGTAGGTGTTATGGGTGGGGGTTCTGGTCTGGGGACTGTAAGGGTGCATCCACACAGGGCATATACTGTACTTTGATAATAGAAGGGAATCGGTCAGGTCAGAAACGGCTTTCATACGAAAGTGATTACTATAAGAAGCTGCATCGGAATCTGTAACTTTTGATACTCGCCCCTGTTCCCTGCTGTGCACCTGTAATACACAGAGGACAGCCAGGGGGAGTCCTCTCAATGCACTACAGGGGTGGGAAAGTTACAGATTCGGATGCAACCTCCTTTACGCTCTGTACTGTAGTTTGAAAGCTGTTTCTGACATGACCTGAAAGTCTCTTTCAAGAAATCTGATTCAAACGTGGAAAAAAAATCTGCAGAATCCACATGGAAACTGAGACGCTGCAGGTTTGCACCGCAGATTTCACCCTTTGCACTGCATGGAGTTAAAGGGTTTTTCTGGGATTTTAATATTGATGGCCTTCCTCAAGATAGGTCATCAAACCCGGCACCCCTGCGGATCAGCTGTATGAAGGGAAGAGCTGTCCAGTTGAAATGGATGGGAAGGTTTGTAGTTACGCTATCAACGGCGAGTAGGAAAACAAACAGGGTAGGGCCGTGTTCACACGGAGAGCGGTCTTCCCTTCAGCCAGCAGATGGTGCAGGGTGTCGAACCCCCACTGATCTGAGACCCCTTTGAATCCATTGCATATCTGCAGCAAAATTCATTGAGAAACACGGCCATCTCCTGCTCCCTGTACCGATGGTACAAATTTACATACCAGACAGAAAAAGTGAACAGGGGGCACAGCGGGCGAACGGAGCAGTGCATAAACTACAGGGTGGGCCATTTATATGGATACACCTTAATAAAATGGGAATGGTTGGTGATATTAACTTCCTGTTTGTGGCACATTTAGTATATGTGAGGGAGGAAACTTTTCAAGATGGGTGGTGACCATGGCAAGCATTTTGAAGTCGGCCATTTTGAATCCAACTTTTGTTCTTTCAATAGGAAGAGGGTCATGTGACCAATCAAACTTATTGGGAACTTCACAAGAAAAACAATGGTGTGCTTGGTTTTAACGTAACGTTATTCTTTCATGAGTTATTTACAAGTTTATGACCACTTATAAAATGTGTTCATTGTGTTGGATTGTCAATGCAACCCTCTTCTCCCACTCTTCACACACTGATAGCAGCACCGCAGGAGAAATGCTAGCACAAGCTTCCAGTATCCGTAGTTTCAGGTGCTGCACATCTCGTATCTTCACACCATATGTAGCACAGGCTTCCAGTATCCGTAGTTTCAGGTGCTGCACATATCGTATCTTCACACCATATGTAGCACAGGCTTCCAGTATCCGTAGTTTCAGGTGCTGCACATCTCTTATCTTCACACCATATGTAGCACAGGCTTCCAGTATCCGTAGTTTCAGGTGCTGCACATCTCGTATCTTCACACCATATGTAGCACAGGCTTCCAGTATCCGTAGTTTCAGGTGCTGCACATCTCGTATCTTCACACCATATGTAGCACAGGCTTCCAGTCTCCGTAGTTTCAGGTGCTGCATATAGTATCTTCACACCATATGTAGCACAGGCTTCCAGTATCTGTAGTTTCAGGTGCTGCACATCTCGTATCTTCACACCATATGTAGCACAGGCTTCCAGTATCCGTAGTTTCAGGTGCTGCATATATCGTATCTTCACACCATATGTAGCACAGGCTTCCAGTATCTGTAGTTTCAGGTGCTGCACATCTCGTATCTTCACACCATATGTAGCACAGGCTTCCAGTCTCCGTAGTTTCAGGTGCTGCATATATCGTATCTTCACACCATATGTAGCACAGGCTTCCAGTATCTGTAGTTTCAGGTGCTGCACATCTCGTATCTTCACACCATATGTAGCACAGGCTTCCAGTATCCGTAGTTTCAGGTGCTGCATATATCGTATCTTCACACCATATGTAGCACAGGCTTCCAGTATCTGTAGTTTCAGGTGCTGCACATCTCGTATCTTCACACCATATGTAGCACAGGCTTCCAGTATCCGTAGTTTCAGGTGCTGCACATCTCGTATCTTCACACCATATGTAGCACAGGCTTCCAGTCTCCGTAGTTTCAGGTGCTGCATATATCGTATCTTCACACCATATGTAGCACAGGCTTCCAGTATCTGTAGTTTCAGGTGCTGCACATCTCGTATCGTCACACCATATGTAGCACAGGCTTCCAGTATCCGTAGTTTCAGGTGCTGCACATCTCGTATCTTCACACCATATGTAGCACAGGCTTCCAGTCTCCGTAGTTTCAGGTGCTGCACATCTCGTATCGTCACACCATATGTAGCACAGGCTTCCAGTATCCGTAGTTTCAGGTGCAGCATATATCGTATCTTCACAGCACCTGAAACTACGGATACTGGAAGCCTGTGCTAGCATTTCTCCTGCATTTTATTAAGGCGTATCCATATAAATGGCTCACCCTGTAGTAAGTGCTGTAACATGACCTAAAGGGAGCCTGTCACCTGGATTTTGTGTATAGAGCTGAGGACATGGGCTGCTAGATGGCCGCTAGCACATCTGCAATACCCAGTCCCCATAGCTCCGTGTGCTTTTATTGTGTATAAAACCCGATTTGATACATATGCAAATTAACCTGAGATGAGTCAGAGCTTGAAAATATGAATCTTCTCTGGTCACACAAGTAAGATATGACTCTTTTATGTTAATTTGCATATGTATCAAATCGTTTTTTTCCACAATAAAAGCACACAGAGCTATGGGGACTGGATATTGCGGATGTGCTAGTGGCCATCTTGTAACCCATGTTCTCAGCTCTATACCCAAACTCCAGGTGACAGGTTCCCTTTAACTATGCCCTACACAGCCAGCTAGTTATATGATAATGTCGGGACCGGTGAAGGGCCCTCTTTAAAGGGGTTGTCTGGTTTCTCATATTGATGACCTATCCTCAGGAAGGTAGGGGAGTCGGACCCCTGACGCACAATGTAAGTCAATGGGAACGGATCTGTTTTCTGAGACACAATAGTCTTGGCTATGGTACAGATAATACAACCGGATCCGTTCATTACTGATGCAGATGGTTGTATTATCAGAACGGAAGCGTTTTTGCTGATCCACGACAGATCCAGCAGAAAACGCTGGTGTGAAAGTAGCCCAATGCATATGGCTCGCTCTGCAGTAAACAAAACTTTGGGGGCTGTTTCGTCAGACCAGTGATTTATACACCGCTCTGGCATCAGATGAGAGGTGCACATCTTGGGCCACCGGTGTGCCAGAGCTGAGATCTATACCAGGTCGGAGCGGATTTCAGGTATAGTGTACCACAGTTTCTGGCATAAATTGTAATGTGTCTCCGTCACACATTGTGGTATTAGAGGACAAAACCTTTTTTTGTGTGTGTGCGCGCAAAATGAAGCTTGCAAAAAAAGGGAGGCAGCACTCTGGCCCAGGGGCTTCATCCATCTCCCCCCATGCCTGCACTAGGCTGACACTGTATTAGGGGCACTTTTTTTTTTTATGGTGTTGTGGAAGCAATGTGGCTGTTCATATGGGGGCGTGGCCTGTATAGGTGGGTGGGGCTTATAGAAAGCAGCCAAGTGTGCCCTGAAGATCTACTTCACGCAGGATTTCCCTATATCGCTAACAAATCACACTGTGTCTACATGCTCTCTTGTAAATTTCTACGCCCGCTCTGCAACAAGTCCACCGCTTTACCACAACTACCACAGAGCCCATACATTCCAGGACTATAGATCCTTCCAGTAATCAGCTTAAGGGCGGATATCCGGCGCTACAGTGGGTCACATGATAAGGGGCGTGGCTGACGTTTCCAGCTCGCATCTGCGGCGCATGCGCAGGAAGCAGCTGGGGCTAGAATTTTTTACGCATGCTCAGATTTCAGGAGACGGACACCGAGTGACAGAAACAGACCGAGAAACCGGCCAGGAACTGGCGCCGAGAGAGTGAGCGTAGGCCTGCGTGCCCGTACGGGGAGCGTGAACGTCCTCGGGGCGTAACGGACGCGTGTTGTTGTCGGAGGAGCTAGCCTGGACAGCTCAGTTTGGGGCAAGGGCTGACAGGCCACACACCAAAGTGTTTATTAGTGCCCCCCACCCCCTCACTGCCGGCCTGACTCTCGCGTACCGCAGACTACTGACATCTCCCCTCTGCTATATTGTGTGCGCGTTCTTCCTATGGCCTCCCTTGCATGACAGCTCTTGGGGCTGGGCCCCTTCTCTCCCCTGGATAAAGTGCTCTCCTTCCGTGCTCCTCTCACCCCGGCTGGATCATCATGGGGGAGACCAAGGTTATTTACCATCTGGATGAGCAGGAGACCCCGTATCTAGTCAAGCTGCCGGTGCCATCTGATCGGGTGACCCTGGGAGACTTCAAGGGGGTGCTCAACAAACCCAACTACAAGTTCTTCTTCAAGTCTATGGACGATGATTTTGGGTGAGTGTCCTGCGCTCGGAGGGGCTGCTGCCTTATCCCCCCTGTCACATAATGTACCCTGTGGACTGGTCTCATACAAATCTCTGTGATATCCCACCTAGGGGATAGTAGATGGTATAGTAATCCGCGGCGGAAATTACCGAAAATATCCCATACCGCTATCATAGATCAAATAGCTGGTACCCTGTATATGGACGGTTGGTGGTCGCCCCACAGAAATGGACATTAGGCTATATATTACATTTACGTTATATCGCATACCGCTACCATAGATAAAATAGCTGGCGTCCTGCTAACGCCACACGTATACAGACCTGTATATGGACGGTTAGTGGTCGCGCCATAGAAATGGACATTAAACTATATATTACATTTACATTATACTACGTACCGCTACCATAGATAAAATAGTTGGTACCCTGTATAAGGACGGTTGGTGGTCGCACCATAGAAATGGAGATTAAGCTATATATTACATTTACGTTATACTACGTACCGCTACCATAGATAAAATAGCTGGCGTCCTGGTAACGCCACACGTATACAGACCTTTATATGGACGGTTAGTGGTGATCGCTTCTTATAAATGGACATTAAGCTATATATTACATTTCTGTTATATCGTGTACCATTATGGCTGGGTTCACTTCACATCTTGTTTTTGCCATCCGTTTAGCGTATACAAAAAACGTATACATTACAGAAGCTTCAGACTGATGTCAGAGTGGCATCCATCACCATAGAGTTCCATTGTAAAAAAAATAAAAATGTTAATGTATCTTATTTTTATTTTTTTCAATGTATAAGTCAAGCGAATAGCAGAAATGTGATGTGAACCCACCTTATAATAGATGAAATATCTGGTAACTCCACATGTTTACAGACCTGTATAAGGACGGTTAGCGGGGTATCTCTTCATAGAAATGGACATTAAGCTGTATATTACATTTCCGTTTATTCTATCGTAGATGAAGTCGCTGGCGTCCTGGTAACTCCACACGTATACAGACCTGTATATGGACGCTTAGTTGTTATTGCGCCATATAAATAGACTTTAAGCCGTATAATACATTTCCGTTTTATCGTGTACCGTTATAATAGATGACTGTTTGGTAAAGGTTACGTTTGGGCTTCGGTCTTCAGAATTTCTCTACAAGCCATGAATGTGCCCAGTCAGATGGGCTTAATGTCATCAAACATGGTATTTCCTATTAGTAAAAAGCCCTTGTCCACTCTTTTTGGCGTCCATGGGAATCCTAATGAATACGCATGCAATTCTTATTTCAAGTCCTGTGATGTGCAGGACAGAGACTGAGTCCAGGCCGGGAGTCATTGTTCTGGGGAATCGGGGTATGATAACATTGCTTTGATGCTGCGGGCAGACAGTGCCTGATATTACATAGCCGGAGTGATGTCATCGGCTGTGGACAGGAATGAGCCCCGGCATCCCTGAATACAATGGCTCGGCTCTGGGACTGTTTGCTTCTTCCATACCTCCTTGAAGCTCTGCCCAGGCCCTTTGTCTCCCGGAGATAGAGCAGAGCTACAGAAGCAGAGTCCAGAAAAGCGGGACCGAGCCTTCCTGGCAAATGTAAATGGCGCCATTGACGGCTCTATAGCCCTGTGCCTTTTGTGGGGTTGGGATACTACATCACTTTGCTATGTTGTTGCTGACTTGTTTGGAAGTAATACCTGACAGCGTGACGTATCGCTGCGCTTATGGTGTCGCTTGCAACAATGTAACATGAAGGCTTCTCCTATCCCCATTGAAGGAGCGTAAACCTGATCTCGTGTCAAATGTAAAGAAACAATCGCCCGGGGAAGGGATGCTCGCCTTGCGTTAGATTTCAGAGCGCTTTTGGATCAAGTTTCCATCATTCTTTCGTTTTGCGATGTAAAAGGGTGATTTGCGTTTATAGTGCTGCTTTCACCGGTTAACCTCTTGCCTTCCAGATATAGGATTAGATTATGTATTTTTTTTTTTTTTTTTACTGGTTTGGGTTTGTAGTGAAGTTCAAAAGCAGCAGTCTGTCCTCCGCCTGTAACTCCTGGGAGCAGGTCCAGGGCTGTAGGTGGCTCTGGGGACGAGGATTAGAGCGTTACTGGCACATGATGCTGTCACTTACAAGCGTACAATAGGAGAAGGGATATTAGTCATGTTAGCAGTGGTTTTATTGTGACACCACACATTTCATTAGCGCGATGTGTTTGTCAATGATGTCGACACGTTTGGCTATAATATTTAAGTAATATTATGATTTATTCAGCAGAAATGGACCTAAAATCTGTGGCAAAACCTGCATTTTCTGTGCAGATGTCTCCCGTTGTCTGTCAGTGTGTGAAATTGGTGGCAAAGTTCCCTGAACAGATGAATTCGAAAATCTGTAGCGTACCATCCCTGCATATTAATGGGGTTCTTGTAAAGCCCCGTTCACCGCGGTCGTAGTGCTGGTCCTTATCATCGATGTAGAAGGCTTCTGTCATTTGCTTGAAGACGTAAAAAACAAAGTTTAAAACATTTATGAAATATATTTTTGCTATTGAATACTTTAAAAACATCTAATATTGCATAAGACAGGCTACTTTCACACTTGCGTTTTTGCCTGATCCGGCAGGGATCACCACAAACGCTTCCGTAATTGATAGCACAACCGTCTGCATCCGTTATGAATGAATCCGGTTGTATTATCTTTCACATAGCCAAGACGAATCCAGCATTAAGACCATTGTAAGTCACTGGGGGACGGAACCATTTTCTATTGTGTCTGACACCATTGACTTGCATTGTGGGTCATGCCGGATCTGTTTTGCTCTGTATCCCATGCCGGACAGAAAACCGCGGATCCACAATACATGGGCGCCGTTCCGCATCACGGATGCGGACCCATTCATTTCAATGGGACCGCAAATCCGGATATGCGGAACGGTGTGGAATGGAACACTACAGGAGCACTACAGAGTGCTTTCTGGGGTTCCGTTCTGTGTTTCTGCCCGCAAAAAGATAGAGCAAGTTCTATCTTTTTGCGGAATGGAAGGATGGCGGACCCATTCAAGTGATCTCCATGCGCCTGCCCCACGTATGGTGCCTGTGCATTGCGGACTGCAATTTGCGGTCCACAGCACGGGCTTCACACTAAGGCTGTTTTTGTTGCAGATTTTCAGTTTGTTAAGACGGCGTGTACATCTGCTTTTTGTGAAATGTGAGAGGCTGTTACGGTCGAGCAACAGATCCCCGAACCGCCAGATCCCTATTTATTACATGAACAGTCTTGCTTGTTCGACCTTTTTGTCTGGCTGAAAGCTGGCATTATGCCAGAAAGCAGCCGTATCCCTGACCGATCCCTTTTGTAGTCAATAGGGATCCAGTGGTTCCCGGCACTATCCGGTTATTCCATATACTGGGAACTCCAACAGGCTCTTCCTCTGCCGGATCTCATAACGCAGATGGGCTCATTGAAGTCCAAATGTTTATCCTTCATGGACATCTTCACAGATAAAACAATCCATGGATTTTCCCCAGACATCAAATGGACACAGAAATGTGAACAGGGCCTAACTCCCTACTACTTGCCATTCTACTAACCACACTGAAAGCTGGTTCAGGCTGACGTGTCTGGTAGGTATACAAGCACTTCTGTTCTGTCGCCCCTGACACCAGGGTCTTGTAGAATTAACCTACATGATATGAGACCTCCCAGAGTGTCTGAGCCGTGGTGGTGGTCATACTAACCTGGTCCCCGCCTCTGGGTTTGGTCTCTATCTCCTTGGTGCGCTGATATTAACAATGGTTCACGTGACTCCAGGGGAGAAGGTCACCACTGCTGTGAGCGATTGGCTGCAGCGGTCACGTGTCCCCCCCCCCCCCCCCCCCCCAGCCCCATCAACAGGATGAGGATAGCACGCAGGGGAGCGATAAAGACTGAAGCCAGCAGCAGGGTCCAGGTAAGTAAGATCACCACAGCCGTTCACCCACTCTGGGGTCGGATATAATGTTGGTTAACTGTGGAAGTAACAGTTTACATGAAAGCTGTCAGTGCGGCAAAGAGATGCAGGAGTATGGTGGAGATACGTGGCCTCTGGTTATTCTGAGCCTCCACTCCCTTTATATTAAAGGGGTATTGCGGTTATAACCGAACTATCAGAAAGGTGGGGGCCCTACCGCTTGGTCCCCTTACCCTGTGGATCCCCCAATAAATCGATAGACCACCGCTCCATTTATTTCTATAAGAGCTCCGGAGATGGCGAAGTACATCGCCCTGCTATCTCCAGACCCCCTGTGAGGAGTACCCCTTTAATGTTTCACAATGACATGTACACCCACTGATGTTACCCTTGACTGAATGTTCTCCCTGGACAGCACACGCATTCATGGGTTGGAATGTGTTTGCTTACACGTCAGTGGTTTTCCACTGACATCCGGTCCGTGGAATAATCATGGAGACGTGCACTACTTTGGTCCATGAGAGGGATCTCCACTCTCTCTTTATATTAAAGGGGTATTGCGGTTATAACCGAACTCTCAGATCGCCTGCAAGAAGCAGATGCAGTGTTGCGGATGGTATGTAGTAGTATAGCACATCATACTTGGATACATTACTTTTAAAGCTAGAGTTTTTTTCTTCTTCTGTAGGTCTACGATCTGTTAAAGCAGTTGGCGGTAACCCTGCTCTAGTTGTCAGTGCTGCTAGACATAAAACTAGTAAAGGGGTTATTCCATGACTACAGCATTTCAAATGAAGTATTTTTGCAATAAACATTTAGTAAACACATTACTAGTTTTTTATGTACATTTTCCTTTCTGGTGGCGCCCCCTACTGTCCGTACTATGGTCCACCTTCTCCTGCATACAGCTGGTCTGACATGCTCAGTAACATCCATGCTCCCTTCTGACCTAGTAGTCTCATTGTGAAGCCGCCCAGACACCTTCATTCATACATCCTTAGGAATATGTAGCTGTAGTTCTCTCTAGACCTCTGGCACTCCAGCTGTTCTGAAACTACTACTTCCAGAATCCTCCTTTTACCTCTATAGGAGTAAAAAACAGCCAAGCCAGTGTGCATGCTGGGAGTTGTAGTTTCACAACAGCCAAAGGTTGCTGCTCTAGACAGTGGAAATGGGAATTTCAGGAGCGTGTTATACCATATGTGTCTTTGGTTTTATATGTGAGGGATTATTTTGTGCATGGGAGGGGTTAACAGGAACTAATTTCAGAGCTTCCTGGGAGATTCAGGCGTTTGATGAGCTGCTGCCCTCCCATAGAAAGGAAAGAAAGCCCTCCAGATAAGGATAAATTCACAATCCTTTCCGTTTTGCAGTCCGCAAATAACAGAACCGTGTTCGGATTTTGCGGACAAATGACTTCCGTTTGTGTTCTGTATGCCTTCCGTTTTTTACTGTCTGCAAAAAATGGAAGGAAAAAAATAAAAACAAGGGTCCATTCACACGTCTTCTAAATGGGTCCACATCGTTCCGCAATTTTGCGGAACAGGTGCAGACCTATTCATTTTCAATGGGGCCGGAATGTGCTGTCCACATCTGCACTTCCGGATCCGCACAAAAATAGAACATGCCCTATTCTTGTCTGCAGTTGCGGTGATGTGCGGTCCGCAAAATGCAAAACCCACATTGCCGGTGTCCGTGTTTTGCGGACTAGAAATGTGGAAACACGGATGCGGACAACATACTGAACGTTGTCCGCATATTTTATTCACCTATAGAAATGAATGGATCCGCATCTATTCCGCAAAATGCAGAACGGATGTGGATAAAATTATACGGTCGTGTGAATGTACCCTTAGGGTGCTGCCTCACGCTCAGATTTTTTTAATGCTGTTTTTGAAGCCAAAACGAGGAGTGGATTGAAAAAAGTGGAGAAGCAGTGCCTGCGCTTAAGGGCTGTTTCACACAGGCTTGTCCCTGACAGCTTTATGTCAGCATGATCCCGTTAGAGAAAGGTCTGGCGGAGGCACACAGCAGTATGTCAGAACTGTAAGGGTTACATAGTATCATAAATCACTATAATGCTATGCGACCCCCATAAGTGCTGGAAGCTCAGGATGGGTGCTCTTCCTGACACAAGGTGCGAGTCCAATGTGTGGAACTCGCTCGTGTCAAACTAGCCTAATACTTTCTCACCTGTAATGATCCACTCCTGATTTTGGCATCAAAATATTTGGGATAGGCCCTTTGATAGATAATTACAAATTTTAAAGTGTTTTTCAGAATTTTTACTGATGGAAGTAACAGTTCCATCAGTATGGGAGGGCAGCAGCTCAGTATCTGATTGGTGGAGGTCTGACACCCGGGACCCCCACTGATCAGCTGTTTGAGAAGGCATTGGTGCTCCTATGAGCGCCGCGGCCTTCGCTTGGCTTTTCCTAGGTTAGTGACAACATGTTCATGCAAGGGAATGGGGCTGAGTGCCATGCCAAGCACAGTCATTATACAATGTACGGCACTGCTTGGTAAGCTGCAAGAAGGTAGTAGTGCCCACAGGAGCCCACCGATCAGATACTGAGGATCTATCCAGAGGATGGGTGATCAGTAAAAAAAAAAAGTAGGGATCGACCGATTATCGGATTTACCGATATTATCGGCCGATATTCAGGATTTTGAACACCATCGGCATCTATTTTGCCGATATTCCGATAGTGTATGGGGAACACAGATCGCGCTGCTGACAGCGCTCTCCGTGTTCCCCTCAGCAGCACAGGGGAGAAGGAAGCAGTGTCTCCTCCCCCTGTGCTGCTGCCGCCAATGTAAGGACAGGGGACAGGAGGAGGGGAGGAGCTATGGCCACTGCTCCACCAATGAA
Organism: Bufo gargarizans; assembly: GCF_014858855.1. Taxonomy (NCBI): domain Eukaryota; kingdom Metazoa; phylum Chordata; class Amphibia; order Anura; family Bufonidae; genus Bufo; species Bufo gargarizans. The sequence goes on from NC_058083.1 coordinate 215,583,728, forward strand.
GATTAATCTATCATTCATTCATATACAGGAGGCGGGAGCTGCAGGATCACATAGCCGGCTCCCGACCTCTATGAGCTGTAGCTGCGATCTGCGGTAGTTAACTCCTCAGGTGCCGCGGATCGCAGCTACTGCTCATAGAGGTCGGGAGCCGGCTATGTGATCCTGCAGCCAGCTCCCGCCTCCTGTATATGAATAAATGTGGGATTAAGCTTCATTGGTGGCGCAGTGCGCCCCCCCCCCCCCCCAAGCCCCCTAGTATCAGACATTGGTGGCGCAGTGCGCCCCCCCCGAGTGGTGGCACATAGGGCCCCCCCACCCCAGTCGCAGTGCGCCCCCCCACAGGATTCCCTCTCCCTTGCTCCTCCGATCGGAGCCCCAGCAGTGTAATGCTGGGGCTCCGATCGGTTACCTTGGCAGCCAGGACGCTATTGAAGCCCTGGCTGCCATGATAAGCTCCATGCTGCTGTGTGCACAAAGCACAGAGCAGCAGGGACAGTGTGAGCTCCTATTCACCCTGATAGATCTCTATCAGGGTGAATAGGACAAGGGTTCTAGTCCCTAAGGGGGCTAAAAGTTAGTTAAAAAAAAAGTTACCAAAAAAATAATAAAAACACCAAAATATTAAATATACACATGAACAATAAACATTAATTTTCAGCAGATTTGTGGGAATTTTTTTTTAATGAAAATTCCCAGAATATCGGTATAAATTATCGGCTATCTGCCTGAAAGTTCACAAATTATCGGTATCGGCCCTAAAAAATCAATATCGGTCGATCCCTAATTCTAAGCCTTTTGGTTATTGGGATAAATCTGGATCATGCTACAGCAAATTACAGAAAATGACAAGTTGTCCCTCCAAACTTCCTTGCCCTTTCTAGTTCGCTGGCGATTCTGCCATGAGCTGAAGACTCAGATAAGCTGAATTGATATTCCTGACACCCCCATTGAAAAGACTGTGGTTATTGGGCAGCGCATCACTAGTACCCAGACCGTCGGACATGGCTGCCTTGTTTCAAAGCTGCATTGCTGCTTTCAGAGCAGGAGCAGAAGTTCTGCCATCCCCAGTTTCAAGCAGTCACATTTTTCCAATGTACATTTAGGCCTCTTGCACGCGAACGTGCCGTGTTTTGCAGATCCGCAAAGCACGTATGCCACGCATGTGCCTTCCGCAATTTGCAGAGCGGAACAGACAGCTCATTATAGAAATGCCTATTCTTTTCCGGAAAAAGGGACAAGAATAGGACTTTATCTATCATTTATGCGGACCACGCATCTTTTGCGACCCCATTGAAGTTAATGGGTCCACACCCGAGCGGCAAAAAATGTAGCTCAGATGCGGAACCAAACCACGGTCATGTGCAAGAGGCCTTAGGCTACATGCACACGACCGTATGTATTTTGCGGTCCGCAAATTGCGGATCTGCAAAAAAAAACGATGCCATAGTTGTTTGTTTTGGGCGGATCCATTGTAAGGCTACTTTCACACTGCCGTTTTAGGGTCCGCCTGTGAGATCTGTTTCAGGGCTCTCACAAGCGGCCCCAAATGATCAGTTTAGCCCCAATGCATTCTGAATGGATAAGGATCTGTTCAGAATGCATCAGTTTGGCTCCATTCCGCTCTGGAGGCGGACACAAAAACGCTGCTTGCAGAGTTTTGATGTCCGCCTGGCGATGCGGAGCCAAACGGATCCGTCCTGACTTACAATGTAAGTGAATGGGGACGGATCTGTCTACATTGACACAATATTGGTGCATTTGTAAACGGATCCGTCCCCCATTGACTTTCAATGTAAGTCAGGACGGATCTGTTTGACTTACACTTAGTTAAAAAAAAAGTCTGTGTATGCAGACGGATCCATACTAAACGGATACCATAGTTTGCATTTATAGGTGTGGATCCGTCTGTGCAGATACCAGACGGATCTGCACCTAACGAAGGTGTGAAAGTAGCCTTACAATGCCTAAAACGGACAAGAATAGGACGTGTTCGTTTTTTGTTTTTTTTTGCGGGGCTACGGAATTGACATACGGATAGCATACGGTGTGTTGTCCGCATTTTTCGCGGATCCATTGAAATGTATGGGGCCACATACTATCCGCAAAAACAAAAAAAAACGGATCGGACACGGAAACAAAATATGTTTGTGTGCGTGAGGCCTTAGGCTGAAATCCTTGTAAATGTCACATATACAAAGTAAAAAAGGGATTTAGAAACCAGTTTTGTAAATGTTTAACCTGTAAATCCCCTTGTTCTCACCATCCTCTATCATATTGTTCAATAAAAGCAACGGACAGGTACAATTTGGGATTGCAGTGAATCTGAATTCTGTAATATTGTAGAGTTGTGGAAGTCACTTTGTAAAATACAGTGGTCCCCCAAGTTACAAGGCGACTATTGTAAGTTGAAATCATTTTAACTTGGGACCATGACTGTATGGAAAACTAGTAATTGGTTTCAAAGCCCCAAAATAAGAGAAAAATAACATTTAAATAAAATAAGCAGATAACGAAGACACACCTTTCCATATAACAGTGAAAAATAGATTCTGGAGGTGATGCCATCACTTTCTATGTGAGGACAGGAGCTTCTTCAGGGTCCTGTACAGCACACGGTCTACCAGAAAAATGACATGGAGCCGTCCTCATCTGGCATCCAAAGGAGAGGTTCATCCTGGTGCAGATGGAGGTCTGCACAGAACATGTAGTACCGCACCATACTGTTAAAAAACATACTATGGTCCTTCATATACAATGGCCTCAGGATACCTATATTTTCAACATACAATGGCCATTTCTAGGACTCGATGTACAATGTCTCGGACTCTGAACCAACCAACCAACATTGCCAGCTATCAACTGGCCATGTTGGTTGGATCCAAGTCTGAGACCTTTTACATTGAGTCCCAGAAAAAGCCATTTTATGTTGACAATATTGTATCTTGAGTAGTGTTGAGCGAACTTGTGTGTTCAAGTTTGGCTACTTGGTTTGGGATATCTAAGAATTCAGTTATGGTTTCTGCTTGTCACGGACCATAACTTATGGTGCGTGGTAGCGGAATCCATAACAGAATTCTTAGATATCCCGAACCTTGTACGCAGAACTTGAAAACGGAAGTTCGCCCATCCATAATCCTGAGGTCATTGTATCTTGAGGGACCATTGTGTATTGAGATATTTACCGTGATGTGTTGTAAAGCCTGCATTGAGTTTTTCACTTTTGTTATGCAAGTCTGTGGATCTAATGGAGAAGTTCTGAGCTCCAGCAGGTACTTTGCTATGTATTCTAGATGTCTATGTAGAAGTAAATGTTACATGGGCTGTCATGTGTTTTCTCCTGTATTTGGTACAATTCCTATATTTTCTCCCTACTAAGTACTTTACATATAGTGAGTGGCTTTAGCCTCATTTGTAGACCTAATACAGGACAAGACACAGAAGTATTTTTCAGTAAGGTAAATGTATGAGGGTTGTTTTAAATCCCTTTCGATTCCTGTAATTTCGGTGTGCAGAGTTGGGCACATGGAAGCAGTCACAAGCAGGCAGGAATTTGAGGCGGCTCTTGGTCTTTTAACATGCCCCCCTCCCTCCCCACACACCCTTCAAGCGGTGCCAGACCATTTGAAGATTCCAGGCCGAGGGGATGACTGCAGATGTGAGACTCCTTCCATGGGAGATAGAAAAGGAATCCTTTACACTTCTCACACCCAACTTGTAACCATTAAAGGAGACCTGGGAAGTAAAAAAAACAAAAAAGTATTTAGTACATGATGTAGACCAGGGTTACTTGGCTACTTAGTCCCGAATTTTGGTATTGCTGGCCTATCCTCGGCATAGGCTATTCATTTCTAAACAATGGGCGTCTGACACCCTGCATCACCACCTCCGATCAGCTGTTCTGGAGTATCTCCAGTGGTGGGACTGTCCATTGTGTAGTGGACTGGGCTGGTTACTGCCGCTCTCCCCACATTGAAGTGAGTCCACTACATAATGAATGGAGCAGTGTAGGTTCTGAGTCAGATGTGCAAAGTAACGTCTGGTGCAGGTGCTAGACCCCCACCAATCTAATTTCAATTGCCTATCCTGAAGGTAGACCATCAATATCAAAATCCTGTATAGCCTCCTTAACATGATTGATCACCTTTGGGGGGCTTTTCCTGCTCCTTCGGTCCCTTACCACCACTGCTTCATTCTCCACATGTCAACATCCGGTTAGACTTGGGTCACATGGCCGCCGCAACCAATGACTGGGCACAGTAGTGACGTGTGTCATGTCATTGGGTCATGTGACGAATGGGGTACATGTCACTGCTGCAGCAGACATGTGACCTGCTGTCTAACCAGATGTTGACACGCAGAGCAAGGCGGTGGCAGGGAGCAGGTAAGTATGCTTCCCTCTGCATGTCCTGTGACGTAGGGGGTTTTCCAGATAGGCCCACCGAAGGTGAACAACCCATTAAGGTCCTTTTACACAGTCCAGTGATTGAACATTCGTACAATCATTGCCATGTGTGAACATACTCCTGATTAGGCCTCATGTGTACACGACCGTATGTTTGGTCCACATCTGATCCGTATTTTATGCTGGACGGATACAGGACCATTTATTTCAATGAGGCCTAAAAAGATGCGGATAGCGCACCATGTGCTGTCTGCATCCATATGTCTGTTCCGCAGCTCCGCAAAAAAGATAGAACATGTCCTATTCTTGTCCATTTTTGCGAACAAGGATAGGAGATTTCTACAGGAGTAAAAAACATTGTAATGCACACGGCCAGAATCCGTGATTTGCGGACCACAAACCTGATACGGTCGTGTGCATGAGCTTATTTGTTGGGAGATTGCATCTTTTATGCGGCAGTATAAAGCATAGTCTGTCAGCAGTTTAGACGGATGTGCACAGTTTGAGAATAGACTATCAAATAGTGCGAATAAAGCTCCCTGGCTGCTCTTTTTGAGCACTGTATAAACATCAGAGTCCGATGGTCTCCTCAGTCACATGGTTTGTCCACATGACCGCTGTCTGCGCTTCTGCCCAGGCACTGAACAGTAGCTCAGCATGTTCAGCACATGCGCGGATGCAAGCAGCAGGATCTCCTGTATCTGTGCACACGCTGGCCATGTTTAGCTATTGTTCGGCGCAGAAGTGGAGGCAGCCGATTAAGCGGCCACTTGAATAAAACACCCGACCGCCAACATTTAACATAGAGACCGCTTGTCTCCAATGTTTGCGCAAGTCGTACAAGAGCAGCCGGGACCTTTATTTGCACAGTGACGGTATGATATTTCTAAAAGAACTAAGTACACTTGATCAAAGCAAATCACCCTGCTAGAGTACGTTCTTCACAAGCTGGAGTAGATCCAAAAGGAGAGAAAATGACTTCAAAACTAAAAGACCACACACTGCATAAAAGACTGCATGTGTGAACCTGCCCTAAAATAGTCAAATAATGGTCACTCTTGTACCAGGTTCATAGCAAACTGTTTCTATCGGACCAGCCGGATAGGTAGCCATATAAATCATTGTCTTACTCAAGGGTGGACGTTGTCCTAAAGGAGCTTCATTTCACTTTTGGATAGTTTCCATTATTCCCTGTGATTAGAGAGGCTGGTGGTCATCACTGGTTACTTCTCTGTGGACGCTCGTTTATCACGGTAAGTAGATATGACATGAATTTCAGTGTGGAATCTGCACCAATATCTACTATATCTACCAAATTATTTTCGGTGGAAAAGCCATGGATTAGCCTCAATGATTAGCTGTTCCTTGTGCAGATCTTCTGCAAGACTGCAGTGGAGATAGCCCTGCTTGTGTTGTCCTCCTCAGCTCCTCCTCTCTGGAGTACTAAAGAGGCGAGTGGGGGAACTATTACCCAAATAAGTGGAGTCTAGACCTTTCTTCGGTCATTTACAATGGGCACAATGTGTGTTTTAGGCTGCCAGCCTGTGGAGCCACCAGCTGCTTTCCAGTTAGCACAGAGTCATTAGCTATACTAATATGGGTACTAATGGTCCCCCGATGAAGCCGTACATTACTCTTCAGCAGAAACGCGTCGAGACTAAACTGCCCGTCAGGCCCATCTTTCTTATAATAACCCAAAGGGTGGATTAGGTTCAAAATGATCCCAGAGCAGTTGTCTGCTATAGGTAGTTGGTAGGGAAATTCCAGGTTAATACAAGGCACTTTGGGCCACCTGGGCAATCAGAATAGATCTGGGTTTTTGGGACAGTTGGGGAGCAGCCTACAAGGTGTAAAAAGTTGTCACAGGCCCCTGTTCTGTAACTTTTAACACCCGTGCACCAATCTTTGCGCATGGTCTGAGCTGCGCCTAGGCCAAGTGACCGATAGTCGTGACGTAACTGGCCGATGGGAGCTTTCTGTGGAGTGGAGCTTACAACGGTCAGGTTTCTGGTGGAAGGTTTTGGTGCTCGGTCGGCTGCAGACCCTCGCTTACCTGTCTTTCTGTTGTGGGTCCTGCTTGCGTTGACCAGGTGCAGACGCCTGCTGAGATAAACACTTCTTGAAGAGATTGCTTATTCTTGCTTTGCGAGCACTTTTTGTGCAGTTTATCTTGGCAGGCAGGCAGTATTCTGGGAATTTACTGAACACTGATCTATTACCTTCATATACCATTTTATTTTTATACCAGCACTGCATATAAACCTTCAGAATTCTTGAGGACACTTATTTTTTTGTATGAATATGTCCATTTATTGAATTTGCTGTATTGGCATAACATGACGTGTAAAAGAATTAGGATACAGTCCCATGTGGCAGCGGCCGTGTGTGGATGAAAACCCATGCCCCTAATTGATTGATGGTGGACACTTACCTTTGCAAGTAAAACTGCTGTATTTCCAGCAAAATTGTGCTGTCCACACTGCACATGGGTGTCGTTTTCACCGACGAGCCATCACTGTGGCATCATCCCCCTTAGGCTGGGTTCACACTTGAGCGTTGCGCAAACGCGCGTTTTAGACGCGCATTTTTATGCGCGTTTTTGTAATAGTAAACGCGCGTTTGTGTGATTCACTACAGTGTCCTATGGCCACAAACGCCCCAAAAGTCGCTCATGTACTTTTTGGAGCGTCGGGCGTTTTACAGCGCGATCGTACGCGCTGTAAAACGCCCAAGTGTGAACCATTCCCATAGGGAATCATTGGTTTCTCCTTGTTGAGCGTTTTACAGCGCGTAGGAACGCGCTGTAAAACGCTCAGGTGTGAACCCAGCCTTAGGCTAACTGCACACGTTGCAGATCATGTGCAGATTTTCTGCGTGGATATTTGTGCAGATTTTGCTGCATGCTTGCTCTCAGTTGAGCTCCATTAAATGGGAGGCGGTTTCAGCGCAGATTTGGCCCAGTTTCTGGCACCAAATCCACACTGAAACCAGTTCCCTAAGAAACTCAGACTGAACATACCCTTACATGTGGACGTACCCTTGAAATACCATTTAAACGGACTACTGTGCAGCCATGGGTGCACGTCATTCATCTTGTACATTTTCCAAACCCACAAAATAATCCTTGTACTCAGTGTTTGCCATCGTCATATCTCCGAAAGGGTTGGACACGACTGCTTGGCACCCTTCTGCTGAAGGTGCTTAAATGCCAAGACACAGTGTAGAACCAGATGGGCCCATTATAAGTCAAGGGAGGGGGGATTTTACAGAATCCTTTGTATCTGTCCCGAATCCTATGAGAACAGAAGCCGACACCAGTTTAAGCAGATGATGATTTTTAGGCTACTTTCACACTAGCGTTTGGGGCTCCGCTTGTGAGTTCCGTTCAAAGGCTCTCACAAGCGGCCCGAACGCTTCCATCCAGCCCTAATGCATTCTGAGTGGACGCGGATCCGCTCAGAATGCATCAGTCCGGCAGCGTTCAGCCACCGCTCCGCTCAGCAGGCGGACACCTGAACGCTGCTTGCAGCGTTCAGGTGTCCGCCTGGCCGTGCGGAGGCAAACGGATCCGTCCAGACTTACAATGTAAGTCAATGGGGACGGATCCGTTTGAATATGACACACTATGGCTTAATTTTCAAACGGATCTGTCCCCTATTGACTTTCAATGTAAAGTCTGGACGGATCCGTCTGAGGCTACTTTGACACTTAGAATTTTTTTTACAATATAATGCAGACGGATCCGTTCTGAACGCAAGTGTGAAAGTAGCCTAAGTGGTGAATAACACCACTGAATTACCCCTGAGTTAACGGCATAGGTCATTAATATCCGATTGGTGCACTCCAACCAATCGGCTGTGCCGGTGCTGAGGCTAGCTCCTTTCCAAGTGTCGTGGCCGTGCTGCGTTAATGCAGCTTATCTCCCATTGACGTGAGCTGCGGTAACCTGGCATGGTCACTACACTTTGACCAGAGCTGTGCAGGTATTTTCCAGTGCCAGAGCCTGCAGGGAAGAGCTGATTTGTGGGCGTGCTTGGTGTCGGACCCTTACCTATCAAATATTATTGGCCTATCCTGAGGATGTGCCGTTATTATCAGCAGCTTGGAAATACCCTTTTAAAATGCATAATAAAAAACATAGCGGGAGATTTATCAAACTGGTGTAAAGTAGAACTGGCTTAGTTGCCCATAACACCAATCAGATTCCACCTTTTATTTTTGACAGCTCCTTCGGAAAATGGAAGGAGGAATCTGATTGGTTGCGATGGGCACTAAGCCAGTTCTACTTTACACCAGTTTGATAAGTCTCCCCGTTAGTGTGAACTCAACCTTCACACGGTCAGTATTTGGTTAGTAATTTCCAGTATTTGTGAGCCAAAACCAGGAAAAGATCCAAAGCCTCAAAAAGGCACATATATTTCCGTTATACTGTTTCTCTGTAGATTCCACCCTGGTTTTGTCCTTTAGATTAAAAATATAACCAGATACTGAGGGCTCATGCACACCGCCATATGTATATTGCAGTCAACAAAAAATCTGTTTTTTGCGGAACGGAACAGCTGGCCCCTAATAGAACAGTACTATCCTTGTCCGTAATGCGGACAATAATACGACATGTTCTATTTTTTTTGTGGGACGGACATATGGAAACGGAATGCACATAGAGTAACTTCCATAATTTTTTTTACATTTTTTTTTTGCAGACCTATTGAAATGACTGGTTCCGCATACAGTCTGCAAAAGGAACGGACATGGAAAGAAAATACGTTCATGTGCGGAAATGGCCTTAGGGTCCATGCACATGACTGTGTCGGTCTGAACTGACTGTATCATAGTCCATTATACCTTACTATGGGGTCAGGGGAACCGGCCCGGGAGGTGCGGCCGACACCAAGGAGCGACATGTCAGGACAGCGGATGGGTCCGCTAAAGAGATTGTATCCATTATTGTGTCCAGCTCCCTGTGCACATTAGGCATTGGTTTAGTGTGCGTTTTTCACCGTGCGGTTAGGCTGTAGCTGTGTTTCCTTATTACGTCATTAAAAGTACAGGACAGGGGACAGGTGTCGGACACTATGGTCCCCCCTACGCTGACACCTGTTTTGTCCCAATGGGTGCTACAGAGGCATCCGCCCACTTACTGTTCTTCATCCCTCCATAGTCTTCGGGGGATGGGACACTTTGTCAGGTCTTGATATGACAGCTGTGGATCTGCTATTCCTCACTTTTGGGAGATTGTAAATTCTGCCAGTTTAAAAAAAACATAGTAAGGCGCTGTTTTCGGTCCGCATGCGGCCATGTGCTCGAGGTTTTAGAGTACCTGAATGTCTCTTTCCATAGGCTTTCTCCTTAGAACAGAGGTCGAGAACACGTCAGCAAGTGAAGACCCTCCTGACCTTCGTAAAGGTTGCAGTGTATTAAAGGGGTATTCCAGTAGGTAAGTTATCCACTATCCACAGAATAGGGGATAACTATCAGATTGGTTGTTGTCCTACCACTGGGATCCCCACCGATCATGATAGCGGGGACCCCTATCCCCGGAGAGGCCGGTCGCACGCGTTCAGCCACTCCATTCATTTCTATGGAGGTAGATGTGCGCCCTATTCAGCTACCTCCAAAACTCCCATCGAAATGAATGGAGCGGCCGAACGCGTGTGATCGGCCTCTCCGGTCATTTCAGCGAACACAGGGACTGGGCCCAGCGTTAAGACCCCCCACTGATCTGTGGATAGGGGAAAACTTTTACCTACTGGAATACCCCTTTAAGCTAATGAATCCTTTCCTCAGCTAAAAAGTACTTGGTATGAGATTTCTTAGATTATTATGTACTAGAAGATATCTTCTGTACTATAATACTATGAGTACCTTCTTTTTTTTCATTACTGTACTATTGCATTTGTGAACCCTTTTTTTCTTTGTGAAATCTGGACCAGATCCCATAGAAGTGGAGAAAGTTGAAGGGAAATGTGCATGGAGCCATTTGGGGTGCGCACGGCTGCCGTCTGGCACATTCTGTTGGCTTTCACTGCTTGCTGATGACAGCTGGTCACAAGCTGAATGGATTTCTCAATAGTCCTATGAAGGAAAAACCTGTTAATATTCTACTTATTATTTTGAACTATTTTTGCGGTGGAAAAGCAAGACAATGAGCATAACATGATTGGTAAAAAGGCAACAGAAAGGTGACGGTACACCCAGTAGGTAGAGAGACAAAATGCCAAGCGCAAATATTTGCCCATTTCATACTATATAGGTAGAATATAGATTGTACTACCTAAAGCTTAATTCACATGTCAGCGTTTGGTCAGTGATTGTGAGCGGAAACCAAGATTGGAGCCTCCACAGACATAAGGTCTAAGGCCTCGTTCACATTTCCGTTTTTCACTGACGTGTGCTGTCTGCATTTTCTGCCGACAGCAGATGTACCCATTGATTTAAATGTGTCCACATTTCAGTATTTTTTTTACTGACTGTGGGCCAGTAAAAAAAAGATAACGGAGACATGCACTACTTTGACCTGTGATGTGGACCAAGCACACCCGTGAAAATCAGTGACACACATCCGTGTTGCGTCCGTTTTTCACTGATGACTAATAGGAGATTCTTTGGAAATGAATTTTCAGTTGAGCAACGCCAGTGAATTACAGATGGTAAAAACGGACACGCGGATCAACCACGGGTCCTTTATGGATATATTCATGGATGAAACGCATACGCTTTTTTTCACGGATGTGACACTGACACAGAAATGGGAACGAGATCTGCACCTGTTCTGTGTTTAGAGCCGCGCCTGATTTTGGCTCACAATCACTGACCGAACACTGACGTATGAATGGGTTCTCGGGTGATAAATGTATGCCATTGGGGGTGCACGTGTGTGACCACTGCTCTAGTCACTTATATGGGGTTGATGGAGATAGCTGTGCAGTATTTCTCCCAAAGACAGAGAATGTGCAGTCCCATACCAGGGGACCCCCCTTCTTGTGATTGCAAGGGTCCCGGCTGTCGGACCCCCAGCAATCTTACATTAATCACCTATCTGGTGGGTAGGTGGTAAAATATTGTTCGTGGATCAACGCCCCGACATGGTGTGGATATGCAAGCAAATTTGCCGCCAGGGATTTGTATTTAGCAAACAGATCTTTCACGCACTGACAAAAATTGTAAATTGACCTGCGGTGCCAGCAGTAAAATCCACAGCGTGAAAATTGGGGCTGCAGAGTTCCTCCTTTGCAAGGCGAAACAGTGGAAAAACCCTGCAGCAGAAATCTTTCCCTCATAGATATAGATATGTCATCGACATAGTTGTTAGGGGGAAATAAGGCTCTGTTCACATCATGCTCGGGGTCTACATGTGCCCGGTGATGGTAGTGACACATATGCCGAATCTATCCCTAGTGCCCTATGAACTCCAAGGGGCTGAAAATGTCCCTTGGACATACACCAGGCAGCTTTCAGTATATGAAAGTGCAGTCTGCTACTGACTTCTATACAGCAATGTGTATTGTGCGCCGCATGTAGTAGCGTACATTGGGAATGTGTCGGAAAATCTTTTGACCAACAGGAGAGGCCCGAGAGCGGTTTCTTATGGATCTCGATCCTCAGACATCTAAGGGCTGTTTTACACGAGCGAGTCCATTGCGGGAATCGCGCTCCGTGTGTAAGCGGGATCCTCCGCTCTGGACCTGCAGGAGCGCAGTGGCATTATCATGATTTATAATACTGTGTGTCTCTGAGTGGCCTTTTTTCCACAGAATCCTAGTGCCATAAAGCTGTCAGTATGATTCTGTAGAAATAAGGCCATGCAGAGACACACAGCATTATAAATCAGTATAATGCCCTGAGCTCCTGCAAGTCCAGAGCGGAGGATCACACTCGCACACGGAGCCTGATTCCCAGCAATGGACTCGCTCGTGTGAAACATGCTCTAAGGCATTGGAGTTTGGTTTTCTTTCTACCTTTTTTTTTTTTTTAATCATATTTTTTTATTTATTTTTTCTCCTTTTTAAAAGTTGGTGAATTTTGAAATCTTTAGCTTGTCACTTTGGATACAGTTCAGAGAGCATAGAGTATTTGTGTAGAAGAAAACCCCATAAAGGCCTGCTAAGAACGTCCATAGACAACCCTCTAACACAGTTCTTGATAAGTTTGTAGAATTCAGATTTATCAGTCCTCTATTATTCCTCCTCCTCTTTCATATGTGAATCACGGACGTGTGCCCTCCGTGTATTCACACCTCAGTTTCCCACCACGGAGGCATATACCCTATTTTGTCTGTGATTACGGATCCCTCCTGAACATTATAGTCTGTGTCCATGAAAACCACAGACCTAACACGGATGTCATCCATGTTTAGTTTATGGTTTTCACGCATTATTGCAGGGTCCATGGATTATGGGTGACTTGTGGAGGGCAGAAACAGACACTCGCGAACATGAATTTTTGACAGACCTCTATATGGGTGAACCGCTGACCAGCTTGCCAGAACTGTCCTCACTGACACGGATGTGTGAAGGAGGCCTGAAGTGTTACCATTTAGGGTTATTTCCCTGCACACTGACATTGTCCAGTCAGTGCTGGTTGTGAGACGTAGGAAAGGGTAGCCTCCCTTTATTAATATATTCATAAATTTCTAGGAGGAGTAATAGAGGAATTGCAAAATGCAGGGTTCTTAAAAAAAAAAAAAAAAAAAAAAAAAGCTCTACAATCATCATTTCATGGGAAATACCAGTCTTTACTAAAACTGACAAGTCAGGAGATGTTACAGGTCCTCTCTTCTTGGAGGAGGGGGTAGAGTCATCTTCACTGTGTGTGGCCTGCAGCGACAGCAGGTGGAAGCGCGACACCGCCTGGTGCTCATACCCGTCGTCTTCTGTACGTCCCTGCCTGTTTGCATTACCGTGTGTTGCACATATACGTTTAATGGGGCCCGGCGGTATCATCCCATGAGCTGTGTCTCTGACGGCACTAACCACCCTGCTATTCTGTGTGCTCCTCTGCCACGTCGGTTTGTTCAGCTGTGCCCCCAGATCCACCCTTGCCAGCAGGAATCCCTATACTTCTGTCTGCTTTTATTGTGTTTGCATATTCCCAGTGTGGAATTTATTCTCAAGGTTTATGTTATTGGGAGCGTCTGCTTCTTGGACTCTGCAGACATCTGTTAATGTCTCTAGGGAGCGTGCAAGTCCCCATGGTGCCCGCTATATGTTTACTAGGTCATGACTTGGAGAGCATCCGGATTGTCCGTCATTTGTTTGTAGCCTTGATTCCCCCTTTTATTTGGCCTGATTGGAAGCCCGTCGTTCTGCCTAGATGGGTTTGGAAGGAGCGTATCTCAGTGGTGATTTCTGTATTATCTGCACGTTTACCGCAGTATGGCTATTGTCACCTTCAGATATGCTACCAGTCACCCCGCTGGTCTTACCACTCTGGAATGACTGGATGAATAATATCTTTGTATGGTATATCTGAAACCGAGTAACCTGCTAACCTAGTTCTAGTCACTGCATAACCCCTTAAGAACTGGACTGCTTTGGGTCCTAAAGGGATTTCCCACTAAACAGCATCTACAGAATAGGTGATAAATGCATGCTTGCTGGGGGGTTGACTGTCTGAGGCCATGCTGCTTAGATGCCACGGTTGCTAATGACCATGGCATGTAAGGGGGGGTAAACGACTGGTCCCACCCATTACTGCAAGAGTCGGGCAGTCAGAAATGGTGTGCTGTAGTAAGCCAATTGTATTATTGTGCTCTTCATTTGTGTAACCTGAATTCTCAATTTATTTATTTTTTCTTCTAGGGTGGTGAAAGAGGAAATATCTGATGATAATGCAAAGCTGCCATGTTTCAATGGAAGAGTTGTATGCTGGGTAAGTGAAAGGTGTTTTATACTGAGTACCTATCCTCAGGATAGGTCATCGGTATGTGATTGGTAGGGTCTGACTCCCAGCAGCCTAGCTGATTAGCTGTTTGAAGAGGCCTCCTCACAGCTGGCACTGTGCCATCCATTGGATAGCGGCAGTGCTTGGTATCACAGCATTCACTTGAATGGGACTGAGCTTGTGCCAGGCCATGTGACTGATGAAAGTGACATAATTGGCTTGGAAAAAGGCTGTGGCACTCACTGGAGCACTATGGAGCCTTCGAACAGCTGATGGTTGGGGGCACCAGCAGTTGAGTCTCCACCAGTCAGATACTGATGACCTATCCTCAGAAAACCCCTTTAAATAAAATGAGATCCTTCATGTGTATTCCTATACAATTGGGCTAGTTTCACATATGCAGCAGGCAAATCCTGCCAGAATTCTCAGAATCTGGCAGCAATTTGAATGCCCGCTTGCCCCATTAACTAAAATGGGGTCCGGTGGAGATCCTGCTGCAATCTGTCACAAATGTCCAGAATTGACTGGACAGATACCACTGCACACTGAGGTTTGTCTCATTCTCTGCCAGAACTGACTGTCGGACCACAGTGCCGCAGATGTGAAAGTACCCTCAGCCAGTCACTGACCGCAGCTGTGTTCTCCCAGTGACTGGACAGTTCCTGTGTGTTAAAGGGGAGAAAGGCTGGGGACTTGGGAAACAGTCAGGTCAGCATTGCGGCTGCCATTTATTTATTTTTTATTAACCCATTGTGAGCCATTTGTTAAAATCTTTTACCTACTCCTTATAATGTTCTAAAATGATTATTATTTTTTTTCATATGGTGCCTTAGTAAGGTACAGTTCTCTCCATCCAATGCCATATAAAACCTGAGAGCAGATCCGTTATGCATACATGTGCATAAACTCCTAGGACCGTAATGGCTAACCTCCGGCACTCCAACTGTGGGAAAACTACAACACCCAGCATGAACACTTGCTTGGCTGTTCTCATAACTCCACAGAAATGAACAGATCATGCTGGAAGTCGTAGTTTCACCACAGTTGGAGTGCCGGAGGTTAGCCATCACTGCCCTAGGAGAAGATGGAAAGCTTAAAGCCGTCCAGCAATTGGGTCTGACTTTTTAGTCGGGGAACAGCAGCCTGCAGGGAAAAGTCAGGAAGCATGGGCACTGTCATTCAAAAGAAGTACATCTGGGGTGTCTCGCGCAGCCTAGGCCTATGAGAGCGAGACCGTGGATGACAGCGGGCATGTTTCCTCTCTACTCCTGCAGCCCGAGGACGGAGCAGTAGTCACATCATCCCAGGGCTCCAGATGGTAACAGAAGTGTTTGCCAATGTCCTTTGGCTGTTAAAATTTTTGGGGTCCAAGGGATTTTTTTAAAAGTGATATTTAGAAAAGGAAGGTTGTCTTCTTTCAGACACCGTGCCACTGTAGTCCATTGCTTGTGCCTGGTACCTCAGTTCAGGTCTATCTATTGACTGAGCTGTAAAACCCACACATAACCTACAAACAGGTGAAGTGCTGTTTTTGGAAGAAAGGGCGCAATTATTATTTTTTTTGTTGGCCGGCCACAGTTTGAGGATGCCTGCTATAAACCATAGCACTCTCAATGCCTGCAGCTGCAACAAGAGGGAGCGTATTACGTGCTGTGTTATTATTCTATGGAAACTCAGGATGGTTATTCTGCAGAGAAATTTCCACTTCCGTTTTGATGCGCGTTTTGCTGTAGATTACACCTTATACATTGCAATCCACAGGATAAATTGACATGCTGCAAATTTAAAATCCACACCCCAGGGCTAATATTGGGCTGCAGAAATACCCTGGTATCCCAGCACTGGCTACGGTATTTCTAGGCTGTTATTGGAGGTCATTACCATCCAAGGTTAGCCATTCTAACCCCCAAGATGCCGCAGTCAGTAGCAACCTCAACAGATAGACGTAGGGCATTTCCCCATTGGCCCCCGCAAATGCAATCCCATTGCACCGATGTGTTGCCAGCCAGGGGCTGAACAAATGCCCCAGGCACTGCCATGACTGTATGCCCAGTATTACTATTACAGTAATGGGCTTTAATGCATTCCTATAGAAGGTTTGTTATATAAAAATGATTTTAAAAATCGCATTGTGACTTCTTAGGCACCTTTCACACAAGCAAATATTCCACGCGGTTGCAATGCGTGATAACGCGTTGTGCCCACACGGAATCCAGACCCATTCATTCCAATGGGTCTGTGTACATGAGCGTTGGTTTTCACGCATCCCTTGGCGTTATGTGAAAATTGCAGCATGTTCTATATTCAGCGATTTTTATATTTTATTTATTTTTTTCCACGCAATTCTGGCCCCGTAGAAGTGAATGGGGCTGTGTGAAAATTGCACCGCATCCGCAAGCAAGTGTGGATGCGATGCGTTTTTCACTGATAGTTGCTAAGAGATGTTTTTTATCACGCGTGTGCAAACCGCATTAAATCGAATTGCACCCGCGCAATAAAAACTGAACGCGATCACAGACAAAACTGAATGAACTTGCTTGCGAAATCACGCATTTTTCACTGACCGCAATCCGCAACGCATCCTGACCTATTCCCCTCAGGTTCGTCTGCAAGGGGTCTTAAAGGTTAAGAAAGTTTATTTAGAAAAACTTATTTCCATAAAATTTTATTTTGGTTAAAAAAAAGTGGTAAAAAAACACAATCAACACACATCTATGGTATCGCCACATTCGTCATATCCCCTATAATAAATGTAACATAGTGTCCAGGGACTAACGTAAAAATAACAATTTTAATAATAAATATTAGTAATTTAATCCAATGAGCCCCTGAAATAGTACAAGTGAAAACTACAGTACATCTGATTCCACAAAAAACACGCTTGCAATCAGGCTACGTCAGTCGAAAAATACAATACGTTTTGCCTTTTGGATTGCAGCATCATTAAAGATAAAACGGCGGACACCCCCACCAATCCAGAGAGAGGTTGTCCCAGTTCCCTGTCCTAATGGAGTGACAGATCGAGCATGGTGCACTACTGCCAGTCGGCACACACAAAAAAATAATAATAATTTAGGGGGGGGGGGGAGTTGGTAAAAATAATTATCATTTTAGGTGATATCTAGAGATTATTAAATTTCATATTTTGAAATTCATTCACACTTCGTTTGGTGGTAAAAGCAGAATTGCGTTATGGATTCCGCTACCACGGACCATAACGCAGTTCTATGACTGAATGCCTTTAGAGGCATTCCGTCATTCATTCCGTCATAATAGAATTCTATGGGCTGCTTAACAGATCCGTCCCGTTTCCAAGAGGACTCCCCTGCATAACGGAAACGGGACGGATCCGTTAAGCAGCCTATAGACTTCTATTATGAAGGAATGCCTCTAAAGGCATTCAGTCATAGAATTGCGTTATGGTCCGTGGTAGCGAAATCCATAACTCAATTCTGCTTTTACCACCAAACGAAGCGTGAATGAAATTCAGGACTTGAAATTCGCTAGTTCCCACATTCCCTAGTGATATCGCCCAAATGCTAGAATTTTGCCTCTGTACATGTTTTCTGTGAAAGCTGATAGAATTATTTGATGCTCGTGTGCCTATCCCAGAGAATCCCACCCTGCTCCTGCCAGGCTTCTGTTATGTGTGGCTTCAGCATTTGTTTCTCCCATTGACTCCATGCCTCTTTGTCTTTCCCTTACTTGGCCGTCGTCTTCCTATCTACATATTTGTGCTGTGAGTCACGGCGTGCATTAGGTCTTTCTGCTTTCAGAGAGAATGGCTGACCACAGGCTCCTCCATCTTGTTGGTCTGCAGGTCAGATGAGGTAATGGCACTTTGTCAGCGCTAGACTTTTAACCTGTACTTGTGGAATATCTGTGATGACTATTATAGAAAGTAGCGTCCTCCAAAGAACTGAGTGCACCACTTAGTCCCTAATTTGTATGATGCTTTGTACGCGTTCCTGGCCAAAGATCATCTTGTCCTTCTACCCTTAGGCCAGTGTATTATGTTTTCTGTCTTATACTTTTAAGTGCTTTCTTTTTTCTGTTTGCTATTGTGAGAGATACACAGTAGAGTCACATTATTATGACCACTTCCTACTTTTGACGTCGGCAGCTCCATGAAGGAAGCAACGTGTGGTGAGCTGGCTCGGTGAGTAGTATATAAGGTGTGTGATGGGCTGTCTGCACATATATCCCTCGTGGCTAAAAGGGGCGATTTTATCAGAGTTGCAAAAAGGCATGATTATTGGCTTCCGGGCCAAGGGTGGCGGTATTTCTGAACTGTTCACGTGCTGCAGTGGTGAAAGTGTATCATGAGTAGAGTTGCACCAGGTATCGAACTTGCGATATTTATTTAATTACGTTTTCACCCAGTTCAATACTATACCAAGATTTGCATTTTGTTAATACTGTGCTGCTCTACTGTTCAGCTTAGTATCTATTCTTATTAGAGAACATGGCGCACTATGCCCCTCATCTGCTGCACAGTGGAGGAGAGGGGGGGGGGGGCATCCCTCCATCCCCCCATCCCCACTGTGACGCAGCCGGCCACTGCCATCAATGAAAATTTTGAGTGGCCCAATGGGGGAGTTTTAGGGAAGGAGGGGGGAAAAACTCACAGCGGTCTGTGCTCTAGCTTAAAGGATCTTTGATGATGTCATTGCCATGTGACCAGTAAAATCCACTTGTTATTGGTCACCTGGCGATGACCTCATCAAAGGTCCTTTATCCTTCAAAATAGAAGAATTTGCTGCAGGAGAGGCTTCCTGCTATATACCTGTATTACTGTGAGGCGCGTGGTCTTATTACATTAGTACGTCTATGTGCCTCATAGGAACAGTGACCCCATCATGTACCTCTTACAATGGGCAACATAGGGTTGAAGGGGTTATCCCATCTTGAGCATTGGGGGCTCCACCTCTAGGAGTTACACTTGTCCTTCGAATGGAGGCCAAAAAGTGCAGGAGTCCGCCCTCCACTCATTTCTATGGGACTGCTGAAAACAACAAGCACTGGCTTGGCTATTTCCATAATCTCCATAGAAGTGAATGGAGTGGTGGCTGAACTTAAGCAGTGCGCGTCCCACTCATTTCAATAGGACTCCTGAGAATTGTCAAGAGTGCACTCGGCTGTTTTCGGATTAGAGGGCAGCCACGCATGTACAGTGCTGGCTCAGTTCTAAGCATAGGTGCGGGTCCCAGAGGTGGGACCGTCACTTATCGGACATTGGGGGAATATCCTAGCAATATGCCCCAAATGTCCAAGATGGGGCAAGCCTTTATCTATGGTGTCATTATTGATGTGAGTCACATGGGGGTTTAAAAATTAATAACGCTTGTGCCTCACATTTAGGGTGCATTCACATGATCTTATGTATTTTCCCCAAAAAATATGGGTGACGCCCATGTTGCTTCATTTTATTTTTCTGTGAACCCATTTTAACAGTGCCGATTTTTGTCCTCAAAACAGACAACAATAGGACATGTTCTATCTTTTTTTTTGCGGTGCTGCGGAACAGACATACAGATGCGGACAGTACACAGTGTGCTATCAGCATTTGAAATGAATGGGTCCGCATCTGAAAAAAATGCGGAGTAAAAATACGGTTTTGTGAATGGGGCCTAATAGTAACAGTGACCCCTATGCTGGAAGAACACAAGCTGGTGCTGGCAGCGTTATGGTCTGGGGAATGTTTTTTTTGGCCTCCTCTATGTGGAAGACACATTAGTACGAATCCTTCCTTGCAGATCATGTACACCTATACATTACAGACTGTCTTCCCTGGGGCAGATGGGATCTTCCAACAAGATGGTGCGACATGTCATACGGTTAGAAATGTCAGATGTTGGTTGGTACCCTGGCCCCCTTAATTCCCCAGACTTGAGCCTAATTGAGCATCTGTGGGACCACTTCGACCATTATGTTTGCCCTATGGATCCTCCCCACACACCCTCCAGCAGCTGTGGTATGCACTGCAGTCAGCATGGCTCCAGATATCTGTGACAACCTACCCAGATCTTGGCGTCCCATCCTGTTTAGCTGCTGTCCGTGCTGCGGACAGCGGTTACTCTGGATGTTAGCTGGTGGTCATAATAATGTGACTCATCTGTGAATGTTAGAAATGGGAAACTCAACTGTGAGATCCACGGCGGAATATTGATTGTATGTTCTTCCTGGCAAAATAAAATCTTCATACTGTATATAATAAATCTTCACCTGTTATGAAGAAATGCAGATGAGTGTACGTGATGAAACGCCGTACATTGAAGCTGGAGCGTTAAGTTGTCTGTGTTATGTCAAGCTCATGGAGTTGCTTGAGTGTGTCTTTCGTCACATGGTGGCAGTAGACACCCTCACAGTAAAGACCTGCTGGGACTTTGCATACGTGTGTGGTCACTTTTAACTTTTTCCTATGTTTTGTCTCTACAGCTCGTCTCTGCAGATGGTTCACAGTCTGATGCTGGATCTGTGTGCGCGGACAGTCATTCTGATTTGCCACCACCAATTGAGCGGACAGGGGGCATTGGAGACTCCCGTCCACCATCTTTTCAGTGAGTATATACCAGTATTTTTCGCTTTATAAGACACACCCCAGGTTTAAGAGGAGGAAAATGAGAATTTTTCAGACCTCATATCAGATCAGACCCCCATAAATATCAGGACATCAGATCAGACCCCCATAAATATCAGGACATCAGATCAGACCCCTATAAATATCAGGACAATGTCGGGTACTAGGCTGGTAATGGTATGGTGGTCAGTTTCAGGTACTAGTCTGGTAATGGTATGGTGGTTAGTGTCAGGTACTAGACTAGTAATGATGTGGTGGTCAGTGTCCGTTATTAGACTGGTTATAGTATGGTGGTCTGTTTCAGGTACTAGTCTGGTAATGGTATGGTGGTCAATGTCAGGTACTAGTCTGGTAATGGTATGGTGGTTAGTGTCAGGTACTAGACTAGTAATAGTATGGTGGTCAGTGTCGGGTACTAGACTGGTAATGGTATGGTGGTTAGTGTCAGGTACTAGACTAGTAATGATGTGGTGGTCAGTGTCCGTTATTAGACTGGTTATAGTATGGTGGTCAGTTTCAGGTACTAGTCTGGTAATGGTATGGTGGTCAATGTCAGGTACTAGTCTGGTAATGGTATGGTGGTCAATGTCAGGTACTAGTCTGGTAATGGTATGGTGGTTAGTGTCAGGTACTAGACTAGTAATAGTATGGTGGTCAGTGTCGGGTACTAGACTGGTAATGGTATGGTGGTTAGTGTCGGGTATTAGTCTGGCAATGGTATAGTGGTCAGTGTCAGGTATTAGTCTGGTAATGGTATGGTGGTTAGTGTCAGGTACTAGACTAGTAATAGTATGGTGGTCAGTGTCGGGTACTAGACTGGTAATGGTATGGTGGTCAGTGTCAGGTACTAGTATGGTGGTCAGTGTCCGGTATTAGACTGGTAATAAGGATTGGTGCCTGTGCATCATGTGCCTCAGGTGTCAATATTTTCTGCTGCACCGTGGTATTTGGTTCAGGTGGGGCTTTATGTTGCCCTGCCTTCTGTCAATTTGGACCCACCTGCCACATGGGGCCACTTTCATGTTTTTTTTCCAGGGCCACTTTTAGTTCCCAATCCGCCCCTGGCTACAACAAGTGTCTTTGTGTGATGGAGTGGTTATATTGTGCATAAGGCTAGTTTCACACAAGCAGCAGGGGAGTCCGACAGGCTGTGCTGGCGGGTGAACAGCCTGTCGGATCCGTCCTGCCGCTAGTTCATGTGTGCCCCCGGACTGCCGCTCCATCCCCATTGACTATAATAGGGGCGGGGGCGGAGTTCCGGCGGCAGCATGGCGAAAGGCAGCCGGACTAAAAGTACTGCATGTCGTAGTTTTAGTCCTGCTGCCTCTCGCCGTGCACTGGCGCCGGAACTACGCCACCGCCCCCATTATAGTCAATGGGGATGGAGTGGCAGTCCGGGGGCACACGTGAACTAGCGGCATGACGGATCCGACAGGCTGTTCACCCGCCGGAACATCTTGCTGGACTCCCTTGCCGCTAGTGTGAAACTAGCCTTAGTTGGTTTCATTAAACATTATGTAATACTTGGTGACCCTCCAGGTTAGCTTGCTGGGCTTATTCTCCTCTCACTGGTAGTTTACTAATCTACACTTTTTAGTAAATCTGTCCTTGGTATAGAAAGCTTCTTTCTGGCTGACCAGTGATTGGCTGCTGTGTATAAACACAAGCCAATCTGTGGAGGCCGAGCTGCAGAGGGCGGGACAGAGCAGCAGCCAGAGCCAATGATGAGACAGGAAGTGTGTCTCAGACACCCTGTAAGTACTGTAGAGAAATTGTAGTCGCAGATCATAGCTCCGTCCTACTGGATATGAACTAAACTGCAACCAAGCAGTAAGTTCCAGGTAATCGTCCACCATAGGTACTAGCGTATGACTAGTCGCCTTCAGTTTTCCCTGTAATAGCACTGCAGGGTAATTGAACAGTTTGGGCTGGTCCACAGATTACACCTTACTGTCAAGGGAACATCTACCAAAAATTGGCCATCCAGTGTTGACCACCCCTTTATTTTTATGTTTGATGTAAACATGGCAATCACTGCTGCATTTTTCGGCCCCTTCGAGGCACTTAGGGCACTTTCAGTGGCATATATTATGTAGTCAATGCATTAGTGTAGTTTAGGTACAGATTTGAATAACAGAAAAGCACATCAAGGTGCAAAATAGAAAATGCTTATACTTTTTTACTTCAAATTGTTTTTTATTGTTTCTTAGCGATATTGAATATATACTGAAATTCAATAAAAGAGTCGCATTGACAATGTCTTAGATACATCAGCATGCTTAAGTGACAATCATTACATCTGATACAATGATATTAATAACATCAGTAGATCGCTTCATCAGGCATAACATAACACAACTGTGGGGGATGAACATCCTCCAGAGGGGATGGGATGGGGAGGGGGAAAGATGGGGGTGAGGAAAGTCCAAGGGGAAGAGGGTAAAGGTACAGTAGAGGCACGATAGAACTTCGTGTCCCAGTTATATTTCTAGGCATGGTATATCTCCTTATCACAATTATGTCACTAACTGAACTATTTCTATAGACCTTGTCATAACCTTCAGGGGGTACCATCTTAGTCAGTAAATCCCCTAAACTCCTTCCACGGCCTCCATATATCTGCAAAACGTTGGGGTGTCCTGGAATCCCAGTGAGCCAACTGTTCCATTCTATAAATTTGGTCACACTTCAGATACCAATGTTGCATAGATGGGGGTTCGGGTTTCTTCCAATATACCGCCACAAGGATACGTGCAGCAGCTAGTAATATTTTACACAAGATGTTATTCTCCTTCAATCTTTTACCAGCTACTTCTCCTAGTAAACTAAAAAGACATAACTTGGGCGACGCTCGGACTGGTACTCTACTTATACGGGATAAATCCCCACAGATCATTTGCCAATAAGTTTGTATTTTAGTACATGACCACCAAATATGACTCTGAGTCCCTACATCATGATCACATCTCCAGCAAATGGGGCTAACCTCTGGGAACATAGCATGTAAACGTTGTGGTGTATAATACCAATGCGTAAGAACTTTGTAGCTGTTTTCCTGCAGCTTTACACACCGAGATACTTTTCCTGGAGCTAATAAAACCCTCGGCAATTCCCCTTTATCAAACTTTATAGCTAGTTCCTCCTCCCATTTATCAATGAATCTACATCTAGCCGTAATATTGAAGGAATTAATTGAAGTGTATAACTGTGAGATCTTCTTTTTAGGTTCCAGTTTTTGCAAGGCCATTTTTTCAAATTTCGTATGTTGCATGCCCCATATTGGAGCTCTAGTCAATTTTTTGAACACTTGATAACAGTGTGCTATTTGGAACATAGTACAATGTTTCAGGGCAGGATGTGACTCCAACTCTGACAATGATGGTAAATCAGTATCTGGGCACAAGGATAATATCGGCGTCGTATTATTCTTAACTTCCTCCTTGACCGTGTTCCAGAAACATAGACTGGACTGACACATAACATCCCTCACTTGCATAAGTAAAGCATAGTTAGGCATCAGTTTTGGTAACATGTTCAAACTACACCACCGTATTATTGTGTTCTTAGTGATCGAACTATGTGTTTTCAATATTTTATTAACCTTTATCAGATCAAGGAAGAGTAAGGAGCGTAACGGAATGTTCGACATCTCTTCCTCCACCCTAATGTCCAGACGCCCTGGAGTAGGGCGTAGCCAATCCAGGCCCCTGGTACAAAGAATAGCTTTATGATAAGTGTATACATCTGGTATTCCCATACCACCGTTCGTAGGGTGCCGGATCACATAAGCTGAGGGTATCCTCGCTTTCTTTCCTCCCCACAAAAACTGGAGAAAAATCTTCTGGACTTTTTGAAAGAAAGCTAAGGGGATAGAGATCGGCAAGGCTTGTAGATAGTATAGTACTTTTGGGAGAAGTATCGTTTTTATCAGGGATTTTCGGCCGAACCAAGAGACAAACGGGATATCCCAACTACCAATTAGTTCTTCTAGTTGTTTAGGAATAGGTAGAAAATTCTCACCATATAGTCGGTCAAATTCAGGGGTAAGTTCTACTCCTAGGAACGTTATCTTCTTTGACGTCCATTGAAAGGACGTAGTAGTTTGCAAAATAGACTGTTCCGTTGCTGATAAGGATACATTTAAAACTGTCGACTTCGAAAAGTTAACAGAGAAGTTAGAAATTTCATGAAATTGACCTAGGACGTTCATAATCACTGGGAACGCATCCTTTGGATTTGTGACTATAAGGAGAACGTCATCCGCAAATGCAGAAAATGCTTATACTTGACAGGTTATTTTATCTGTATTGTGGCGGTGCTGTGGCCTTCTGTGGCACCTTCATCAATGAGTTCACATGGAGATGCTGTAAATGGTAATGTTGTGCAATGTGTTTTTGTCCTACAGTCCAAACACTCGAGGCAGCCAAGAAAACCTGGACAATGACACAGAGACGGATTCTGTGGTATCGGCACAACGAGAGCGACCAAGAAGAAAGGAGACATCAGAACATGGTAATTGCACGTGTCTGGCTCTTTTCACACGCAGCGGTCATTTTTTTTATGCATGCTACATTATATGATCAAAATACATAGGCAGAAAATGTATCTGCCCTCTCTCTGCTATCCAAGCTATCTTGGAAGAGTAAAAAAAAAAATGGATGCCAAATAATTATCATTTAAATTTACTCCAAAATATGACAGCATTTTTGTGTCCCTTTCAGATAGTTTTCATATTTAGTAGACGCACTCTTTGAGGAAGAGCTTTAGAGGGAACCTGCCACCTCTACTATGGTCTCGCTGAGGCCGGCATAGTCTAGTACCAGGCCCGCTGATTTCAGCCGCCTGTCATTTCTGAGCTGGCAGTCAGTACTTTTAAAGAACTAACATACTGAAACCGACAGCGTGCGCCAGCACTCCAAGGGAGATGAGACTCACTGCCCACTCCTGACAATGACTGGTGGGTTTCTTTCCTGTTGTGCATAGGAAAGAAACCTTCCAGTCATCTGCAAGGGCAGCGAGTCTTGTCATGGCATGGGATGGCATGCGCTGCGGGGTTCGACATGCCAGTACTCCAAAAGTACTGACTGCCAACCCAGAAGTGGCAAAACACAATGGTGGAGCACAAAAGCACTTGGACGGGTATAACGGCTCACAACCAACCCTGTGTACCACATAGCGGTGTGCTGCTCCAGGCACAACTCTGGGTGAAGTAATTTGTTTTGTGAACGCTGCCCCCCTGACCTCGGATCCTCAGAGTCCTGGTGCACAAGCCGATAAGAACAATAGGTTAAGATATATATTTATTTATATATTTATTTTGGTATCAGTGTAATCATACTGAAAAGTGGATGCCACAAAACTTATACCGTAAAAACATGGCATAATTGCATTTTTTTTTCCAACCTAACCTTCTTTTTAGTAATAAAGGGGTTGTCAGAGATAATTACATTTTTTTTTATTTTTTATTATTACTATTATTATTATTACTCATAACCTATCCTGTTTTCAGTGGGGTCCGAACCCGAGACTTTCGCCGAAAAGCTGTTTCAGAAGCTATCGGTGTTCGCAGTAGCACCACGGCCTTCTACCTGCCTACCAAGCACAGCGCCGTCCATTGTATAGTGGCTGTACTTGGTATTGAAACTTAGCCCCATTCACGTCTATGGGACTGAGCTGCCTCTAGGCTTATGTGACCTATGAACCTGATGTCACATGGCCTAGGTGAAGCTGGCAAGCCATTAAGGAGTTAACTTTAATCTGCTTGTCCTGACTCACCCATACACGTGTACACCGGTTTGGCAGTAGCTTACCTCCTGCAGGAGCAAAGATTGGAACTACTGAAATCCGACATGCTGAATTCTTCCTTCCCCTGACATCTGGTCGAGTAGACTCCCGACTCTGCCTAGATAGTTGGCTCATCCCACTGAAATCGGCACGTTCAGCCAATGTTCCTCGAATGTACATGGGCAGCTTTGGGGACTTGCACTCTCAGCAATTCATCAGTGCTTGCTAATAACATGTACCGACTGTTAGCACAACTGTCACACAAAACAGGAGCCAGGAGAGCAAAAAAAGGACCAATAATTTGGCTTTTAAGGAATAATGTAAATCCCCTTTTGTAGGTTGTGAAATCCTGGGCATTTGAGCGATATATGATATAGTAAAGTTACAAGAGCGTGTCCTTATATCTTGCCATCTTCCATTGATGTAAAATTGCTCTTTAATCGGCAAAGAAAGCGTTGCTGTAATATTTTAATCTCAAGGTGGCGTTTGCTTCTTTGTGCTCCCTGGTGGGGCTGATAACATCAGGCTATAGGCCTCCGTGATGCTTGCGTGTCTCCTGCTTGACTTTGGGAACAGGCAATGTGGATTGGCTTGTCTTTTTTTTTTTTTTTATCATTTAAAATAAATCCGTCATATGGAAGTCTGTCACAAGCTCATGATATATTTACAAGCTTAATAGCAGGTCCATGAATTCTTAATGGCTATGCTTATAAATTTACTCCTAGTATTCCAGCTGGTGGATTTTTCTGTTTAATATTACTAAATGCTAATCCTTTATTTGACTTTTGATTTTATTTTAATTTTATTTTTTTCAAAAAAATCTTCCTTTACTAACTTTCTAAGGGTGGGTTCACACTAGTGTTAGGGATTCCGTTATGGCTTTCCATTATAACGGAATACCCAGACAGGATGCAAAACGGAAGCCTTTAAAAGGCATTATGTTATGCTTTCCCAAAAACTTGTATTAGGACGGAAAGCAAACGACAGGACTTTGTTTTCCATAACGGGACCAAGACGGATCCGTTTGATTCCCATAGATAGACCTTTATTAGGACGGAAAGCAAACGTAATGCCTTTTAAAGGCTTCCGTTTTGCATTCCATCAGAATACAAGTCTATGGGCAGAAGAACAGATCCGTCCTTCTGTCTTATGGATTCCATTATTTTCCGTTATAACCATGTTATAAGCCATAACGGAATCCCTAACGCTAGTGTGAACCCACCCTTAACTAATTCATACCAATCCTTCCATGCTTCTTCCAACAAGCATACAATTTAAAGGGCATTTGTCAGCAGATTTGTCCCTATAATACTGACCTGTTACATGTGCACTTGGCAGCTGAAGACATCTGTGTTGGTCCCATGTTCATATGTGCCCGCATTGCTGAGAAAAATGATGTTTTAATATATATAAATGAGCCTCTAGGGGCAACGGGGACCTTTAGGGGGGAGGACTGTGGTTACTGACACTTTTGAGGGGCTATTGTTACTGGCTAGTGAGGGCAGGCGGGATTAGCCTCAGGGTGAGGGCAGTGGCAGCCATCTTAACTGAATAGTGAAATTGCAGTTTTATGCAGACTGGTTGCTAAGGGCTGAATCTTATTAAATATGGGGTAAGTCAGTCTAATAGTAACTGATTCTGGAATATCATGTTATTAGTAACTACATATATGAAAATTGAAATGAGGGTCTAAGTGTGACAGTTATTCCTTTAAGCTGACCATACAAATGGAATAAAAATTTGTCCCCAAATAATGATTTCAGCTAGAGTAGCCAACTATCCATTGTGTATGCCAGCAGCTTGACATTAGATTTCATGTGCGCCTTCATGGAATTTTTCATCAAATTGTAACACTTTGTTAAAAATTCACTAAAAATAAATGTGTAGTAAAAGGGGTTGTCTGGGTCCAGAGCTGAACTCTGACATACCCACATTTTCACCCAGGCAGGCCCCCTGATATAGCAGAATCGCACAGGGCAAGGGCTTTGTTTATAACACTACACTACTAGGCAGAGACTTCTGCCTAGCAGTGTTCCAGGTGATGCCAGCGGCTCTTTATGGGCAGGCTTTAGCGATGCCCTAGCCCTTTTACAGGTACGATCCAGTGCAGGGCAATGGAGAGCATTGGAGTATGAAATGCTCCGATGCTACTATTAGGGGGGCTGCCTGGGTAAAAATGTGGGTATGTCCAGGTTCAGCTCTGAACCCGGACAACCCCTTTAAGTCAAGGACCACAGGTGGCTGTACAGGGGAAGAGAGGACAGTAACTGGCTGTGATCTTTCATGATGTCATTTGCAGCTTCTGCCTCCAACGCTCCCTTACGCACAGAAACGGGAAGTAAAACTGTTCATTCCAGCCACTAACTTAAAATGAGTACTGCATCCTGACTATAGCCGCAATAAAGCTAAGATCCTTGGGCCCTGTTCCAATCTAGAGAACGGGGCTAGTAAAGTGAAGGACAGCACACTGTGCATGCTCATCGTGCTCCCCATTCATCGCTAGTGCGCTTGGCTATTTTCCGAAGTCCCATAACAATGAATGGACAGCGCTCCGCTATTTTCGGAACTCTCAAAACGGTGAACTGAGGTTGGCCGTGCATGTGTGGCTGATCTCTGTTCACTTCGGGGGTTGCGTCCTAACATTGATGGCATATCCTAGTGATAAGCCCCCAGTGTCCAAGATACCACGATCTAAGTACTTACCCTTATATTCTAACCGCATGAATCGTTAAAAAGGCATGACGTATTACATACGTTCTTGGCAGTGAAAGTGTTAAGGATTATAATTACAAGAGTGGGCAGCCTAAACCCAACATTAAAGGGGAGGAGTTATTACTATTGTCATTCAAGGTGTCAGGTTTATAAAGTTGGGAACCTACGGATTGTCTGTTATCTATGGGTCATGTGTCCACCATCAGAAAATTCCCATTTAAAGCATTATCATTAAGCTTTTCTTTCTTTTTCTTGTGAATGACACCTTTCACAATGGCCGTTTAGTCATCCTCAGCAGTTTCCCCACCCTAAGTGACGTAGACGTTGATGTGTATGATGATGATGATAGACACAGATTCCTTATGAGGGTACATAACATGTAGAGGAGAGCTGTAAATGCCAGAAATGTTAGTTCGATGATACCGTTAATGAGTCGGATGTCCTCTTTACCCCTGAATCATCTACTTGACATCACAGGAATGGACATCATTTAACAACTGGGTAAGAAATGCACCACATTGTGGGGTTTTCATAGGACAGCATGGACCCCTTCACTGTATGCTCTTACAGTGTTTCATTGGGAAAACTGGTTTGTCTATAATACATTCACTTGCAATGTAGATGACTTGGAGTGGGTGCGGTGAAGCAACACCTGTCTGGGAATTTTTCATTAAAGACCCTTTTGAGAGTCACTGAAGAATTTGCATTTCCATGGATGTTTTCACAAAACCATTAGTTTGTTGACTCATTTGTGGAGACTCGTCTTCGTCCTGAATAGTAATTACAACCCAAGTACAAATGAGGAGGGGGTCCAAGTGTGTTAGCTGAAAAAAAAGATCTATTTTTTTCATAAATAGTTTTCAATCTCTCTAGGTAAAAGGCAAAAAAAATATAGGCAAAGGATTATTAAATCTGTAGTATGTATGTAGTTCCCTGTCAACTGGAGTCTAAAGAGTTCTTGCCCTTTTCTGGAAAGCCATGAAACAACCAATATGGCCACAATGCAATTATCCTGATTGGCCGGGTTCACATGTATCACTTATGTCAGTTGTTTTATGCCTGAGCCGGTCATAACAGTTGATATTTTTGTCCACCGTTCCAGGGTCCTTAGCGGACAAACAAATGCTGCCAAAACTGCTCCCGTTCGAAAGCATTGGAGCAGTTCTCACATTTCTATACAATACCAAAGGGAAAGACATCGGATCTAGGTGAACCCATCCGTAAGGCCACCATACACACAGTCCAATGTGTGTGGAGAGCTCCTGACGGATCAGGTGAAGTGAACATTTATGCCTGATCCTTTTCTTCTCCCGAAAGATAAGGCACCTCCAAAAGTGTCTGACAGTGGCTTTCTCCCCACTTAATGCGCATTCATGTTCAGACAAACCAAATGTGCATGTATATGGGGAGTCAGGAGATATAGCTGGAGTCAGATCATTTGACCAGCATCTGTTCAATGTGTACGGCAACCTTTTAGGCCTAAATTACGTTAGGGATTTCCATCTGTGATTATGAGCCAATATGCAGCCTACCGTAAGCAGATATAAGGTATAATAGAAAGATTTACTGATGGAAATCTCTGACCAAACCCTGCCATATAAACTATACTTAAAGGGGTTGTCTCATCATGGACAATGGGGGCACTACGCTTGGATATGCTCCCATTGTGCTCATAGGTCCCGCACCTATATCGAGAACAGAACCCTGCAAGGTGGTGGCTGGAGGACTCCGGTCCGGCCACCACCAAGCCGACTCCCCATAGAAGTGAATGGGAGAGTACCGCGCATGTGCGCCCTTCCTTCACTTGCAGGGCTCCGTTCTCGATATAGGTGCGGGTCTCATCCTAGCGATATGCCCCCATTGTCCATGATGAGACAACCCCTTTTAAGGGTGACTGCACATGGTGCAAATGTGTGTAGAGATAAATCTGCACCAAAAAACGGGTTTTAACGTTCCCAATCTTTTGTTAATGAAGAGAGAAGCTGTGGCTGATTACATTTGGCAGTAGCTTTCTTCCTTCTCTCCGCTCAGAACATTTGCACGCTTAACCATGTGGCATATGTATGGTCTGGGGTTCTGGACAGGTAGCTGCCAGCCGAATGAGTGTTCTGCCAACAGGCATCTAATGTAATAGGCCTGCCTTACACAGTGTCATTTCCAAGGTGTCTAGGGAACCTAGACGATGAACACTGACTCCTTTTGGGGTGGGTATATTAATATTTTAAATTTCTGACAATTTGTGTTAGTAAAAGTTCTTACTAATTTACTATTTCTGACATTTTTAACCTTTTATTCTGACTATTATGGCCAGATATTTGCGACTAAACTGTCCAGACATGATCCTTTTGTGTTTGTCCATAATATCTGCTATTGTAGTGAAATCCATTTGCATTCACGGTTTTGAATTTAAGGATAGTTTTGGGACAGTTTTTGTGGTTTAATAGTTAGTATTGTTCACTGAGGCGCAGTTGTGGTTGTGACCGCATGTAAATGAAAGCCATGTTTGGCCGTTGGCATAGGAATGGTTGGCCTTGAAATGTCAGACTGCAGTCAGAAGAACTACCACTTCGTAAATACTTTTAAACTTGATTCACAATCTGCTGAGGAATCGGATCACGATGGATCTTTTCAAAAACCTAAGAGGCCTTTTACACGGACTGATTATCTGTCAGATTATGGAGGAAGATAATTTGTATAAACTTTTGTTCCCAGTAATCTGACAGCGTAAAAGATGTCAGCAATCGCCCAATGAATTAGCTAACACACCTTCATCGGGTGATTTGTGCTGGTCCATTGGCACTGAAAATCGGCGTTCTTGCGCAGTGAGATTGTGATGTATAAACTAGTGATCTGCTGTGCTGGAGCAATGATTTTCTATGAGGACAAGTGTTCACTGAATCGATCGCTTGTCCAGCGGAGGTGATCTGACAGTGATTGGGATCATCTGCTTCATTCCCCATGATCTGTCAGATAATCGGTCTGTGTAAAAGGGTCCATTCACACGTCCGCAAAATGGGTCAGCAAAATTGTGGAATGGGTGCGGTCCCATTCATTTTCAATGTGGGCCACAAAAGATGCGGACAGCGCAGTGCACTTCCGTTCTGCGGCCAAGCAAAAAAATAATAATATAGAATGTCCTATTCTTATCCGCAGACACTGACAAGAAAAGGCATTTCTATTATAGTGCTGGCCATGTGCGGTCCGCAAAATGCAGAACGCACATGGCCGGTGTCTGTGCGACACAGCAAAACGGTTGCGGACGTGTGAATGGACCCTTACACTGCACGCAAGCTACCAACCCTCTAGCCCTCGCTCTGCAGTGCTGGTGAATTATTAAGTCTGTCCTGTAAGCTCCAGTGGCACCAGGTGTATTCATAAGATTGAATGGTGAAAGATAACAAGTAGACGAAGGACCGCCTACACCCTCCAGGTATCTATATTGTTTGAGTGTGTTGCTGAGAAACCCATTCCCCCACCCCTCCACAAGGTAAAAGCGTGGGAGAGCAGCAAGAGGAGGAGTCGCTTCCACAAGGCATGAAATGCTGCGAGAGGACATAAGCTATGACGCCTGCAAGATTATAGCATTGATCCATTAGTTGGAGGTGAATCTTGACAGCCCACGAACAACAGACAACATGCACAGAGCAAAGATGGATACTGCCCCTTTTTCTGTATCGGTCACTGGCAACCTCTTGGTACTTTGATGCGCTGTAGGAAATATCTGTTGGATGAGCGTCGGGTGTGATCAGTGTTGCCACCTAATGCCAGAATGGTCATGGTTCTCTGCTTCGGAAGTAAGGAGAGGAATCGTTCTACATCCAGATCTCAGTCAACTTCCCATCAGCCCCTTAATGTGCACCCAGATTTCTGGTACCCGGGTCCTGATCGGCGAAGTCTGCAGTGTGAGTGTCTTTAACAAATGTAATTCAGTCATTGTGGGAAGCTGTGCACAGATGTCTTGTGCGTGTATGCATTGTTTAGTTACTGAAAAATGGACTTTGACTCTTTATAGTGGCTTCATGGCTTTGTTTTTTTCAGAATCCATGTGATCCGTCATGATCCCATTGGTGAATCAATTAGAATTTGGTTTGCCCACTGACTTGCCTTTGGCCCGTCCACATATATGTTCAGTATGCTCTACTGTTTTGATTGCCATTAAATTAAGTATTAAAACAAAAAACCCTGAGAATCAAAGACGTTTTGGAGGCTTGCAGTATTCTGCGTGAGACCTTGTGTGTGCTCGGTGTTCTCTGCTCGGCCTGGTTCCCGCATTCTTTCTGCTGCTTTGTTAGCGCTCTGTTTGTTTGACTGAACCGGTTATTTTAGTTGCTGAAGGACGTCACACTTCACATATCAGGTATCAGTGTAATATCTGTCTCTTCCGTGTTTGCACTTCGTGGCTGACATACTGCTTACACTCTGCTGTTTTGTCTGCAGTTCTTGCTTGTGCTTGAACCTGATGGAAAAGATGTATGGATTCATGTTGTATACTTCCATAACTTCACTTTTCCTAAAAGCGGTCATTTTATTCACCATTAGGGTCCATTCACACGTCCGCAATTTCATTCTGCATTTTGCAGAACGGAATTGCGGACCCATTGATTTCTGTGGGAATGCAGATGCGTACTTCCGGGTCTGCAATTCCGATCCCGAAAAAAATAGAATATGTCCTATTCTCGTCCGCAATTGCGGACAAGAAAAGGCATTTTCTATGAGAATGCCGGCGATGTGCGGTCCGCAAAATGCGCAACGCACATCGCCGATGTCTATGTTTTGTGGATCCACAAAACACACACGGACGTCTGAATGGACCGTTAAAGTTCATGTAAGGGTGTTAGGGATGGCAGGTCCAGACCTCTAAATTGGCACATCGTTTACCAGGTGGAGGTCCAGCATATGTTGTCCGTCTGGTCTGCAAACGCCTGAACCAGTTCAGGTTAGGCTACATTCACACTCGCGTTTTGTGCGGATCCGTCATGGACTGATCCGTTAAGATAATACAACCGTCTGCATTCCTTCAGAACGGATCTTTAACATGGCCAAGACGGATCCGTCTTGAACACCATTGAAAGTCAATGGAGGACGGATCCGTTTTCTATTGTCAGTGAAAACGGATCCGTCCCCATTGACTTACATTGTGTGCCAGGACGGATCCGTTTGGCTCAGTGTCGTCAGACGGTCACGAAAACACTGCAAGCAGCGTCTTGGTGTCCGCCTCCAAAGTGGAATGGAGACTGATGCATTCTGAGCGGATCCTTTTCCATTCAGAATGCATCAGAATGCAAACTGATCCGTTGTGGACCGCTTGTGAGAGCCCTGAACGGATCTCCCAAACGGAAAACCAAAACGCCAGTTTAGCCTTACTTGGGTGGGTTTCATGGCAGCAGTGTGCATACTGTGTGCCATTTTAATGCTAATGTGATCCTGCGCCTTAAGGTACCTTTTACAAAAGCCAATTATCATGTAAATTATAGTTAAATCGAGTGAAGTTGTGCAATTATCTGGCAGTGTGAAAGCAATGAACGTGTATTTCTCGTTCGATCGTTTAACATTAACCATTTCATAAGTTCACTGCACGCCACTGAAATTTCACTCTGTGTAAATGCAACAGTGCTTTACAAACGATGGAATATGCAATCGAAATCACGATTTTGGGAATAATTGGCCCCTCTAAAGCTTCATTGTTGAAACGTTCACTATACCAAGAAACGACTTGTTTATCGCTCAATCGTACTGGTCATCACCTCGTGTAAAAGTTCCTTTAGAGTTGAGGCACAGTTCATGACCAGTTTGGTGCACACAACAGTGAGATCATTGTCATGGAGGAGGAGAACATTGCATTGCTCAGGTTTAATACTCCCATGTTCGATGATCTTTACTGGACACATTGAGGCTTGTGCACGATTATGCAGTGTTTTGTGTGTGTAGGTTTGTTTCTCCCTCTTTGGATGCAGTTATACAGTGAGGGACAGTGTAAAGGGCATTTTTATTCTTTTGCATAATGTTTTGCATCAACCTAAAAAACACAGTGGCCCTGATTTATCAAGATCAGCGTGTGCCATGCCAGTCTTGATGGGTCCTGGGCTGCCGTAACAGGCATTTCATTTATGATGAGGTGTGGGCTTTGTCCCGCCACCTTGTGCAACCTGTATTCAAGACTGAAATGTACTCAATCTTATAACTGACTTAGGGTACTTTCACACTAGCGGCGACGGAACTGCCCGCCCGATCCAGCAATCTGTATGCACACGGATACCATTTGTAGACGGATCCAGATGCGGATCCGTCTCACAAATGTATTGCAATACCGTATCCGTCTCTCCCGTTGTCATCTGGAAAAAAAAACGGATACGGCATTTATCTTTTCCATATTTTTAAAGGTCTGTGCAGACCGCAAAAACGGATCAGTTTTTCCGGAACACTTGGGGCCGGATCCGGCATTAATGCATTTCAATGTAAAATAATGCCGTAATAATAATTCCAGAATTTTGGACGGAGAAAATACTGCAGCATGCTGCGGTATTTTCTCTGTCCAAAAACCGTACAGTGACTGAACTGAAGACATCCTGATGCATCCTGAACGGATTGCTCTCCATTCAGAATGCATTAGGATAAATCTGATCAGTTTGTTTCCCGGTATTGAGCCCCTGTGATGGAACTCAATACCGGAAAAGAAAAATGCTATTGTGAAAGTACCCTTAGGCCCCTTTCACACGGGCGAGTTTTCCGCGCGGGTTGAACGCATTGCACCCGCACTGAATCCAGACCCATTCATTTCTATGGGGCTGTGCACATGAGCGGTGATTTTCACGCATCACTTGTGCGTTGAGCGGAAATTGCAGCATTCTCTATTTTGTGCGTTTTTCACGCAACGCAGGCCCATAGAAGTGAATGGGGCTGCGTGAAAATTGCAAGCAAGTG
The DNA here is from genome assembly GCF_014858855.1 of Bufo gargarizans. Lineage (NCBI taxonomy): Eukaryota > Metazoa > Chordata > Amphibia > Anura > Bufonidae > Bufo > Bufo gargarizans. Next base: position 215,620,009 of record NC_058083.1, read on the forward strand.
CGGATGTTGTGTGATTTTTCACGCACGGTTGCTAGGAGACGATCGGGATGGGGTCCCGATCTTTATTTTCCCTTATAACATGGTTATAAGGGAAAATAATAGCATTCTGAATACAGAATGCATAGTACAATAGTGCTGGAGGGGTTAAATAAATAAAATAAAAAATAATTTAACTCGCCTTAATCCACTTGTTCGCGCAGCCGGCATCTCCTTCTGTCTTCATCTGTGAGGAATAGGACCTTTGATGACGTCACTACGTTCATCACATGATCCATCACCATTCTTCTGTGAAGAAGTTCAGGTCTGGGTACCACATTCAGTTTTTTTATCACGCGCATGCAAAACGCATTGCACCCGTGCGATAAAAACTGAACAACGGAACGCAATGGCAGTCAAAACTGACTGCAATTGCATACCTACTCGCGCTGGTTTGCTGCAATGCACCGGGACGCATCCGGGGGGATATGTGTCCACCATTTGAATGGTCACCAGCACTTCATTCATCTCTAGGGGACTGCCAGAGATAGCGGAGTGCAGTTCTTGACTGCGTCTGTAATTCCTATAGGTTGCCTGACTAGCGCTCCATTGAAATAGGGATATGGTTGTCCTGCATTTTTGTGATTGGTGGGGGTCTCACAGCTGGGAAACACACCTATCTAAGGCCTCTTTCACACGACCGTTTTTTTTTTTTCCCCCCCGTTTACGGGCCGTCTTTTGCGTTCTGCATACGGAACTATTCATTTTAATGGTTCCGCAAAAAAAAAAAACGGAATGTACTACATATGCATTCTGTTTCCTTATTTCCGTTTTTCCGTTCCGTAGACAGATCATGTCCTATTATTGCCTGCAAATCACGTTCCGTGGCTTAATTCAAGTCAATGAGTCTGCAAAAAAACGGAACACATACTGAAATGCATCCTTATGTCTTCCGTATCTGTTCCGTTTTTGCTGAACCATCTATTGAAAATGTTATGCCTAGCCCAATTTTTTTCTGTAACTACTGTATACTGTATATGCCATATGGAAAAACGGAAACCCAACGGAAACAAAAAACGGAACAACGGATCCGTGAAGAATGGACCGCAAATAACTGAAAAAGCCATACGGTCATGTGAAAGAGGCCTAAGGGTCCATTCACACGTCCACAATCTCGTTTTGCATTTTGCGGAACATTCATTTCTATGGGGCCACGATGTGCGGCTCAGCTCCGGAAATGCGGACCCGCACTTCCGGGTCCATATTTCCGTTCCCGAAAAAATAAATAAATAGAACATGTCCTATTCTTGTCCGCAATTGCGGACAAGAATAGGCATATTCTATTAGGGCCGGCTATTTGCGGTCCGCAAAATGCGGAATGGAGTTCTACCTTATCCAGTGGGTAGGGGATAACTTGTTCTCACGGGAATACCACAATCAAGGCACTGGAGAATGACTTGTCATAAATGTCCTTATGTGTGCCTCTTACCTCTTCCTGGAGAAGGCTTGTGGGGGGAGCGAGGCAGGTGGCACTTTGGCGGACAATTGCACCCACTATGACAGCTCAGCGTACACATGTTGGAATCTAAAGATAACATTTTTTTAGTAATTATTTGTGAATGTCAGTACTGTGCACATAGCCGTTTAGAAATCTGACTCCATGAAATGTACCAAGCAGGTGAGTTTTCATTTCAGGTAGATTCGCAATGTCAAAGTGAACTGGTCTCTCACACAATGTTGAAAAGCAGAATTGATTCTGTGTATGAAAATAGCATTTTTGCCTCAAGCTCAACATAAGCATTGCAATTCTTCCCATGACTTCTGGTTCCAGGAAGTGTAGGAAGTTATGTTTAGGTACTCCATGTTATTTGTGCATGTGGCATGTCCAACCTCACCAAGTAAGATATATCTTTATGGGGTTTTCTTGGCCTTAATGGCTTAGGCTACTTTCACACCAGCGTTTTTGCTGGATCCGTCATGGATTAGCAAAAACGCTTCTGTTACTGATAATACAACCATCTGCGTCCGTTATGAATGGATCCGGTTGCATTATCTTTAAAATAGCCAAGACAGATCTGTTATGAACTCCATTGAAAGTCATAGAAAACTGATCCGTACCACACTGCAGACAGAAAAACACCGTATGCAGCGTATAGGGATGCAACGGAACGGAATGCGTTCTGGTGCATTTCGTTCAGTTTTGTCCCCATTGACAATGAATGGGGGCTAAGCGGAAGCGTCCCCCCCCCCCCCCCCCCCCAGATGTGCTAGTAGTCTCATCCATAGGACAGACCATTCTGTTATCAGCAGGGATTCTGAACTCCGTGCCCCCACCAATTGGCAGAAAGAAGCAGCAGCACCGCGGTGCCTTCACTGCGTTATATGACACAGCTCTGCTCTCACCCAGACAGCTGTGTCCAGTTAAACACAGTAACGCTGGAAGCAATGCCAGGATTCAGGGGGATAAAAAAAAAAAGACAATGCAACAGCACTCTGCAAACCAGATAAAGTACAATAATGCCATAGTCACAAAAAATGTTGTACGCTTATTTATAAAGTGAGATACTTGGAAAATGCATCTTGTACAAAATCATCTGAGCCCGTCTGCCGAACGTCAAGGCGATCTCTGTAAGACGGGTCCTAACACTAAATACTACCTGTTATGCGCCATAAAATTCAGGGAGTGTTGGTTCCACATGCATGATGGGTCCACTCCGCCTTTTACCACTTTTGGTGCCAAAATGGCCTCCATTACTTCCAAGGGATGCAGGTACCAACATGTATGCCGAGCCCACTCCATATTCCAATGAATGTAATGAGAGCAGGTCAGTGATTTGGCTTCAGTGGTCCGTGTCCGATTTTGCTTCAGTTGTGTTTCCTTGTGTCTTCCTTTTTTTTTGTCTGAGAGGGGGAAAAAAAAGGAAGGTTAATGAAAAGTGTAATTTTATTGCACCAAGGTCTTGTAGAAAAAAACGGACGCAGACACGGATAACATACCAGTTGTGCATCTGGTTTTTTTGACGGACCCATTGACTTGAATGGGTTCGTCCTCCGTTTTCCACTGACAAGAATAGGACAGGTTATATTTTTTTGATGGACTGGAATCACGGATCGCGGACGCAGAGAAAAAACGGAGGATGATCAGTTTTTTTTTTTCACAGCTCCATAGAAATTAATGGGACCTCCGCTAAACTATGAAAAATGATGGAACGGACACGGATGCACACAACGGTCGTGTGCATGAGCCCTTATACTGAAACTAATTAAAATCAGCCTATGGGGCAGACAGGCTAATCAGGGGTGCACGACTCATTGGAGTGTCACATCTCCAGCATTGTAAATCTGCACAAAAAAGAGGGTTAGTCAGCACCTCCCATGTGCTGACCCCTTTTCTTTGCAGGATTCAGGGGGATACTATTTCTCCTTATGGTGAGCACCTAAACGGTGTGAGGAGTCTTATAGGCCAGACAACGCTCCTGGGACAAGGGTAAGCAAATGAGCTCTTGGCAAGCCCTGCTTCTAATGCCAATGGAAGGCAGCTATCCTAGAACTCAAACCTTTTTTATTTTAGGCTACTTTCACACTCACGTTTGGTGCGGATCAGTCGTGGATCTGCACAGATGGATCCGTTCAGATAATACAACCATCTGCATCCGTTCAGAACGGATCCTTTTGTATTATCTTTAACGTAGCCAAGATGGATCAGTCTTTAACACCATTGAAAGTCAATAGAGGACGGACCAGTTTTCTATTGTCAGATTGTGTCATAGAAAACGGATCCGTCCCCATTGATTTAGTCTACTTTCACACCGGCGTTTTGGCTTTCCGTTTGTGAGATCCGTTCAGGGCTCTCACAAGCGGTCCAAAACGGATCATTTTGCATTCTAATGCATTCTGAATGGAAAAGGATCCGCTCAGAATGCACATTGAACCTAGTGTACATGCATATAATGACATAAACACCTACAAAACATTGCACCAGAAACTATATCATAACCAAATGATTTAAATACTCAGTCTTGATTGTTACAAATAAATGCAAATACATTTATTTTGTAACAATAAAGATATATTTGATTATTTCGGCTACGTTTTAGTTTCTTATAAAATCGTAGAATGTAACTTGGAGGGAGCTTGCAGCAGCAGGAATCTTCTTGCTGTAGCCTGTTTGCATTTAGGCCAGGTAGGCTAAGCTAAGGCCTGACACAACTCATCAGATAATGAGACCTTAGAAATTTGTGAAAGTTTGCTTATCATTATAGCAGTATAGTGCTAGGACTTTTTCACACAGTGCCTTTTTTTTCAGCCAAGGATTGGACCATAGAAAAAGATCTAAACATGCCCCTTTTTTTTTTTTCTTTTTTTTTTTAGCGTCCTTTTCTGGTTTTAGTTGAACATCTTCCAAACTTGCAGCTCTGTGAATAAGAGTTAGTAATGAGTTAGTAATTTTTATCCACCCTGGTAATAGTATTACTTAATACTATTACTACTATATATGTTGTGTAATAGGTAAATAAAAACAAGGCAATGATTTAAATACCTTTTAAAAATGTTTTTTTTTTCACAATAGACGGTAGAACTCGTATGAGTTGAAAGTGAGACATATTTTACAATTTCATGAAACAAATTGACTCATTTAGATCTTGATGGCAGCAATGCATCTCAAGAGTTGGGACAGGGTCTTATCTACCTTTGTGATACTATGCAATATGATACCCCCCTTCTTTTAACAGTCTGGGCAGGGATCGGCAACCTTCGGCACTCCAGCTGTTGTGAAACTACAACTCCCAGCATGCTCCTTTCACTTCTGTGGGAGTTCAGGGAACAGCCAAACAAGTGTGCATGATGGGAGATGTAGTTTCTCAACACCTGGAGTGCCGGAGGTTGCTGACCCCTGGTCTAGGCAGTATGGAGACCAATTGCTGGAATTTTAGAAGAGAAATGTTGCCCCATTCTAGTCTAATGTAGGATTCTGTCTGCTCAACCATCTTGGATCGTCTATACCGAAACTCTCGTTTCATGATGCACCACGTGTTTTCTATCGGCGAAGGCTCTGGACTGCATTCATACCAGTTCAGCACCCTGACTTTTCTATTGTGAAGCCATGTTGTTGTGATGGATGCAGTATGTGCTTTAGTATTGTCTTGCTGAAATATGCAAAGCCTTCTTTGAAAGAGATGTTGTCTGGATGGGGGCATATGTTATAAAACCTCTTTACGCTGTTCAGCATTGATAGTGCCTTTCCAGATGTGTAAGCTGCCCATGCCATAGGCACTGATGCAACCCCATACCATCAGAGATGTAGGCTTTTGAATTGTGCACTGATAACAAGCTGTATGGTCCCATTCCTCTTGATTCCGCAGAACACGGCATCCATGGTTTCTAAAAAGAGTTTCACGTTTTGATTCATGTGACCACAGAACAGTTTTCCACTTTCTCTGTCTGTTATAAATGAGCTTTTGCCCAGAAAAGGTGGCAACATTTCTTGATCGTGTTGACGTATAGCTTCTTCTTTGAATGATACAGCTTTAACTTTCATATGTGGATTGCACAGCAAACCAGAGGTCGCAATAACACCTGTACAAGCGTCATAGACGCCTATTCAGGCCATTTTACTCCCTGGAAAAAGTCATGTGCATTTTTACACAAGGTCTTTTTCTAGTCAGGTGCGCTGTATCAGAAGCTGCCAGGTCTGGCACACATGAAGCCCTGCCCATCTGAGAAACCCTGTCCCTCACATCTATCTCACCAGGAGTAGCTCCAGACTACATTGTGGTTACAGGACCTGTGGTGATATCACAGTCATGTGATCAGCCATGTGTGTAAGATGAGTTAGGGGAACACAGGCTCCGCGTAGGACTGTGCTGGTGTAGAATGCAGAGATACTTTATGTATGGAAGGTGTGTATAAAGCAGGGCTATGTCATTGTAAACAGTCTATTGTACAGTTTTCTGTGTGTAATATGCACACCGTAGTTCTATCTGGGTAATGGACATGTAGCAGGGCTGTGTGCAATGCAATGTGTATATAGTAAACTATCTGTGTAATGGGCATGTGGTTAGTGCGGTCAGGTGGGTGCAGTGTGTGGCAGCGTCAGGTGGGTACAGTGTGTGGCAGCGTCAGGTGGGTGCAGTGTGTGGCAGCGTCAGGTGGGTGCAGTGTGTGGCAGCGTCAGGTGGGTGCAGTGTGTGGCAGCGTCAGGTGGGTGCAGTGTGTGGCAGCGTCAGGTGGGTGCAGTGTGTGGCAGCGTCAGGTGGGTGCAGTGTGTGGCAGCATCAGGTGGGTGCAGTGTGTGGCAGCGTCAGGTGGGCGCAGTGTGTGGCAGCAGCGATCTTGATGTTTAGTGTATAATGTTGGATAAATGTAAAATTGTCTACATTTATTTCTGCATGGGAGACTAGCAATGGTTCCCTGCAGAAATGTCAGCCTCATAACGTTATGTGGGCCTATGCATTGTATATATGAAATACCGAATAATTCATACTCCTCCTCGGCTAAAAATACTCCTCAAAATTGTTAAGAGGAGTATTTTTACTTTTCTGGAAAAAATGTAGTGCGACCTCTGCGGCGAACTGTGCTCACAGACAATGACTTTTGAAGTGTTCCTGAGCCCATGCAGTCGCTTCCAGTACAGAATCATTCCTGTTTTTAATGCAGTGCCTTCTGAAGACCTGTAGATCACAACCATCCAGTATCGACCATCTGCCTTGTCCATTGCGCACATTATATTTTTGATGATATGTATTGTAGATGGTGGGATAATGTTTAAACACAGTTTTTCTCAAATTGGTGAACCTCTGCCTATCTTTGCATTCTAAGGGTCCATTCACACATCCGTGTGTGTTTTGCAAAACACTGACACCGGCAATGTGTGTTCCGCATTTTGTGGACCGCACATCGCCGGCACATTGCGGACAAGAATAGGACAGTGAAAATCCGCAATTCCAGATCCGGGCAGCACATTCTGCGGCCCCATAGAAATGAATAAGTCCACAATTCCATTCCGCAAAATGCAGAACAGAATTGCGGTCGTGTGAATAGAACCTAAAGTTGTAAATGAGTTAAAAAAAAATTCATGAAATGGTAAAAGTCTCACTTTCAATATCTGATACGTGTTCATTGCATTCTTTTATTTACATTTTACGCAATGTACACCTTTTTTTGGAATTGGGTTTGTATATTGCATTATATTGGGCATTTATAATTAACTGAGGCAGTAAGATTAGTGTTCGTTTCAGTGAACCCTATCATTTCAAGTAGATATCAAGTGTCAAAGCCATCCTCTGCATTGAGAGGTGTTCACACTTCTGAGCAGTGTTTCTGTGGACTAGCTGCCTTTTACCTTAAAGGGAACCTGTCATCAACTTTCTGCTGACCTCACTGCGGGCAGGATAAATTAGTGACAGAAATGCAGATTTCAGCGGTGTGTCACTCATCAGCTAAAAGTAAGTCGTTGCCGAGAACCAGCATCATAATCATTGCAGTCCGGGCCTTAAGAGTCAGATCTACCTGAGAAGAGTCCTGGTTATTCCTAATCTCCTGCTCTCCTCGCCCATCTGCTGATGGTTGGCAGTTCTCTCCTATAAAGAAAGGGAGAAAACTAGGTAGAAGCTGCCAGTCATCAGCAGGTGAGCAGGAATCCATGAATAACCAGGACTCTTCTCGGGCTACTTTCACACTAGCGTTTGATCGGATCCGTTCTGAACGGATCCGCTCATATTAATGCAGACGGTGGATCCGTTCAGACTTTACATTGAAAGTCAATGGGGGACGGATCCGCTTGAAGATTGAGCCATATGGTGTCATCTTCAAGCGGATCCGTCCCCATTGACTTCCATTATAAGTCGGAACGGATCCGCTTGCCTCCGCACGGCCAGGCGGACGCCCGAACGCTGCTTGCAGCGTTCAGGTGTCCGCTCACTGAGCGGAGCGGAGGCTGAGCGCTGGCAGGCGGATGCATTCTCAGTGGATCCGCCTCCACTGAGAATGCATTAGGGCCAGACGGCTGCGTTCGGGGCCGCTCGTGAGCCCCTTCAAACGGAGCTCACGAGCGGACACCTGAACGCAGGTGTGAAAGGAGCCTCAGGTGGCCGGGACTCTTTTCCAGGCCCAGTCTGCAATGTTTGTGATGTTGGTTCTCGGCAACCACTTACTTTTAACTGACAGACCTCTGAAATCATCTCACCTGTCTCTACTTTATACTGCCATTAGAATGGGCAGCACAAAGTTGATGACAGGTTCCCTTTAAGGGATTGTGTTGCTGACTGTTTCTAAAGCAACCACGAAAGCTGATCGTGATCAGGAAGTAATATTTAGCTCATTTATTCTATTGTGATCAGAGTTTGAGTGAAGTAAATTCAAGATGTGTACAAAACTCCTGCTCCCCTGTGTATCCAGTAGCAGTAGATCACCATACATCAGATCTTGCAGAAGCCATCCAGTAAAGATGATCAATCACCAGAATAAAATCAATGTCAGCTTTATTGAAGATGTATAAGAATGCATAAAGAATACAAAAAGTGGGGAGACGGCACCCCAAGGATCTCTAACGCGATTCAGACTATATATACGTCCTGCAATACAGTGATGGTATTAAGGGGAGTCCATCGCATAAATTTCACTAATATAACGATCGTCATCAGTCGTCAGAAAAGCATTCTAACTTTTATTTTATTTGGATGTTTATTCCATGTCCCAGAAAATCACCTATCCCTATGAAAAGCAGCTCCCAAGTGCCCAGCCCTCCGCCCTTTCCCACTGTCTGCTCCTCCTGTGACTTCAGGGGAGGGGGCGAAAGCCTTGGGAAGGTAGGGGGGAGCAGACAGCAGGGAAGGGAGGCCGGTTTGGACCCCACTGGGCACTTGGGAGCCATTTTTCATAGGAATAAAAGTGCTTTTCCTGGACAAGGAATAAACACCCAGATGACATAAAGACATGGGTATAATGCTTTTACAACGTTCTGGTGGACATTGCTGGTAGTTATATTAGTGAAACTTACATGACAGACCCCCTTTAACCTGCTCTTTAAATTCACATAAGGCAGTAACATTAATAATAATGATGCTACATTGATATAATTCTGCAAAAAGAGCTAGAATAAAAGTGTAAAATAGAGCGAAGATATTCTAGAAAGTAAAGCACACATAAACAGGCCACTCCGTGATATAGCAATAAAGCGAATACCAAAAGGAAATTCTGTGGCGGATATATTCAGAACATTTAGTCATGGTGCAACATGAGTTCTTTTCTTAAACTGAATCCGTTGGGACATCTACTGTCCAAATGAAAGATCCAGAATGCTTCCTTTTCCAGCACCCTTTGATATCACCTCTCCGCAGGGATTTAATTATTTTATATTCTATAGCATATGTTCTGAACACTGAGAGATCCGTTATAAACAGTAATAAAGAGCTTGGCTTCATTTCAAATATTGACGTGAAATGAATCCTGAACTTTCTGGTGGTACTGCCAACATACGTTAAGTCGCAGTGTGTGCAGGATACCATGTACTAGACCCTGTGAGTTACAGGTAATGTATTATTTAATGGGAAAGGTGGCAAGACTTTTTGAACCATGGAGGCTTTTGGTTGGAGTAATGTATGAACACATCTTAGTTTAAGAAACGTTGGTGGCACAGTGAGCCCCCCTCAGTATAAGAAACGTTGGTGGCACAGTGCGCCCCCTCGGTATAAGAAATGTTGGTGGCACAGTGGGATGTGCCAATGAGGGTTAAAAAAAAATATATATAATTAACTCACCTCCTCCAATTGATCGCGTAGCTGCCAGTCTCCTGTTCTTTCTTCAGGACCTGTGGTGACGTCACTGAGCTCATCACATGGTCCATTACCATGGTGATGAATCATGTGATGTATCATGTGATGAGCACAGTGATGTCACCACAGGTCCTTTGACAGGTCCTGAAGAAAGAACAGGAGACAATCAATTGGAGGAGGTGAGTTAATTATTTTATTTTTTAACCCTCATTGGCACTGCCCACTGCGCCACCAATGTTTATTATATTTGGGGGGGGGGGGGGGCCGCACTGCGCCACCAATGTTTATTATACTGGGGTGTTGGGGGGGGGGGGTGCACTGTGCCACCAATGTTTATTATACTGGGGTGTATATAATGTTTATTTTATTGACCTTCTACTAAGCATTCTGTATTAAAGAATGCTATTATTTTCCCTTATAACCATGTTATAAGGGAAAATAATACAGTGAATAGACTGTCACCTAGAAGCCATGCGTGAAAATCGCACCGCATCCGCACTTGCTTGCGATTTTCACGCAGCCCCATTAACTTCTATGGGGCCTGCATTGCGTGAAAAACGCACAACATAGAGCATGCGTTTCACGTAACGCACAAGTGAAGCGTGAAAATCACCGCTCATCTGCACAGCCCCATAGAAGTGAGTGGGTCCGGATTTAGTGCGGGTGCATTCCGGTATTTTGAATGCCAGATATGGCACTAATACATTCCTATGGGGAAAAATGCCCGATTCGGCATTTAGGCAAATCTTCAGTTTTTTTCGCCGGAGATAAAACCGTAGAATGCTGCAGTTTTATCTTTTGCCTGATCAGTCAAAATGACTGAACTGAAGACATCCTGATGCATCCTGAACGGATTGCTCTCTATTCAGAATGCATGGGGATATGCCTGATCAGTTCTTTTCTGGTATAGAGCCCCTAGGACGGAACTCTATGCCGGAAAAGGAAAAAAGCTAGTGTGAAAGTACCCTAAAATATTAAGTGTAAATCCCCCCTTTCCCAATTTTACATATAAAATATATAAACAATAAATAATCATATTACATAGTGCTGTCCAAACTATTAAATTATTAAAAAATATCTCCTACGCGGTGAGCATTTGCCATTTTTTTTAGCCACCTTGTCACTCCAAAAATAGGATAGGACTGTTCTATTATGGGCCGAACGTTTCATAAAATGCGAAATCAAAATTTTGTTATCAAAACAACCCTATGCCGATCTGATCGGAGTAGCATTGTCACGATACCAAAATTTTAATTTGGTTTCGATTTGGCGACTAAAAATTTGATTTGGCTCCTACATTTTTCAGTTCAGGAGCCAATGGCTACTAGGTATTATTTTTTTTTGTCTGGAGCACTGGTATAATATTATTATTATTATTATTATTATTATTATTATTATTATTATTATTATTATTATTATTTATATTTTTTTTTTGTATTGGATTGTGGTGATTAATATCTCTTTGGTGGCCCTATTTCAACTTTTCACTGTGTATTCAATTACCCCTTAATTCCACATTTTTGTTCCCTGTACTGCTTGCTTTTACCTGTGCTTAAAATAGGGTTGCTATGCATGGACCGTCTGTGTTGAAGGACGGAGGACGCAGAAACGGGCAGCGTGCAGGCTCACATTACTGACAGCCAGGGACTGTAAGTAAATGATTAAAGCCAGGTCCTCCCCAGCAGCTGATAACAGTGCCTGGGCTGTGTGCACTTCTCCCTGTACCTGCGCTTGGCAGACGCTCCCTCACTCAGCAGAGCTGGACAATGCAGAGTTGAACCAGCGCAGACCAGGGAAGGGAGATCTGCCGTCTGCTCAGTGTATAAATGAAGGCAAAATGTGGTAAGAGGACCCCTTTGTGCTGCAGAAAATTAACCCTTTGGGGGAGGGCTCTGGTTACTGACACTTTTGGGGGGCTATTGTTACTGGCTAGTGAGGGCAGGCAGGATTAGCCTCAGGGTGAGGGCAGTGGCGGCCATCTTAACTGAATAGTGAAATTGCAGTTTTATGCAGACTGGTTGCTAAGGGCTGAATCTTATTAAATATGGGGTAAGTCAGTCTGATAGTAACTGATTCTGGAATATCATGCTATTAGTAACGTGTTATTAGTAATGTGACAGTTATCCTTTAAGTTTTCCAGGTCTTTTTTTTTTTTTTTCATTTTTCTGAAATTGTCAGCCACAATACCCTCTCCCCATAATGGCATCAGATTTTGCTTACAAAATTATCATAAATGAAAAAGTATTGTCTATCATTGGTAAAAGCTGTTTGTTTCTACATAAAAGTGCTCATTATCAATTATTATAACATGGGAATGGTCCTGCAACCTGTGCTGCTTTGGTAGTATGATCCTGTGTAGGTTTGAAATCTGAGGTAGTAGTAACAGTAGTACAGTGGTCTCTCGGGTTAATATGTAACCGATACAAGACGGAGCGGACGGTAACTGAGAATAATGAATGATCAAACCACCCATTCAAGTTCAGGCATAAAACGGAGGGTTTTCCTTTCAATGTTTTTGATCTTCTGATGGATCAGAAGAATGGAAAACTCAACATAGATGCGAATGAACCCTTAAATATCACAGGGGGGTAAAAAAAATCTGCTGACATGCAATACAAATACAATATTGAGTCTGAATAAAGAGTATATTTGAGAATGGATACTTTTCAAAAACTATTGGTTAGTTCCTTCACAAAATAACTAAACTGAAAACTGAATAGAACGACTTGACGTGCAATTCTAAATCTGGTTGACTAAGTGTTTCCATTTTCTCTCGTAGCTCCCAGGCTCAATGGCACATCAAAGATTGAGAGGCGCAGGGATACAGGAGGATATGAAAGCTCGTCCACCCTAATGAGCAGTGAGCTGGACTCAACTAGCTTCTTTGATTCTGATGAGGATGATTCCACCAGCAGGTATGTAGATATTCAGGACTGCAAGGAATGTGCCAGAAAGGAAGCATGTGTCTTAGAGCAGGGAACCATTAGTGTTGCTTAAAGGTTTTCAATGACAAGTCAAGTTTTTTCACACCCATAAGAACACAGTAATGACTATGGTAGGACATGATTGAGTAAAATGTAGTTTAATTATATGTTTGGACAAACTGGTGATTACTTCTCTGGAGATCAGGGGTTATCAGTGGTTAAGAGGATGGAAGGGTGAGGACACACCTCAAATCCTCTTTTGTTGTGGGTCTGTTGGTCTGTCTGAAGTGACATGACAGCCGCCATGTCGTAGCAAAGCTTGTGAAATCCTCCCAAGGGCTACACCACAGTCATTTTGGGCTACAGGTCTTGCCTCCATCATTTATCCCAAAGGACTGTGTGTTGTCTTTCGGCACACTGGAAAAAATATATTTTTTTCACTCATTTTAAGTTTTGTTTTTGTTATTATTATGGTCATATGAAATTTGTCATACACTTATCACCAACTTTAGTGAGGTAGGTGCTTTGTGACAGTGCTAATGGCTAATTTACATGGGTAGATTATTGGGCCAATTATCGGGAACTAAAATTTGTACACACACACTTAATTTATTGGGGGGCAACGATCATAGTAGCGTTAATGTGGGTCTGTCACATACACTTTTATTGTTGTTGGCAGCCCATCCCTGTGTACGTGGGGCGTTGTGCTGCCAACAACCGATTTTTTTCTTTTTTTTTTTCTTTTTTTTTTCTTTTTTTTTTTCTTTTTTTTCATGTGCTCACCCAACAACGGAGCTTTTTCTCATTTGTCAGGTGATTGCGGCATGTTTCCCTGGGGGGGGCGATGATCAGACAAATGAACAATCGTACCCCATCATCGACCTAAAAAAAACCAACGCTAAGCTAATATGGCTAGTTATATGGAAAGAAGGCGTTGCTGACCTTTTCCTCTTATTATAACCTCCTATGTAGTTCATTCTAGACCACGAATAGAATTATCCTTATAACTGTCCTTAAAAAAAGGAATATTAGATCTTTTAATGTTTCACGCTCTTCAGACTTCCATAACCGCCTTAGACCACCACAAGGATTGACATTAACCCCTTCATACACCATCCTAGACCACCAAATATACAAACTGCTAAAACACTTCTAATCACTAGGTATATTACATATGTTCAAACCAACTTCCATTTTGGGCACCAGTGTACTTAAAAATTTCCCTAGTCACCATGGGGTAGTTTATCATGAGGGGAATTTTTTAAGTGTTGTGTTTTTTTTTTTTTTTTTTTTTTTACTTTAAGTCTACGTTCACATTATTTCTGAAAACTCTATCGAACGTCGCACATGATAATCCTTTACACACGTTTGTCCAGAGCTGTTACTCCAGGTTTTGTATGCCACTGCTCTGCTGGGGTAAGACGGAGGCCTTTTTTGTGACTTTCTAAAAAGTCCCAGTTAATTAGGTGCACGCCAGATTTATTATTATAATGAACCACACCACACTTTCCCACCCACTTTTCAAAAGTGATGAGAGTGGAGTAAAAATGCAAAAAGTTGCAAACTTATAATAATGTAAAACACCATATACTACAATTTGTGACTTTTTGATCAATTTCTGGTACAAAGGGAATTATAAATTCCCAGAAGATTTTTAAATATCTAATACATGTTATGTATGCAGGTTCAGCAATTCCACAGAGCAGAGCAGTGCATCTCGTCTAATGAGGAGACATAAGAGACGCAGAAGAAAACCTAAAGTCCCTCGTATCGAGCGGGTGAGGAGGCAATGTGTACTGATGGTTATGAAATTGCAAGGGCAAAAAGGCGAGGAACATTACTGCTGGGAAGATGTGGTCTGACTGCGTGGCAGTGGACTATTTATTGTCCCCCACTGTCATGCAGAAGCCATCAACACAACATATGATGAATGATGACTTTTTGCAGAGGCTGTAAAGATGGCGGTTAACACATTGTGACAGTCTGAGTGGTACTTTGACCATGCAGCCTGCCAACAACAGTGTCTATATTCGGCTGACTGCCCGTGTTGGAATGTAGTGATATTTCAGAAGGTGGAGGTTTGCATGCCAACATACCCAGAACAAAGAGACAGGAGAGCTCAGCTGATTGCTATGCCACTTTGGTTGTGATTAGATTAGGCTCATGCACACGACCGTATGTTTGGTCCGCATCCGCATTTTTTGCGGATCGGATGCAGACCCATACACTTCAATGGGGCAGCAAAAGATGCGGATAGCACACTGTGGGTTGTCTGCATCTCTGTCTGTTCCGTGGCCTTGCAAAAAAGATAGAACATGTCCTATACTTGTCAGTTTTGCAGACAAGTATAGAACATTTCTACAGGAGTAAAAAAGAAAAAAAAAAAACTGTAGGGTGCACACGGCCAGGATCCATGTTTTGCAGACACGCAAAATGGATCCAGTCGTATGCATAAGGCCTTGGTTTGACCCTTCTTAGAGAACCAAACAGAGCAGTATACAGCTCAGAGAAAGTCTACGGCCTATACACCTCTTACCCCATATCTACAACGATATTTTAAGCCAATCACAGGCAAAGAGGTACTGTGCAGTGCCATATGAGCATGGCAGTGAGGTGCCGTGTGACCTCAGTGGTTACTGCCGTCATGAGGAAGCAATAGGGGAAACCATTGCCCGCAACTTAAAGCACGTGATTTTAATGGAGAGGGGGCAGAAAACGGCATTGACTACTTGAACAATACAGGTACCTCTTCTGTCTTTCAGTCCTCATCATTCAGCAGTATAACAGACTCTACCATGTCCCTGAATATAATCACTGTCACTCTGAACATGGGTGAGTATGTCCAAGACATCAGTCTCTAACTGATTCTGACATTTCCTCCCAAGATCTATTTTAATCGTTTTCTATTTTTTTTTATTTTTTTTTATTTTTTTATTTTTTATTACATTAGAAAAATACAACTTCCTTGGCATCAGCATTGTTGGACAGAGTAATGAGCGAGGGGATGGAGGAATATACATTGGTTCCATCATGAAAGGAGGAGCAGTGGCTGCTGACGGCAGAATTGAGCCAGGAGATATGTTACTGCAGGTGCTTATCGGAGTCTAAGGATTGCGGAAATTTGGGAGTGGTTTGGTAGAGGGCACAGATGCTGCCGTTGGGGGTGACATTACAGTCTACCCATAGTGTGTCATATTTCTCATTTTTGCAGGTCAATGACACAAATTTTGAAAACATGAGCAACGATGATGCCGTGAGAGTCCTTAGGGAAATTGTGCACAAGCCAGGGTAAGTCCCTATTCCAAGCATCGCACTATAACTGTGGTGCTCCTGTTGTCAGCTTGCTTTAATGGCACATAGTAGCACTTACCTGAATACATTTGTATGGTTAACTCTTAAAATGTCAGTTCTTAGGTTATTTCCGACTTTCACTTTGGTGTTCACTAGAAAACTGTGAGGGAATTAGTGCGACCACACAGTACACCAGTTGCATTTTGCAGCATAGCATGCACCATAGCCACAGACAATACTTCTCTCCTGTTGTGGGGTATGGTGTAGGCTACTAAACAACACCAATCTGTACCTGATATTATTTCTATAAAAGGGAATAAAACTACCCCTAAATTTCACATCATAAGATATCCACCCACTTGGAGGGCCATGTGTTGCACCCATCATCCAGCTTAAAATTGCTTTTGGACATAACATAGATATAGATGAAGCTGGTGCCGTTTGTTAGCTTTCAGTTGTATAGCCTCCGTAAGGTTTGGGGGCCCGTATAGTTGGTACATTTTGAGGCACCCTGTATGGTCCTTCGTAGATGCTCTTGTTTAAGCACCCTTGTCTTGTTAATTTATACTATGTTATGAGCTTTCTTCACCAGTAAGGAACATTTGAGCGGGCTCCCCCTTACATACCACGTGGGAAATCCTTTGCCCAGTCAGCTTGAGTCCTTAATTAAAGAGCTTTTTTGACGTTCATGATGGGGTTGACCTGTTAAAGACTCTGGGTATGTCCTCGTGGCATAAACACTGCAGGTTTTCAGTAAAATCTGCTGTGTTTTACATTTAAACAAATCTCATCCTCACGCTGCGTAAGAAATCCACAGTGTAAGGACTCATGCACACGACTGTTGTTTTTTGCGTCCGCAAAAAAAAAAACGGATGCGGCATCTGTCTTTTTTTTTTTGTTTTGTTTTTTGGGGAGGATCCATTTTTTGCCACAGATCCCTTGTAAGAAATGCCTCCTTGTCCGCAAATGTGAAAAAGGTAGGACATGCACTATTTTATTTAATTTTTTTGCTGAAGGGAAACGCGGACAACAGGACGCGGAACACAAACGGATTAACTATCGGCATTTTTTTTGCTGACCCATTGAAATGAATGGGTCGCCGTCCTATCCGCAAAAAAAACACTGAACGGAGGCCGAGAAAAACAACTGTCGGGTGCGCATGAGGCCTAAATTGACCTGTGGTGCAGATTTTAACTTCTCAGCATGTGAATCAATGCTGCTGATTTTCACCCTAAATTATACCCTGTGAAATCATGGGAGAAGCCCCCAGCCGTAATAAGTCTCATGTTGTTCTCTTTTGCAGTCCTATTACTCTTACTGTCGCCAAGTGCTGGGATCCCTCTCCTCGTGGTTGCTTTACTTTGCCAAGAAGTAAGTGCCAGGGAGTAACAGCATCTCAACCTCATCCACTACTTGTTTTCAGCAAAGTAATCCATGTTTTTTTTTAAATGAATGTCAACCCTTTTTTCATGGTATATCTTCTAGATAGATGTATGTATGTATGTATGTATGTATATATATATATATATATATATATATATATATATATATATATATATATATATATATATATATATATATATACACACACACACACACACACACACACACACACACACACACACACACACACTATAGTATGCTGACTTCCTACAACTGCCACACACACACACACACACACACACACACTATAGTATGCTGACTTCCTACAACTGCCATATTGTATATTAGGGAATATCACCTAATATAATGTCATTTTGAGAATTTGTATATCTTTGGTTGCTTTTTGTGTGTGCGTTTATTCTTTTGCAGTTAAAGTATGCAAAATTCAAGCGCCTATTATGAGGGCACTGCAAATGACAGAATTCAGAGAAGAAAGAATTTAAGCTCTGTTATCAACGCTCTCCTTAATGAGGGAACAGAACATAGCACTAGGCAGTTCCTCACAATTCTGTGTTCTGCCTAATATTCCAATCTCAGTTACTCATAAGACATGCACAAGATTGCTATTGGCCAAACAAGCATTCAGGCGACTGTTATCTAATGTGTATGGCCGTGGGATAGGACAGCACCGCTTCTGGAAATGGGAGTCTATACAGTACTTATGAAGCATGCCAAGAGGTGATGCTTAAAGGGGTTTTCTTGGTTTTTAATATTGATGACCTATGCTCAGGATAGGTCATCAATATCAGATCAGTGGGGGTCCGACACCTCCACCAATCAGCTGGTTGAAGGGCACAGCCTGCAGGTAAACAATGAAGGGAAGCGCGGCCTTCTCTTCAACCAGCTGATCGATGGGGGTATCGGACTCCCACTAATCTGATGTTGATGAATATAAAAATCCTGGAAAACCCATTTAAGACACAGCCGCCACGGGCTCCCTGAGTTGAATGATTTTCCCTGACACCTTCTCTTAAAGGAAACCTGTCACCAGGATTTTGTGTATAGAGCTGGGGACATGGGCTGCTAGATGGCCACTAGCACAGCCGCAATACCCAGTCCCCAGAACTCTCTGTGCTTTTATTGTGTTAAAAAAACGTTTTGATCCATATGCAAATGAACCTCATATGTGTCCTGTATCCGGAGAGGAGTCCAGCGGAAAGGAGCCCAGCACCGCCCCGCGTCCTCCGAATCTCCTCCTTGCTGGCTGACGTCACAGAGCTGGAGCGCCGAAATCTCGTGATGCGCGAGCTAGCGCATGCGCAGTGTTGGCATCATGTTCATTCCCTGTGCTGGCATCAGCACAGGGAACGAACTACGGATGCGCTAGCTCGTGCATCGCAAGATTTCGGCTCTCCAGCTCTGTGACGTCAGCCAGCAAGGAGGAGATTCGGAGGACGCGGGGCGGTGCTGGGCTCCTTTCCGCTTGACTCATCTCCGGCTACAGGACACATATAAGGTTCCTTTGCATATGGATCAAAACGGTTTTTTAACACAATAAAAGCACAGAGAGCTATGGGGACTGGGTATTGCAGATGTGCTAGTGGCCATCTAGCAGCCCATGTCCCCAGCTCTATAGCCAAAATCCTGGTGACAGGTTCCCTTTAAGGCAGCTAATATGGAAGGGGTTATGCTTGCACACAGAAACCTACATTTCTGCAGGGGAAGGTTCTAGGTGTCTATGCAACAGATGTCATACAGCGGCATGTGTCACCCCTTCACTCCCATTATTTATAAAAATAAATAATTAAAAGATATCACATACACTTTTACAGGATTGTGTTGGATGAAATATCGTAATCTGCTATTCCAACCTTTTTTTTAAGTGGCACACCGGCCAGATGGAGGCCATAAAGCCACTCTTCTAGCCTTCATCTGATAGTAGAAGCTTATTGACTAGTTTCTGCTTCATGTTGCTTCCCGTCAGGTGAACCAATCAGGCCGATTGACCCAGCTGCGTGGATTTCTCATACAGCAGCAATGACTGGTACCTACCCAGCCTATGGAATGAGCCCATCGATGAGCACAATTACTTCAACCAGCTCCTCTATAACCAGTTCAATACCTGAAACTGAGCGTAAGTGTAATATCGTCATTCCTTCTATTTCTCACACTGAAATGGATTATTTATTTTTTTCAGTCATCAAATGTCTCATTTTGATTTTAAATAAAAAATAAAGTACAAACTCTCTTGTCCCCCTAATAACTTCTTTTTGTCTCCTTAAAGGCTTTGATGACTTTCATCTGTCCATACATAGTGACATGGTAACAATAGTGAAGGCAATGAGCTCACCAGAATCTGGATTGGAGGTGCGGGATAGGATGTGGCTTAAAATAACTATCCCCAATGCTTTTATTGGTAAGTAAGGAATCAGCAAGAATGGTCATTTACAGAGGATGCACCAAGTATATGCTTACAGTTACCTTTACCTCATGCCATGTCCTTCACCGAACACTGCATTGAGATTTAGTGATTTACACTTTTTTTTCATTTTTATTCCTGCTTTCATAAATTTTTCTGTTTATCAGGCTCCGATGTAGTAGACTGGCTGTATAACCATGTGGAGGGCTTCACAGATCGCCGGGAAGCAAGAAAATATGCTAGCAATCTTCTGAAAGCTGGATACATCCGCCATACAGTCAATAAAATAACATTTTCTGAGCAGTGTTACTACATTTTTGGAGATCTTTGTGGTAGTATGTACCTATCCATTATCCTACCTTGTACAGCTCATGTGTATCCTACGTTGTACAGCTCAGGACAATTATATTTAGGAGATAAATGTTTGATCACTGGGGACCCTACAGTTGGAAACCCCATAATTTCTAGAATCCCATTGTTGTCACCATACAACCTTGGTGTGGAGAATGGAGCAGCTGTGAAGCATGTGCGCTGCTGCTTCATTCAAAGTCTTTGGGTGATGGAAACCAAATGCTAAAGGTATATGGACAGACTTCCCTATTAGTGATCACTGGTATACTCAACCTGGCCATATATTACATAGTCAACATAGTCATCTGTAGGGAGAATGTTTGGCCATCTCCGAATGCCTTCAGAAATAGCTGTTCATTGGGGGTCTCCACAGTAGGCAGAGTGTCTGTTTGCTTCATTTGAAAATGGGGTTTTCATGTTGAGACAGTGCCTTTGACTAGAATTCGACTTCGAGTCTTTAGAGCCAGATGTAGCTTACTGGCTAAGTGGTGATTACAGTTAGGGTCCATTCACACGTCCACAAAAGGGTCCGCACCCGTTCCGCAATTTTGCTGACCCATTCATTCTCTATGGGCCCCCGGATGTGAAGCGGAGAGCACACTATGTGCTTTCCGCATTTGCGGAGCGCGGCCCCGAACTTCCGGGTTTCGGCCCTGAACTTCCGGTCCGCTGCTCTGCAAAAGATAGAACATGTCCTATTCTTGTCCGCAGCTGCGGACAACAATAGGCATTTCGATAGCGGGTGCCGGCAGTCTGTGTTGTGGATCCGCAACACACTACAGACGTGTGAATGGACCCTTACAGTGAATCATTGGGGTTGTTTTGAAACTTGATAAACTGAAATGAATAAAATGTACTAAAATACTGTGTATATTGGATGAAGCGGCTGGCTGACTGGCTTATTTCAGTAGCCAAACCAGCCGCTTTCTCTGCCACTGCATACACCATGATAATAGCTATATTGCTCTCTAGACTTGAGGCCTTACATTTTATTGATTCATCCAACAATATTGTTGAGTATTATAGGGTGATGAAGGGCAGTAAAGCACTCGTTGGTTTTTACCCAGCACTAACTCTGCTAGCACATCCACTGTGTTCTGAACCATGTGTGTGTGTGTGTTAACTGCAGCATTAAAGCTTTTCCTTTTGTTTCCCTCCATTTATTAGATATGGCAAATCTTTCACTAAATGATCATGACGGTTCCAGTGGGACATCAGATCAGGACACATTGGCTCCTCTTCCACATCCCGGAGCTGCCCCTTGGCCCATGGCTTTTCAGTATCAGTATCCATTGCCTCATCCTTACAGCCCCCATCCAGGATTTCCAGAACCTGGGTATAGCTATGGAGGTGGCAGTGCCGGCAGTCAGCACAGTGAAGGTAAGTAAAGCACTTTAGAAATGCTATGCATTGCAGAGTTTTAAGGCATCACTGCGCTTTCAACAGACTTTGCATTAACCCCTTCCCGACCAGCGCCGTAATAGTACGGCGCAGCGGGATGTGACTTGCCGCCCAGTCCAGTACTATTACAGCGCGCTGATCGGGCGAGTGCAGGAGCTGCGCCCGCCCGATCAGCTGCAGGGGACCGACTGTTCCCATAAGGATACTTTCACACTGGCGTTTTGGCTTTCCGTTTGTGAGATCCATTCAGAGCTCTCACAAGCGGTCCAAAACAGATCAGTTTTGCCCTAATGCATTCTGAATGGAAAAGGATCTGCTCAGAATTCTTCTGTTCTGTCTCCATTTCGCTTTGGAGGCGGACACCAAAACTCTCCTTGCAGTGTTTTGGTGTCCATCTGATGAAACTGAGCCAAACATTTTCACTGACACAATCTGCCACAATAGAAAACTGATCCGTCCTCCATTGACTTTCAATAGTGTTCAAGACTGATCCGTCTTGGCTATGTTAAAGATAATACAAACTAATCCGTTCTGAACGGATGCAGACGGTTGTATTATCTGAATGGATCCGTCTGTGCAGATCCATGACAGATCCGCACCAAATGCAAGTAGCCTTAGCCAGACCCCTGCTGTATGCGCCGGCATCGGTGAAAACGATGATGCCGGCGCATTAACCCCTTCTCTGCCGTGGTCAGCACTGACCGCGACATAGAAGGGGTTTGCTGCGGGTGATGGAGCCCATCGGGTCCCCGCGCTGCTGTAGTGGGGACCTGATGGGTGAGAAGGCAGCCTGATGCCTTTCACGGCATTGGTACCTGCCTTCTAAGGCCCCTTTCACACGAGCGAGTTTTCCGCGCGGGTGCAATGCGTGAAGTGAACGCATAGCACCCGCACTGAATCCTGACCAATTCATTTCAATGGGTCTGTGTACATGAGCGTTGTTTTTCACACATCAGTTCTGCGTTGTGTAAAAATCGCAGCATGTTCTATATTCTGTGTTTTTCACGCAGCCCACGGCCCTATAGAAGTGAATGGGGCTGTGTGAAAAACGCATTGCATCCACAAGCAAGTGCGGGTGCGATGTGTTTTTCACTGATGGTTGCTAAGAGATGTTGATTGTAAACCTTCAGTTTTTTATCACGCGCGTGAAAAACGCATCAAAACACATTGCACCTGTGCGGAAAAAACTGAACACAATCGCAGACAGACCTGACTGAACTTGCTTGGAAAGTGGTGCGAGTTTTACTGAACGCATCCGGACCTAATCCATCGGTCTCGTGTGAAAGAGGCCTAAGGGTGCCCAGGAGATCCAGCCTCAGGCTGGGTCTCCTAGGCAACCTGTTAGTGTATTACTCTATGTAATACACAAACAGGCAATGCATTACAATACAGATGTATTGTAATGCATTGCAGAAAGGATCACAACCCCAAAGTTAAAGTTAGAAATAAAGTAAAAAAGTTGAAAGAAAATAAATAATTTAAGTGAAAAAAAAAGAAGAAAAAAATCCCCTTTCCCCTGATTTAAAAAAAGAAAAAGGGGAAAAAAAAAATATTGGGCATCGCCGCGTCCGTAACAACCAGCTCTATAAAAATATCACATGATTTAACCCCTCAGGTGAACACCGTAAAAAATAAAAACTGTATTACCTTATATTACAAAAATTTCAACACCAAGCGATCAAAAAGATATATGCCCCCCAAAATAGTACCAATCAGTCACCTCATACCGCAAAAAATAAAAAAGCTATGGCTCTCAGACTATGGAGACACTAAAACATCATTTTTTTGGTTTAAAAATGCCATTATTGTGTAAAACTTAAATAAGAAAAAATATACATATTAGGTATTTCCACGTCCGTAACGATCTGCTCTATAAAAATATTACATGATGAACGCTGTAAAAATAAATAAATAAAAACTGTGCCAAAATGAACAATTTTTTGGGTCACCTTGCCCTTTATGGGTGTAATAATAAATGGTCAAAAAATCATATGTACCCAAAAATGGTACCAATAAAAACGTCAACTCTTCCTGCTAAAAATGAGCCCCTGCACAAGGCGATCGGCAGAAAAAAATAAATGAGTTCAGAAACTGGAGACACAAAAACATCATTTAAAAAAAAAAAAAATGCTTTATTATGTAAAACTCAAACAAAGTAGACCTATTTGATATCATTGCATCCGTAACAACCTGCTCTATAAAAAGAGCACATGATCTACCCCTGTCAGATGAATGTTTAAAAAAAAAAACTGCCAAAACCATTTTTGGGCTACTTTGTCTCACAAAAAATGTGAGAGAGAGCAATTAAAAATCATATGTACCCCAAAATAGTAATCATAAAACTGTCACCTTATCCCCTAGTTTCCCATTTTTGGGAGTTTCTACTGTAATTGTGCATCAGGGGGGCTTCAAATGGGACATGGTGTCTAAAAACCAGTCCAGTAAAATCTGCCTTCCAAAAACCATATGGTGTTCCTTTCCTTTTGCGCCCTGCCATCAGTTTACAAACGCATGTGGGGTGTTTCTGTAAACTGCAGAATCCGGGTAATAAATATTGAGTTTTGTTTGGCTATTTAACCCTCGATGTGTTAAATAAATTTTTTTATTAAAATGGAAAATCTGTCAAAGTGAAATTTTGAAATTTCATCTCCATTTTCCTTTAATTCTTGCGGAACACCTAAAGGGTTAACAAAGTTTGTAAAATCCGTTTTGAGTAGCTTGAGGAGTGTAGTTTCTACAATAAGGTCATTTATGGGGGGTTTCCACTATGTAAGCCCCACAAAGTGACTTCAGACCTGAACTGGTCCTTATAAAGTGGGTTTTGGAAACTTTCTTAAAAATTTTAAGAATTGCTTATTGAGTTTTAAGCCTTCTAATATACTTAGAAAATAAAATGACATTTCCAAAATGATGCCAACATAAAGAAGACATATGGGGAATGTTAAGTAATAAATATTTTATGAGGTATCACTTTCTGTTTTAAAAGCAGAGAAATTAGAATTTAGAAAATTGTGAATTTTTCAAAATTTTGGGTACATTTTGGATTTTTTCATAAATAAAGGTGAAATATAGTGACTCAAATTTATGACCATCATGAAGTACAATGTATCACGAGAAAACAGTCTCAGAATGGCGTGGATAAGTAAGCGTTCCAAAGTTATTACTACATAAAGTGACACATGTCGGATTTGCAAAAAAATGGCCTGGGCAGGAAGGTGGAAACTGGCCCGGGGTAGAAAGGGTTAACCAGTAATACAGTGTGTCTGTGTATGAGGAATAACAATCTTTCTGACCATTATATTACTAGTATCTGGCATTTATTTTGCAGTTTTCTCTGTGCATAATGAATGCCCAGTTTGCAGCACACACAGAGTAGAGGGGAATCTCCTTCCTAACTCTCTCACAGTCACTTAGCAGTCCCAGGATAATGGAGAGCATTACAGAGAAGTACTGACCTATATGATTGTGAATGAGGCACTTGTGCTGAGCTATTACCATCCTATGTAGCTGCCCAGTCTTTCTGTGCCCGTCTCCTCGGGTCCTGCTCACTGCTCCCCTCTCCATAGATTAGCATTTTTGACATGTGTAATATGATCCTCCTGGTGAGGTGAGAGATGATGGATGGGGAAAAAGGCTTTTTTCAAAGTGAAAAGTAATTGATTCTGGTACACTGCTAATAACAGGAGAACTAGACATTTCTCCCTTATAAAACATATTACAAAGTTCTACTATTGGTGTACTATTGGTTTATGCAAAGTTGTGTAAAAAGTTACTGATCACTTAAATACTTTGGTGCTTTATTAAAGCTAAAAATTCAGGTTACCCTCTATATTCCCTCCATAGCACGAGAGGTGGAGGTGGAGATAAATGATGTCACGGATGTCTTTAGGGGCAAACAAATTAGTGACTTCAATTTTAAAATACAAAGTTGTCATCCGATAACTTTTTATTTTTATTTTTTGAAAGCTTTGACCACTTTGCTGTAGTCTCTAGTTTTTATCACTTGCATCCTTTCTATGGTGTCTGGAAAAATGAGAAGTACATTCTGATTGGCTGATATGGGTATAACTAACAGTGTTAATGCATTATGTATTTTTGTTGTCTAAAATTGTCTTCATGTTACAGGAAGTAGAAGTAGTGGCTCCAACCGCAGCAGTACAGAAAAGAGGAAAGACAGAGACCCTAAGACTGGTGACTCAAAATCTGGAGGGAGTGGAAGCGAGTCAGACCACACTACACGTAGCAGTTTGCGAAGAGACAGAGCAGCAAGTGAACGTTCAGTACCAGCAAGTGAACACAGCCACAGGAGCCACCACTCCATAGCACACAGCATACGGAGCCACCATACACACCAGTCCTATGGTCCTCCAGGTGTTCCTCCTCTATATGGTCCTCCAATGATGATGATGCCAGCACCACACCCTGTCATGGGCCCCCCAGGAGCACCACCAGGCCGCGATTTAGCCTCTGTCCCACCTGAACTCACCGCTAGTAGACAGTCCTTCCGCATGGCTATGGGCAATCCCAGTGAGTTCTTTGTGGATGTTATGTGAGCAAAATTTACAACATTGGCCCTGTTTTTAGCTATTTTTGTTTTTCTGAAAATTTTCTAATTATTATTTACATACTGATACTAAGTACGGAAATGGAGAGGCCAGCACGATTCCACTGAGATGTATGTGTGATGTTCGCGCGGACCCTCACACTTGCCACTAATCCATGCACCTAATCTATCAGACCCTGCTCCAGACCGTGTGTTTGTGCAGAGGGAGGAGGCTGGCCACATCCTTGCCTGGTTGCTTGGCTTTTGTAACAGATTGATTTTAACAAATTAATATTGCATCTGTTTAAAAACAAACAAACGCCAGTTATGGGAATGGATTTACTCTTTGTTTTGCTTTTTTTCCCTTTACAACTGTGTTTCTTTTGTTAAAGCAGCCAAGAATTCGGGGGTCTTTGACTTTCTCTGAGCAAGTTGCCAGTGAAAGTGCACGACCCTCAAGTCGGAGGGTACCCCTACCTTGAACATATCATGGCGCATTGTATAGATGAAGAGAATCCATTGCCACAGGAAGACGACCGATTGGAGTGAAGCACCACAAGCCTTACATTTTCATAAACCACAAAGAACATGCCTATTTTGCCTTTGGAGTGCCATGTTTTTTCTTATTCCATATATAAACTGATGTACATCAAAAACCTCATACACTCCATTCTACTCTTGCAAAGATTTTAGCCCTCGTAGCTCCCTTTTCTAAAGGTACCTATTTTTGAAGAGTAGTGGGAGTCTTAAAGTACATCATCATGTTTGTGCACCTTTCCTGTCAGGGAGGCCTGCTATTTTTTCCCCCATATTTTATGAATGTGTTGCAGTATATTGCACATCCTACAGACAGCAGATGAACTAAGACCTCTTTTCAGGAGCTTGTGGTTGTCGTGTAGATTGGAAACACTACATTGCTGTTTTTGTATTATATTATTATTTTTTGCTATCACCCAGAAATGGTGCTAAGATGGGGAAATTATTTATATATATAAGTAGTTTTCCTAAAAACCATAATCCATTTGAACCTTTCCAAGCCCCTCCCCTCTCAGCAACACTATATAAAGGCACAATTGGGGCTAGTGGCAAACTGACTGTACTTCCACTGACTTTTTAACTTTTCTCAGAGTTTTCATAAATATTAAAAAAAAAAAAACTGACAGGACAGTGCAGAAAATGGCACAATTTTTTAGAAAACTGATGATTTATTTGCCTTAGCATCTACCCAAAGGGAGACTTGTGTTGTACACAAGGCCTGCTCCCGCTTTCTAGGCTCTTGCAGTGGACTGATGCATTGCTGCAAAGTGGGTGTCTAGGAGCAACACACAAAGCAGAACTGTGAGCAGGAGCATTTTCATTTGTTTGGTTTTTTTCCCATTGCTTTGTTGCACTGAGATGTTTCTGCTGCAATAAATCTACACACATTTTATGTCGTGTCTTATGTTATTGTGGGAGAATGCTGAAAATTTTTGTTCGCTACAGAGAACATTTCTAAGTCATGAGCACCCTCCTGTTCTTGAGTTACTAATGTTTACGGTATTTGGTTGCAGATTACTACAGTTTTGCATCAATCTACATAAAAACATACCTTTCACTGGCGTATATTCCTATAAAGGGGTTTCTTTTGTCACAGTAGACTACACTTTTTAATACAAGAAGATCCATGTGTTTTGTTTTTCTTAAACTATGCTTTTCTATTAGGGCTCGTTCACACGACCGTGTGAAGCCCGTATTGCGGACCGCATTTGCGGATCCGCAATACACTGGTCCCGTTCCATGGCCATTCCACATCATGCGGACCCTTTCATTTCAATGGGTCCTCAAATCCAGAGATGTGGAACGGAACACTACGGAAGCACTACGGAGTGCTTTCTGAGGTTCTGTTCCGTTCTTCCGCACCGCAAAAAGATAGAGCTTGCTCTATATTTTTGTGGAACAAAGGGATCGTGGACCCATTCAAGTGAATGGGGCCGCGATCCCTATGCGGCTGCCACGCGGCAGGTGCCTGTGCTTAGCGGACCGCAATTTGCGGTCCACAGCACGGGCTTCACACGGTCGTGTGAACGAGCCCTTACAATGAGTCACTGAATCAACTTTCTATGGCTTACAGTTGTGCACATTGGGAATTTATGTTCAACATTTCAAGTATACACCACAAACTGAACACAGCCTAAAAATCTAATCAAGCTAAATTTACAGTCCCATATAAGAGCACAGCTGGCACCAGTCACAAGATGCCAGGAGGTATTCAAACCTTGTCTATGCTGGGATCAGTAGTAGTATGCTGCTATTTCACAGGTAGTACTTTGTGCAGTCAGTAATAAGAACTGATCACAGGATAAAGCCAGTAACACCATTAAAATAGTAGCAGTCGTTATGATCAGTGCTTCATAGCAGGTAGCAGTGCATGGAAGAGACAAATGGCTGCACATACTGTCACCTGCTATGATAAAGACTGCTGCTATTGTTTATGGATGCTTCATACTGTGATCCCGCAAAATGTATGCTGTGTAAGTCTCCAGTATACAACATTAGACCAATCTATTTCACATGGACATAATTTAGCTGTATTGTTTAGGGTATGTTCACATATAGCGCATGAGCCGCAGATTTGCTGCATAAAGTGACTGACAGTGTGGACTTTAAATCTGCAGAATGTCAATTTGTGCAGCAGATTTCACCCTTAGCATAGGGTGAAATCCGCAGCAAATCCGCACATAACACATGAAGATTTTGCAGAGGATTTGGTGTGGACTTTGCTGCAGTGGCCCTATCCTAATGTCTAATTTTTGGCTGCCATAATGACTATAGATCCCTAAGGTGCTGAATGTTCAGCTTCATAGAACAGTGACTAGGTGTTACAATATATACAGTCTATACACCACTGGTACAATATACCTGAATGAGGCCTCAAAGGGAATCTGTCATGTTTCTGGACTATTTTCTGCAGTAATACATAAGTAATGCTGCAAATATATAGTCCAAATCGCCATCTTTTACTTTCCTACTGCCCTACATTCCCCTGCTGTCACCTCTTAAAGCTGTGCTGAAATACAGAGTGCTGCGTTTTTGCGTGATCAGCAAAAACGCTTCCGTCATGATTATGCATCCGTTATAAAGAGATCCGTTTGTATTATCTCTTAGGCCACATGCACACGACCGTATGGGTTTTGCGGTCCTCAAATTGAAAAAACGGATGACGTCCGTATGGCATCCGTTTTTGTTTTTTTGCAAATCCATTGTATATGCCTATCCTTGTCCTCAAAACTGGGTCCGTTTAGTATTTTCCTCTGGTGCTGGTGATTTTTGCTTAAAAAAAAAAAGAGGATGGGTATAGACAATGCCAGCAAAAAATGTACCAAAGGCCCTCAAAAACTCTGGGAAGACTCTGTGAACCCAACCTGCCTTTTTCCATGTTTTTTAATTGACTTTGCCAACCCCCTTTGATCAGTGTAGTTAGAGAACTAGTCAGGTCCCTTATGCTGGCCTCTGAATGCACCATAGTGTAGTGATTACAGGGGTCTGTCACTTATGAGGTAAAGGGGTTGTCACAAGATTTAAACATACTCTATACGCAGGATTGGGGAAAAGGGAATATTTGGTGAGAATCTGACGGCATTTGTTCTCATGATTGGTGAGAGTCTCAAAGTAATTTTTTTGAGAAGTTACATATTAAACTGCGGGGGTAGCAAGGAGTCAAATGATATTCATGATATGCAGTTCTCCCTGTCCTCCATCCTGCTGATTGACAGGTTTCTCCCTATGCACAGTGTGCACATTGGCATTCATTTCCATCACATCATTATAGGCAACAGAAGAAAGTGATCCAGCTTCCAAGATGGAAGTAGTATTACGTGATAATCTTTATTTCATGGGTGCAGAATAAAATCCAACATGTACATCTACGCGATTTGGATCATCAGGTTCTGATCCTTACTCATGACAATAGTATATGCTGAGTGCCGGTCTTAAATAGAAAGAGGCCAGACAACTCAGGTGGAGATAATTAGCAATAACCGCTCCTTCTTGCATGCAAATTAAAACATTTCTGGAAAACCAGTAAAAGACAAGATGTGCTAGGATCAGCAATGCAAAATGAAATCCCGTCTGCGATTGAGTCTCTTTGGTGTGCGTGTATCCATAGGATTCTCTATTTAGGAGAGCATGCCTGTGGTCGTCACCTCGCTTAGGACAATTAACTCTCTCCACTGCTTGTACTTTGAAGCCCGTGACATTTTATCCTGCACCCATAAAATAAAGATTATCACGTATTACTACTGCCATCTTGGAAGCTGGATCACTTTCTTCTGTTGCCTTCGTCCACGCCTGGTTCCTGGTGTTTTTTTCCGGGCTTCCATTGGTGGTGATTCAGGTGAGCTCCGCCACACTCCATTGTATCACATCATTGCTTCGTCCACGCCTGGTTCCTGGCGTTTTTTTCCGTGCTACCATTGGTGGTGATTCAGGTGAGCTCCGCCACACTCCATTGTATCACATCATTATAAGTTGACTGCATCTGTTACAAATGAATTGGTGTATCTGGCATTGGACTTTTTTCCGGATGCAATGCTTTTTTCACTGAAGCCCCATTCACTTCTATGGGGCCAGGGCTGCGTGAAAAACGCAAATATAGAACATGCTGCGTTTTTCATGCAACGCAGAACTGATGGGTGAAAAAAAGTCTCATGTGCACAGACCCATTGAAATGAATGGGTCAGGATTCAGTGCAGGTGCTTTGCATTCACGTCAGGCATTGCACTCACGCGGAAAACTCGCTCGTGTGAAAGGGTCCTTACTGTTAAATATGGGTGCAATAGGGCCCCTAACGTGAGCAGCCACACACAGACAAGCCTTTTTGTGTCCAAATGTTTGGAGGCAACACAGTGCAATGCTGCAGGTTGTGCACCAGATTTCTATGGGTGCTGTATACAGACTCCTACAAAAACATCTGCAATAGGTTTTCTGGGATTTTCTTATTGATGGTCTATCCTCAGGTCATCAATATGAGATTGGTGGGCATCTGACTCCCATCCCGAAACCCCGGCTGATCAGCTGTTTAAAGAGGCCATGGTGCTCCATGAGCTCTTACGCTGCTTCCTAGGCCATGTGACATCACGTTTATCGACCACATGGCCTAGGCCAAGTGAATGGGGCTGCGCTGTGATACCAAGCACAGCTGCTATGAAATCAACATTGCTGTGCTTGGTAAGCTCTGAGGAGGCAGTGTTGCTCATAGGAGCTCAGGTAAATGCTGCTGCTTCTGCCAACAGCTGGTCGTGGGGTTCTGGAAGTCGGACCCCAGGCAATCTCATGATGATGACATATTTTGGGGATAGGCCATCAATATGAAAATCCCAGAAAGCATCTTTAATTTAAAGCATGGCAATAGTTATAAATTAAAAATTGTAAAAAGATATAAGGCTGGCACTCACAAATGTGGTTCTATTGAAAAATGGCAGTTTCTTTGAACACTTAATTAAAACCAGCATATCATACACAATAAAAAGACATAATAAAAATGCATTTACTTGTGATCAAACACAAAAGCATGTAAAAAAAAAAAACGCAGGGTAAGTGCGCACACTGTTGGTATTCTCTTACAATCAATATTCGAGATATCTCTCAGGAGAATCGAAGTGAAAGTATCCCCTATTGAGTCTGTAGGGAAATCTGTTGGAACAGTCACTCTCTAAGTTATTTGTCCTCCTTGGAATAATTCCCCAATTTAGGATAGATGGTATTCCAAAATCGGCACTAAGACCGGATGGTAGTATTTGTCTCAAGGAGAAGGTATAGAATTCCAGCGGATGTTATTACAGAGGGGTGTTAGTGTAAGGCTGCAGAGGAGGAGTAAAGCGGAACCGTTTTTCTTACCCTTCTAATTCGGGGCCGGTATCTGGAAAGTTTCTTTCTCTTGCCGCTACTCGCCACACTGCACTGTCTTCTTCTCTCACCGTTTGGCGTCCTCGCTCGAGACTACCGTACCACGTGATGGTTGTCTCGCGAGATTTGCCTGTCCGTTCGTTCAATTCTGTTTCTCAATGGAGTGATTCCCAATCAAGAGTTAAGTGGAGCGCTCCAACATTCAGAAGTTTGCAAACTTTCTTAAGGACTCCGGATCCTTCTTTGTGGGGGTGAACTACGCCAGACGTGTTTCGGGGACGCCTCTCCCCTTCCTCAGTGGCTCTACCCCCATTATGGTGTCACTTCCTTTTATAGTCCACTCAGTATAATCAAAAGCCCGGATCAGAATCTGATTTTGACTACTTGCGGAATCAGTGCGTTTTTCATGCGATTTTTCTAATACACATGCGTTTTTTCTATATTATCTCCTCCTCATTGCGATAAGACTATGCAATGAAGGAGGGACTCCTGCGGCATTGCTAATAACCACAAACATCATAAAAACAATATAGAACACAAAAAAAAATATATATATATATATATATATATATATATATATATATATATATATTTTGCCATCCATTACTTCATAAAAACTCCTGCGATCTTATATACATTTAGTGTTACCACAAAATGCATGTATTAAAATTGATAATATGAGAATATAAAACAATGTTTCAAACAATTGTGTTTCATTCATAAATGGTCATCCGTAAAAATAAGACCCCATATAAGGGGGAGGACACGGTTTATGGATTGTTCAATACACATGATATTTGGTTACCTATAGTCCATTATAAGGTTTTTCAATTATTTCTTGTGTCATTTCTTAATGTAGTAATGGGTATGTGAGCCTCTCTCCAAGGGGGGGTCACAGCGCCGATAGATGGCCAGACATGTGATCCCCCATTGGATGACATGTCTGGGGCACACAACCTAGGATCTAAAGGAAACCAAAAATTTCAAGTTCAGCATTTAGACCTGCTGGAATCAGGCTGCCAAAATCATATATATGTCGGGATTCCGCCCAAGACATTCTCTCCACATGTTTACCCCCTCTCCAATGTATATCTGTTTTCTCCAAGGCCATAAATGTCAGTCCCCTGGGAACTTGGTTATGGACTTCCTTAAAGTGCTTTAAAAGTGAGTGTTTCAGATATCCTTTTCTGATGTTAGATACGTGTTCTGATATCCTCACTTTCAAAGTCCTCTTGGTTCTTCCAATATATTGCCTTGAACAAGGGCACTGGACAAGATATATTACGCTAGTTGAGTTACAGGTCAAAAATTTTTTAATCTCCCATAAAAAAAACTGTTTTGGGTCGAGTCTATCTTTTTAATATTTTTTGGGGCTCTTGTCACTTTACACCCTTTAGGCTCATCCAATTCCCAGTTCTTGGGGATTTTTTTAGTTTATTTTTGACCGACGGAGCTATTTTTATTCCCAGATTCGGTGCCCTTGTAAAGGTTATCTGGGGCCTCACTGGTATGAGCGTGCCCAAAATTTTATCTTGCAATAAATGATGCCAGTGTCTATTTACTATCTCTTTGACTCCCCTATATTGAGCAGTATATGGGAGTATTATACGAAATTGAAATTCTTGTTGTAATTCTTGGGGGGGTTTGTCTGCCAATAAAGAGCTTCTAGATATCTTCCTCACATTTTCTAATGCATCTTCTAGTATCACACTTGGATACTGCTTGGTAATGAAGTTATTCTTCATGGCCAATGCCTCTATTTCAAATTGGGAATCTTCAGTACAGTTCCGTTTTAATCGCCGGAACTGTCCGAATGGGACGTTTAATAAGGTAGATGGCAACTAGAATGTAGAATAAAAGCGTTTCTAGCTGAGGGTTTTTGGTATGTTTTATATATTTGTTGTTCCTCTTAGTTACTAACAAATCCAGGAACTCTGTCCCCTCTGACTCAATTTTAGCAGTAAACACTAAATTAAAATCGTTGTCATTCAGTGTAGATATAAACGAGCGTAGACCTTCTTCCTTTCCTTTCCAAATTAAAATCACATCGTCTATATATCACTGCCAGAACACCAGGTCGCCCCCACGATATGGATCAATCGCAGCCTGTTCCCATTGAGCTAGGAACAGGTTTGCATAACTGGGGGCAAACCTGGTGCCCATGGCAGTCCCTCTAGTCTGTAAATAAAAATTATCCTCAAAATAATAATAATTATGCTGTAAGATATGTCTGATTCCTTCTAATATATATTCTATTTGTTCCAACTTCATTGTACTATCTTTCTGTAATTGTGTATTGATGGCATCCACCCCTTGTTCATGGTTTATTACTGTATAAAGCGACTGGATATCTAGCGTTGCCATAATCCAGTCTGATTCCACAGTTAGTCCTTCTAATATATCAATAATTTGTGTTGTATCTCTTAGATAGGACGGTGTGGTTTTTACCAGGGGTTGTAGCCAGGTATCTATATATTTCGAAAGATTAGCTGTTAGGGAGCCTATGCCTGATACTATGGGGCGACCCGGAGGGCTCTCCATATCCTTATGTACCTTTTAGGAAGGCAGTAAAAGACTGGGAGCCGACCGGGCGTCCCCATAATGAAGTTATGTTCTTGAACTAGATCAAATCCCCCTCTGGGACCCCTTATAACAATATTTACGTAAATTCTCATAGAATTTCGAAGTTGGATCACAATCCAGTTTTTTATATGTTGAAATATCGGAAAGTTGGCATTCTTCTATATATTTAGTTGTCTCCCAGATTACGATTGCTCCGCCTTTATCTGCGGGGCGAATCGTTATATCCTCATTTTTCTGTAATTCTTTTATAGCCACTGTTTCTTTAATAGACAAATTCTTTCTATGGAATGTCTTTTCTTTCCTTCTTCTAAGATCTATTTCAACATTCTTTTGGAAGCTGCCAATTTCAGGGCCTATCTCATTCCGTGGGAATTTTTTAGACTGATTGGGTGATCAGTTTTTAGGCTAGAGCACCAGTTCTTTTTGGGAGAGGTGGTGAGTTATCCACTATTGTGTTATCAATAAATGAAAAATTGACATGCCGATTTCCAGGGCAGTACCATTCTTAGCGGCTAGAGCAGTTCAGCACCTGAAAACGTCAGTTTGTAGAGCTGTACCTGGATAACCCACCTGTCCTACCAGCAACCCTGCAGTTATTTCCCCGTATCTGGTTATTTGAGCTTTTACTTAACTTGGCACTACAGTCACCTGCGCCATTTTGCTGACAACGGCAGCAGCCACGTGCACGCCCTGCTCTGCTATACTTTCACCTGCTTGGAGGCTGCATTTCTTGTATTACAGCACCTGGCGAGTTCGATCACCCACATATACAACCTCCTTTTTGAACTTATACTTTTAGAGACTTAAGAAGGAACCCCTCAATCAGATGGTGGCATGGCTCTCGGGAGAAAAAAAAGGATCAGGCGAAAATATTAATTTTGCCCAATTCTGGTCTCCCCTGACTTCCCTGAGTTGTTTTTGGTGGGTTCAACTGCCGAAAGACTAATGTACAGCCAGCTTATAGCGGTTGTACAGTTTCCTATATATACAATATTTTTTTTTTTGCGGAACCATTGAAATGAATAGTTCCGTATATGAAACACAGAAAACGGCAAAAAAAAAAAGAGGCCTAAGAGTCTGGTTCTTTTGGAAACTCTGCACAGTATATGGTGTAGACGTTCTCTCATTAAAGGGCTTCTGTCACCCCACTAAAGTGATTTTTTTTTGTGGGGTGACAGAAGCCCTTTAATATACTTAGCAAACACTGCCATCTTGTGGCCATTCTGGACATAACCTATTCTTCCTGCCTACAGTTGAACCTGACTGGGCTACGACCCTATTACAATATGTGTCTGATCTGTAACAGTAGAGTACACTCTTATTAACTTATCTGCTCACACCATTTAATATGTCCTCTGCTACGGACAAATATCTTAACTCATTGACAGGTGCTAAAATCAAAAGGAATACCAGAGTGTCTATTACTTTCAATGCCCCAGGCTCTCCCACTCAGGGAAGCATGAATAAACCACTCAAAACAGGCTTTAAGTCCTCAGTGACTCTGACCTCAGTCATCTCGCACCTGACCCTATTCCCTCTCCTTTTTACCTGCCACCTCCACGTCCTTTCCACGCATCTGAACGTGCTCTGTTAGATGCATCTCACCAATCTCAAGCTACAGCAGTTGATAAATGTCTTGAAGTCCTGTACACCTCCATAAATAATGCACTGTCCCAAATCATCTTCAACGCACAGACTGGAGAATGTGAGGACTCTCTAGCCATGCTACAGAACACAACCTCCCAACAAGAGACTTACACTTGTGTGATCCTGGAACGCTTGGAGGACTTGGAAAACGGAAGATGCAATCTCCTGCTTGTCTCACAACCTCATGTAAGCCCTAGCCCTACCAACTTCCCACCCAATGCCACCAATTAAGAGGGCTCATTGCCTCGGTGAAGAACCATCTAACTCATTCCAATCCCTGCCCTACCATCGCTAAATTCTTTCACTTCTTGACCCAAGAAATTATTCTACCTAGCTATAGAAAGAAAACATCCCTGAAGATTGATGGCCACATCCTGGTCATTCAAGATTTTTCAATGTCGTTGGCTCGTAGGGTTTTCACAGAAATTTGCAAGTATCTAATTGACAACAATATCAAGTTTAGGTCTCATACACACAAACCCCAATGCATGTGCACCATCTATGTGTGTGGTGCTGACGGATGCAGACCCATTCAACTTGAATGGGTTAGTAATCCGTCTGCACCGCAAAAAAA
Source organism: Bufo gargarizans (assembly GCF_014858855.1). Classification (NCBI taxonomy): domain Eukaryota; kingdom Metazoa; phylum Chordata; class Amphibia; order Anura; family Bufonidae; genus Bufo; species Bufo gargarizans. The sequence goes on from NC_058083.1 coordinate 215,656,757, forward strand.
TAGAGCACCCCGTAGCGCTTCCGTGGTCATATGCTCCGTGCCTCCGCACTGTATCTTCCAGATTGCTGACCCATTCGTGAAACGATGCGCACAAGAATGGTGCTCATATATTGCGAGCCACAATATGGGCACGGCTAGTTCGTGTGCATGAGCCCTTACACTGCAAATTCCGGCTAACCTGCGGGTGTGGCGGTGGGAGACTGCACCCTCTTTTTTGGGATCCATCAGTGGTTAAACGTTACTTTATCCCTGAGGGCTGAATCTGCATCCATGGAGTGGACCCTCTTGTTTTATGAAACAGAAAATGTTGATACCTGTTGCTCTGTTACTAACTGACCCTACCAGGCTCTTCTCTTTAATTGTATGATGTTCCCTTACTCTTCTTGCTTCCTATGGTTTAAGAGGAGGAAAATAAGCAAAAAATATTTTTCAGCAGACCCCCAATCTTCATCGGACCTGAGAGTGAAAGCCCCCACCCTCAAAACCACTTAGATGCCACAGTAGCTATTGGCCATGACATCTATGGGGTTAAACAGCCTGGGTGAAAGCTTCTTCAGATCTGGGCCGTTACAGCAGGAGTGCGGCTGTCATGTGAGAACCGCGCAGGGTGAGACCGGGAGCAGGTATGTATGAATCCGTAGCTTAGTGGGGCAGGCTGCTGGCACTTAGTAAAATGGCATTATTACCATTACAATTAAAATATGCAATTTTTGGAAAAGAACATCAACTTTGGCCAGATTTATCAAAACTGTGTACGTGAAAATCAGTTTTTGTTGCCCACAACAACTAACAACTGCAGCTTTCATTTTACCCAAGTTCTGATTGGTTTCTGCGGGTAGTAAAGACAGACACAGTATGGCATCATTATTATAAAAACTGTCTGCATCAATAACTATTTGAATGAAAACGCCTCTAGACAGAATTATATAAAAATGAGGTTTTCGTTCTTTTACCGCACAAGGCCCAAGCTCTTCCGCAATATTATGTATGTAATCGGTGCGCAGTCCATTTGTTAGATCTCAGTGAGGTTCCACATGTTATTGCCCCTAATATTAGCTTATGGGGTCCTTTGAAGGTACCTGTGAATGTGCTGTTTTATTCAACCTGGTAGCTGGACCTCATCGACACCTGTTCTGTGGGCTCAATCTGAGCCAAAGTCCTATAATGTATACACTGTCCCAGATTGATTCACTATTGATACTGTGCCTTGATTTTGCCACACGTTGGAATGTTTTACATGGTTTTTCCACTATGGTCAACACGGGGACATGGCCTAAAATGTGCCCAAATTTCTGTCATAAAAATCTGAAAGAAAGTAAGACAACTAAAAGTTGTCTTAAACTTTAGACAGGTAGTGCTGAGCTACTGAAGGAATTCTGGGTATCATTTACAATGACTGGCCTTCGTTTTGGTCTTTGTTTTCCCCCCGGTGCTGGTGTACAAAGTGCCTAATTTATGACAAGGTGCATAGATTGCTGACTGGAGTCATTTTCAATCCGCTTTTACACCGGTTTCCAGATGTAAAAGATGGTGAATGTGTTGGGCCCGATGTACTGGTCCTGGCCCAGCCCCCCCCTCTTCACTCTCGACACTCCCAAGTGGTGGGCAAGGTGCAAAAACTCCGGTGCGACAAAAGAATTGTCACACAGGCATTTAAAAAGTCACAAAATGTGACTTTTTTAACATTTAAAAAAAGGCTTAAAGTCCATAATAAATGCTGAAGGTCTCCATGCCCGAACTCAAAGACGTACACCTACTGATCCAAAAGCACTAGAAAAGTCAGCTCCACTATACTCAAAACTCCCGGCGGTGAGCCACCCTAGCTGCTTGGTCACACGTCTTTGATGTGCAGAACATGCTGCAATTAAAAAAAAAAAACACCCTGGACCCAAACAATGCATCACAAGTAATGAAAAATGGCAGTAAAAAAAAAAGTACGGGGGTCATTTATTGAGACTGGCAGCGGATGTGCCAAAGTTATGTAAAGGCGCAGGCTGCTACGTAACTTTGGTGCTTGGTTCCGCTGGCCGTGCAACATGGTTTATACAGGGGAGCTGGCGTAGTCTAGGATAATTTTCCACACTATAAACTGGCGTAAAAAAATTAAAGGGAACCTGTCATCGGGATTTTGGGTATAGAGCTGAGGTCATGGGCTGCTAGATGGCCGCTAGCACATCCGGAATACCCAGTCCTTATAGCTCTGTGTGCTTTTATTGTGTATAAAACCAGATTTGATACATATGCAAATTAACCTGAGATAAGTCAGAGTTTGAAAATATGACTCTTCTTTGGTCACACAAGTAAGATATGACTTTTATGTTAATTTGCATATGTCTCAACTCGTTTTTTTTACACAATAAAAGCACACAGAGCTATGGGGACTGGGTATTGCGGATGTGCTAGCGGTCATCTAGCAACCCATGTCCTCAGCTCTATACCCAAAATCCAGGTGACAGGTTCCCTTTAATGATACGGGCCGGCCGGCCCACCCTCTTCCCTGCCAACACTACACCCTCTTTTTCTGCCACCTTGGAAAAGGGGTGTGAGCGGGGAAAAGTGAAAGATTTTGCCGCAAAACCCCTTTGCGACAAAATCTGCGCTTTAAATATGCCAAAAAGTGATGTATATTTTGTAATAATGTAATGTTTGTACCGTGTTTCAGAATTCTCACAGACTTATAACCATACTTGCCAACTTTCTTGGAACGTCCCAGGGGGCTCCCAGAAAAAAAGGGGAGACCTCCTGGACTCCCAGAAAAGTTGTAAAATCTCCTGGGACGTACATGGAGAGCTGCTTTCTCCCGGTAAGCAGCCCTCCATGTACTGTAAGGGTCCATTCACACGTCCGCAAAATGGGTCCGCATCTGTTCTACAATTTTGTGGAACGTGTGCAGACCCATTCATTTTCAATGGGGCTGGAATGTGCTGTCCGCATTCGCGGATCCGCACTTCCGCATCCGTGCTTACTTTTCCGCCAAAAAATAGAACATGTCCTATTCTTGTCCGCAATTGCGGACAAGATTAGGCATTTTCTATTATAGTGCTGGCAATGTGCGGTCAGCAAATTGCAGAATGCAAATTGCAAGTGTCCGTGTTTTGCGGATCCGCAAAACACTTACGGACGTGTGAATAGACCCTAACTGTATGTTTTGCTGGAATGGGACCAAATGAGCAATCAGGGAGTGGCCCGTCAGGAAAAAAGGCAGTGCACTGTATGAAAGGGGCAGGGCTATGTAAAAAGGGGGAGGTGCCTAATAATCTAGCAGCGTTCTCCTTGAGACCAACTTATGAATGCCGGCAAATATGTAAGGCCATCAGATGTGATGGCTGCAGGTGCATAGGATCACGATGCCTGTGCTATGTACCCTCCCTCCCCCCCCCCCCCTTTCCTTTTTTGTTGTTAAAACTGTACATTTATAGTCATTGGTCAGTGAAGCGGCCTGGACTTGCGAGCAGCAGCCCCCTAGATTTTATAGACAGCATTTCAGCGGGAAGGGTCCTCTATTTAGGTCTGTGCTTCAGCACAGCCTGGGTCCAGTTAAAAAGAAGATCCAAAGCATCCCCCTCCCTTATTGTTGCGGCGTGGGCAGACTAGGTCTGTTAACATTATTCATTGTATGGCATTAGTGGGCTTACATTAGGGAAAACCAATCTCATGGTTTTAGGCCTCTTTCACACTTGCATTTTCCGGATCCGTCGAGTACTCCATTTGCCGGAATTACACGCCGTCCGGAAAAACGCAAGTGAACTGAAAGCATTTGAAGACGGATCAGTCTTCAAAATGCGTTCAGCGTTACTATGGCACCCAGGATGCTATTAAAGTCCTGGTTGCCATAGTAGGAGCAGGGAGCGGGGAAGCAGTATACTTACAGTCCGTGCGGCTACCGGGGCGCTCCAGAGTGACGTCAGAGCGCCCCATGCGCATGGATGACGTGATCCATGCGATCACGTCATCCATGCGCGTGGGGCGCCCTGACGTCACTCTGAAGCGCCCCGGGAGCCGCACGGACAGTAAGTATACTGCTCCCCCGCTCCCCACTACACTTTACCATGGCTGCCAGGACTTTAGCGTCCTGGCAGCCATGGTAACCATTCAGAAAAAGCTAAACGTCGGATCCGGTAATGCGCCGAAACGACGTTTAGCTTAAGGCCGGATCTGGATTAATGCTTCTTTAATGGGCATTCATTCCGGATCCGGCCTTGCGGCAAGTGTTCAGGATTTTTGGCCGGAGCAAAAAGCGCAGCATGCTGCGGTATTTTCTCCGGCCAAAAAACGTTCCGGTCCGGAACTGAAGACATCCTGATGCATCCTGAACGGATTTCTCTCCATTCAGAATGCATTAGGATAATCCTGATCAGGATTCTTCCGGCATAGAGCCCCGACGACGGAACTCTATGCCGGAAGAAAAGAACGCAAGTGTGAAAGAGCCCTTTTTCTGGTAAAGTTTTTAAATATTTATTAAATGTTTATTTATTGGTAAGCTTTGATAAATACGGCAGCCTTTAGGCTACTTTCACATCTCCGGTGTGAAACTCCGACATGGCCGGTGTGGCAGACAAGCAGAGAATTGACCGGACACAAACCACAGCATGCATTGGTTTGTGTCAGGCCGGTTCTCCGCTTGTCTGCCGGAATGCGTACGGATCTCTGCTGTACTCCATTAGGCCTCATGCACACGACCGTTGTGTGCATCCGTGGCCGTTGTGCCGTTTTCCGTTTTTTTTCACGGACCCATTGACTTTCAATGGGTCCGTGGAAAAATCGGAAAATGCACCGTTTGGCAGCCGCATCCGTGAGCCGTGTTTCCTGGCCGTGAAAAAAATATGACCTGTCCTATTTTTTTCACGGCCAACGGTTCACGGGCCCATTCAAGTCAATGGGTCCGTGAAAGAACACGGATGCACACAAGATTGGCATCCGTGTCCGTGATCCGTGGCCGTAGGTTTTAGTTTCATACAGACGGATCCGAAGATCCGTCTGCATAAAAGCTTTTTCAGAGCTGAGTTTTCACTTCCTGAAAACTCAGATCCGACAGTATATTCTAACACAGAGGCGTTCCCATGGTGATGGGACGCTTCTAGTTAGAATACACTACAAACTGTGTACAAGACTGCCCCCTGCTGCCTGGCAGCACCCGATCTCTTACAGGGGGATATGATAGTACAATTAACCCCATCAGGTGCGGCACCTGAAGGGGTTAATTGTACTATCATATCCCCCTGTAAGAGATCAGGGCTGCCAGGCAGCAGGGGGCAGACCCCCCCCCCCTCCCCAGTTTGAATATCATTGTGCGGCCCCCCCCCTCCCCTGTTGTTAACTCGTTGGTGGCCAGTGTGCGCACCCCCCTCCCTCCCTCCCTCTATTGTTTTAATACATTGGGGCCAGTGTGCGCGCGCCCCCCCCAACCCCCCCCCTCCCTCCCTCTATTGTTTTAATACATTGGGGCCAGTGTGCGCACCCCCCCCCCCCTCCCTCCCTCTATTGTAATAATAGCACTGGGGCCAGTGTGCGCACACCCCCCCCCCCCCCCCCGATCATCGGTGGCAGCGGAGTAGAAGATTTTCATACTTACCTGGCTGCTGGCTGCTGCGATGTCTGCGTCCGGCCGGGAGCTCCTCCTACTGGTAAGTGACAGCAATGCGCCGCACAGACCTGTCACTTACCAGTAGGAGGAGCTCCCGGCCGGACACAGAGATCGCAGCAGCCAGCAGCCAGGTAAGTATGAATCTTCTACTCCGCTGCCACCGATGATCGGGGGGGGGGGGCACACTGGCCCCAATGCTATTATTACAATAGAGGGAGGGGGGGTTGGGGGGGCGCGCACACTGGCCCCAATGCTATTATTACAATAGAGGGAGGGAGGGGGGGGGGGGGTTGGGGGGGCGCGCACACTGGCCCCAATGCTATTATTACAATAGAGGGAGGGAGGGGGGGGGGTTGGGGGGGCGCGCACACTGGCCCCAATGCTATTATTACAATAGAGGGAGGGAGGGAGGGGGGTGCGCACACTGGCCACCAACGAGTTAACACAGGGGAGGGGGGGCCCACTGGCCACCAATGAGTTAAAAACAGGGGGGGGGGGGGGTCTGCCCCCTGCTGCCTGGCAGCACCTGCCAGGCAGCAGGGGACAGTCATGTACACAGTTTTTTTGTATATTCTAACCTGAAGCGTCTCCATCACCATGGGAACGCCTCTGTGTTAGAATATACTGTCGGAAATGAGTTTCACGATGTAGCTCATATCCGACAGTATATTCTAATATAGAGGCGTTCCCATGGTGATGGGGACGCTACAAGTTAAAATATACCATCGGATTGGAGAAAACTCCAATCCGATGGTATAACAGAACTCCAGACTTTACATTGAAAGTCAATGGGGACGGATCCGTTTGAAATGGCACCATATTGTGTCAACATCAAACGGATCCGTCCCCATTGACTTGCATTGTAATTCAGGACGGATCCGTTTGGCTCTGCACGGCCAGGCGGACACCAAAATGACTTTTTTTTCATGTCAGTGGATCCTCCAAAAATCAAGGAAGACCCACGGACGGAAAAACGGTCACGGATCACGGACCAACCGGAACCCCGTTTTGCGGACCGTGAAAAAAAACGTCCGTGTGCATGAGGCCTTATACTAAGGGGCCAGCAGACATTCTCTGCCAGAACTCAAACCGGAGGTGTGAAAGTAGCCTTAATTATCTATCTTGTGCTGGTGTGTTTATTTCATTTATGGTCGGCATCCAGGATCCCATGTTTTCTGCCAGAAGAACAGGGGTGGATTGACCATAGACCTTACAGGGAAATTTCCCGGTGGGCCGATGCCGATGCTGCTGGCTGGGTACATACTGAGCTCTCAGGGGTAATTAAAGCTTTGAGAATCAGGTACTAATGTACCCGGACAGTGACCACACATGCCCCCCTGAATTCAGCTGTGGCCCACATCTCACCTCCTAAACTGCTCCATATCCTAATCAGAGACAACTGGGAAAGTACAGAATATGGCATCTATTGAGGGCCACCACAAAGGAACAGCTTCTGAGGCAGTTTATTGTGCTGCACTGTGGTATATGGTTCTGATGGGATGGTATTTTGTGATATGGTATTGCTGGCTACGACTACTTGTGTTGCCCCACCTTCTGTCAATTTGGATCCGCCCACATGGGGCCACTTTTAGTTTTTTTTTTCCAGGGCCACTTTAAGTTCCCAGTCCGCCCCTGCATAAGAATGCGGCAAGAAATGAAGTAATGACAAAAAAATTCAGTAAAAGCAGCTTTGTGGATCTATTATACTGTGCCCATAAAACTCTAGGGCAGTAGTATATATTCCATGTACTTTATCATTTAGCTATAATAGTCTGCCTACATTCAGTGCCCTGCCTGTGCTGGTCATACTGCGCCCTGCGCTGATGAATGGCAGGAAAAGTCTAAGGCATATTGTACACCATAGACTTTTTCCCAGAGTGCAGGTGCCCACAGAGAGGGCTCTGAGTGCCGCCTCTGGCACCCGTGCCATAGGTTCGCCATCACTGCTCTAGGGGCTCATACTGACGGTACCTCCATTTTCCTTTCAATTTTACACAGTGACACAGAGAGAAATCATGTAATGCTCCATAACATGCCCCATTAGAAATGTCTAGAGGTAAAGCCAACCAGTGCTTTCATTTCTGAATCTGTTTTGGTAAAATGAAAGCTGCAGTGTGAGTTTTGTGTCCATTAGGGTGGCCAGACATCCGGTTTTAAGCCGAACAGTCCGGTCTTTAGACTCCTGGTCCTCCATCTGGCGCAAAGCCAGGACGGACAGCCAGAAGTCCTCCCTAAGTCGGGACTCACATCGGGATGTCGCTTTAAATCTCCATAATAGAGGGCAGGACCTGGCAGCTCGTCTGGAGCGTTGTATGGTGTAAAGTCATCAGCGCTGCTGCATGAATGTCGACGCGCCACCCGGGCCAAATGTTATCTGCAGCAGGTGGGAACCGAGTGTGCAGATGCTACACTGTGGAGGTCCTCCTCCTTGGGTTATGACTTCATCCTCAGCCCCGGAGCTCCCTATCCGACCCAGCATGGCCCCACCATCTCACTGCTGGAAAATGTATATTAAGGCTACTTTCACACTTGCGCTTGATCGGATCTGTTTTGAACGGATCCGATCATATTAATGCAGACGGAGGCTCCGTTCAGTACGGATCCGTCTGCATTAATAACTTAGAAAAATTTCTAAGTGCGCAAGATGCCTGAGCGGATCCGTTCAGACTTTCAATGTAAAGTCAATGGGGGACGGATCCGCTTGAAGATTAAGCCATATGGTGTCATCTTCAAGCGGATCCGTTCCCATTGACTTACATTGTAAGTCTGAACGGATCCGCTCGCCTCCGCACGGCCAGGCGGACAGCTGAACGCTGCAAGCAGCGTTCAGCTGTCCGCCTGGCCGTGCAGAGGCAAGCGGAGCGGAGGCTGAACGCCGCCAGACTTTACCTGTACTTGCGGTAAGAGGGCATGGGAAGGTGTGATGGGTGACAGTGTACCAGCTCCCCTGCCCCTTCTCCTGTACGAGCTGGCTCACACCCAGGCCCGGGGAGCGGGGTCTGCTCACTGCTTTATCCCCAAGGTGTACTATCGCCAGGGTAACACCGACTGTAATGTAAGGTAACCCCTGCCATAATGTATGAGCTGCCCCCTGCATTCATATCTGCCGGAGGTTCCTCATCCTTGTGTTTAAATGACTGTGGTGATGCTGCCAGCACCGTGCTCCCCCAGAAATCCCCGGCTTATGTCTTATTGTACGTGGAGTGTCAGCGCCAGGGCAAAGAGGATATGTATCATTCTTCTAAGTGACTGGGGTTGTGGGGTATCCCTAACATGTAGCAGTAAGTTATTGATAGGAGTCCTCATTCATTGTGAATCATTGGTGACGTATAGGGGATAGAATGGTGGAGCGAAAACACTGAGGTGAATGAGGTGTGATGAAGAAGACAGTACACGTCTCCTTTCTAGACAACAGATAAGCCGGCACTATCGTCTGGTTTCCAGCAGATAATGGAAGGCTGGGTTCACATCACGATTTTCCTATCCGTTTAACGTGTACAAAAAAATGTACAAAATGGATGCCTCAGACTGATACCATGCAGTGGCATCCGTTCCCCATAGAGTTCCATTGTAAAAACCAAAACGTATACTTTTTTTTTTTTTTTACTGGACTGTGCAGGATACAAGAACGTGGTGTTCTGTGTTTTTGTATCTTTTTGTTTTTGTAACGTATACGTCAAACGGAGGAATAAAACGTGATGTGAGCCTAAGATGAGTGACCGGCAGAATTGTGACCACTGATACAGCAGCCAGGGTTGCCAGATGTCCGGTACAGGGCCTGGACGGACGCTGGGGTGTCCTCTACAGCGGCTTCTCTCACCCCCAGTCAGTCACTCGAGCCGGCCAACATGGCACTGTGACTGAGGGTGAGAAGCACTCCGGTCCCAGCGCACTTTTTTTTTCTTTCGCTGGGCACTTACTTGGAGGGGGGCATGATTTAGCAGGTTGGGGTATGGCCTAGAATGTCCTACTTTTATGGGTGAAGCAAGTGGCCACCCTAGTGTCCACAGGTCTGTCATACACAGTGGTAGTACACAGTACCTACACATGGGGTACTGTGTACTACCACTGTGCACAACTTTCTCAAAATCACAGAATATACAAAACATGTCATATATGAAGGAATATAAGACAAGCTTAGCACACGGCAAGCAACGGACAGGCAAGTGACATGGCCTAATCCGTCAGGTGACACAATGGCCAGCTCCCGCATCTAGTGCGCGTGCGCAGGGCTCCCCGCCTGTCATGTCTCGGGTGCACCGGTAGTCAGGAATGTAACGCAGCTGCGCGATGACGTAAGCACTGCGGAAAGGAGCGGGTGGGAGGAGGGTCGGCCATCTTCCTCTCTCCTCACAAGCTCTGGGATTGAGAGCAGGTAAACGGGCGATGACAGGCGGGATTTCTTGTGCTGTCCTTGACACCATTACTCTCGGTGGGTTCTGTGTTGGGTAATGGACTGGCTGCGTTCCGCGGGCGCCGGGTGTTACTGTGGGTTACGCTGTATAATCTGCCTGTATTTTCTTCCTCCCGGGGACGACCGCTCGTGTCTTGTCTGTGCCGCCGCCTTTAGGGAGTGCGGCATGGAGACGGGAGGCTGCACGGTGTGCGGGTGTGGTCGCATCCCCGGCCCTGGGTACGGCGCGGCCATCATCAGCCAGCTCCGCCCTGCCGTGGATGCATCAGCCGCCGCCTCCGCCATAGCTGATCAGTCATAGATCGCTGTTCTGTCTGCCGATTCGGTTGTGTGCTTTTATATTTGCTATGTGATCGTTACCCACAATGCAGCCGCGATTTTACACTGAAGGAAGTGCATCCCCACTGGTGCATTAGGGTGTGTACAGTGCCTTGTGAATGGCAGCTGTCAGCACCATCACTCCCTATGTACAGTGCTCTCCACCCATTGCTGGGGTACTGTCACCCAGGGGCATCTGAGTGAGTCCTCCCCTGGTGACCGAGGATGGTATTGCAGCTTGGGTGTGTGTCACTTAAAGGGAACCTGTCATCAATCTTATGCTGACGTCACTGAGTGCAGCAATAAATAGTGACAGAAATGCTGATTTCAGCGGTGTGTCACTCATGAGCTAAAAGTAAGTGGTTGCTGAGAACCAGCATCATGATCATTGCAGCCCAGGCCTGGAAAGAGTCAGATCTACCTGAGAAGAGTCCTGGTTATTCCTAATCTCCTGCTCTCCTCGCCCATCTGCTGATGGTTGGCAGTTCTCTCCTAGAGAGAAAGGGAGAAAACTAGGTAGAAGGCTGTCAGCCATCAGCAGGTGGGCAGGGAGAGCAGGAATCCATGACTAACCAAGACTCTTCTCAGGTAGATCTGACTCTTTTGAGGCCTGGGCTGCAATGATGAAGATGCTGGTTCTCGGCAACCACTTAGGGCTCTTTCACACCTGCGTTCTTTTCTTCCGGCATAGAGTTCCGTCGTCGGGGCTCTATGCCGGAAGAATCCTGATCAGTTTTATCCTAATGCATTCTGAATGGAGTGAAATCCGTTCAGGGTGTCTTCAGTTCCGGAACGGAACGGTTTTTGGCCAGAGAAAATACCGCAGCATGCTGCGCTTTTTGCTCCGGCCAAAAATCCTGAAGACTTGCCACAAGGCCGGATCCGGAATTAATGCCCATTGAAAGGCATTGATCCGGATCCGGCCTTAAGCTAAATGTCGTTTCGGCGCATTGCCGGATCCGACGTTTAGCTTTTTTAGAGTGGTTACCATGTCTGCCGGGACGCTAAAGTCCTGGCAGCCATGGTAGTGGGGAGCGGGGGAGTAGCATACTTACCGTCCGCGCGGCTCCCGGGGCGCTCCAGAGTGACGTCAGGGCGCCCCACGCACATGGATGACGTGCTCGCATGGCACGTCATCCATGCGCATGGGGCGCTCTGACGTCACTCTGGAGCGCCCCGGGAGCAGCGCGGACTGTAAGTATACCGCTCCCCGCTCCTACTATGGCAACCAGGACTTTAATAGCGTCCTGGGTGCCATAGTAACACTGAACGCATTTTGAAGACGGATCCGGCGTGTAATAACGGCAAATGGAGTACACGCCGGAACAACGCAAGTGTGAAAGAGGCCTTACTTTTAGCTCATCAGTGACACACCGCTGAAATCTGCATTTCTGTCACCATTTTATGCTGCCCCTCAGTGAGATCAGCAGAAAGTTGATGAAAGGTTCCCTTTAAAGGGGTTGTCAGGATTTCTATATTGACCTTTGCTCAGGCTAGCTCACTAATATCAGCTTGGTGTGGGGAAGAGGGGGGGGGGGTCTCAGATAAGTTATGCAAGGGATCAGCAACTTTCAGCCCTCCAGCTATCATAGTTCAAGTATGCTTGCTGGGAGTTGTAGTTTCACAGCAGCTGAAGGTTGCCTACCCCTGAGTTATTCCATTTGCTATTAGATAAGCATCTAGCCCCTTTTTAAATGCTGACATAGTATCTGTCATTACTACCTCTTATGGTAGGGCATTTCATAGTTTCACTACTTTAACCATAAAGAATCCCTTCCTATGTAAATGTCTCAATCATCGCCTCTGGTTCTTTGTAAAGTTCCAGTTCTTCGTACCAACCACACATGTATTTATACCTGTAATGTGATCACTTCTGAGGCTCAGTTCACACTTCAGTTTTCAGTCAGTGATTTCCATCGGTTATTGTGAGCCAAAACCAGGTGCGGGTCAAAACCACAGAACAGAAGGAAATGTTCCCATTATACCCGATCTCTGTGTAGGCTTCACTACTGGTTTTGGCTCACAGTCCATTCACACGTCCGCGATTCTGTTCCGCGTTTTGCGGAACGGCATTGCGGACCCATTCATTTCTATGGGGCTACACGATGTGCTGCCCGGATCCGGAAATGCGGACAAGATTAGGCATATTCTATTATAGTGCAGTCCGCAAAACGCGGAACACACATTGCCGGTGTCTGTGTTTTGTGGATCCCTAACTGGTGGAAATAACTGATCAAATAACTGAAGTGTAAACTAGGCCTAAGGCTTCGTTCACATTAGTGTTCGGCCTTTCCGTTCTCCTTCTCCGTTTAGGTGCAGGAGAACGGAAAGGATGGATTTAGCACATAACTGAGCCGAACGGAGCCTATAGCTAATAGCAGGCCTCGACGGGAACGAGCCTCGCTAGCATCGCCTGCAACATGGCTGCCGGGCAGCCAGGTAAGTACATTGTGTGTGAGGGGCCTGGGCATATAGGGAGGCATTTTAGTGGTTGGATAACCCCCTTTAATCCCATCTACAAGATCGTTGATGAAGAGATTAAAGAGAATTGGGCCAAGTACCTTGTGGTACTCCGCTGCTGACTTTGTACTATTTACAATGACTTCAGTCCCGTAATCCTATTTAAAGGTGATGATTATTTTTCTCAGATCTTGCTTTAGTACTCTTCATTCATTGGGCCAGGCTGCAGAAGGGGGTGTGTCTACGACACATTGCAACTAAACTGTAGTCAGCTCTCAGCTCCGCTCTAATGGAGCTGCACTAAAAACCAGTCAAAGAGCAAGGTCAGTGACTCCTGTAGGTACTAGGGGCCCTTATACATGGGCCGAAGATCGGGGACGAGAAATGTTCATTTCCAATCGTTACACCTTCTAGAACCGGCTGCAGGTTGAACGCTTTTCCTCCCATCTTCTCCATACATGTGCATGCTGGCTCTGTCTGGAGGCCTCCATACACATTAGGTAGTCAGCAGGTCATGTTCTGCTGACTTTTCTCTTAAGTGTGTGGGGCCTTTACTGCCAAACTTCCCAGTAATTTACAGTAAAAAGGGTGTGGAGTGATAGGGGTCCACCATTTTTGATACTTCTTGGCACAAAAACCACGACCTCGAGTGATTAGAGACGATTCTACTTTATTTACATATAGGTGACAACGCGTTTTGGAGTTGACAAACACTCCTTTTTCAAGTCTGAGATGTAGACACAGAGCCCCCTCGTGCAGATAGCGCATTTTTCTCAGCCTTGGAGATTACAGGTGATGGCTGGGGGTCCTGCAGGGGATACTTTAATGTACTTATCGTCAAAGTACCTCCGTAACGTAGGGATTGTTCATGGTGGAGAATAGCTCTTTAGAAAATGGAAAACGTGGAATATGAAATAATCGTCAGTGAGCAAAGATGATAGAAGTCGGGTTGCTGAAGACCTCCTCCAGGCACTATATCGGAACGGTTCTGCTTCATCTATCATACAAGTAAGGCGCCTGGTATGTAATGGGTCTTGTCGCTGCCCCCAGTGACCACTATTATGGGCTTGGTGGCTTAGGAAGGAAATGCTGCCTTTAAAACTGGTAGAGTGGATCCACCACCAAATACAATGCCATGTCAGTCCATAGGGCTTTAACAAATCCCAGTCGCAGCGTGCCCAGTTTGTAACAGAAATGCCGCAAGGTTTCCCTGCGCAGCTCATTGCCATGCAGTGGGGGGAATCCACGGCCCAGTCCAGACTCCACAGTGAAACCAGCATGTAAGGCTGAGTTCACACGAGCGTGACAGATTAGGTCCGGGTGCGTTCAGTTAAACTCGCACCATTTTGCAAGCAAGTTCAGTCAGTTTTGGCTGCAATTGCGTTTAGTTGTTCAGTTTTTTTTCCGCGCGGGTGCAATGCGTTTTGATGCTTTTTTCACGCGCGTGATAAAAAACTGAAGGTTTACAAACAACATCTCCTAGCAACCATCAGTGAAAAACGCATCGCACCCGCACTTGCTTGCAGATGCAATGCGTTATTAACGCAGCCCCATTCACTTCTATGGGGCCAGGGCCAGGGCTGCGTGAAAAACGCAGAATATAGAACATGCTGCGATTTTAAAGCATTGCAGAAGTGATGCATGAAAAAAAATGCTCATGTGCACAGCCCTATTGAAATGAATGGGTCAGGATTCAGTGCAGGTGCAATGCGTTCACCTACTGCATTGCACCCGCGCGGAAATCTCGCCCGTGTGAACTCAGCCTTACACAAGCAGACCTTCATGCAGAAACGTGATACTGACTTGTGGACTCTAATTGTGGCCCCTTTTAGACTGGCAGATCGTCATCAATTAGCGCTCATATGAACACTCGTTAGCGATAATCTGCCGGTGTAAAGGTGGGCACCTAAATCATTGTTTGCTGGTGGCAGACCATGCTGTCTAAACAGCACTATGCCCACAAACAATGAGGACGAGCGATGGCATTGGTGATCGCTCCTCCCTATACTGTGGAGGAGATCGCTGCATGTAAACAGTGGTCTCCTCTACTGTTGAGCAGGTGATTGTCAGGAAGGAACTCTTCCTTCCCTAGGATCGTCTGCTCTATCGGGCCATGTAAAGGGCCTCTTTCACACAAGCGATACGGATTGTGTCAGGATCTGTTGAGGGAAAAACTGATGGTTTTGCACACAAGTTCAGTCAGTTTTTTTTTTCTGCGATTGTCTTCAGTGTGTGCGTTTTTGTTTTTTGATGCGTTTTTCACGTGAAGAAAAACGGAAGAATAACAACCTGACGAAGCTGGTAACGTGAAACGCGCGTTGAGGATCGGTGTTACTAGCACAATAGCACTTTAGGTATGTTGCACATTTATAACCTCTCTATACCTTTTACTTTTTACTGTAGCCAAGCACTCTTCTGGTATTAGACAGTCGCTATAGGTGCTACATATATCCAGTATTCAGTTACTTCCATTATGATGTCTGGACACCTTTAGGCTTTCTGCCCCCAGCTCCATTGCTCTGCAACTATAGATTTCAGGCTTTAATCTATTACTGATATACTTATCATTATCAGGCATTTTAAAGTGACATCATTCGTTGCATTCCCTACTATTGAGTATTTATTTACATGTTTTAATCATATATTAATAAAATATTTATTAATCATAGCGAAATGTTTTATACCCGTATTTATTGGTTGAGATATTCTATTTTGAGTGTTCCTGAGAAACATTGAATTGGTTACATTGGATCCATTTTGTTTGTAATCTTCTAAAAGTCATCAGTGAAACACACATTGCGTCTGGACGCCTTCCGTTTTTTTTACATGAGCCCCATTCACTTCAATGGGGCCAGAGCTGTGGAAAAAACACACAATATAGAACAGGGATCAGCAACCTTCATCACTCCAGCTGCTGCGAAACTACAACTCCCAGCATACAGACTTACTCAGCTGTTCTTGTAATTCCCACAGAAGTGAAAGGGGGATTCTGGGAGTTGTGGTTCCAGAACAGCTGGCATGCCGGAGGTTGCTGATCCCAATATGCTGTAATTTTATATATATTTACGTACTTGGACTTTGCACCCACCAACAAGGTGGTGATGCCAGTTATTTTTGTCTGAAAGAGGCCTAAAGGCTTATATCTCACGAGCGATGTTCTGTCCGGATGGCGGGGCCCTGTTCACACAGCAGAAGATATAATACGGCGTATTTATTTTACCTCGATTTGTGTGCATGAGGCCTCATCCTTATGCAGAACAGTGACATTTCCAATAATTAATGCTGAATCCATGCCAATATCTGACTTTTTTTTTTTTTTTTAAGTTTCTGTGGATTTAAATACGAAGCCTTCATTCTGGTTGTTGGACTTTATCTTCACTTATCATGGCCCACAGCATTCTTGTAGACTAGTATCTCAGTGAGCAGACCAACTGTTATGTGGGTAGTCTCCATCCTGGACACCCGCCCTAATATTCAGCAAATTCTGCTGGTTTATGAAGCAATATTCTGCTCTCTTCACAATACCTCTGACATATGCTATGGTATAGGTCACTCTAGCGTCCTGTTGTTAAAAAAATAATGATATAATATATACGGTGAATGTTATGCACCAGTGTGAACAGAACCTGAAGCTTGTAGTGATGTTGCTATTGTAAACACCATCATTTGGCTAATATAGGATACACTCCACATATGGTGCCCATCCCCCCCTACGCCACCACCCATGTCTAGAATTCCACAGTCATTCTCATCTGGAAGGCTTTAGTTTTCCCCTGCACTCTCTATTACTCGCCGTGCAGCTGTAAGCCCCCTGCTCGTGTAATCCATGTAATATGATCTATCAGTCATGTTCTTTTTTGGCATGCATTATTTTGTCAGCTCAGCACTTCCAATTCCTGAGCAGTTTCCTCTGAATTCCATGGGTGAGGATCCCTGCCTCTTCCTTCCTCTTGATACTTGCAGGAGATCAGAGATTGCTGACTGTTACTGGTCATCACCATAAGACTGTACGACGCGTCCTCCTGTGCCAGCTCATCTCTCCTGCCCCCGCTTTCTGTAATTCTGATTAAGTGCCATACACGAGAGCTGGCCTTCTGTGATGAGGCTGCCTGCTCTGTCCTCTAGTCTGTATAGATGTGCAGGGGAAATGGTTACTGAAGGTAGGAGGTCTAGGCTAGGTGCAGGGGTGGTTGGGCGTCTGTCCTCACATGCAGTAATCTATAGGACTAATGTGTGTTTCTCCACTTGTACAAGCTGCGTTTAGAGTTACATTTATGCTCAGTCATGTTGATTGAGACCTTCCTTATATTTTACGCCCATCATTTTCCACAGGTCTGTTGTAAACATCATGGGAAGAGGAGACTGAAGCAGATCCACCATGATCGGAGGGCTGTTCATCTACAATCACAAGGGAGAGGTCCTCATCTCCCGGGTGTACAGAGATGACATTGGGTAAGCGCCATTTATTTTGTGTATGCCTTTGCCTGTTGATACAGTTTCACCCATCTTAAAGGGTTTGTTTCACCAAGACAACCCCTTTCCAAAATGAAGCTGGTTTTGATCGACCTGGATCCTGCCCACCTAGCCCCCGTGATCTGCTGACGTTACCTTTTCTGGCCACTTGTTTCAATTGCGGCATTACACAGCCTTCGTGAATGAGTGGCGACTGCCAGAACGGGGTCCGAAATGGGGCATATGGTCATAGATGTGATCTCGGAGTGGAAAGACGTCATTACCTGCAACCTTAAAGGGATTGTTTCATTCTTAAGGATCACACATAGTGGTAGCAAATGGGGAAATCCTGATGCCCTTTGAGAGGCGATGGGGGCTGCAGGGTATACTGTATGTATACGATCATATGTGACTTATGTTTAGCCAGTGAAGAGATTGTGCATCCTGTGCAGGTTTCCCGTTTGGCACAAACTGCACCTCCTCCTCACGTGCTTTAGACTGCTGTCGTGCAAGCTTTAGCCTGACCCGGGGCAGTTTAGTGTTAATGAGAAAAAAACTGTCATGTGGTTTATATTTTTTTACTTTTGCACACGAGATCAGCCACATAACAGTTTTTCATATGGCTAAGGGTCCATTCACACGTCCCGCAAAATAGGTCCGCATCAGTTTCGCAATTTTGCGGAACGGGTGCAGACACATTCATTTTCGATGGGGCCGGAATGTGCTGTCCACATTTGCGGATCCGCACTTCCGCATCTGTGCTTCCATTTCCGCAAAAAAATAGAACATGTCCTATTCTTGTCCGCAATTGCGGACGAGATTAGGCATTTTCTATTATAGTGTCGGCTATGTGCGGTCCGCAAATTGCGGAGTGCACATTGCCAGTATCTGTGTTTTGCAGATCCGCAGAACACTTACGGACGTGTAAATGGACCCTAATTGAAATGGCTCAGAAAATGAGGTATGGGTTTCATAGGCACACAGCTGGAGCAATTCATGTAAACCTGAGTTTTCAGGAAAAAGTGAGGGGTCACATGTGAAGTGAAATCCTTTCTGCATAGCCTTACACAGTAGGAGCGCATGTGGGACATTATGCATCTTGCTGTGTATTGAGGTAATACGTTCTGAGTCCTCTTTCACATGAGGGATCTGTTCAGGGAAAATCGGATGGTTTTGTACTCAAGTTCAGTTTATTTTCTGTGATTGGGTTCACTGTGTGCGTTTTTCCTGTGCGGATTGCATCCCAATTGCATGGGTTTTTCATGCACGTGAGGAATAACCATCTACATCTCCTGGCAGCCATCGGTGAAAAACACATTGCATCCTGATGCCTCCCGTTTTTCATGCAAACTCCATTCACTTCTATGGAACCAGAGCTGTGTGTAAAATGCAACAGTATAGAACAAGCTTCGATTTGTCCTGAACGCAGAGATGATACATAAAAAAAACTATTCTCCTGTGCACAGACCCATTGAAATGAATGGTTCAGGAGGCTAGCCCTTTACTACATGCATTGCATCCGAGCAGAAAACCTGCTTGTGTGAAAGAGGCTTAATAACACGCTTCCTTACCGCCGGAAAAGGATAATTGATCAAGAGAAGACATAAACGAGTTGCTGGATTCCCGAGTGCTTTTGCCCTCTTCGACCGTCTTCTGTTCTGAGTTATTTCAAATAGACTGCAGATTTTGTGACCTTTTTTATGCATAGGATACAACTCTATAGGTGGTACTAAAACACCAGACTGCATCTCTCCCATAGGGTTAGATTTGTTTCGCTGGCTGCTGATCCCTTTTGTGATGTATCCTGCAAGATCACCTTTTTCTTCCATGCGGAAGAACATTTCAGTGTATTGAGCCGGCCACCCGGGCCTCCTTGCGGACATATAGCTTCATTTGCATTGTTCTGCATCTCTTCTCCCATGGGCACTGTCTCTTTATACATTGCATGTTTGGTGTCTGCCGCGTTGCCTGTTTCTGCTCCCGCAGTTTCCATTTCTTCCATATTGCGCTGTGTTTTCTAAGTATTTTGTCATTTGGTGGCATTGCCTTTACCAGCTTTAAAGGGAACCTGTCACCGGGATTGTGTGTAGAGCTGAGGACATGGGTTGCTATATGGCTGCTAGCACATCCGCAATACCCAGTCCCCATAGCTCTGTGTGCTTTTATTGTGTAAAAAAAATAAAAAGGATTTGATACATATGCAAATTAACCTGAGATTTGCATATGTATCAAATCTGTTTTTTACACAATAAAAGCAAACAGATCTATAGGGACTGGGTATTGCAGATGTGCTAGCGGCCATCTAGCAGCCCATGTCCTCAGCTCTATACCCCAAATGCCAGGGACAGGTTCCCTTCAAAGCCTCACCAGATCTTGTTATGCAGGGCAAGCAGCCAGGGTCGTGGAAGATTGCTTCTTCTTCACAGCGCACGTCTTTGTTTTCTTCAAATGTTACAAATTTACATTAAATGTCCCTTTTTTAACTACTAGTCAGATAAGACTAAGACATTTGTACAGCTTGACTGCAGACGAGTGGCCAGCCTTGAGCAGAACATCAGTCATATGAGGCAGAAGAACAAAGCCGACTTAATACGGTGCCCAGGCATTGCTTGCCAAGCAACCAGTTTCATTACTCAGTTCTTTAGCTCGGGGCTTAATAATTGGCACTGAGAGTAAGGATGGGTCCCTCCAGTGCTGTTAATCACATTTTTGTTGCATGCGGATGGAGAAGCCCTTTAAGGCCTAGTGACTATGCAGCATGCATCTGAGATGAGCATTGCTTTGGGGTACTGTACTGTGCAGTCAGTCTTCGGTGTGCGCTGCTCCTGGGTCTTTGCTATAGTGTGCTATGTTCTTTTAGTATTTTATTTCTAACCCTTTCTTTCATTGCTGTCACTGTCCTTTTCCTTGCTGATGCCATCTATTTCCATCTCATCACTTCATTGGCTGCTGTAGCAATAGGTAAGATCTGTTACCGCTGCTGCGACTTGCCCCTTTGTGCCGGCTGTACGTCCCTGTGCTTGTACCAGATTCGCTGCAGTCTTAAAGGGGTTGTCCGGGTTCAGAGCTGAACCCGGACATACCCATATTTTCACCCAGGCAGCCCCCCTGAGCCTAGCATCGGAGCATCTCATGCTCTGATGCACTCACTTGCCCTGCGCTAGATCACGCAGGGCAAGGGCTCTTTTGTTTACAATAACACAATGCTGGGTGGAGGCTTCCGCCCAGCAGTGGGTTCGGTGACGTCACTGGCTAGGGCAGCGCTAAAGCACGTCACTGGGCTTCATGGCAGCCCAATGGAGAGCTCAGTTCTTCACCGGAACTCCGGAAGATGCCTTTGCCCTGCACGATTTAGCGCAGGGCAAAGGAGACCATCGGAGCATGAACTGCTAGGGGGGCTGCCTGGGTGAAAATGGAGGTATGTCTGGGTTCAGCTCTGAACCGGGACAACCCCTTTACCTCTAGAAGTCTTAACAAAAGTGTTTTCCAGTCTGCTCAAATGTATGGTGAGGTGCAAGTGTTGACGTATTGTACCTCTGATAGAGACCTATGAATTGGCTGCCCTCTGATGCCATTGCATGGATGTGTATAGAGATTGGTTGCGTTAAAGGGGTTGTCTCATTTCACCACAGAGCCGGCTTTCACCCTGCTGTTTCAGTAGCTCCCATTGGAGTGCATGGGCACTATGGAAATGGCCTAGCGCAGCAAGCTGTACTATTTTCCTAACACAGAAACAGCATAGATCACTGTGCTACATGGTTTAAATAGCTCTCATGCACCTGCCCACTACCCTGTCTCTCAGCCACCTAGTGCCATCTCGCCTTAGTAACAGTGAGATGGCACAACCCCTTTAATGGTTGTAAGTAAGCTAACAGCTTGGATGTTGCACGGAGCTATGATGTTGGTCTCTGGTAGGGAACTTATTCCGCTTGCTGTGGTAGTAACAATTAATGATTGGTAAGTTCTTGTCTTTTGATGATCTACAAATTTGCAATTAACACTGCCTATGCATCTTAAAATGAGCCTGTCCGGTGATTTTTATATTTTTTCTCTTTGCTGCCCTGTATTGAGCAGGATATGATGGCGAGCAGCTGAGAAAGTGAGGGCTGAGTAGATCCTCACATGACTCCTAGGACAGATCTTGAGAGTCCTGCTGACGACAGAGCTGGCACTCATCCTGTGGGGGTAGGGTAATTGGGACTCTTACTGGGGATCATTTGTCAAAGACCGGTGTTTTACAACAGTGTTTGATACCCCTTGTGTCACTGGCGGATGTGCATAATTTAGGCTCGTCCTCCAGCAGTCTATATGCCGAGTCCCAAATCTGCTTCGGCCCTTAGCTGAAGTAGATTTCAATCATCATTTACGCCAACTGGCGTACATAATAGTGAGTGCGCCATGGCTGAGGGCCCTGGCCACCCTACTCCCCAGTGGTGAGGGTGGTGTAGAAACGCCACATGTGCTTCAATTTGGCTAAACGGATGTTTAAAAATTCACAAAATGCAGGAGTGTGACTTTTTTACACTAGTTTCTGGGGTAGATTTGTCATAAATTAACTGTCTCTTAGGAATTCTGTCAGGATTTACTTCTACTTTTTACTCAGAAATCCAGCTTCAAATCCTAAAAACCTATGTATGATAGAGCGTCCTCTAACACATTATGCTTTCAGATAGGGCAGCAGAAATCACTTGACATGTTCACTTTAAAGATGTTGTCATATCCTAATCTACTTACTTTTAGGGGTTTAATGGTTTGATTCTTATTTCCACTAACATTAACTATAAGCTTGCTGTTCATAAGTAGAGGCCTCCTAAATCATGCCTGTGCAGTTACCAGAGACCTACTAGACAAAAAGTGAGGAAAAATGCCCTATCATTTACATTTACATTCACATGACCGGATTTTTGGTCTGCATTCAATCCAAATTTTTAGGATGTGGATGTGGACCCATTAATTCCAGTTCAGGCAGCATGCCGTGTTTCGTCTGCATCCACAGCTCCACAAAAAAAGATAGAACATGACCTATTCCAAACTGACAAGAAAAGGCATTGTTACAATGGATCCACCCAAAAAAAAGCATTCAACATGGACATCATCTGTATTTTTTTTTTTGCAGACCGCTAAAATACAAACGGTCGTGTGAATACACCCTAAAAACTAGTTTCGATATCTTCTGAGGGCAGACGTTACAAGCCCAAAGCCTGAGGTTGCACCACTAGAGGGTTCTGATGACCACACTCTAGGTCCTGTCTATAGGTTTGTGTGGACAAACGGAATAGCATAGAATAAGGGCTCATCAGAATCTTTGGCTTGTAACCTGGGCATAGAAGAAATTATTACAATAGTTTCCACACTGTATACTTAAAGCGTTATTTCGGTTGGTAGAAGTTATCTCCGATCCACAGAATAGGAGATAACTATTAGCTCAGTGTGAGTCCTACTGCCTGTTCATGAGAACAGAGGGGCCCGTACCCCCTGCAGCTCCTGTGAAAGGAGCTGCATGGTCGCACATGCGGTGGTAGCAGAGCTCTGTACTTGGCTATCTTCGGATCGCCCATAGAAATGAATGGAGCGACGGCACTCTTGTGAGACCAACCACTCAGTTCATTGCAGGAGGTTCAGGACCCCCGTTTTCATGATCGGTGGGAGTCCCAACAGTAAGACCCATATCCATCTAATAGTTATCCCCTATCCTGTGGATAACTTTTACCAACCGGAATTGATTTTCTTTTGATCGGTCTCCTGTAACATACATACAATAGATGTAATTGTCACATTTATTTTAATTTTTTTCAGTTTGAGATGAGTGCATTGTATTTAACATTTATGGCACTGCCACCTAAAATCGTGTCTGTTAAACGTCATCACCTTTCATGTTAACTCTTGTGCTTGTATGTTTTCCCTCATGTAGGAGGAACGCAGTGGATGCTTTTCGTGTCAATGTTATCCATGCCCGGCAGCAGGTGCGGTCTCCTGTCACCAACATTGCTCGTACCAGTTTCTTTCACGTGAAACGCTCAAACATCTGGCTGGCAGCAGTCACCAAGCAAAATGTCAACGCTGCTATGGTATTTGAGTTCCTTTATAAGATGTGCGACGTCATGACTGCTTACTTTGGAAAGATCAGTGAGGAAAATATCAAGAACAACTTTGTCCTGATCTATGAGCTGCTTGATGGTAAGAAATCTCATAGTTCTTCAGTGCCAAATTATTCCTGTATATACTTTTTAAGCCTTAGGGCTCTTTCACATGTCCATGATGATATCTATGACAAGATGGCCAGTGGTTCATCTATAAAGATGACTGTGAAGTATCCATGTGTCTTTTGCCTTCATGTATTTAGCCGTACTCTAAGTACACTTCTAGGCTGAAATTAATTTCCAGAGCATCTCCTACTAATGGTCCATGAAGATCGAGGACAGAAGACAGATGGTGTCAGTGGTTTTCACAGACTCATAGGCCTCAGCGTGTTTGGTCCACATCACAGACCAAAGTAGTGCATGTCTCCTTGGTTTTTACACTGACCCACTGATGTTTATATATGCACACAATAAAATCGGTGCGGTCTGTGATTCACTGAGGTGTGAAAGAGGTCTGATGGCCATATAGAACATCCCTGACCAAAAAAAATTAAGTATAAATCGACCCTTTTCCCGATTTTTACATATAAAATATATAAGCAATAAATAATCTCATAACATATCGCCACATGTAAAAAGTCCAAACTATAAAAAAAAAAAAGAAACACCTATGCCATAACAGAAAAAATAGAAACCGCACGATTCGCAATTATTTTTTTGTCACCTTCCCCCCCCCCCCCCCCCCCAAAAAAAGGATCAGACTGTTCAGTTATGGGCCGGACTTTCCAAAAAATGCGGAAGCACACGGCTTTTTTGGTGTTTTTATTTTCTACGCTTGGTATCGAGTAGCGCAATACTTTTTTTATGGTATCGAAACCGTATCAAAATGTTAACTGGAACAACCCTAATATAGAGCATGTTTTATGGTTTGAATGCACTCATGTGAAATTGGCCATATTATTTTCTGTTCACTCTTGAGATTGTGTTTTTTATTTTATATAACAGAAATCCTGGATTTTGGCTACCCGCAGAACTCTGAAACTGGAGCACTGAAAACCTTCATTACCCAGCAAGGGATTAAAAGCCAGGTAGTAAAGCTGCCTCTGGGTGCACTGTGTCTTTTTTAGGAGCAGGCATGTAAAGAGGAACAGTTAGGTTTTGTTACAGCTTTTCTTTGTGCACATAGCTACTAGAATTCTAATATGGCTTCCACTCATAGGAGTCATGCCAGCAGTGCTGCATTTAATGAATACCCACAGATTCCGTTGACTTAAGGTAGAATAAGTATACCAAATTTGCACCCAGAAAGGAATCGGGAGTGAACTCCTGATATTAGGCTACTTTCACACTAGTGTTCGAGCGGATCCGTTCTGAACGGATCCGCTCATATTAATGCAGACGGTAGCTCCGTTCAGAACGCATCCGTCTGCATTATAACTTAGAAAAATTTCTAAGTGTGAAAGTAGCCTGAGCGGATCCGTTCAGACTTTACATTGAAGGTCAATGGGGGACGGATCCGCTTGAAGATTGAGCCATACGGTGTCATCTTCAAGCGGATCCGTCCCCATTGACTTCCATTATAAGTCGGAACGGATAGGCTAGGCTTGCAGCGTTCAGGTGTCCGCTCACTGAGCGGAGCGGAGGCTGAGCGCTGGCAGACGGATGCATTCTCAGTGGATCCGCCTCCACTGAGAATGCATTAGGGCCAGACGGCTGCGTTCAGGGCTGCTTGTGAGCCCCTTCAAACGGAGCTCACGAGCGGACACCTGAACGCAGGTGTGAAAGTAGCCTTAGTTGGTCAGAAACAACATTGATGTTACTGAGAAACACTTAATTGTAGTTTTCTCGTACCATACATGGCTAAAGAATTTTTTTATTTCTTTTTTTTTTTGGAGGTAGGAGGGTAACCATAATCAGGGTCTTCAGGCTTCTGGTGTTTCTCTTGTGTGGTGTCTGCTTTTTCCTTTGTGGGTTTTGTAGTTTGATGTACTAACTGCACTCGCTTGCCTTTATCTGCCACCCTAGACTATAACTTGACTTTTCTTGTTTTTATCCTTGTGTTTCCTGACCTGCTTGTCCGCTCTTCCTACGTTTGCTTCGTGTGGCTGGACATGTAGCACCAGGTAGGGGTGAATGGAGTCATGCTGGTGATTATCTGGTGGGGGGCCTCTAATTCTTTTTGCCACCCCTGCTCTAATAATGTAAACATAATGTTAATCCAGGCTTATAACTGAAGGGGTTTACTAGTTATAATGTCTGATTTTTCATGATCCCATCTCGGAGCCCCCTTTCTTGCTCCACTGGGTGAGGCAGCTGCCCCCTGAGATGCACCCTTGGGTCGTCTCTCCATTCTGTCTGTGGCTACAACTGTGAATGTCCATAATAGTCAGATGTGACTAAGCCATTAATGCCACCTTGCTCGATGGCCCACAACTCTGTGCTGAGAAAACACCATATTACAGTTTTACACTTCATTTTACCACATCTCCAATTTACCTTCTTTATACATATATTTGATATTTCATTGTATTTCAAGGCAATCAGGGATAAATTGCTGATAGAAACTCCCAGCTACTGTCATGTAACATTTATTTTCTTGTATGTGCTGTCAGACCAAGGAGGAGCAGTCCCAGATCACCAGCCAGGTGACTGGTCAGATTGGCTGGCGGCGTGAAGGGATCAAATATCGCCGCAATGAGCTGTTCTTGGATGTTTTAGAGAGTGTGAACCTACTAATGTCCCCTCAAGGTAATTACGTTATATTCTCGAGTTGTAAATTGGGAGATTAATTTTGCAAATGCTTGAATAATACCACCCTTTTTTTTTTTTTTCTGCATTTCCAGGGCAGGTACTTAGCGCTCATGTTTCCTGGACGGGTGGTTATGAAGAGCTACTTGAGCGGTATGCCAGAATGCAAATTTGGGATGAATGATAAGATCGTAATTGAGAAACAAGGCAAAGGCACAGCTGATGAGACAGGCAAAACGTGAGTGTGGCAAAGTATTAGTGTTCTTGACCTGTTAGAGTCTCTCTATGCTCTAGATCAGTGATGGCGAACCTTTTAGAGACTGAGTGCCCAAACCGCAACCCAAAACCCACTTATTTATTCTGAAATTTAACCCGAATACCAATATAGTATATCTTCCATGTACTTTATCATTTAGCTATAATAGCCTGCCTACATTTAATGCAATGCCTCTGTTGTTCATAGCATGCTCTGCAATGATGAATGGCAGGAGAAGTTTAAGGGTGCGGGTGCCCACATAGAGGGCTCTGAGTGACGCCTCTGGCACCCGTGCCATAGGTTCGCCACCACTGCCCTAGATGCATTTTATCATCTGTAACATGCATTTACAAATTATACATGTAAAAAAATGTGGGGGGTTCAGTCAGCACAACCCTGTATGCAGGTGCACATTGCTATGGCGAAATACATATACAAACGCAAAAACACAAATGCAATAGCACTCTGCAACCAGCACCCTGCCCTGCCTTTATGCTGGATGTTGAATGAGGCATTAGTGTACGTTTTGGCCAAAGCGTAATAAGCCACTCGCCACGTCAAGGTCGCCTCTGAGTGGTCCCTAACACTAGTTCCTACCTGTTATGATGGGCCATGACAGCCAAACAAAGTCCAGGGAGCGCAGGTACAGCATGCACTGCCAGGCACACTCTGCTTTTAACCCCGTCCGGTGCCATAACAGCTTCCATCGGATCCAGGGATGCAAGTACCAACATGCATGCTGAGCCCACTATATACTTCTGGAGCCAAATGGCTACTGGTAGGCACTATAAAAGCAGACTCAGTTTTATACTGACTTTAAAACCAGCCTCCAGGGCAGACTAACTGGTCAGGTGTGCATGACTGCATGGAGATCGCCACGCCTCCAATATATACTGCAAAGAAAAAAATGTGGGGGGGTTCAGTCAGCACAACCCTGTATGTCCATGCAGTCATGCACACCTGACCAGTTAGTCTGCCCTGGAGGCTGGTTTTAAAATCAGTATAAAACGGAGTCTGCTTTTATAGCGCCTACCAGTAGCCATTTAGCTCCAGAAGCATATAGTGGGCTCAGCATGCATGTTGGTACTTGCATCCCTGGATCCGATGGAACCCGGGGTTAAAAGCAGAGTGTGCATGCTGTACCTGCGCTCCCTGGACTTTGTGTGGCTGTCATGGCCTATAACAGGTAGGAACTAGTGTTGGGGACCACTCATAGAGGCGACCTTGACGTGGTGAGTGGCTTATTATGCTTTGGCCAAAATGTACACTGATGCCTCATTCAACATCCAGCATAGAGGCAGGGCATAGTGCTGGTTGCAGAGTGCCATTGCATTTGTGTTTTTGCGAAATTATACATGTAGTTTGTGTAAATGCCCCTTTTGGAAGTATCCAATAGTGAGGACTCAAACTCCTGAAAGTAAGTTTACATGCAACAGATCATTTTCAGAAATATGTGCAATGAATTTGCCGGGCGTGACTATACCCTAAGGCAGGGGATTCTCAACCTGGGCCCTCCAGCTGTTGTAAAACTACAACTCCCACCGTGCCCTGCTGTAGGCTGTCTGGGCATGCTGGGAGTTGTAGTTTTGCAACAGCTGGAGGGCCGCAGTTTGAGCATCCTTGCCCTAAGGGTACCTGCACATGTTGCAGATGACTCAGAATTTTTCCACAAGGATTTACATGCAGAAAACAGCAGCGTAATAAAGTACCAGTGTATGAGATTAGACAAATCTCATATACGCTTTCCCTTTTTTTTTTTTTTTTTTTTTTCCCCTCCCCGGTGGATATTGACCTGTCATGCAGATTTAGACATTCGCAGCATGTAAATGGTTTGTGCAGGTGTTTTTTTGTTTTGTGTGTGTATATTTCACTCTTTTTCAATACAAAAAAATCCGCACCGAAAGCCGCAAGTAGCAAATGCTGTTTTTGGTGCACTTCTTCTTTTTTTGAAACCAGCACTCATGTGCAGGTACCCTTACAGTTACATACAGTTTTTAAATAGCTGAAGAATCCTTTATATATTAAAAACGTCTTTTTGCAGCGGGAAACAATCCATTGCTATTGATGACTGTACATTCCATCAGTGTGTTCGGCTGAGCAAGTTTGATTCCGAGCGCAGCATCAGCTTTATTCCACCCGACGGAGAGTTTGAACTGATGAGGTAAAATGTATTTGTATCTTGGACCTCCTTGCATTGTTATAAGAAAGTCTGTAAGGCACAGAGGTGACCTCTTTTCAGCAGATCATGTTAATCCACTGTTCCCTGCATGCTTTGTTTTGGTCTTGCAATCAGTGTCAAGACAATGTTTTAAATGCAATTTCCCATTTGATTTTAGATATCGAACCACAAAGGACATAATCCTTCCGTTCCGTGTCATCCCACTGGTTCGTGAGGTGGGGCGTACTAAACTGGAGGTTAAGGTGGTCATTAAATCCAACTTCAAGCCTTCACTACTGGCTCAGAAAATTGAGGTGCGATATTCTAGTGTGTGATAAACGCAAGGGAAAACGTTAAGCAAGTATATATTTGGATTGATTGCAGTACGGACACGGTAGAAATGACAAAATAAGTGTCCTTTGATGGTGTTCATCATGTATGTGTAAAATATTTTTCTTTTCCCCGTGTAGGTTCGAATCCCCACACCGCTCAACACAAGCGGAGTGCAAGTCATTTGTATGAAAGGAAAAGCTAAGTACAAGGCCAGTGAAAACGCCATCGTCTGGAAGTGAGTGATTAGAAATGCAGTTTTAGATTAAATGTTTTAGTTTTATTCCTATGGTCTATAGGCGAGATTTTATACCGTGAAATAGGCCACATCTTTGAGAAAACCTTTCGAGACCAATTTACTGTGGCAGATTTTGTTTTTATCAACGCCATGCATTATGCCAGAGATGGCCAACCTGTGGGCCTCCAGCTGTTGTAAAACTACAATTCCCACTATTCCCTGCTGTAGCCAGTCTGGTTGTGCTGAGAGTTGTAGTTTTGCATAGGCTGGAGAGCCGCAGGTCGGCCTTTCCTGTATTAGGCACACAGAGGATCTCTCAGAAGACAACTTTAGTTCACTTTTTCGTGGTTGACTCTAAGTGGTCTCACATTATGTAGATTCTATTCCACAAAGCTTCCGAGTGAATTGTTCACTAGAATATAAATAATATGGTGATACAGGCCAAATCCATTAACTGACTCCAGGGAGAGAAGGAAACACCATTGCAGACAGTAAGCAGGTCAGCTTGAAATATTTAAATGGTTAAAGGGGTTCCCAAATAATGCAGGATGTATAAATAAGCATGTTTGTAATGTACTGCTGTTTTTAATATTGCAGTGTTATAAAGGTAGCCACTTACTTTTCTCCCCATGTGCCTCCTTTCTTTATAAATCCGGTATCGGTCTCCAGCAGCGTCCACCCTCAGCATTCCAGTAAAAGTGGTTGTGCATGTGCAGCGTTTAGACTCCTCTCTATCCTACAGCTGTAAGGGCTTTATTGGTGCCTCTGTGCATGCGCAAGCACTGCTACTACATTCTACAGCAGAAAGATTTAGTGATCATTTCCTCTTTCAGGAGTCTGTGGTGATTTTACATGCATTGATTACCAACAGCACTAATGGCTCCTTTTTACAAAGCATGGGGGTGAGAGCTGCTGCTAATTGCTGTAGACAGCTCCTGGTGCATGTAGTATTAGTATAGTAGCATGATTTCAGGGGGAGCTGAAGAAATGTTTTCTCCCCTAGAACTGTCCTGCTATACTAATACTACATGAGCTGTCTGCAGCAAATAGCAGAAGCTCTCACAGCTCCTGCGCTTTGTAACTGGAGAGCAGAGGAGCTGCAGTCCGTGCCGGAGAGTACCGAGTACAGTGATGGTCTCTTCCTACTATACTGGCTTTACATGTAGCAGGCGCGGTCTGCAGTCGTTACCAGTAGCTCTCACAGCTCCTGCGCTTTGTAACTGGAGAGCAGAGGAGCTGCAGTCCGTGCCGGAGAGTACCGAGTACAGTGATTGTCTCTTCCTACTATACTGGCTTTACATGTAGCAGGCGCGGTCTGCAGTCGTTAACAGTAGCTCTCACTGCTCCTGCGCTTTGTAACTGGAGAGCAGAGGAGCTGCAGTCCGTGCCGGAGAGTACCGAGTACAGTGATGGTCTCTTCCTACTATACTGGCTTTACATGTAGCAGGCGCGGTCTGCAGTCGTTACCAGTAGCTCTCACAGCTCCTGCGCTTTGTAACTGGAGAGCAGAGGAGCTGCAGTCCGTGCCGGAGAGTACCGAGTACAGTGATTGTCTCTTCCTACTATACTGGCTTTACATGTAGCAGGCGCGGTCTGCAGTCGTTAACAGTAGCTCTCACTGCTCCTGCGCTTTGTAACTAGAGAGCAGATGAGCTGTGAGTGCCATGGTAATCGCTGCGGACAGCGTCCGGTGCTTGTACAGCCAGTTTGTTATGATAATTCCAGGGAGAACCGAATATTATTATTATTATTATTTTTTTACTAACTCTTCTGCCCATGGGGACAGGATTTGGTAAATTATCTGTCGTGTGAGGCTAGGGAGTTGTAGGAGCAAGGCTTTACCCTGAACCACGAGCCCTCCACCCACAATTCAATACAATATGCAGAAGTGAAAGGATCTCATCGAGAGATGCAAGTAACAAAACATTACATGTGTTCCCCCAAAATCAACCCATTTATGCAAGTAACAAAAAATTACGTGTATTCCCCAAAAAATAAAAATTACGTGTATTCCCCCAAAATCAACCCATTAGCAGAACTTTGAATACCTTACATGGTACACATTATTTTAACAAGTTCTAATGGGGAAAACCCTTTTAATAGGGCATTTGCCACTCTTGTCCTGATTTGACATTTCAATTGACACTAAGCACAGCAGAAAAAAATCATTTAGCAACTTTATTGTACGCAAGTTAACATTTCTAATGCCATATCTATAGCCACCCATACACAAGAGTTGGATTGACCAGAATGCCAAACTATCCCACCAGGGACATGGCAGAAAACTGGCCAATCAAACACTTTGAGTACTTCTCTGATATGTCTGCTTTAGTAAATACTTTAATTCACCATAAAAAAAAACTAATCTAGAAGAAAAATGAGCCCCTACAGACAGACATTGTGATTGGACCTGGCAGTTCATTCTTATCAATTTTATAATGTGGTTTATAGACCCCACAGCGTGGCCAGATTACATTGGTAACCATAACCTTACCTTACACTGTGTTCCAACTCCATTGATCCCCTGCATGCTCTGCAGGTCCTGGGTCTCCCCATGTCAACATCCGGTTTGACACGGGTAACGTGACTGCTGCCAATCGCTGGCAGTGATGTGTCACCTGTATGACATGTCCCAGTGACTTGCTGCATGAGCGACACATTACCGCTGCGGCCAGGGACTGACTGCAGTTGTCACCTGCCCACGATCAATCTGGATGTTGATGTGAGGAGACCCATGAGCTGTCGGGCCGGGATCCAGAAAGTATGATCACCACCGCAGCTCCAGCCATGCTGTGAGGCCTGTGTTGAAAAAAATAATACAAGAGGAATGGAACAACAAACTTGTAGGAAAGAATTCTGCAGTAATGCTGTTTTATGGGGAAAGAATTTACCAAAACGGACGGCTGATCATGGACATACACACGTAGTTTAAGCCAAATGTGGAAAGGAACCAACCAGATAGGCAATATTTTCAGCAGGAATGCCAGCCATCTCAAACAACTGCATGCATAAAATGTCACAGTTGGCATAAATGGCCAAAGTAATCAGTCTGCAGGCAACATGTTCTACAGCAGTAGGGGCTGAACAGATTGATATGGGAAATATTCAGTATAACTTGTAATCTTATACATTTAAACCTCCTGCTCTTTCTGAACGAGCACAACTATCACTGACAACACTCTGTATACATTCTTAGGGCCCTGTTAGGTTAGTTTCAAACTAGTGAGAAACATGTTGCTTGTGGCAGTGTGATTTCCCTTCTGAACTCTGCTCTCCTGACAGGATCACACAGCGCTATACCTGTAGTTACTGTACTGAATTACACTGACAGCATTATGTCAGAACAATTCAATAGATTCCAGGTCTGGCAGGGACGGGCAGCCTTATAAATCATTATAATGTTGTGCAATCCTGCCGGGGGGAACTTGCATCGTCTGTAACTAGCATTAGACATGACTATTTTTGGGCCAATTAGATCTATATCAGGTGTTCATAGGAACTCTTGTTCCTGATTGCCGTGTATTATCGTGCCACTGATCAATGAGCAAACACACACTTGTCGACTGATTTGCATTTTTTATCAGGATGAAAGATGCTTGATGATCTGCAGCATATCTCCCTGTGTAATTGGGGATGTACTGCTGATAATAGAACTGAACGAGAGAGGAATGACTGCAGTAGCCATTGTTCCTCCTACATTCACTTTGCATTGGCCTGTTTAATAGACCAAAGCAAACAAGCTCCGATGGACGTGTTTATTGTGCATCAGTGCTTGTCCAGCCTGAACATCAAGCAGTCTAAGGGTCTATTCGCACACAAATTGCGGATCTGCAAAACACAGACACTGGCCATGTGCATTCCGCATTTTGCGGACCACACGTGGCCGGCACTTTGATAGAAATGCCTATTCTTGTCTGTGGCAGCAGACTAGAATAGGACATGCTCTATCTTTTTTTGCGGGCCCATTGAACTGTATGGGTCCGCACCCGTTCTGCAAAATTGCAGATCGGATGCGGACCCATTCATACGGACGTGTGAATGGACCCTAACTCGCAGAGCTACAATGTATATATCAACAAAGTGTTAACCTTTTTCTTGATTCGGGGAATACTATATCACCTTATGGAGATTCCCTTCTGGAATTCCTTTTTCTTATGGGAGAACATAATTAGAATTCTGGAAAAAGATTATACCGCTGTCAGCATTTTGACGTTAATCAGCATAATGGCATTTTGTAGCCTGTCATATCATTCTTTTATCTCTCAGGATAAAACGGATGGCTGGAATGAAGGAATCGCAAATTAGTGCTGAGATTGAGCTCTTACCAACCAATGACAAGAAGAAGTGGGCGCGACCTCCTATTTCTATGAACTTTGAGGTAAGTTAGAAGTTTAGGACACTTAAAGGGGTTGTCAGACATATCCTTATTTTCCCCCATGCAGCCCCCCGGAGGCTAGCATCGGAGCTTCTCATGCTCCCTTGCCCTGCGCTAAATCACTCAGGGCAAGGTCTCTCTTGTTTTCAATAGCACACGGCCGGACGGAAACTCCCGCCCAGCAGTGTGTTCGGTGACGTCACCGGCTCTGATGGGCGGGCTTTAGCGCCGCCCTAGCCTTTTTACTGGCTACGGCAGCGCTAAATCCCGCCCATCAGTGCCGGTTACTTCACCCGGCTTCCTGGCAGCCCCATGGAGATCCCCGGTACATCACCGGATCTCCAAAAAATGCCTTTGCCCTGCGATTTAGCGCAGGGCAAAGGAGAACATCGGAGCATGAACTGCTCCGATACTCAAGTCAGGGGGGCTGCCGGGGGGAAAATGGAGGCATGTCCGGGTTCAGCTCTGAACCCAGGCAACCCTTTTAAGGGGAAGTCTCAAAACTTTTGAGAGAGCAAAGTGGAGAAGCTGCCCTTTGGAAACCATTTGTGCTCCTGCTTTTATTTATTCTTGGAACTGAATGAGTGATGGCAGAGCGTCCATTGATATACTAGCAAGGATCTGCTACACGAGAGAGATTGCTGTAAAAGATAACATGTGTTTCTCTTCTTGCCTAGGTCCCCTTTGCTCCGTCCGGACTCAAAGTTCGTTACCTGAAAGTGTTTGAACCTAAGCTGAACTACAGCGACCATGATGTGATAAAATGGGTGCGATACATTGGCCGCAGTGGAATCTATGAGACACGTTGTTAATGCATCAATACTTAGAAAAGAAGGAGCTGCTTCCATTCTTAATGATGCCCCCATCACACTACATTCCGATGGAGTGAACACAAGTCACAAAAGGGAGGCGACTCTCTCAGGCTCTGAAGAGTGGAAAATGCTCCTTTCCTTTCTTGTTTCTTGCTTCTTCCGCCCAACCATTACAGCCAGTTGGCTCATTAACCCCATTCAGTCTGGAGGCCCTGCACACAGATTCAGCATTGGAAAGGTTAACCACAGTTAGAGATCTAAATTTCTATGGGATCTTTGTCCACCTTGCTGCTATGTGGTTTTTCTAAGACCCATCTCACATGCAGCTGCCCCCGACCTTGTGTAACACCAGTCTGTGAATATTGCTGGCAGATAGTAGTAGTGTAGTGCTTCCTGCACGCTTCCCGTCACATCTCTTACCAGTAGGTAGCCGCGTCATCTTAACTGTGTCCAAGTATTTCTGTTTGTCATTAATTAATAATGCTGTCGCAGGCCAGCTCAACAGCAAGAGGAAATTAGTGAGTTCTGACTTCAGTATATGGGCTAGGGAATCCCAGAGAGATGGCTCTGCGTGGAGGGGTGATTACCTCTGCGTTTCGAGGGGTTTAGTCTGCCATGTTTATGACCAAATGTAGAGGTAGAAAGGGTTCAGTGATGTTCTCTGGCCCTTTTGCTGCTTCTCAGTGAGGAACAGGAGGAAACGACCTTGATATAATGTCAGAGAATTCATTGTCGTGGAGTGCAAACAAGACATATCGCTGCCGGTGATCAGTCACTAATCTTAAAACCGCAAGGATGGGATCCTAGAGCTCCCACTGATGTGATTTGTGTGGCCCTGTGACTCTCTCCCATGTCCCTGTACTCCTTGTGCTGTGATTTTGCTCTGTTTTTTTTTCTTTGTGATGGTCAAATCATAAACCTAATAAACAGTGTAGAAAATGAAGCAGTCTTCTGATTTATGTATTGTTTAAGAAACTGTAAATTACATTTCTTTACTGATCCTGTGGTGAAAGCTGCAATTCCTCCACTATATCTTGGACATAAAGGTGATCTACCCCTTTTAATAAGGAAAACAAAATATAGATAATATGTGGGGATCTTATTAAGGCCTCTGCATAAGGTTTTTTTATTAATTTTTTTATACTGTCGATTTTTATTAGCACATAGCGTGCAAATTTTCAATACAGAAAGGAAGAAAAGGGAAAAACATGAAATGGTACGGTATAGCTCATACAGTCATTTGGCAGACTATCAAAATGGGAACATGCACATTGAACATCACGTGTAGTAGTACAGGTCCTATAATTATATCCAAAGATGTAGCATGTAAAACTCAGGACTGGGGATAAGACAACTGACAAGACACAAAAGGAACAGGTAAGGGGGGAG
Source organism: Bufo gargarizans (assembly GCF_014858855.1). Taxonomy (NCBI): domain Eukaryota; kingdom Metazoa; phylum Chordata; class Amphibia; order Anura; family Bufonidae; genus Bufo; species Bufo gargarizans. Next base: position 215,692,371 of record NC_058083.1, read on the forward strand.
TAGGAGGGGAGACCATTAGGAGGATGGCAGGTATCCCAGGGTAGCCATATTGTTTGGAATTGTTTTCACTGTGTTGTTAAGGGACATTCCATGGACTTGAAGTCATGGACCCTGGCTATAAGCATGGACTTAGTAGGAGGGGTAGTCTGCTTCCAGGATTTGGCGATTAAGGATTTGGCTGCAGTACATAGTGAGAGAAACAGCCTGGAGGAGTGCTTGTTCAACCCTGGAGGTGGCAGGTTAAGTAATAGACCTTTGGGTCTAGCAGTACAGGGGATTCAAAAAGGGAATGAGCCCACATCACTTTCCTCCCGCCAAAATGGGATGATACTGGAGCATGTCCAAAAAATATGATACAAAGAACCCACGTTGTTCAAGCACCGCCAGCAGACAGATGGAACAGTGGGGTTTATGGAATGTAGGAGTGCAGGGGTATGGTACCAGTGCATTAGCAGCCTGTACTGCGTCTCCTTATACATGGTGCAAATAGATGACTGGGCTGCCCTATTCCATACAGTCTGCCAGGCACTGCAAGAAAGAGGCGATCTGAGGGTGGTAGCCCATTTTTCCATGTAAGCATGATGTGGGGTCTCGCCCTCTGCAATTGTGGCCAGAAGGTGGTAGATAAGAGAGATCAGACCTCTCGTCCCTGTGCCCAGTCTGCACAAGCGCTCAAATGGGGTAGGAAGTGTCACCTTAAGCGAACCAAAAGTGGTGCTCACATAGTGACAAACCTGGAGGTAGTGGAGTCCCTCCGTCGCCGGTAATTTCATTGGTCCTGAAGTTGGGCAAAGGACCTCAATCTTAGATTAGAGGCGTCTACAATGTCCGCCAGATGGAAGAGACCAAACGGTCAAGCTAGAGGGAATAGCTGGGTTGTAGAGAAAGGAGATCATAGAGTGCTGAGAAGCTAAGGCAAACAGTCGGTGGCAGGTGTCCCATATGTGTTTGGTAAAAGCCATAGGCCCCAGGAGGGGAGTGTGGGGAGCTATGGGGGCCCGCTGCCATAGCAGGGTCTTCGGATGAACCGGGGCAATCCAGAGTTTTTCGACTTCTACACATCCCGAAAAGGAATGACACGCAAATGAGATGCCAAGTAATAGTGTATGATATTAGGGACTGATAGGCCGCCTCTATCTGTGGCCGCGAACATAACCTTACAGGGGGATGTGGTGACGTTCATCTTGCCATATAAAGTCGAGAATGGCCTGTTGGAGGAGGCGTAGTTGTGACATAGGTATTCGTACTGGGAGCATCTCAAAGTAATAAAGCAATTTTAAGAGGAGGGACATCTTCACAGCTGCTATGCGGCCTAGCAATGATATGTATAGGGGTTTCCATTTTTGTGAGGAGGGACTTAAGTTCTCGGAAGAGGGGAGGGAAGTTACTGGAGTACAATGAGGCATACGTAGGAGTAATATGAACCCCTAGGTACTTCAGCATGGTGTCCGACCATCGATAAGAGAAATTGCTATGGAGCAATGTTAGATCACGGGCTGGTATAAGGATAGGTAGGGCTTCTGACTTAGAAAGGTATCCTGAAAGGTCGCCGTAGTGAGGTAAGGCTTTTTGTAGATTTGGTAGTGTAATGTCAGGGTGAGGAGGACATCGTCCACATAAAGGGAGATGAAATTCCCTGTCCCGTACTTTAAGTCCCTGAATGTCGGGGTTCAGTCGTATGTGTGCTGCAAGGGGTTCTATACACAATGCAAAAAAAGGCGAGAGCGGGCAGCCCTGACGTGTACCATTATAAATATTGAACGGAATAGAGGAGCTGAAGGGCAACTTGAACAGCGCCGAAGGGGCAGAGTAGAGGCTGAGGATGGCTTGCAGAAAGGGTCCTGCGATACCGAAGGTTTGAAGGGTTTTGAATAAGGACCAATCGAGTCAGACGAAGGCCTTTTTTCTAAACGCTCCCCCCTCCCCCAGCGGAACGTCAGGAGGATACCCCACCTCCCCAGGGACAGGAAACAACGTGGAGATCTTTAAATACTCCCCTTCCCTTACCTGCTCCAGTTGTTTCCTGTCCCTCTGGGACTAGCGTGGAGATCCACCTGTGAGAATCCTTTTTTCTACAGAAGACCGCCAGGCAGTTCGGATAGTATCGGGGGAGCAGGATCGCGGGGTTGCATGCGGCCATCCCTGTCTCTCAGGAGCAAGTCCTCCGGTGGAGGCAGCCCCGGGCAGCGCTTCCTGATTACAACTCTCGCAAGAGGAGGCGCGGGTCACATGAGCGCAAGCTCACAGGCGCAGAATAGTGACGTCTTTCCCCTAGACAACGAGCATTTAAAAAAAATTGCGGGAATCGTCAGCGACCTGAGATACAGCCTACAACATGTCGGCATCAGGAGAGGACGCAATGCACAGACCCACGGATCCATCCAAGACCGGCAGCCTGGTAAGCTACCTCCTCTGGGGGGAGATGAAAAATGCTTGAGGTAGCCTGTGTCACTGAGGGGTTAGATTCTTACCTTTTCTTTACTGCACTGGATAAGGGATTGTACCTCTCCCTTTTTAATAAACTAGGCAGCCCCTTTTATTAAACAAGCATTCTGACTTATATCTATAGGTCAGGGAAGCTCAGAAGTCCACGGAATCTCAGAGTCAAAAAATGCTCCATTTGTAAAAAAAGCCTTACTGTCAGGTTATAAGAAACCCCTGTGTTCAAGGTGTATGGAGAAAATTGTTTCGGAAGAGTCCCCTTCCTTATTGGACAACATTAGAAATATAATAAAGGAGGAAGTAAGCAGCGCTGTGGATCAAAAACTAGCCACCACGTCCCAAAAACCTTCTTCTTCCATGACCGAGATGTCCGCTACTTTAGAGTCTGAATGTCAGGAAGAAGATTTAGATGAAGGGGAGCTCCTCTCGGGGTCTGAGCCACTTTCCTCTGAGGACGAATCTGGGAGGCCACTCTGCTCCATAGAGGACACCGAAGCATTGTTGAAAACTATTAGAGCAACCCTAAACTTGGAGGAGTCTAAACAATCCAAAACTACAGGATTTGATGTGTAAAGGCTTAGGAGAAAAGAGGAAAAAGGTGTTTCCCCTCCACTCTAATATTACAAAATTAATTAGTAAGGAATGGACCGATCTGGAAAAAAAGACCGAGCGTCTCTAGGGTCCTGAAAAGGAAATATTCCTTTTCGGAAGAAGATACGTCCTTTTGGGACAAATGTCCTAGAGTGGATGCCCCGGTAGCAAAGATTACAAAGAAATCGGCGTTGCCCTTTGAGGATTTGGGTCTCCTAAAGGACCCTATGGATAAGAGACGCGAGGCCCTACTAAAAAAAGTCCTGGGAGGCTTCCATGTCCAACCTTAGACCTAGCGTAGCCTCAACCTATACAGCCAGGTCCATGTCCATCTGGTTAAATCAGTTAGAAGAACACCTAGTAACAGGAACCCCTAGAGAGGATATTTTAGCATCTCTGCCGGTTCTTAAGCAGGCGGCAAATTCTTGTGCGGATGCTTCGGTCGACTCTATAAAACTAGCAGCCAGATCAGCGGCCCTCTCAAATTCAACCAGAAGGGTGGTGTGGCTTAGGTCCTGGTCAGGTGATGCGGCATCTAAAAACAAGCTTTGCGGCATCCCCTGCGAAGGTGATGGGGTGTTCAGGTCAGTCCTGGACGACATCCTAGAAAAGGCCACAGACAAAAAGAAGGGATTTCCCTCTGAACAAAGGAATTTTCGTCAAAGACTATTTTTTCTTACATCTAGGGGCAGACCAGACCAGAAAAGAAAAGATTTTTCTTCCCGGTGGCGTTGGGGAAGAGGAAGAGGGCGAGGTTTTTTGTTCAACCCCTCAGACTCCTCCCAAAAGTCATATAAACAATGACACCAGAAGCAAGGTAGGAGGAAGGCTAAAATATTTCCTCCCAGCCTGGGAGAATATTTCCAACTCCCCCTCGGTGTTGGACTTGTCTCATCAGGCCTAAAACTGGAATTCTCCTCTCTTCCCCAGGATGTGTTCCACATTACCAAAAAAGCCAATCCAGTTCAATCGTTAATCCTAGATCAGATAAAGATCATTTTACAAAAGGAAGCTATAGTGTTAGTTTCCCCAGAAGAGCAAGGAACAGGTTATTATTCTCCTATATTTCTAGTCAGAAAACCAAACGGCTCGTACAGAGCCATTATAAACGTAAAAGGACTGAACCAACATCTACTATACAAACTCTTCAAGATGGAGAGCATAAAATCCACGATAAGTCTATTACAAAAAAACATCTTTATGGTAACCCTAGATCTCACCGACACGTACTACCATATTCCAATCTGCAAAGAACATCAGCGATTCCTCAGATTTGCAGTACAACAAAACTCAGTGGTACACCATTTTCCAATTCCAAGTCCTTCCTTTCGGCATTACGTCAGCACCAAGGGTCTTCTCCAAAGTGATGGCAGAGGTGATAGCAGAGCTTCATCTAAAAGGCATTAGTTGTGCCTTACTTAGACGACTTCCTAATAGCAGCAGGATCAGAGAGTCTTCTGTTAGAACACAGAGTTAATGAAACACAGCCTGGGATGGGATGGCTAATAAATATGGAAAAATCAGACCTCCGGCCCGAAAAAAGAAATATCTTTTTAGGAATGCTGCTGGACTCAGGACTCATGAGGACCTTCCTCCCACAAGAGAAAATTCAAACTATCAAGCAGGAATTTACTCTATTCTGCAGCAGATCGAGAATGACAATCAGGTCAATAATGAAGATCTTGGGTCTGATGTCCTCAACTATCCCAGCAGTGAAGTGGGCCCAGGCTCACTCGCGAACTCTTCAGTCTTTCATTCTCAGAAGGTGGAACAAGAGCATAGCTTCACTAGAGCTGAAGGTAAAAGTCCCTCAGTATGTAAGAGATTCCTTAAATTGGTGGTTGATCAACAAGAATCTAAACGCAGGCGTCCCGTGGCAACAAACAAATGTAGTCACTATTACTACAGATGCCAGCAAAAACGGCTAGGGAGCCTTTACAGACAGATCCGTAGTACAGGGTGGCTGGCAAGGACATCTAAACCTAGCCTCTTCCAACCTGAAGGAGTTAAGCGAAGGTCACAAGAGAAATTTTCCAGTGGGCAGAAAGAAGCATACTGTCAATATCAGCGGTTTACATAAGGGGAGAAGACAACACAGTCGCAGACTTTCTCAGCAGGGATGTCTTAAAGGAAGGGGAATGGTCCTTAAACCCAAGAATATTCCATCAGATAACACAAAGATGGTTCCTTCCAGAAGTTGATCTGTTCGCCACACGTCAAAACAGACCAACAGAAAAGTTTGGCTCTCTAGCCTATACAGATCACCCACTCATAGTGGACTCTCTCTCCCACCTGTGGCCAAAAGAAAACTTGTATGCCTTCCCTCCTTTTGCGTTAATCCCCAGAGTGCTGCAAAAGGTGCTACAGGAGAACCACAGGCTGATCCTAATTGCACCTTACTGGCCCAAGAGATCGTGGTTCCCTCTCCTAGTGAGGATGTCAGCAGGAGACGTGTGGCTACTACCAGACATCCCGGATCTCCTTTATCAAGGCCCAGTATGGCATCCCAGGACAACGCAACTTCAATTAGCAGCATGGAGACTGAGCGGGAGATATTAAAGGAAAAGGGCCTCTCGGACGTGGTAATTTCCACAATTCTTTATAGCCGCAAAAAGGTGACCGACCAAGTCGGACCAGTAGCCAGAAATCTAAGATTTATGACAGAATCTGGCAGTCTTTCAGAAAATTTACAGGTGGTGATACCAGAGGTCCCCTTGTAATCACTAAGGTCCTAGAATTTCTTCCGTCAGGACTACAGAAGGGGCTAAGAGTCAGCACTATAAAGGTCCACATATCGGCTTTGAGTGCCTTACTTGATCTAAAATTGGCAGAGGTAGACCTTGTTAAGAGATTTGTGAAAGGGGCTCGAAGAAAGCAACCAATAGTGAGGTCCACTGTCCCCCCTTGGGAATTGAATCTAGTATTGGCTGCCTTATCAGACAGTCCCTTTGAGCCCTTGTCTGAAATATCACTAAAGTTACTTACCTTTAAGATGTTTTTTTTTAATGGCTATCACCACGGCTAGAAGGGTGGGGGAAATCCAGGCCTTTTCGTGCAGACCTCCCTACCTATCCATCAAGGATGATAGGATAGTACTGAAACATTCTCCCTCTTTTTTTTACCTAAGGTGGTCTCTAAGTTCCACTGTCTACAGGAAGTGTCCCTCCCTTCCTTTGGGTCCTCATCAGGCAGTCAAGAGCAAAGACGGTTCCATAACCTGGATGTGAGAAGAGCGGTACTTGCCTACCTAAATGCTACGGAAGATCTCAGAAAAACGGACAGACTGTTCATTCAATTTGCAGGTCCAAATAAGGGGAACGCGGCAAGCAAAACATCTGTTAGTCGATGGATCAGATCTGCAATCTTGACTTATGACTTAAAAGAGGTTCCTCCTCCGGCGGGCCTGAAGGCCCACTCAACCCGATCTGTAGCAGCATCTTGGGCTGAATCAGTAAAGGTTCCGTTAGAACAGATTTGCCGGGCAGCCATCTGGTCGTCACCTTCCACTTTCTTTAGACATTACCAGTTAGACGTGTTAAAGAAAGGGAGTTATCATTTGCTTGCAGGGTATTATCTGCGATTGTCCCCCCCCCTGATATAGGATTCCTCTGTTATTCCTCCTGTCGTGCCGCTAGGGGGGCGTTTGGAAAGATTTCAATTACTTACCGGTAATTGGTTTTTCCTCTAGCCCCCACAGCGGCACGGGGAATTTCCCACCCAGGAGTTATTCAAACTTTTGTTAAAAAAATAAAATAAAAAAAAAAGAGAAGGTTTTTTGTTTGTCATTTCTTGGAAAGTATCCTTGTCTAATTTCAATAACACATAAAGATTAATATTGTTGCATCCATTCCAGAGTTTCTCGGTTATTTACTGGAGCAGGTAAGGGGAGGGGAGTATTTAAAGATCTCCATGTTGTTTCCTGTCCCTGGGGAGGCGGGGTATCCTCCTGTCGTGCCGCTGTGGGGGCTAGAGGAGAAACCAATTACCGGTAAGTAATTGAAATCTTCTGCGTCAAGGCTCAAAGTAACTGTGGTGGTCGAGGTAAGCGTCGCTACATCAATCAGGTCAACAACCCGGCGAGTGTTATCTCCGCCTTGTCGATATGGGATAAACCCCACCTGGTCCTTGTGGACCAGGCTGGGGAGCCACACATCCAGGTGAGAATACGGTGAAAATTTTCAGGTCTGCGTTAAGAAGGGCGATCGGTCTATAGTTAGCGCAGTCCTGAGGGTCTTTACCCGTCTTGTGGATGACTACAATATGGGATGACAGCATAGACTGCGGGATTGGAGAACCCAGTAGAAATGAGTTGAGTAAGGCCAGGAGATGGGGGGGGAGAGTTCTGATTCAAACGTTTTGTAGTACAGCTCTGTGAACCTGTCAGGTCCCGGAGATTTGCCTAGGGGGAACGTTTTAATCACATCCCTGAGTTCCTCGGCTGATATGGGGCTGTTCAGAGAGGTGACTGCCTTCGGAGAGAGCTTAGGCAATTTACTACAGGCTAAGTAATTCCGTATGCGGGGTAGGGTGCGAGTGTTTGTCGGCAAGATTATACAATTTAGAGTAATAATCACAAAAGCATTGAGCAATCGCATCAGGGTGGTATTGGGGACAGCCAGCTATGTCTTTCACTGCCTGGGGAGTACGTTTGGAGACGGCATCCCGTAATTGACGGGCCAAGATAGTGTGGGCTTCATTTCCTTTTTTGTAATATCGCTGCTTGGAGTAAAGCAGCATGAGTTCCACAGTATGCATGGAGGCATCTTTTAGTTTAGCGCGGGCCTCCATAAGCTCCAGGAGAAGGGAAAGACTCGGCCTATGGCTTAGTTAGGGTTGTAGCGAAGTAATTTGTGCCAAGTTCTCAAACCCAGAGTGTTCTGTATTTTTTTTAAGTCACAACGCCAGTGCAATACATTGGCCCCGAACTACCGCCTTATGGGCTTCCCAGAGCACAGCCAGAGACTAAACCGAGTCAGTGTTTTCATCTGTGCGGGTGAGCGGTGATTTCAGTAGGGAATCATTTAGGCGCCAATGACAAGTGCGTTGTGGTACAGGTTGAGATGAGAGGGTGAGGGTAACGGGGGCATGGTCTGACCATGAGATAAGTCCAATGGTAACATCGCGCATCATCGTCAGAGCATTGCCAAAGAAAGTAATCTATCCGGGTGTGCAATCTATGGGGGGGGAATAGAAAGTAAACATTCTAACCAAGGGGTTATCCACCCTCCATAGGCAAAACGCCTGATCACGCTACGAAAGTTCCTTGACAGGCGGCACTGGGACGAGGGTGGGGGGGTGGAGAGAAGGGACAACCAGTCCGCATTCTCGGAGAAAAGCATATTCTAATCCCCACCCAGGATCCACGCATCTGGAGGCAGACCTTGCAGTTTGCGTAGGACCCGACGCACAAACAGAAGTTGGGAGGTGTTGGAGGCATACACATTACAGAGTACGATGGGGCGACCCTGGTAAATCCCTTCCAGAATGACATAGCGACCCGCGGGGTCAATATGGGAGGAGGATACTGAAATGGGACAGGAGGCTGACAACAATATGGCAACACCTGCCTTTCAATGACTGATGGGCTGAGAAGGCGTGTGGGTAGTAGTGCTTGGCGAAACCAAAGGATCTTGTCTGGTCGAAGTGGGTCTCCTGAAAGAAGGCCACATCTGCCCGTAGGTTGCGGAGCACCAGACGCCTCTTGGCATTGGAGCCCAGACCCTTAACGTTCAAGGTGACACACCTAACCATTGAGGAGGAGTCAGTAGCAAAGAGTCTTACCAGCTATGAAGATAGTAGCAGAAGCGCAGGAGGTGTCCACTCCAGGGAGGGGGGCCTCCTCCAGGCGGCTCTCTGTGGGGTGGGAAGAGTATGAGCAAGGGACAGACGCGGAGGGGGAGGATGTGGGACAAAAGGGAGCGAGGGAAGACACGAACACCACAAGACTTAACAAAAAACAAACAGAAAACTAAATCTGTAGAATAAACAGACTATAAAAAAAAAAGTCTGAGAGGGGACTGACCAGGTCGGACCAGTAGCCAGCAAGGCAGACTCACAGCCCCACTGTTGGGGACCGAACCAGTCACGTCCCGAGGGGGGGGGGAGGGGGAGAAAACCTGAGCAAAACCAATAGGTCAGAAACAGAAAAAAGAAGAATCAATTGTGACCAACAGGCGATGACTATGCCACCATCATAGCTTCCTAGGCCTTGAGTGGGCAAAGAACTGGAGTCCCTAAAGGGAGACAAAGAAAAGAGCGTTCAGGCACGCCGATGAGCCCTTCAGTGATGGGGAGATGTTCCTCCAGGTTTAGGGAAAGCCAATCTTGGTGAAGGGGATGCTCCCCCAGGATCAGCAGACCTCACTTCGGGCGAGGGCAGTTGACATCTCTTGTGACCCCCCCTTCCCCCCCATTGTGTGCCAAGCAAGAGGGGTGGGCAGGGATGTCGTGGCAATCTCCCAATCAGAGAGGCCAGGTACTGGCAACTCCAGCGCAGCACTAAATGGGCCGAGGTCAGCGTAAGGCCACAGTGCGGCTATTTATTCAGGCGTTCAAGGAGAAGAGGAACCCCCAGCGGTATGGGATCCGATGGTCCCTCAAGGTGTCTAGCAGAGGGCGAAGGTGGCGACGTTTCTGCAGTGTGATCCATGACAAGTCCTGGAAAATCTGGACCTTGGCCCCTCGAAAGTCCACAAAACGGGAGTCTCTGTCTTTCATCATGATCGCCTCTTTCCGGGCAATGTCGTGAATGCAGCAAATAATGTCCCTGGGTTGGGAGGGTGGATTCTTTGGGTCGTAGGGCTCTCTGGGCCCTGTCTAGCTTAGTGGTATGAGACGGGGGGGGGGGGGGGGCCCTAATTTTGTTGAAGAGCACCTCCAGGATTCCTTGTATGTCCTCCTTCCCTGGGGGCTCTGGGAGACCACGGATTCTGATATTATTCCTCCATGATTGTCTAAGTCCTCCATATGATGCTGCAACTCACAGAGTCCTGCGACTTGTGAGGACACTGAGGTATGGAGTTGAGAGACACAGGACCGTGTAACTTCATGATCTTTCTCTAGGGTCTCCACTCAGGTGGCAATAGAGTGTAGGTCGCGCCGAACCGCTGAGATTTCAGAGTGGCATGTTGCTGTGACCTCTGTAACCAGAGCCTGGAAGTTGCCTTAGGCAGCTGGGAGAGCATAGAAGCCCAGTCCATGAAGGGGGGACCAGTATAGGTGTCGTGGTCAGAGTATGGGGAGTGTGCAGGGGTGGGGGCAGCGTACTGCTGCATGGAGGGGTTAGCCCCTATGTCATCTTCAAGTTCCAGAGAGGAGATGGAGGCTGGCAGGTCTCTGTGGCTACGTTAGCTGGTGCTGGGGGCTCCTGTGCAGCTGGAGTTTCTGGTGTCTCGTTGTCTTGTCCCTGAGAGAGCGCTACTGCAGGGGCAGCCAGGTCGGGTGGAAAAGATGGCGGCGCGCTCTGTCCTTAGCGCAGGACAAAGCCCCAAAGCGTGCCTCGGTGCAGGGGTTCCGGAGGAGGTATGACCCCTTGTGGCGGCTTTTTGGGCAGCTTCTTGCGCATGTGGGGGTCTGTGCTGAGGACTCAAGGCCCCTAATGTTGCGGCTTGGTGGCGGGGCTCGGCACTTACGCGTCCTGCTCTATGCGCTACTAGGCCACGCCCTTGCATCAGTTTTTGGTGTAGAAAAGTTGCAAAATTAGTGGCAAGCCCCATTTTGCAAATGCACAACTTTTTGCCTGTTTTACGCCACACTCCTCACTTAAAGGGGACTTTTTTGAGAGTATCTGATTGGTTGGTTGGGTGGGGGTCCAGCACCCATGACCTCTACCTATCAGTTATTTGAGAAGCCACCAGCTTCCCCCATCTCCCCAAGACATTAAAGAAGCACTCCCACATACATATTTATTCTCTGGCCTGTTAGAAAGGTACATGCTGTGAATTGTAGTGAAAGTAACCTTACTGTTGACTGTATTTGTAATCCACTCCCTTCTGGTCCCCAGATGTTTCATGTGACCAACACTCTGACACTGCTTCTTACGTGTGGACAGGAAATACGTTTCTGTATTTGTTCCTATCAGGTTGACATTGAGGCTCTGATTGGAATAAATAGAGATACTGAATCTTGTCCACACATAAGATGCTGTGTCTGACCCATGATATAAAGCTGCAGAATAAAAGGGAGTGGATAAATTATAGATGCACTCACCGGCATAATTACCTTCCCTCCAATTTACATCAGGCAAGCACCATTATAACAGGCCAGAGAATAAAATTCTTTAATACGAATGGGGGACCTTGGAGAGAACTGAGCAGGAAGAATTCACCTGTGAAACCAGAAACTCTGATGGAAAATGGTTCCCAGTCCTGGACTAAGTTGGAATGACATGGGTTTGAAGTATCCGATAGATAAGTAGAAAAAAAAATTAATGCATAGAACAAAGTGTATTTGTGGGAGACTGTCCACACCCTGGCTGGAAATAAGCAAGCTATAGACCACAAGATGGCCAAAGTGCAGGACCACAGTGGCAAGTAAATTGTGAAAACCCCTTTAAGGAGAGTTGGCTATTGAGCATTCACTTCCTCTGAAGAGTTGCAAAATGGAAGTCAGTTTAATAGTTATTGGAGCTGATTAGGTATCATCCACTTTGAAGACCCTTGACCTCTAGAGGTGGTGATTCTATTCAAGCTTATGTCCGTCTCCTGGTCCTCTGACCAGATTGTCTTAATTGTCAATATGAGATTGGCACACTCATACACGCGGAGCCACGCGGAGTTTAAACAATTTATTATAACTGTACTTAATTAAAATATAGTAAAATAGAATAAAATGCACATATGATAAAATGTAAAAAAATAAAAAATAATTAAACAGTAAATTCAGTTACTTCCGTATTGTTCCGGTTTACTTGTTGCAGATGCTAAAATATACAGGTATCCGCAACAATTGTAAATGCCCTGGGTATTTCTTTGCTTTAGCCTGTTCTGCTAATTTGCAGACGGCTATAATTGCACATAGATTATGGCTACTATCTTACAGACGTGTTGCTCCTATGCCTAGATGGTATATATTGCAATGATAAAGATACACTCAATTATAAATATCTACTGTATCTCAGCAGCAAAACACCAGCGTACAAATATATAGCACTACTTATAAGTGCAGTCCATATGTTTCCCAAATATTCTGTAATTAGTTCTCATGAGAATCTTCACATAGACTTTCGCTTAAATTTTCTAAAATTTCCCCCAAAAAATTTAATTTTTTTTTCCACATAAGCTTTTGTTTATTTTTTCATTCGAAAAAAATGCATTAAAGAGTCAGTACAAAGATCACATGAGATAGTTTCCAATGGGCAGGAACAGTACTGGTAATTGTTCGCAAGATGTAAGTCAAAGTCAGTACCAATAACCCACACTTGTGGGCTTACCTTTCCTTTTTATTCAGCTGATTTTTTTCGAGTTGTTGTTAATTCCGATTGCAAGCCGGCGTCCCGGTCTTTGCTATGTCGGCGTCTCGATACTCTGTATGTCACGTGGGTTGTACTCCCAGCGATAGTCTTCAGCTGATTGGAGGTAGGTATGTGCAAAGTGTCTTTCTTGAATCCTCGATATCCTTTATGGTTTAACAGTGCACTGTCCGATCGGGGTTCAAATCTTTCAGGGGTGAAACTTTCGCCAGACGCGTTTCGGGGATAACTCTCCCCTTCCTCAGTGGCATCACCCCTTACAAGTAAATGGTGGGTTTTTATACCCTTCAATGGTCTCATGGGAAAAAAACGTATCATGGAAGAAAAGGAGTATGGATTCCTTCAATGTGGATTTTTCTCATGTGTAGTTGTTTTCTCAATATTTAGGGTATTTCTTCTTGCTATAACTGCCTATAATTATTTCAAAGTTCATAAACAATGTGATTTTATCAATTTTCAAGTATTTTTGTACATGCGTTTTTTAATGCGGTTTTTATGCGTTTTTTCCTTTTTTGATGCTTTTTTTTATATTTGTTGCATTTGTTAGTACTGAATCAACTGTATATCATATTTTCTTAAAATAGCGTTCCTGATTCCAGTTATAAAGCAATTTCTGTATCTAAGTATCTATCCTTCAAAAATGGCTATCTTCAAAATTGGGCCAAATCTTGGCCATTTAGTAATAAATAATGACTTTTCCCCCTCAACTATAAGAGCACCCATGGAGAGACCGCCTCCTACTCCTCAGGACAGGAAAGAGGAACCAGAAATCACTTTAAAAGAGGGACCACCCTCTCCACCTCCAGTTCTGTTTCCTGTCCTAAGGGGACAGGAGGGAGTCGGAAACCGTCAATAGATGGAGCTGCTGGCACCCCGACTGTTTGAAAGTGTGTAGGGGGGCTTACCCGTGCGACGTAATTCTCCATTAGGAGCCGCTGCTAAGTCTGGGCCTCTTTCTTCCTCCTCCCCGCTCCTTCTCGGCCCAGGGGGGTGTTTTTACCTTCCTGATGCTGCGGACCTCTGCAGCCGTGTCGCATGTCCCCGGCTGTAAGCACCGCGAGTGGCGTGCACACGGACGCCGCGGCCTGGACTGTGACGTACTTCTGGTGCGACAGTGGAGGGAAGCTATCCCTCTAAGTCGGAAGGGGGGGGGGGCGGTGTGCACGGCTAGGTGAGAAAAGCCCAGCCAGCAGACTGCCCTGCTGGATGAAGAAGCGGGCAGTTCCTCCATTTGGAAGATCTAGTGTCTGAACATGGAGCAGTCTCAGCGTGCAGAAGCCACTGAAACCACCAATGATACGCCGGTACCACGGTGGGGTAAGAGGTGTGATCCCCCTATGTACCTATGGTTGTTTACTCATGGGGGTGATCTTCTGTGTCTAGCTGTCTAAGGAGTCTAGGAAGGTCTCCAGATCTAAGGACAAGGGGTGTGCTATATGTAAAAAGAAACTACCCTCTGCCTGGGCGAAGCCCCTTTGCCAGGCTTGTGTGAGCAAGTTAAGGGAGGAGAAAGTTCAGTCTCTGATGGGCAGCATCAAGCAGATGATCCGGGAGGAGATTAAGGAGTCAGTTAGCGGTCTGCTAAAAGCCGCCCTAGTACCTCTGCAGCTAAATCAAATCCCCCCTCTAGCGACAGTGATGTACTTTCTGGATTGGAGGAAGAGGGAGAATGCTTTTCATCAAATGACTTCTCTGATGAGGAAGCTGCTGGGAAGCCGCTTTTTCATACAGAGAACATTAATTCCCTAGTAAAGATTGTGCGAGCTACTATGGGATTAGATGACCAAAAGCCGACACAGTCTGTTCAGGACTCTATGTTTGAGGGTCTGGGCCCTAAAAGAAAAAAGTTTTTTATGTACATAAAAATATTCAGGCTGTTATCGCTAAAGAATGGAAAGAGCTTGAAAGGAAGTTTTTTATTCCCTCCTCTGTGAAACGTAACTACCCCTTTGAGGAGGAGGTGACTGCCTCTTGGGATAGAGCCTCTAAGCTAGATGCCCCTGTGGAGAAAATAGCTAAAAAAAACGGTGCTTCCATTTGAGGATATGGGTTCTCTAGGACCCAATGGATAGACCAAGGAATCTAATCACAGTAAATGGCACCATGAAAAAAGAGCAATACATGAGGATTCTCAACGACAACATCAGGAAGTCTACAGAGAAACTTTGCCTTGGGCACCAGTGGACATTTCAGCATGACAATGACCCAAAACACACAGCAAAAGTGGTGAAGAAATGGTTAGCAGACAACAACATTAACGTTTTGGAGTGGCCCAGTCAGAGTCCAGACTTTGTCAATTTGATTAATCTGTGGAGGGAGCTAAAGATCAGGGTGATGGCAAGAAGACCCTCCAACCTGAAAGATTTGGGGCTCATTGCTAAAGATGACTGGGCAAAAATACCTGTTGAGACATGCAAAAAGCTGGTCTGCAATTATAGGAAGTGTTTGATTGCTGTAATAGCCAATAAAGGCTTTTCTATTGATTATTGAGAAGGGTATGAATAATTTTGGACTGGACACTTTTTGCTAAAATGTAAATAAAAGCTGATAAATGTTTTTTTTCCCACAATAATGCCTCTTGTACATCGTCTTATCTTTTGGGAGACACCTATGTCATTTCCCCTCAAAAAATGACTTGCTGGCTGAATAAAAGTAACTTTAAGTCAAAATTTGCCTGGAGTATGAATAATTATGGGCAGCACTGTAGATCCCTTAAGGCATGGATGAAGTACTTGAAGGGTCACATTAAAGGGAACCTGTCACCGGGATTTTGTGTATAGAGCTGATGACATGGGTTGCTGGATGGCCACTAGCACATCCGCAATACCCAGTCCCCATAGCTCTGTGTACTTTTATTGTGTAAAAAAACCTGATTTGATACATATGCAAATTAACCCGAGATGAGTCCTGTACGTAAGATGAATCAGGGACAGGACTCATCTCAGGTTAATTTGCATATGTATCAAATCGGTATTTTTACACAATAAAAGTACACAGAGCTATGGGGACTGGGTATTGCGAGTGTGCTAGCGGCCATCTAGCAACTCATGTCCTCAGCTCTATACACAAAATCCAGGCGACAGGTTCCCTTTAAAGGGGGCACCCCTAGGGAGCAGTTGTTATTGTCAAGGGTAGAGTCATGGGAATCAAGATAGAGCGGAGGTGCACCCCCTGTGCTGCCACCCGGTCCCCTGTCCCTGCCTACTTGCACCACCCGCCCTAGGTGACGGAGCGCAACTGGCCGACAGTCCCTAACCTACTAAGTGCAAGCAGAGAGAAAGAGACAAGGCATCCGCCTTAACATTTTTACTTCCTGGTCTGAAAGTAACAGAAAAGTTAAAACGAGTAAAAAACAGGGCCCATCTGGCTTGTCTAGGATTAAGGAGTTTGGCCACCTCAAGAAACACTAAGTTCTTATGATCAGTGAGAACAGTAATATGGTGTCTAGCCTCTTCTAAAAAATGCCTCCACTCCTCAAATGCCCATTTAATGGCCAGTAACTCGCGGTTTCCAATATCGTAATTTCTCTTCGAGGGAGAGAACTCACGAGAGAAGAAGGCGCATGGCCTTAAATTAGTGAGGTTAGAGGACCCCTGTGAAAGGACGGCCCCCACACCATCCTCTGAGGCATCAACCTCCACCACAAAAGGTTCCACGGTATCGGGCTGAACCAAGACTGGAGCCATTTGGAAACAATTTTTTAGGGTATCAAAGGCTCGACAGGCCTCCAACGACCAGTTAACCAGATCCAAACCTTTTTTAGTTAGATCCGTGAGAAGTTTAGCAATAACAGAAAAATTCTTTATGAATTTATGGTAAAAATTGGCGAATCCTAAAAAACTTTGAAGTGCCCTTAAGAAGGATGGTCTTACCCAATCTTGGATAGCCTGAACCTTACTGGGACCCATTTTAAATAAATGAGGAGTAAGAATATAGCCAAGATAGGGGATCTCTTGAGCTCCAAATACACATTTCTCTAATTTAACAGACAAATGGTTCTCCCTGAGGATTTTAAGAACCAGTCTGATGTGAGACACATGAGAATCCCAGTCAGGTGAAAAGACAAGAATATCATCGATATAAACATTCATAACTTTGCCAATAAGTTCTCTAAAAATATCATTCATGAAATTCTGAAACACAGCTGGGGCATTGCAAAGACCGAATGGCATAACCAGATACTCAAAGTGTCCCTCTGGAGTATTAAAAGCAGTTTTCCACTCATCTCCCTCCTTAATACGAACTAGGTTATAAGCTCCTCTCAAATCAAATTTAGAAAACCAAGAAGCACCCAAAATCTGGTTAAACAAATCAGGAATCAACGGGATGGATTCTGATTCCTAATAGTAATTTTATTCAGATTTCTGTAATCAATGCAGGGCCTGAGACCACCGTCTTTCTTTTTAACAAAAAATAATCCTGCTCCCAGGGGAGAGCTGGAGGGCCTAATATGTCCCTTCTTGAGACTCTCCTGGATGTAGTCTTTCATGGACTTGCGCTCAGGACCAGACAGATTATAAATTTGGACTCAGGTATCAAGTCAATAACACAGTCATAAGACCTATGGGGAGGGGGAGAGTATCTGTCTCAGTGGTAGAAAAAACATCTGAATAATCAGCAATAAAATGAGGAATATCTGATGAGACCCCAGCTTGAACTACGGTTAAGCAAGAATTACAGTTAGGCCCCCATCTCTCTAACTCTCCCAAACTCCAGTTAATGACTGGATTGTGTTGCTGAAGCCAGGGCATACCAAGGAGTACCTGAACTGGAAGATTCTCTAAAACAAAGAAGGAACATTTCTCAGAGTGGCAGATCCCTACAGATAGGGTAACCTCCGGAGTATGGAGTTTTACTGTGCCCCCTAGCAGGGGTGTAGAATCGATGGCGACAACCTGGATCAGGGTGGGTAACTCTAGTATAGGAATTCCCATCTGATCAACGAATTTGTAATCAATAAAACTAAAAGCTGACCCTGAATCCGCAAAGGCATTTCCTGACCCCTTTAAGACCCCAAAGGTAATAGAATCCAGCAGCAATAGTTTACTTCTTACCACCTCCGGGAGTACCTTGTCCTTGAATCCCTCAGACTTTGATGATTTTCCAGAAGGTGGAGCTTTAGGACACTGACAGATCCAGTGTTCAGGATCCCCAGAATAAAAACAAGAGCCGCAACGACGATGTAGTTCTCTTCGCGTCATCCCGAGTTGCATGGGCTCATCGGAGTGGGCTTCCATCCTGGGTTCAAGGGAGGGAGTCTCAGGTTGAAGAAGGGAATGAGGAGAGAACAAATGCTCCCGCTGTCTCTCTCTGATCCATCTATATAGTCTGATGGCTAGCGGGGATAACAAACCTTTAACATAGAGGTTAATTAAATGAAGTGGCTCACTGCTGATAGTGGGTGGTACGGTGCTGCAAACTCAGTTTGGGGACGCCCCACCTCAATAGAATAAGTAAATGTAGAAATAAGGGAGCGAGCACTCACCTATGGCATACACTCAGATTTAATAATGAAAATTGCAATGACAAATTAATCGGACAACAATTCAATAACACAATTAAAATACTATAAAATATTACCAATGGTATAAAATAATGGTCGACCATATATGCGCCACTAATTGATGGGAGCAATACACTGATGCATATATGAGGTCCAATGGTGTCCAATGAATGTTAGATAAAGTGACAGTGCAATAATAAAGAGTTAAACAATAAATAACTGTGCTGATAACTTAAGATAATAAATATCAATATCCTGGTGAGAGGTAAAGTGATGAATGGGTGCGACAATCTTATGAAAAAATAGGGGACACCGTATAGGGCCTAGCACTATAGACTTGCATTCCTTCCTATAGAGGTTGAAGTTCGATATAAAGTCCGCAATCAACCGCAGTTACCAGTCCAAAAGTTGCTTGTATTCGGTTAATAATATATTCTGTAAACGCAGTCTATATTAGCTGTATGATTCTCACCTCTGTCTGGAGGTTATTCCTTGCTAGGAGTAGAGAGTCTTACCTCCTATATTGGCGTGTTGCACGGTCTGTTTCTTAATGCGCTGCAGGAGTTCAGCTGGAGACGCTGTTACGTCCTCACAGCTCCCAAACTCTAGTAACCTGGCCCAAATCTCGCGGTATTACGGGTGGGACAGCAGTCCGATCTCCGCACTCACTGTGTTCAGGGCGATTAGGTTGTTACAAAGTTGCAGTGGTTACAAGGTTGCAGTCTTTAAATCTTTCTGTGTTTATAGCATGGCCATGCTAGGAGTTCTCTTTATGGAGGTTCCAACAGAGTGTCTGATAGCCCAGACACTCTGTTGGAACCTCCATAAAGAGAACTCCTAGCATGGCCATGCTATAAACACAGAAAGATTTAAAGACTGCAACCTTGTAACCACTGCAACTTTGTAACAACCTAATCGCCCTGAACACAGTGAGTGCGGAGATCGGACTGCTGTCCCACCCGTAATACCGCGAGATTTGGGCCAGGTTACTAGAGTTTGGGAGCTGTGAGGACGTAACAGCGTCTCCAGCTGAACTCCTGCAGCGCATTAAGAAACAGACCGTGCAACACGCCAATATAGGAGGTAAGACTCTCTACTCCTAGCAAGGAATAACCTCCAGACAGAGGTGAGAATCATACAGCTAATATAGACTGCGTTTACAGAATATATTATTAACCGAATACAAGCAACTTTTGGACTGGTAACTGCGGTTGATTGCGGACTTTATATCGAACTTCAATCTCTATAGGAAGGAATGCAAGTCTATAGTGCTAGGCCCTATACGGTGTCCCCTATTTTTTCATAAGATTGTCGCACCCATTCATCACTTTACCTCTCACCAGGATATTGATATTTATTATCTTAAGTTATCAGCACAGTTATTTATTGTTTAACTCTTTATTATTGCACTGTCACTTTATCTAACATTCATTGGACACCATTGGACCTCATATATGCATCAGTGTATTGCTCCCATCAATTAGTGGCGCATATATGGTCGACCATTATTTTATACCATTGGTAATATTTTATAGTATTTTAATTGTGTTATTGAATTGTTGTCCGATTAATTTGTCATTGCAATTTTTATTATTAAATCTGAGTGTATGCCATAGGTGAGTGCTCGCTCCCTTATTTCTACAAACCTTTAACATATCCTTTAACTTTTCAGTCAAGCCTTCCTTAAATTGACATTTGAGCGCTGGTTCGTTCCAGCCCAAAGAAACGCACCACTTGCGAAACTGCGTACAATAATCCTCCACGGGACGATTTCCCTGAGTGAGGGCCTTAAGATTGTATTCTGCTACAGAGGCTCGGTCAGGTTCATCATAAAGAACCCCTAACGCCTGGAAAAAGAGGTCCACAGAGCTAAGACAAGGGGAATCTGGTGGTAAAGAAAAGGCCCATTCCTGGGGGTCCCCTTGACGCAAGGAAATGATAATACCAACCCTCTGTGGGTCAGGGCCGGAGGAGTGGGGTCGTAGTCGAAAATAAAGTTTTTCAGCTTTCCTTAAAAGCTAAAAAACTTTGGCGGTCACCCGAAAACCGACCGGGCAATTTAATGTGAGGTTCCAACTGAACGGTGGCGGGAGCAAGAAGAGGGGGAGTTCGGACGGTCTCCTGAACTTGTAGTCTCTCCCCAAGTTCCTTTACTATTTGAGCAAGACCCTGCACATGTTCTGTAAAGGCTCTGTATAGGGTCCATGCTGAATTTGGGTGTGTGATTCTGTCACGGGTAGTCACGGGAATCAAGATAGAGCAGAGGTGCACCCCCTGAGCTGCCACCCGGTCCCCTGTCCCTGCCTACTTGCACCACCCACCCTTGGTGACGGAGCGCAACTGGGCGACATCCCTAACCTACTAAGTGCAAGCAGAGAGAAAGAGACAGCAGGGAAGAAGACAGCCACTGAGAAGTTACAATAAGCGGACAAGAGGTAGAACAAAAACGGAAGGCGAGGCGGGTCAACTAGCCCGAGGTCAGTCCAGGAGGTCACGTCAGAACAAGGGAAGAGGCAAAGACAAATCCGTAAACAAGCCGAGGTCAAAATCCGAGAGGTAGCGTCAAGGTACAGGGAGCAGGCAGCAGAGGTGTCAAGAGGCTGATCGAGGTTCAATTCCAGAGGTAGCTTAATAACAATAGAGTACACAGCCTATAGGAGGAAAATAACAGGCAACCTGTAGCCAACATGCCGCCTGTATTTATAGTGGGGAGTGAGGGTCAAGTGATGTGGCCAGCGACACATGACCGACAGACAGACAAGTCAAGCACAGAGTGATCAGCTCGGCGTTTAAGGCAGACCTAGGAGCAGGGAGCCTCCCAGCTAGCAAAGCCGCCCTGGGAACAAGGCCAAACACAGATCCTCGCTCCCGAAGCTGGTCTGCAGCTGATGGGAGACAGAGTGCGCCTTCAGCGCCCCATTACAGTTATTGTCTTTTCCTACTTTTTATAATGGCTTTGTTTTTATTTTATGGCGAATGCTTCGGCCGACTCCCTAAGATTATCGGCCAGGGCTTCCGCTTTATCCAATTCTGCCCATAGCGCTATCTGGTTGAAAAGCTGGAGCTAAGATGCTATCTCTAAGGCTAAGCTTTGTGGCATTCCATGTCAAGGGGGATTCTTATTTGGCCTGGTCCTCGACGATCTTTTTGAGAAGGCCTCTGATAAAAAGAGGGGTTTTCCTTCCATCAGTCAGCCACCTAAAAAATCTTTCCGCCCTAAGTTTAACAGGGAAGTTTTCAGGGGAAGAGGAAGATCTAGACAATATACAGAAGCTGCAAAAAAGTCAAAGGGATTTCTTATTTCCGGGGCAGAGGCCTCAAAAAAGCAGCTCTAATTACGCCAAGCCTCCAGTGGGTGGTTGTCTGTCTTACTTTTCAAGTCAGTGGCAAAAAATCAACAACAGCCCATGGATAAATGCTATTATAAAAGAGGGCTTAAAATTACATTTTCAGAGGCTTCCGGAAGACAGACTATCGTGCACACCCCACAAGGCAGGCAGCCATTATTTCAGAGGTTTATTCCCTATTAGCAAAAAAAAGTATTGGTGGAGGTTCCAAAGCAAGAAGAGGCAAGAGGATTTAACTCTCTTGTAAAAAAGCCCAATAGTTCTTTTTGTACCATAATAAATGTAAAATGTCGGATGGAATCCATCAGGTCAGCAGTGAACTACCTCTTTCCAGATTGTTACATGGCCACAGTGGATCTCAGAGATGCTTATTATCATGTTCCTATCCATTCCCACCACCAAATGTTTTTGAGAGTAGCAGTTCTCTTAGAGTGCGGAATTACGCATGCCCAATTTCAGGCCCTTCCCTTTGGACTGTCTCAGGCCCCAAGGGTTTTTACAAAGATCATTGCAGAGATGATGACTCATGTGAGAGAAAAGGACTTAGTGATAATTTCCTATATAGACAATTTTCTGCTCCTCGCCTAGTCAGATCACATCTTGGAAGTACAGATTACCTGGTTGAGAGAGGTTCTGGACAAACTATCCAAAAATCCAGTTTGCAACCGAGTCAAAAGTGCAGTTTTTTGGGGATGATCTTAGATTCAAAGTCCCAGAGGTGTCCTTTGCCTTTACACAAAGCTCTGCTGATCTCATCAAGGATTCAGAATCTTCTTTCTCGGCAGGTAGTTTCCCTAAGAGAAGCCATGTCGGTGCTGGGGCTGATGACTGCCACGATTCCGGGAGTGGAATGGGCCCAGTACCACTCAAGGCCCCTTCAGCCTAAGATTCTGGAGGTTTGGAACAGGCGTACCCTCTCTCTGGATCGGGAGTTTCAGCTATCATCCCAGATGTTGCTTTCTCTGGAGTGGTGGATGAATCTTCAAAATCTACAAAAGGGTGTTCCCTGGCACAGAGATGCAGTTCTCTCTGTAACCACGGATACCAGCCCCTTCGGTTGGAGAGCCTATGTAGAGTCTCTGCTATTGCAGGGAACCTGGGACTTCGGTTCCCCTACCCAGTCTCAAAATTTCAGAGAACTGAATGCTATCGGATTAGCATTTACTCAGAGTCTTCCGTTAATCAGGGGCAGAAATGTCCGGATCTACTCCGGCAATATGACAGCAGTTGCCCAAATCAACAAGCAGGGTGGTACCAGAGCTCAAAGTCTGATGACCCTAAGCCACCAGATTTTCAGGCTAGCAGAGGATTTTCTCTTATCTCTTTCTGCAGTGCATCTAAAAGGGGTAGACAACGTAGAAGCAGATTTTCTCAGCAGTTATCATCTATGCCAGAGTCAGTGGTCCCTAGATCAAGGGGTTTTCAACAAAATCTCGGCCTTATGGAGCGTCCCGGAAATAGACCTCTTTGCCACCAGGTCAAACAGAACAATGGGGGGGGGGGGGGGGAGAGTTCTTTTCTCTGTCACCAAAGAATCAACCGAAGGCTGTAGACGTGTTGGCTCAGTCCTGGAGAAGGCGTCTTCTTTATGCCTTCCCCCCTCTGAAGCTGTTGCCAAGAGTACTCAAAAAAATCTGGGAAGATTGTGCTACAGTCATAGTGATAGCCCCTTTTGGACAAGGAGGGTGTGGTTTTCAGAGCTCCGCAGAATGTCAGTCGCCACCCCCTGGGTTCTTCCAGTTTTCCAGGGTCTTCTTGCTCAGGGACCAATCCTTAACCCAGAAGTGGAGAGTCTTCATCTGACTGGCTCGCTTTTGAGAGGGAAATTTTAAAAAGAAGGGGTCTATCTGATGAGGTCATCACTAGTCGTAAGAAGGTCACTGTTGGCTAGTCGTAAGAAGGTCACTTCTGACATTTATTTGAGAATTTGGAGGGCTTTCTGCAGATTTACCAAAAAACCATTGGATGTTCTAGAGGCTCCAGATATTCCTCTTGTCTTACATTTCTTACAGGAAGGTTGGAGGAAAAAAGATCTAGACCTAGCACTTTAGCACCGTATTTGAATTTAAATTAGCAGGTCATCCCTGGGTGAAAAGATTTATCACTGCAGTTTCAAAATTATCCCCAGTTTGCAGAAATAGGGTCCCTCCTTGGGATCTAAACTTAGTTCTTTCAGCCCTGACATCAGATCCTTTTGAGCCGATAACCAGCATTTCCACTAGGATGATCTCCCTAAAGCTGGCCTTTCTCCTAGCTCTTACCTCTGCTAGAAGGGTTAGTGAGATGGCTGCTCTTTCCATTGACCAGCCTTACTTAAGGATCTTGGAGGATCGGGTGGTTATATCTCCTGATCCTTCCTTTTTGCCAAAGGTGTCTTCCTCTTTTCACTGTACCCAAGAGATAGTTCTTCCCCCCTTCTATGCTTCTCCGAAAAATGAGAAGGAATCGGAGTTTCATTGTTTATCTGCAGGTCACACAGCCGGGGTGCTGTATACTGTGTGGGGGCCTGTATACTGTGTGGGGGCCTGTATACTGTGGGGGGCTGTATACTGTGTGGGACTGTAGACTGTGTGGGACTGTATACTGTGGGGGGCCTGTATACTGTGGGGGGCCTGTATACTGTGGGGGGGCTGTATACTATGTGGGGGGCTGTATACTGTGTGGGGGCCTGTATACTGTGGGGGCCTGTATACTGTGGGGGGGGGCTGTATACTGTGGGGGGGTCTGTATAGTGTGGGGGGGCCTGTATACAGTGGGGGGCTGTATACTGTGTGGGGGCATGTATACTGTGGGGGCATGTATACTGTGGGGGCTGTATATTGTGGGGGCCTGTATAGTGTGGGGGGGGGGGCTGTATAGTGTGGGGGGCCTGTATAGTGTGGAGTGCTATACTGCTGTACTGTATACTGTGGGGGTCTGTATACTGTGGGTGCTGTATAGTGTGGAGTGCTATACTGCTGTACTGTATAGTGTGGGGGGCTGTATCGTGTATAGTTTGGAGTGCTGTATACGGTGAGGTGCTATTTTGTGAGGTGTTCTATACTGTGGGGTGCTGTATACTGTGGGCTGCTATACTGCTCTACTATATACTGTGGGGTACTGTATAGTGTGGGGTGCTATACTGCATACTGTGTGGTGCTGTATACTATAGGGTGCTATACTGCATACTGTGGGGTGCTGGGGTGCACTGTAACACTAGGGTGAGCCGAGCCCTGGTCTCCTTCCTGCAGAGCGGTGCCCACTTCCAGCCTGAGCCCAGCTGCCCAGAGCACTGATCCTGAGCCGCTGGAGTCTTCAGAACTGGAAGTATTCACTGTACTCTACCAGATGTGTGGATTTTTTGTGTGTGTGTTGTGGTGGAGGGCGTGATTGCCTGCTAAGGTGTGGGAAGGCGGGATCCAGGGGGCCCAAGTAAATTTTTGCCCAGGGTCCAATCAATATTAAAGACGGCCCTGCTCCCGTCTGTTGCTTTGCTTTCAGGGTAGTAAGAGGGGCTCTGCTACATCTTCCCAGACTATCGCTAGATGGATCAGGCAGGCTATTTACTTAGCATAGTCTTCCAAGGGAGCTGTTCCACCATCTGGGTTCGGGGCTCACTCTACTATATCAGTCTCTACTACTTGGGCTGAGAGGGCTTCTGCTTCTATAGAGCAGATTTACAGGGCTGCCACATGGAGTTCCCCGCATACTTTTTCAAAGATTATAAACTTCATCTCTCTTCTAATGAAGGCCTGATATTTGGCCATAAAGTAGCACTTCAGGCCATTGTCCCACCCTAGACAGATCTAGCTTATATCTCCATGGGTGCTGTCATAGGTGAGGGGGAAAAATGAGATTACACTTACCGATAATCGGTTTTCTTTGAGCCTATGACAGCACCCAGCTAACTCTCTTCCCCCCCCAAAAAAAAATTATAATAAATTATATGTGTATATCTTATATGTCTTAGTTCTTGGAAAAGGACTGGAGGTGGAGAGGGTGGTGCCTCTTTTAAAGTTTCTGGTTCCTGTTTCCTGCCCTGAGTAGGAGGCGGTCTCTCCATGGGTGCTGTCATAGTCTCAAAGAAAACCGATTACTGGTAAGTGTAATCTCATTTTTCTCTTCTCAGTTTTAATTGTCTTCATTAGCAACCCTGAAATTCAATTCTGAGCAGCCTCTTTGGCGGAGAGTTCAAAATCTTGGACAACCCCTAAAATAGGTTGCGATACCCAAGTGCTGTGGTCAGGTTCTCCACACACTGATGATATACTGCTGTTCCTACAGATTCTTGAATGCATCAGGGTCTGTGTGGAATCCAAAGCAGCAACACTAACCACTGTGTTGTGCAAGCACTACCATGGCAAATTATGAGTCTTGGATCACTTGCATATGATTAGTATTTAGCATCAGTATTTGTAAGCCAAAACCAGGAGTAAAACCTACTGAAAAAATGTGCAATGGAAAGCTATGCTTTTTCTGTGTTTTAGAGCCACTCCTGGCTTTGGCTTACAAATACTGATGCTAAATACTGTCCATGTGAAAGTGGTCTTAAACATGTTTTCCAGGGATCCAAATCCACACTGGTCATCTGGTAAAATATACTTAGATACATACCGTATTTTTCGCCCTATAAGACGCACCGGCCCATAAGACGCACCTGGGTTTTTGGGGAGGAAAATAAGAAAAAAAATATTTTTAACCAAAAAGGTGTGCTGTGTGTTTGGTGGGTTTGGAACTAATCTGTGGATGGCACTATTACTGGGGATCTGTGGATGACTGACACTGTTATGGGGGGATCTGTGGATGACGGACACTGTTATGGGGGGGATCTGTGGATGACGGACACTGTTATGGGGGGATCTGTGGATGACGGACACTGTTATGGGGGGATCTGTGGATGACGGACACTGTTATGGGGGGATCTGTGGATGACGGACACTGTTATGGGGGGGATCTGTGGATGACGGACACTGTTATGGGGGGGATCTGTGGATGACGGACACTGTTATGGGGGGGATCTGTGGATGACGGGCACTGTTACAGGGGGATCTGTGGCTGGCACTGTTACAGGGGGGGGGATCTGTGGCTGGCACTGTTATGGGCTGGGGGGATCTGTGGGTGGCACTGTTATATATGTGCCATCCACAGACCCCCCCAGCCCATAACAGTGACATCCACAGACCCCCCAGCCCATAACAGTGACATCCACAGACCCCCCCAGCCCATAACAGTGACATCCACAGACCCCCCCAGCCCATAACTGTGCCATCCACAGATTGCATGTGCCATCCACATGGGGATAAAACTGAAGTGTCCCCCTCCTTTTGAGATCCTTTGACAGATCTTAATAGTGGAAAGGGAAAGCGCAGATGTGAAAATAGCCTTAAATGTATTTTATAGGGATTTTATGTGATAGATAAACACAAAGTAGCAAGTATGTGTGCAGTAAAAAGAAAATGATACATGGTTGTCAAAATTTATAATAACTCAAAATCTGTAAAGTGTGGCGTGCATTTGTATTCAGCCCCCCTGCGTTAATACTTTGTAGGACCACCTTTCACTGCAATTACAGCTTCAAGTCTTTTGGGGTAGGACAGGTCTCTACTAGCTTTGCACATCTAGAGGCTGAAATTTTTGCCCATTCCACTTTACAAAATAGCTCAAGCTCAGTCAGATTGGATAAAGAGCGTCTGTGAACAGCAATAATCAAGTCTCTCTACAAATTCTCAATGGGATTTAGGTCAGGAGTTAACTGAGGCATTCTAACACATGACTAGGTTTTGATCTAAACGATTCCATTGTAGTGCTGATTCCATACTTGAACAATATCCTAATCAAGGGTCCGTCATTTTGGGCAACGGCAGACAGCCTACACATCATCCGGGACACACTGGAACTCTTCGGGTGGGTTCTGAACCTATTAAAGTCATGTCTTCACCCAGCTCGGCAGCTGATGTTCTTGCCCCAGGACAAACGCTCCACTCTCTGTCTCTTTGTGGCGGCCTCAGCCTCTTCCCATTCGCCAGTGCATGAGGGCTCTGGGCCACATGGTCTCTTCCTTCGAAGCAGTGCCCTATGTCCAGTTCAATACCAGGGCTCGTCAGCGTCACATTCTGACCATTTGGGACCGTTCCCCAGCCGCCCTGGATCAACTCAACCGTCTCCCTGCCCCGACGCGCCGAGACCTTCGGTGGCGATTGATGTCTCCGATGCCGACATTGTGTTGACGACGTACGTCAGTCTCCAGGGTGGGGGGAGTTCTGGACAATCTCTTGGTCCAGGCAACCTGGTCCCGCAAGGAACGCTCCCTTCCGATCAATATTATGGAATTGCGGGCGATTTCTCTCTCTGGTTCATTGTATCCAGTTTGGGTTTAATCTGACAACTCCACGGCAGTTGCATATCTAAATCACCAGGGCGGGTCCGGGAGTCCCACAGCCATGTCGGAAGAAGTGCTCATCCTCTCCTGGGCGGAGAGCCATGTCCCAGCTCTGTTGGCAGTTCATATCCCCGGCGTCGACAACTGGATCGACGACTTTCTCAGCCGAGAGAGACCCGATCCCGGTGACTGGGCTCTGCATCCACAGGTCTTTCTCGCGATCTGAGAGTGATGGGGTTAGCCGGATATGGATCTCATGGCCTCCCGCTTCAACCACAAGGTAGAAAACTCAGTTGCGAGGTCCAAGAATCCTCTGGCTCGGGTGTCGGATGCCCTTGAGAGCCTGTGGACGCAGTTCACGTTTCCTTACGTATTTCCTCCTCTTCCGCTCATTCCGCGTCTTCTCCGGAAAATCAGGTCCGAAAGTCTGACCGTCATTTTCGTGGCCTCGGACTGGCGACGCAGAGTATGGCACGCATCCCTAGTCTCTCTCCTCGCTGACGAACCTGGAGGACCTCTTGTCGCACGGACCGATCTTTCACCCGAATTTAGGGTCTCTATATTTAACGGCATGGTTGTTGAAGCCACTGTACTAAGGGCTCGGGGTTTCTCGGATCCTGTTGTCCAGACCATGATTTATGCTAGAAATCCATCGTCCTTCCGGATCTATCACCGGACCTGGAAGTCCTACTTTAGTTGGTGCGAACGCCACCAGTTGTCTCCCATTCGGGTCTTGTTGCCGCGACTCTTGTCTTTGCTGCAGTCGGGCATGGACTTGGGGCTGGCTCTCAGTTCCCTCAAAGGCCAAGTTTCAGCCCTTTCCATTCTTTTTCAGCGGAACTTGGCTTCGCTTTCTACGGTTCTGACCTTTCTGCACGGGGTGGCGCACGCTACGCCCCCTTACTGTCCTCCGTTGAATCCTTGGGACCTTAATATGGTGCTCAGTGCTCTCCAGTCCTCTCCGTTTGAGCCTTTGCAGCAGGTGTCTCTTCGCTTCCTGTCCTACAAGGAGGCCTTTTTGGTGGCATCCAGCGCCCAGGCAAACCCATATCCTATATACAGATAACATGAGCACTGATGAAGGTCCACCGTGACCGAAACGTCTGGTCAGAAATAATCTGTCATTCTTTAATATTAAACGGGCCAATGGATGATACAGAAAAATTAAATACACTTAATTTGCATAACTTTCAGACTGAGTGCCTCAATATTTCATTTTTTGGTGGCAGTCACTTCCATCCGTAGGGTGTCGGAACTAGCGGCTCTTTCCTGTCGGTCGCCATTCCTTATCCTCCATCAGGACAAAGTAGTCCTTCTCCCTGTCCAGTCCTTCCTTCTGAAGGTCGTGTCGGCATTCCATCTCAATGAAGAGATAATTCTCCCTTCCTTTTGTCCTGCCCCATCTCATCCTCATGAGCAGTCGCTCCACAATTTGGTTCGGGCTGTTCGCATCTATCTGTCTCAGACGTTCTCTTTCCGACGGACGGATTTACTATTCGCCATTCCAGAGGGACCGAGACAAGGGCTGGCTGCGTCAAAAGTTTACATTTCCTGATGGATTCGTTTAGCCATTGTAGAAGCGTACCGCATCAGTGACCGCGGTCTGCCCTTCCAGGTTACTGCTCATTCTGCTCGGGCAGTAGGGGCCTCTTGGGCAGTACATCATGGGGCTTCGGCCCTTCAGGTGTGCAAGGTGGCTACCTGGTCATCTTTGCACACCTTTTCCAAATTTTAAAGAGTACACACCTTTGCAGTTACTGCTCTGTAACGTCCCATGGTCAAGCCTGTGTCCCCCAATGATACGGATGAGAAAACTAGATTTTTGTATTTACCGTAAAATCGGTTTCTCTTCCGTTTATTGGGGGACACATCTCACACCTATTCTCTCGTTGTGGGCTGCGTGGTTCTGAGTTTGTTTTTCTTTTGCTTCTCCTACTGCTTTTGCACAAACTGTTTTAGCTTAGTCCCGTAGGTAGGGTATAGCTGGAGGGAGGAGCTCACACTTTTGTGCTTAGTATAGCCTCCTAGTGGCAGCAGCTATACCCACAGTCAAGCCTGTGTCCCCCAATGAACGGAAGAGAAACAGATTTTACGGTAAATACAAAAATCTAGTTTTCTTCTTGCCCCTCTTTCATAAAGTTCATATTTGTGGAGTACACGACTAATAGTTGTCCTGTGGACAGATTCTCTACAGCTCCTCCAGAGTGACCATAGGCTGCTTTTCTAATTAGTGTTCTTCTTGTCTGGGCTGTCAGTGTAGGTGGACGTTCATGTCTTGGTAGGTTTGCAGTTGTGCCATACTCCTTCAATTTTGGGATGATGGATTGAACAGTGCTCCATGAGAGGTTCAAAGCTTGGGATTTTTTTTTTGAAGTTAACCCTGCTTTACACTTCTTCACAGCTTTATCCCTGACCTGTCTGGTGTGTTACTTGGTTTTCCTAATGCTGTTTTGATCACTAATGTTTTAAAAACAAACATGTATCATTTTCTTTTCACTTCACACATACTTGCAACTTTGTGTTGATCCCATAAAATCCCAATAAAATACATTTAAGTTTGTGGGTGTAACGTAAAAAAAAAAAATGTGGAAAAGTTGAAGGGGTATGAATACTTATTTAAGACACTGTATCATCGTGACTTTTTAGAGTCGCAAAAATAAAAGGAGCAAAATTACTCAAGGGCAACATTTCCAGAAAAAACTGGAGTAGCATTTCTAGGCCAAAGTGTTAAGTTGAGTGTTATAAGATGCCCCAAACGTGGGACTTTTGATCAATTTAGCACATCTTTGGCTAACCCACATTCAAAGTCAGAGTAACATTGCTATGAGGCTGTTTAACAGGAAATAGACAGCAGAAGCTTTGAAGCCACACATCTTTTATTAAGTAGTAGAAGTATTTAGTAAATCAAGAAACGCCTGAAAAAATGCAGTAGCAGTGAAGATTATGGCGGGTAGATAATAATGTGTAACCATGAAAGGGGGCTGAGCACTGAACTGGTTCTTCTGTTCCTGCATGAAAACACTACATTTTCATGCAGTCGCCACTAGGGGAGCACAGTGTAAACAGATTTTAACAGATTCCATTGTAGTCAATGATGATTATATACATTCCTATGCACTGAGCCCCCCCTAGTGGTGGCTTCAGGCAGCCAGTTTTGTAATACATCAATATTGGCTGAGTGGGCATTTCCTGTGTTTCAAAATAAGACCAGGAAATAGAGACTAGTAGGGACTGGGTAAGAGTTGATATGGTTACAGTGGGAGATCAGTGAGGTACTGCTTCTTTTTATTTATTTTTTGTTAGTTTTTATCCCGCTATGTTCCCTTTGACGGAAAACTTTCCCCACTGGGCAACCCTATTGGAATTCTACTCTAAAAATGTTACTTTCTGTACTGTAAGCAGTATAGAAGGTGTTAAATGTAACATATGGTTATAAATGGCATATTGAAATCTAGGACAAAGAACAGGTTGTTCTTCTCTCCACGTGTCCACTAACAAAACACACATGAGTTCTGGAGCGAGCCCCTCGCTTACTATTCCACTTTCCTCTTTCCCGCTATACTATGTGTGTCTGCCTTAGTTTTAGATCTCAGAACTTTTTATCTATATTTCCTTCCTCATTCACACACATCTTTGTTCCCTACTGCAGCAGGATATTTGATTCTTTGATCTCCCATCTTTGATCCACATTTTTCCTCTGCTTGAGACTGCAGTGTTCTGATACCACTGTAATGATAGTGGGATCCTCCATGGGAGCACAGCAGCTGGCACTTCACGCTGGAGCCTCTCATATACCCAGGATGGGTTGGATGGTTATCGATGGCATCTCTATCTCTAGTATGTCTATGTATGTTATCACTGGTGCTTCCTTTCTTTTACTCAGTTTTGGAATTTGGCATCAGCAGGGACCTGTTCATGATATGGTGAGTAGTGAATAGCAGCTTTCATCCTGCCATTTGTTATATCATGCCTCCCAAGTGCAGTCCCTCTTTTGGAGGGCAGTCCCTCTTTTTGACCCTCTGTCCCTCTTTGATCTTTAAATGCCCCTCATTTTGACCTGGGGAATTTATGCTTAAATGTGCATTAATACATTTACTAAATTGCTCCTTATAAGTGTCTGTCTGGTTTCTACCTGTATATTAGACCAGAACTTCATTATTTTGTGCAATTTGGACCTTAAAATATCTATCATCTGATGATTTGTGCGCTAATATTTAAAAAATTATCCCAGGGGCTCCACATGCTGTTAAAAAAATAAAGGAACTTACACTCACCTAACCGATCCCCAGTTGTGATGGGGGTTTAAAGAAGGTAGCACAGCAGCAAATCTACCGGTTGTGACGGAGGTCAGTAATTATGCTTTGGGCGGAGTCAGAGGCGTGGCCTAGTATGGGGAAAAAAAACTGCCGTGATTTACAAAAGTTTGGAGGTATAGGTATATATATATATATATATACAGTACAGACCAAAGGTTTGGACACACCTTCTCATTCAAAAAGTTTTCTTTATTTTCATGACTATGAAGGCATCAAAACTATGAATTAACACATGTGGAATTATATACATAACAAAAAAGTGTGAAACAACTGAAAATATGTCATATTCTAGGTTCTTCAAAGTAGCCACCTTTTGCTTTGATTACTGCTTTGCACACTTTTGGCATTCTCTTGATGAGCTTCAAGAGGTAGTCACCTGAAATGGTCTTCCAACAATCTTAAAGGAGTTCCCAGAGATGCTTAGCACTTGTTGGCCCTTTTGCCTTCACTCTGCGGTCCAGCTCACCCCAAACCATTTCAATTGGGTTCAGGTCCGGTGACTGTGGAGGGTAGGTCATCTGGCGCGGCACCCCATCACTCTCCTTCATGGTCAAATAGCCCTTACTTTCAAAGTTTTCCCAATTTTTCGGACTGACTGACCTTCATTTCTTAAAGTAATGATGGCCACTCGTTTTTCTTTACTTAGCTGCTTTTTTTTGCCATAATACAAATTCTAACAGTCTATTCAGTAGGACTATCAGCTGTGTATCCACCTGACTTCTCCTCAACGCAACTGATGGTCCCAACCCCATTTATAAGGCAAGAAATCCCACTTATTAAACCTGATAAGATAAGATACCTTTATTGTCACTGTACAATACAATGTACAATACAATCAAATGTTGTTTGGAGCAATCCTAGATGCCATTGACAGAGGAACAAGAACTGACATTTAAACTAAAGCATTACACTAGAAAAAAACAAAACATTGCACTAGAAGGCATTACTATTCACAGTTCACAGCATATATATAGTAAGTGCTTGTGAGTATATATACACTGATTCAGACACCACTGCAGACAAGAGATCATCATGAGGTCATGAATGCAGCAGTCACTTTCAGTCTGTGGTAGTTTCTATCCTAGGAAGGGGCAATAATCTCCGAGCATTTAGGAGACTGATTGCTTTGGGGTAAAAGCTGTTCTTCAGCCTACTGGTGAGGGCATGTAGGGCTCTAAGACGCCTACCAGAGGGTAGGGGAATGAAAAGGCTGTGGCCGGGGTGAGTTGGATCCCCGCAGATAATTTTTGCCCTGTTGCTGCAGCGAGCAGTGAAAATGTTTTCCAGTGATGGTAACTGAGTACCAGGGCACACCTGTGAAGTGAAAACCATTTCAAGTGATTACCTCTTGAAGCTCATCAAGAGAATGCCAAGAGTGTGCAAAGCAGTAATCAAAGCAAAAGGTGGCTACTTTGAAGAACCTAGACTATGACATATTTTCAGTTGTTTCACACTTTTTTGTTATGTATATAATTCCACATGTGTTAATTCATAGTTTTGATGCCTTCAGTGTGAATCTACAATTTTCATAGTCATGAAAATAAAGAAAACTCTTTGAATGAGAAGGTGTGTCCAAACTTTTGGTCTGTACTGTATATATATATAAAACAAGGAAAAATGGCAGCACCGACTGAAAAAAATGAAAAAAGAGGATGCAAAGTCCATTGGGAATAAGCTTACCCAGTACACAGAAGACAAAAAGCGTTGCCTTACCACTTGGTTGAATAAAGTTTGAGTTCACTATTTTACGAATTGGAGTGCTGCCTGTCTTTTGTCATATATATATTTGCATATCACCAGCATATTCCACAGCGCTGCACAGAGATCCTCCTATAAATCAGCCCTTATCCCCAATGATAGCTATGGATTTCTTATATTTAGCTGTTCTGGATTATTCTTGTGCAGATACAGGCTGATGGACCAGCTTGTGGTGCTGTCTTCCCATCACGGAGTGGCAGATGGAAACGTTACACTATAAATCCACTGGGATACAAGTGGGATCATCTGAACCTGACATACAGGTGAGTGGATTTTCCCAGTACTCCCCCACCAATATTATAAGAAGGAGTCATTCTTACCCCCCAGTAGGGTGTTATATTAACACATGATGTATTACTGAATTAGTGCAAATAACACATTCATAATTCCTGTAGACTATTCCACGTACCTCATTTTTTTACAGGCTTGTCCAGTATCCCAATACTTTAAACAAAGGTGACACAGATAAAGCATTAGAGATTGCCTTCAGCATGTGGAGTGAGGTTTCGCCTCTAACCTTTCAACGTGTGCTCCCTAAACACAAGTCGGACCTAAGCATTGGTAAGCACTGTCAACTGAGTGAAGATATGTCATCTAGTTGTGTTGATCCATGTTATCCCTGACTGTGGAACAAACCTTCTTCAGTCACCTCCCCGCCACTGATAATGTCCCTAATGTCTTGTCCCTCTTCTCTGAGGTTCCCAGTCATTCATTTTTGTAGGGCTACAAAAAAGCATGTCTCCACCTTGGATGGGTTCATAGTGTATTGTCGCATCATTGAATCACAACTTGGAATGAAGGCACCTAAATAGGTTTTCAGCCTTTTTCTGGAGTGTCACTTTAATGTCCAAATGACAACAAATCAGAGACATATAGAGGCAATCTTAGGCAGAAAACTGCAGCATTGTATGGAAAGGGTTTGGTCAGATTTTGCAAATAGACAAATAGTTTCTTCATTTTTACAGGGTTTCTGTCACCAGAATTAACCCTATTAAACTAGCTGACATTTGCGTTGCTCCTGCTCTTAGAGGCTCCGAAACGCAGCGTTCACCTCTAACTGCCGGCCCTGTGCGCTGGGGAAATCTAGCGCCATTCTAGCGCAGGCGCAGTGAGGAAGCCAGTGAGCGCCCTTCACTCACTGCACCGAATACTGAACGGCGTGAGATTTCCCCAGCGCACAACAGCAGCAAGACACTCAAGATGATTGATTATGGGGTTCCCTGTCCAACTTGCTGAGGTGGTCGCACATGAATAGAACGTAGTATGTGCGACCACCTCAGTTAGGTGGACAGAGAAAGAAGAAAAAGAACTAACAGCAGGTGGTGCAATGCAGTTACTTTTTTTCATAACTCAATGACTATATTACATTTTTTATTACATGTGGTTACAGAAGTATTCAGATCCAGGCAATGGTTTGAAAAATGTAAAAAAAAATTGTCCGCAACCCCTGGAGTTCGACTGCTGGGCCCCTCAACAATAACAAAAACAATCATTCCAATATCCAAAGTTCCATGTTCTCTATTTTCAGCATAGAAGTGGCCTCAGGTGCATGGCCTGAGTGTAATGTTTTTATTTTTAATTTTTTTTTTTTTATAAGGAGAGAACCATTGTTGCACCCACTGTCATTGCCTTTGTGCAGCAGACCTATGCTGGGTGCAGCAATTGTTAGGAGGCGTCTGGTCCCGTTATGGCCCACTTCACATAAATCCAGTGATCCAGCTAAAGTTTCCTGCACCATGCCATAGGGAAACTGAAGCTAGAACGGATTCCAAAGTATATATCAGATTGTTCCTCTGACACATAAGTTGTGATGCCAGATGTAAAATGGGGCTTTATAGGAAAAAAGAGTCCTCAGAAAAGTGTTTTCAGCTGCTCAATCCAAAAACATGTATCACTTATCACAGGCATGGCCAACCTGCGGCTCTCCAGCTTTTGTAAAACTACAACTCCCACCATGCCCTGCTGTAAGCTGATAGCTGTAAGAAGTCTGGGCATGCTGGAGAGCCTCAGGTTGGCCATCCCTGACTTATCAGATACTGGATTAAAAAGAAAAAGAAACCTCAGATACGGAACAACGGATCTGTGAAAAACGGACCGCAAAACAACAACGGTTGTGTGCATGAGCCCTAAGTTTGATAATCTTTCAGGGCACTGTAGTCCAGCCATTGCAGGTATTACTTTAGTTGCCCTCCTCTGAACCCTCTCCAGCTTTGCTATGTCTGCCTTGTTCACAGGAGCCCAGAACTGTACACAGCAGAAAACGACTTACTTAATACAATACTCAAGACTCAGGTTAAAACTCAATGTAAAAACAAATGGACAAATTTATTAAGGCCTTTTGAACATGAACGTTATGTGACTGTGCCCATATTGCAGCCCGCATACGGCGAGTCCGCAATAAACGGGCACCGACCCATGTGCACTCCGCATCACAGATGCAGACCTATTCACTTCAATGGGTCTGCCATCACTGAGATGCTGAACGGAAGCACGGATCGGAACCCCACTGAAGCACTACTGAGTGCTTCCGTGGTGTTTCTATCCGTGCCTCCGCACCGCAAAAAAATAGAACTTGCGGACCGATCACAGACCCATTCAAGTTGAATCTGTCCCGGCCGCCGCACGGACGTTGCCTGTTTATTGGGGACCACAAATATCGGTCCCCAATGCATAGAACGGATGCAAATGTTCGTGTGCAAAAGGCCTAAGACTGATGCAAGTCAGAAACTTGTTGTCCCTGGTCCCCTTAGGCCCATTGCAGACGAGCGTGTCCGGATACGTTGCGTCTGTGATCAGGGAAAATCGTGCGAGTAGGTACGCAATTGCAGTCAGTTTTGACTGCAATTGCGTTCCGATGTTCAGTTTTTATCGCGCGGGTGCAATGCGTTTTGCACGCGCGTGATAAAACACTGACTGTGGTACCCAGACCCGAACCCCGACTTCTTCACTGAAGTTCGGTTTTGGGTTAGGTGTTCTGTAGATTTTATTATTTTTCCTTATAACATGGTTATAAGGGAAAATAATAGCATTCTTAATACAGAATGCTTACTAAAATGTGGCATTAGGGGTTAAAAAACGTACCTCATCCTGTTGTTCGTGCAGCCGGTATCATCTTCTTTCTTCTTCTTTCAGGACCTGCCAAAGGACCTTTGATGACGTCACCGCGCTCACCACTTGGTGATCGCGGTGACGTCAGCGCAGGTCCTGCTGAATGAAGATAGAAAATTTATATCTTCATTCAGCAGGATCTGCGCTGACGTCAACGTGCTCACCCCGTCATCAAAGGTCCCTTGGCAGGTCCTGAAAGAAAAAGAAAGATGATACCGGCTGCGTGAACAACAGGATGGGGTGAGTTAATAATTATTTATTTTATTTTATTTTTTTAACCCCTAATACCACATTTTAGTAAGCATTCTGTATTAAGAATGTTATTATGTTCCCTTATAACCATGTTATAAGGGAAAATAATACAGTAAATTGACTTTTATAAATGTACTTACATCATCTCCTAGCAACCATGCGTGAAAAATCGCTTGCTTGCAATTGTCACGAAGACCCATTCATTTCTATGGGGCCTGCGTTGCGTGAAAAACGCAGAATATAGAACATGTTGAGATTTTCACGCAACGCACAAAAGATGCATTGCATTGTGATGCAACGCATTGCAGCCGCACGGAATTCTCACCCGTGTGAAAGGGGCCTAAGGCTAGTTTCACACTGGCGGCAAGGAACTCCGGCAGGCTGTTCCGGCGGGTGAACAGCCTGTCAGATCCGTGCTGCCACTACTGCATGCGTGCCCCCAGACTACCGCTCCAGCCCCATTGACTATAATGGGGGCGGGCCAGAGTTCCGACAGCAGCACGGCAAACATGCCGTGAGGCGGCTGGAATAAAACTACGACATGTCGTAGTATTATTCCGGCCACCTCCCAGCATGTTTGCCGTTCTGCCGCTGTAGCTCCAGCCCGCCCCCATTATAGTCAATGGGGCCGGAGCAGTAGTCCTGGGGGCACGAGTGTACTAGCAGCAGCACGTATCCGACAGGCTGTTCACCCGCCGGAACAGCCTGCCGGAGTATCTTGCCGCTAGTGTGAAAGTAGCCTTACTTAGGCCTCTTGCACACGAACGTTGTGTGCCCGTGGCCGTATTGCGGCCTGTCCGCAATACAGGGGCATCGGCCCGTGTGCACTCTGCATCACGGATGTGGACCCATTCACTTGAATGGGTTAGCAATCACGGAGATGCGGAACGAAAGCACGGGTCAGAACCCCATGGAAGCACTAGGGAGTGCTTTTGTGGCGTTTCTGTCCGTGCCTCCGAACCGCAGTTCTATTGCAGTCTCAAATGCACGGAACGGAACCACAACGTTCGTGTGCAAGAGGCCTTAAACACACTCACATTTTCAAAAGTTGCAAGAGGAATGCCAGGTAACCAATTATTGTGCTAGTATGATGTGCATCATTTCTGACCTTTTTTTAAGTTACAAAAATGCTGCAAATCACATGATGAGTTACTCCTTATGCATGAGCCCAAGATGATCTCATTACATGAAATGTTTTCTCCAACCAATATAATATCTGGGGTTGCAGTTAATTTTGCACTGGGTATTGCACTATATCCGCTACTACAGTCAGGTCCATAAATATTGGGACATCAACACAATTGTAAAATTTTTGGCTCTGTACACAACCACAATGGATTTGAAATGAAACAAACAAGATGTTCTTTAACTGCAGACTGTCAGCTTTAATTTGAGGGTATTTACATCCAAATCGGGTAAACGGTGTAGGAATTACAACAGTTTGCATATGTGCCTCCCACTTGTTAAGGGACCAAAAGTAATGGGACAATTGGCTTCTCAGCTGTTCCATGGCCAGGTGTGCGTTATTCCCTCATTATCCCAATTACAGTGAGCAGATAAAAGGTCCAGAGTTAATTTCAAGTGTGCTATTTGCATTTGGAATCTGTTGCTGTCAACTCTCAAGATGAGATCCAAAGAGCTGTCACTATCAGTGAAGCAAGCCATCATTAGGCTGAAAAACAAAACAAACCCATCAGAGAGATAGCAAAAACATTAGGCGTGGCCAAAACAACTGTTTGGAACATTCTTAAAAAGAAGGAACGCACCGGTGAGCTCAGTAACACCAAAAGACCCGGAAATCCACGGAAAACAACTGTGCTGGATGACCGAAGAATTATTTCCCTGGTGAAGAAAACGCCCTTCACAACAGTTGGCCAGACCAAGAACACTCTCAAGGAGGTAGGTGTATGTGTGTCAAAGGCAACAATCAAGAGAAGACTTCACCAGAGGGAATACAGAGGGTTCACCACAAGATGTAAACCATTGGTGAGCCTCAAAAACAGGAAGGCCAGATTAGAGTTTGCTAAACGACATAAAAAAAAGCCTTCACAGTTCTGGAACAGCATCCTATGGACAGATGATACCGAGATCAACTTGTACCAGAGTGATGGAAAGAGAATAGTATGTAGAAAGATAGCAACTGCTCATGATCAAGCATGGTGGTGGTAGTGTCATGGCGTGGGCATGTATGACTGCCAATGGAACTGGTTCTCTTGTATTTATTGATGATGTGACTGCTGACAAAAGCAGCAGGATGAATTCTGAAGTGTTTTGGGCAATATTATCTGCTCATATTCAGCCAAATGCTTCAGAACTCATTGGAAGGCGCTTCACAGTGCAGATGGACAATGATCCAAAGCATACTGCAAAAGCAACCAAAGAGTTTCCGTAAGGGAAAGAATGCAATGGTCAAGTCAATCCCCTGACCTGAATCCGATTGAGCATGCATTTCACTTGCTGAAGACAAAACTGAAGGGAAAATGCCCCAAGAACAAGCAGGAACTGAAGACAGTTGCAGTAGAGGCCTGGCAGCAGAGCATCACCAGGGATGAAACCCAGCGTCTGGTGATGTCTATGCGTTCCAGACTTCAGGCTGTAATTGACTGCAAAGGATTTGCAACCAAGTATTGAAAAGTGAAAGTTTGATTTATGATTATTATTCTGTCCATTACTTTTGGTTCCTTAACAAGTGGGAGGCACATATGCAAACTGTTGTAATTCCTACACCGTTCACCTGATTTGGACGTAAATACCCTCAAATTAAAGCTGACAGTCTGCAGTTAAAACACATCTTGTTAGTTTCATTTGAAATCCATTGTGGCGGTGTATAGAGCCAAACATTGTATAATTGTGTCAATGTCTGAATATTTATAGACCTGACTGTATATCCCGCCAATATAAATGGCACCTTTCCAGGAGTAGAATATTGATGACCTATTCTTAGGATAGGTCCAACTTTCTGCACCACCACCAATCAGCTGTTTGAAGAGGCCTCAGCACTACTGTGAGGGATGTGGGCTCCTCACAGCACACCAAGCATCGCACCATACATTGTACAACAACTGCGCTTGGTATTGCAGCTCCGACCCGTTGACTTGAATGCACTTAGGCCATGTAACCAGTGAACATGACATCACTGGTCTAGGAAGACGCCGCAGCTCTCACTGGAGAGCTGCGGCCTTTTCAAACAGGTGATCGGCGGGTATGCCAGGAGTCAAACTCCCATCAATCAGATATTCATGACCTTTCCTGAGATCATGAATATCAAAATCCTCGACAACCCCCTTTAAATATCCAGGTTTAACCCCTTCCTGCCTTCCCAGAGCCATAACTTATTTTCCCATTTCCACAGCCATATGAGGGTTTATTTTTTGAGGGACAAGTTGTACTTTCTAATGGCATCATTTAATATTGCAGATGATGTAGTGGGAAGGTTAAACAAATTCCAAATGTGGTGGAATTGGAAAAAAATTCTCCACAGTTTTATGGGTTTTATTTTTACGGCGTTCCTTCTTTCCCAGGGTCAGTACGATTATAACAATACCACATTTATATAGTTTTTCTCCTATTTTAATACGGAAATAAAACTTTGGAAAAATTATCTTTTTTCTTTCCATCGCCATATTCTGACCCCCATAACTTTTTTTGTTATGCAGGAATTTATATTAATGACCTATTCTCTGGATAGGTCATCAATATCAGATCGGAGGGGTCTGACACCTGGGATCCCCTGATTATTACTAATATTTATCTAAAATACCTCCTAATGCTGCTTTGTATATATTTAACCTCAGTTTTATTAATTATGTATATAATATATATGTAATAAAGATGACATTTCCATTACAATTAGGGCTCATGCACACAAATGTATTTTTTTGTCATGTCCGTTCCGTTTTTTTTTGCAGACTGTATGCGGAACCATTCATTTCAATGGGTTCACACAAAAAATTGAAGTTACTCCTTGTGCCTTCCGTTTCCGTATGTTCGCATTTCCGTTCCGCAAATGATAGAACATGTTCTATTATTGTCAAGGATTGGACTGTTCTATTAGGGGCCAGCTGTTCCGCAAAATACGGAATGCACACGGACGTCATCCGTATTTTTTGCGGACCGCAAAATACATATGGTCATGTGCATGAGCCCTTAGTCAATCCTTATAGATTTTCTAGCCGCGACTATATGTATGGTGCACGGAGTATTATGAGCAAGGAAGAGGCTTTAGTACACACCGGAATGCCGCTGATTGGCCAGGGTGGGGGTAATCTAGACCCCACCAATATAATATTGACCGGCTTTCCTAAACACAGGACATCAATACTGAAATTATAGAAAACGCTTTTAGGTAAAATCAGTGCACAGATTATCATCTATTGTTTTGTCTGAAATCCCTTTTCATTTTCCAGGCTTTTATTCCTATAATCACAGTGACTGTTGGGAATCCCCATTGCACCCCTGCTTCGATGGTCTGAATGGAGAACTAGCTCATGCTTTTTTGCCACCAAGAGGAGAGATTCATTTTGACAACCACGAGTTCTGGATACTTGGACCTTCACGATTCAGCTGGAAGCAGGGTAAATGCTTTCTCTTATTTTTTTTTAACCCAAGCTAAAGCCTCATTCACACGTCAGTGTTCCACGCATGTGCGCTGTACATGTTCTCTATGCATGCTCTATTTTGTCCGTGTTCACGGATCCATCACGTCCATTATAGTTTGTGGGTCCGTGAAAACCACGGATGCAACACGGATCCATCAGTGCTTCACGGATCATTAA
Organism: Bufo gargarizans; assembly: GCF_014858855.1. Taxonomy (NCBI): domain Eukaryota; kingdom Metazoa; phylum Chordata; class Amphibia; order Anura; family Bufonidae; genus Bufo; species Bufo gargarizans. Next base: position 215,734,290 of record NC_058083.1, read on the forward strand.
GAAGAGATGCTTTAAAAATTATTTTTCAGCTGTTCATTGTCAGTGAAACACGGACACACAGACCCAACACGGATCCTTCACGGACAGCTTCACGGATGCATCACTGACCACCTGCTCACGGATTTGAGCACGGACATGGACGTGTGAATGAGGCTTAAGGGATGGAACTAGAAAAGTATTGGGCCCCATGCCAAACTTTTGAATGGAGGCCTCCCTTTATATCAGACCCCAGACCAGACCCCTAGATCACCCCTATATAGATGGGCCCAACATAATTTTAAACAAAAATGTGGGCAAAGAGCTGCTAATTTTCATATAGTAAGTATAGCAGTGGTGCAGTTTACATGTATTCATGTTTCTAGTATTTGCATATCTTTGCGCATGACAGTGTGCTGCTACTTGTAGTCCTTTTACGTTGCAGCCATGGTAGAGTGCATCTGAACCCCTTTTTTTTCATAATGTTTGGAGGTGCTGGTCTAACTTTGATTTTTGCAGCCCCCTACATCAGACCCAAAAATTAATCAGCCCCAGATCAGACAAAAAACATACAAAAACCACAGACATTTCCCTCTTCTCACTCCTGGCTTCTCTTTAGGGCCTTGCACATGGGTCTTCACAGCGTCAGGACATTCTATGTGATGGCACACACAGCATCAGGAGGCTGCTTAACCTCAGGCAGGACCTTGTATGTGTGTCCAAACCTTGGCCAGCATCAGCCATGCCACTGCCCAAGTAGTAATGGAAACATATCTCACAAACCTGTTGAAACCAAAGGCCTTGTGCCACAAACAAATACAGTAAAAAACAGACATCTGGATAGTAATGTCCAAAGTTAATGAGACTTAAAGGGGTTGTCCAGGTTCAGAGCTGAACCTGGACATCCCTCCATTTTCACCCCGGCAGCCCCCCTGACATGAGCATCGGAGCAGTTCATGCTCCGATGCTCTCCTTTGCCCTGCGCTAAATCGCGCAGGGCAAAGGCATTTTTCTGAGTTCCGGTGACATACCGGGCTCTCTATGGGGCTGACAGGCAGCCCGGTGACGTCACCGGCACTGATGGGCGGGATTTGGCTCTGCCCTATCCAGTAAAACGGCTAGGGCAGAGCTAAAGCCCGCCCCTCAGAGCCGGTGACGTCACCGAACACACTGCTGGGCGGAAGTTACCGCCCGGCAGTATGTTATTGAAAACACAAGAGCCTGTGCCCTGCGCGATCTAGCGCAGGGCACTGGAGCGCATCGGAGCATGAGATGCTCCGATGCTAGGCTCAGGGGGGCTGCCGGGGTGAAAATAACGGTATGTCCGGGTTCAGCTCTGAACCCGGACAACCCCTTTAACTTAAACGGGTTGTCCAGGATTTTAATATTAATGGCCTACCCCAAGGAGGTCTGACCCCCCAATACCCACTGACCCGCTGAACAGCTGTAGCTTGAAACACAGGTCCATCCATTGTGTAGTGGATGGAGTTGGTAAGTGCGGTGCTACTCCCACTGAAAATAATTGGAGCACTGCTGAAGCTCTGTCCACTGCACCATGTATGGAGCCACAGCTACTAGGTAACTGCTGATTGGCGGGTGTCTGGGCTCCTGAGGATAAAGAAATCCTGGACAGCCCCTTTAAGCTGTACAGTAATCAGCGGCAAACCTTTGTATGTTCTTTTTTCACAATATTTGTATAGCGCCACCTGCTGTTTTTTTTTCTTATTTCTTTGTCCTGCTCACTGAGATGGCCGCACATGCTCAGTCTCATCCTCCTGAGCTGTGATAGGGAGAGCTGAGACACGCCCCCTGAGCTGCAGCAGAAAAGACACTCCCCCTTGAGCTGTCCGCGTGATATAAATCTAGCAGAGCAATGAATGGGGAGATCTCTGGATCCATGTGAGGTACAAGGCTGGTTCTAGCTTTGTTAGAAAGAGATTGTCATGTATTATATGATGTTTAATTTTAATTATTTACATTAGTTATGGGATAACCCCTTTAAGTAAACGATGGCAAGAAACATTTAATTGATCTGTATATTAGACTTTATTATCCCTGTTTGGTAAGGTTTTAATTCTCTACTCACCTTTTATAGTATCATCTCAGTTTACCCTTTTCTTTACCACTTAACAGGCGTGTGGTATAATGATCTGGTCCAGGTGGCAGCGCATGAGATTGGTCATGCTCTTGGCTTATGGCACTCTAGTGATGTCTATGCACTGATGCATCCTAATGCTACATACACGCGGACCCGGCACTTGGCACAAGATGATATTTTGGCAATACAGCATCTCTATGGTAATTGTTTATTTCTTTGTCATCTATTAGACCCCTTGTAGATGAGTGTGTGTAGATTAGGTCCGGATGCGTTGCGAATGCGTTCAGTGAGAAATGTGCGATTTCGCAAACAAAGTCATTCAGTTTTGTCTGCAATCGCGTTCAGTTGTTCAGTTTTTATCACGCGGGTGCATGGCGATTTAATGCGTGTTGCACGCGCGTGATAAAAAACTGATGGTATACAAACAACATCTCTTAGCAACCATCAGTGAAAAATGCATTGCTTCCGCACTTGCTTGCGGATGCTATGCGATTTTCACGCATTTCTATTCACTTCTATGGGGCCAGCGTTGCGTGAAAATCGCAGAATATAGAACATGTTGCGATTTTTACGCAACGCACAAGCGATGCGTGAAAACCAACGCACATGTACACAGCCCCATTGAAATAAATGGGTCCGGATTCCATGCAGGGGCAATGCGTTCAGATCACGCATTGCACCAGTGCGGAATACTCGCTCGTCTGCAAGGTGCCTTACTCTTCCTTCCATTTTATGTTAATAGCGTGTCTTTTTTTCCTAAGTCTTAGTACTTCCTAGCCATATGTTAACCCATGATGGTCAATAGGGAAATATCCTTCTAGTAAAGAAAGGACCAGAGCTTGTTAAAGGGAATCTGACAAGTAATTTTTACTATATTTAACCCATACCAATGCAATTTAGTGCTGCCTAACATAATTAAAACCATACCTTTATTAGCATTATCCGTATTTCTAAACTCTAGCAAATAAACTTTGATTGGTATGCTAATGAGGCCCAAAGTGCCCAGCAGGGCATCAACAATTGTTCAAATATTCCAAGACCGCCTTCTCCAAGAGCCCAAGACCACCTCTTCAGTTGCTCCCAGTACCTCCCTTTTTCACCTTCCTGTCAACCCTACTAATTTAATTCAGTTGTGCCCACGATCCATGCCCTCTACCTACTGTGAGTCTGAGCATCAGCATGTCTCAGTGAAATTTCGCACAGGCGCAGACCAGGAATCTGCCTGCACTTGCACACTGCCTTCCTGCAGTAGGCATTAGACTCACAGTAGTTAGAGCGCATGTGTCGCGGGCTAAACTGAATGAAAATAGTGACGTTGCAGACTAGGGGGCGGACTGGAAGACTTAAAGGGAACCTGTCACCGGGATTTTGTGTATAGAGCTGAGGACATGGGTTGCTAGATGGCCGCTGGCACAGCCGCAATATCCAGTCCCCATAGCTCTGTGTGCTTTTATTGTGTAAAAAAAACCCGATTTGATACATATGCAAATTAACCTGAGATGAGTCCTGTATGTGAGATGAGTCAGGGACAGGACTCATCTCAGGTTAATTAGCATATGTATCAAATTGGTTTTATTACAGAATAAAAGCACACAGAGCTATAGGGACTGGGTATTGCGGATGTGCTAGCGGCGATCTAGCAACCCATGTCCTCTGCTCTATACACAAAATCCCGGTGACAGGTTCCCTTTAAAGGGAAGGTGCTGGGAAAAACTGAAGAGAGTGGTCATGGGCACTTGGGGGAGTCAGGCTTGGGCTCTTGGAGGAGGCTGTCTTGGGCTCTTGGAACAGTTGTTGATGCCCCCGCTGAGCACTTTGGGCCTCATTAGCTTACCAATCAAAGTTTGTTTTCTGGTGTTCAGAAATAAGGATAATGTTAACAAAGGTATGCTTTTAATTATGTTAGGCAGCACTTGCAGGATAACAGGTCGAACTGGATGGACAAATGTCTTTTTTCGGCCTTATGTACTATGTTAGTACAATTAGGTGACAGATTCCCTTTTAAAAAAAAAATTTGAAAAATAGAAATGTTGACTTATGCAAAGAAAAGAGAGTTGGTTCCCAATAGCAAGAATGGGCAGTGGAACTAGGATACAAAAGAGACAATCGTAATAATGCTTTTATTGACAGGCTGCCCAGCTTCAGGATCCAGCTGTGAGACACTGAAAGACCAGCAAAGTTGTGCTTTACAGAGTCCATGTTACCAAAAGTGTAGCAGCTGTAAGAGTAAGAAAATATTTTATAGATATCACTCCAATCTCATCTGTCTTTCTATATATGATGATTGTCATTTAATTTCCATTAAGAGGTGTCTGAAAAAGGTCCCAAATCATACAAAGTCAAGGTGAAGACATTTTATGCTTCCAAGGGTGAGAGTGTCACACTCAACTGTACCCACAGTGCATCACAACCGCGCCAGAGAGTCAGGTAAGATACCTGACACACATTACAACATACTCCTAAATATCCTGCTGGTCCATAGTGCATAATGTAGTCACCTGCAAAGCAGGAACCAAGGTTAAAGTGTTAACCCATAGTGAAGGTCATTTACTTCAGGCAATAGATTGGCGTAAAACTCCTGCAGGGACAGCCTTTCAGGCTATGTAGGCTAAGGAACTATACTGATTGTACCAAACTATTCTTAAAGTAGCTTTCCTGTTTTAGCCAGTTACAACACGCACTGCTCAAAAAAATAAAGGGAACACTAAAATACCACATCGTAGATCTCAATGATCTCAATCTCAATGGTGGATGGAACGGGACATGATGTCCCAGATGTGCTCGATTGGATTCAGGTCTGGTGAATGGGCAGGCCAATCCATAGCATCAATGCCTTTATCATGCAGGAACTGCTGACACACTCCAGCCACATGAGGTCTAGCATTATCAGAAGGAACCCAGGGCCCAGTGCAACTGCATATGGTCTCACAATGGGTCTGAGGATCTCATCCCGGTACCTAATGGCAGTCATGCTACCTCTGGCTAGCACATGGAGGGCTGTGCAGCCCTACAAAGAAATACCTCCCCACACCATTACTGACCCACTGCCAAACCGGTCCTGCTGGAGGATGTTGCAGGCAGCAGAACGTTCTCCATGGTGTCTCCAGACACTGTCACATGTGCTCAGTGCAAACCTGCTCTCATCTATGAAGAGCACAGGGCGCCAATGTGGGTCCTGCTGTTGGGTTGTTGCCCTCCTACAGCCCCCTCCACGTCTCCTGGTATCTGCTCCATGCTCTGGACACTGTGCTGACAGACACAGCTAACCTTTTTGACACAGCTCGCATTGATGTGCCATCATGGATGAGCTGCATTACCTGAGCAACTTCTGTGGGTTGTAGACACCGCCTCATGCTACCTTTAGGGGTGAGAGCAATGACAAAATGCAAAAGTGACCAAAACAACATCCAAAAAGGATGAGAACAGAGAAATGGTCTGTGGTCACCACCTGCAGAACCTCTCCTTTATAGGGGTTGTCTCTTTATAATTGCCCATTTCTACCTGTTGTCTGACCAATTTCCACAACAGCAGGAGAATTTGATTCACAATCAGTGTTGCTTCATAACTGGACAGGTTTATTTCACAGAAGTGTGATTGATTTGAAGTTACATTGTGTTGTTAATTTCGCTGCCAGCGCCGTACAAGCATGACGCCCGCTCGCACGGGCGGCATGGCCGGCAAGTCTCTGCTATTTCAAACAGCAGAGACCTGCTGCTAATTGCCGCAATCGACAATAATGCCGATTGCGGTAATTAAATGCTTTAGATGCCGTGATCAAGTAAGATCACGGCACCTGAATGCGCAAAAACCCGGAAGCAGTTTAGTACTGAAGCCCTGAAATTCAGAGCATTAATGGTGCAATTCTTTTTTTGGCCACAAGGTGGCAGGCCACCATAAGAAATGAGCAAAATGCTAAGAAATGGTCATTTCTTTGAAAAAAAAAGAAAAACAAAAATCGGTATCTTAAGGGTTACGGATCCCTCTTTTTTTTTTTTTTTTTTTTTTTAAACAGTCGTATTTATATTATGTGTCATAGATTTCTGTACTGTCAGGATCACACTTCTGGGACCCCCACCACCTGAGAGAACAGGTGCTGGCAGTTTTAGTAAGAAGTCCTGTAGACTTGAATGGATGGATCATGGCTTGGCTATTTCTCCATGCAGTATCATCCTGGATGTGGTGGCCAACTTGACATGTAGAACTAAGGGAACATTTATCAATCTTTTTACACGTCTGTTGAAGCGGAAAAAAATTACAAATTATGGTGAAGGCCATATTTGCCCATAATTTAGAGGTTATTAATACTTTTCAAAAGTGGTGAGAAAAGGAGGCAGGGCTTAGTGCGGCCCACCGAATTTACTATAATTCACTCCAGAAACTAGAAATTTTCCACTCTTTATTAATCTCCCCCAAGTCTGCTGGTTGGTGAGCAGCCCAAAAGTAGGACCTCCAGCTGTAATGTACTGTGGATATGCCTGTTGGTAGATTCCTACTGCCTTAATCATGGGCAGCAAGAAATATTGATAGGCTCCCACATTACTAAGGACTATGTTTTACCCTGAAATGCTGCAGCCATACACAGATAAAATGAAATACCAGGTGGTTTGATAATCGCCTAATTTTAGCAGCTTATATGCAAAATGAGATATGCTGCATAGATAACAAGCTTTATCATATAGAAGTTGAAATATTTCTCTCACTACCCTTTTTTATTCCCTATTCTATTGTAGTTGGTACAAGGATGGCAGCCGTCTAAATCTGTCTGCTCCAGAAGTAGCTAAGAAGTCGTCAAGTAGTTTAATTATCCAAGCACAAGTATTTACCCAAGGACGTTACACATGTGTAATACGCCATGGAATTGTGACCATTGGAGGAAGGTCCTGGAATCTCCGTGTTATCTAGTATTTCCAAAATCCCACCATGAAGATCATAAGAGTACATTCACATGATGTGTGGCGGCTGTTAAACGGCCATCAGACGGTTTTCATGGACTGACAGTAGGGGCGAATTATAATGAGGGCAAAATGGGTGATTGCATAGTCCCATGAACTTTATGCCTCACTATGTTTCACCTGCTGCACTCAGTATACTAATAATGCAGTAATGCGACTCATATACAATAAAACACGTCCTCCATATTGGGTAGTGATAATCTACTGTACTTGCATCATATGTCCTAGGGTGAGTAACACTGGGAGCGTCACTTGTAGAGAAGGATTTAGGTGTGTTTGTAGATCATAGATTGTATAACAACATACAATGTCAATCATCTGCTTCTAAGACTAGCAGGATATTGTCATGCATTAAAGGGTTATCCCATGAATAATGTAAAAAATGAAAATCAGACATCATATAGTCCATGATAATCTCTTTCTAACAATGCGACAACCAGCCGTGTACCTCACATGGATACAGAGATCTCCCCATTCATTGCTCTGCTAGATTTATATCACGCTGACAGCTCAGGGGAGTGTCTTTTCTGCTGGAGCTCAGGGGGAGTGTCTCAGCTCTACCTATCACAGCTCAGGAGGCAGTTGAAGGATGAGACTGAGCATGTGCGGCCATCTCAATGCAAAGGACATAGAAATAAGAAAAAAAATTAAAATCAAGCGGCAGGTGTCGCTATACAAATACATTTTATTGAATAAGGGCTCATGCACACGACCGTTGTTGTTTTGCGGTCTGTTTTTCACTGATCTGTTGTTCCGTATTGGAGTTTTTTTTTTCTCTCTGATTTAAGTCCTCTTCCGTTCCGTTATTGCACAAAACATATCTGTATGGTTTCCGTATTTGATAATTTTTTTGCGGATAGTATACAGAAACAGTAACTTATTAATCACCAAACACATTAGCAATATGGGCTGGGCATAGCATTTCTACAGTATGGATCCGCAAGGTACGGATAAAATACGGATGTGTTCTGTATTTTTTGAGGACCCATTGACTTGAATGGACCGTGATTTGCGGACAATAATAGGACATGCACTACTTTTTTGCGGAACGGCCATGCAGACAAACGGAAACAGAATGCACACAGAGTAACTTTTTTATTTTCTACAGCCCCATTGAAGTGAATGATTCCGCATATGGTCCGCAAAAAAAACCAGAACGGAAGCAGAAAGAAAATACGTTCGTGTGCATGAGCCCCAACTCAGTGGTTATGCTACATTTTTAATTCCATGCAATTACAAAAGTATTCAGATCCAGGTGCTGGTTTGAAAACTGTATAATATTTTTCGTTGGACAACCCCTTTAAACGAGGCATAGACTCGCGGGGCAGTGATGAAATACTACCACTTTACAAAGCGTTGGTGTGGCCTCATCTAGAATATGCAGTTCAGTTCTAAGCACCAGTCCATAGGAAGGAAAAAGTACAGAGGAGAGCGACTAAACTGATAAGGGGCTTAGAGTCTTAGTTATGAGGAAAGATTAAAATAATTACATTTATTTAGTTTTGAGAAGAGACATTGTCACGATAGGGAGTGGGGGAAACGCCACACCGTACAATGAGGAGGCAACAGGGAAGTAACAAGGCCATAAGGAGGAATAAGGGAGCATGTCACCTCCTACAGCGTCCCTAATTCTGACCCCGACTCCTAACCGTATGAGCCAACCCAGATGGTAGGAGCTCATACTCCGGATCCTTGGGGCCCTACTAACCCTCAAGAAATCCCTGGACTAGGAGCAGGGTAAAGACGACCTGTTCCTCCAAAACACGGACGAACAGGAGTCTCCACCGGCCAAACTGCAAAATAAGGAGACCGTGTACAGCATATGGAATTGGCAGGTAAGCAACGAATACAACACACTTACCTGCCACAGGCACATCGACTGGAACCCGTGCACAAGTGCTGATGTCCACACACATTAAGGACACAGCACATACAACAACCACACAGCTATCCAGGACACACATAGCTGAGTACGGACAGAGACCGCCTTCCGGAGGATACAACATTAGACAGGGGAATGTCTAGCAAACATACTGGACACCAAACACCAGCAGACATGTAACACCAAACTAGACATACAAACACCCTGAACATAATCCACTCCATACAAAAAGGGATAGGAAGGGAAGGAGACACTGGGATGACATTGGTGACAACTAGGATGGCCCTCAGATGACAAAGAGCTAGGAGCAAGCTCCTACTCCAATAAAAAAAGACATCCCCCTGATCTCAGTCTCACAGCAACTATATATAAAGAGAGACAAGAGACCACACCCAGCTCACCCAAGCACACACCTTAACCCCGAGCACACCAGGAGGGAAGGAAAAGCCTTAAAGGGAAAGTGCACACACAAGCAACAACAACACGTTGCCACAAGCAACTACAAGCGTGGCAAACCACGGCGCAAACAACATAAGCCGTGACAGACGTCTGGGGGGGGGGGGGACACATGCTTAAAGGGAACCTGTCACCGGGATTTTGTGTCTAGAGCTGAGGACATGGTTTTCTAGATGGCCGCTAGCACATCCGCAATACCCAGTCCCCATAGCTCTGTGTGCTTTTATTGTGTAAAAAAAAACGATTTGATACATATGCAAATTAACCTGAGATGAGTCCTGTATGTGAGATGAGTCAGGGACAGGACTCCTCTCAGGTTAATTTGCATATGAATCAAATCGTGTTTTTTACACAATAAAAGCACACAGAGCTATGGGGACTGGGTATTGCAGATGTGCTAGCGACCATCTAGCAACCCATGTCCTCAGCTCTAGACACAAAATCCCGGTGACAGGTTCCCTTTAACCTATACAAATATATAAATAGGCCATACAAAAAATATGGTGAAGCACTGTTCCATGTAAAACGCCCTCAAAAGACAAGGGGGCACTGCCTCCGACTGGAGAAGAAAAAGTTCAGTCTACAGAGGCATAAGGACTTCTTTACTGTAAGAACTGTAAATCTGTGAAATTGTCTACCTCAGGACGTGGTCACAGTAGGCACAGTGGGTAGTTTTAAAAAAAAAAGAGCTTCGATGAATTCTTAAAATTAAACAACATTAATGCTTATGAAAATGTGTAGAAATCTGGGTCTCGCTCCCTTTTCTAGAATTCACATCCCCACCTATCGGATGTTTGAACCTGATGGACTTGTGTCTTTTTATCAACCATATTAACGGGGTTGTGTCATGAAACATATTCTACATTTTTATTCAAACCAACACCTGGATCTGGATACTTTTTTAATTGCATGTAATTAAAAATTTTGTGTAGCCAGTGAGCTGTTCAATAAAATGTATCTGTATAGCGCCACCTGCTGTTTGCTCTGGTCAAACGTGCTCCATTTAAATCTTCAATTAGCACGAGCCATATGTTCTGTAAGACTGAGTTCACATCTGCGTTCAGCCTTTCCGTTATAGAAGCAGGAGAACGGAAAGGACAGATTCAGCACACAACTGAGCCGAATGGAACCTACGCACCCCATAGACTACAATAGGGTAAGTTAGGTTTCCGCTCAGAAGATGATTTTGGAGCGGAGACAAAAGTCCTGCGCGCACAACTTTTGTCTCCGCTCTAAAATCATCTTCTGAGCAGGAAACCTAACGGACCCCATTATAGTCTATGGGGTCCATTCGGCTCAGTTATGTGCCAAATCCGTCCTTTCTGTTCTCCTGCTCCTATAACGGAAAGGCTGAACGCTGATGTGAACTCAGCCTAAGGCCTCATGCACACGGCCGTTGTGCGGCCTTTCCGTGCATTGGGGACCGCACCCATTCCACTTGAATGGGTCTGTGGTCTGTCCGCACCGCAAAAAAAATGACATGTCATATTTATTTGCGGTGTGGAACAACGGAAATAAACACCACGGAAGCACTCTGTAGTGCTTCCGGTGTTCTGTTCCATGACAACATTCCGCATCTCTGGAATTGTGGACCTATTCAAGTGAATGGGTCTGCATCCGTGATGCGTGGTGCACACGGCTGGCGGCAGTGGATTGCTGACCCGCCGTTTGCGGGCCGCAATACGGCCGTGTGCATCAGGCCTAAGAAGCAATGGCAGTTACAAGGAGAGAGCTGCAGCATAAAGGACACACCTCCTGAGATGTCAGGCTGAAGATCATCTAGCAGAGCAATTAGTCTCTGGACCCATGTGAGGTACAGGGGTAGTTCTAGATTTGTTAGAAAGGTATTGTCATGGACTATATGATTTAATTTTTTTTACATCAATTATGGCATAACCCCTTTAACTATGTTTCTGTTTCATCCGAAGGTGGGGAAGCAGTGAGGGCAGGCTATAGTGCTGTCTGTGCGGCTTTGGAACCTCTGGGCAACAGTATCAGATATCACTAGTTCAGTCAGTGAATAAGCAGCTGTGACGCCTAATAACAAGTGTGCTACTGTGTGTGTGTGTAATATGGACATATATATATATGTGTGTATGTTCCGCGAAAACAAGCCTGCGAGTCTTTCTCTTCATATCCTAACTGCCATACACGGTCACATGTCCCTTATCAGCCAATAGAAGCTCCCAGGTCCTACTTCAGGTTGCCATAACAACTGATCACAGGTTTTAGAAGTTCACAGGTCCTGAAATATTCAGTCATATGACGTATGATGGCACAACTACACTGCTACATGCATGGGGGGCAGGGGCGCTCTGGAGTTCACTGTTAAAGGGGCGGGCAACGTGGAGTTCACTGTTAAAGGGGCGGGCACCGTGGAGTTCACTGTTAAAGGGGTGGGCACTGTTAAAGGGGCGGCCACTGTGAAAGTCACTGTTAGGCGGTCACAGTTAAAGGGGCAGTCACTGTTAAAGGGGCAGCCATTGTGAAAGTCACTGTTATTTAATATAAAATTGCAATAAATAAATACCTGAGCAACGCCAGGTCATCAGCTAGTATATATATATATATTGTGGTAATTAGCTCTGATAGAGGCAGGATTGGCCGGCTTGCAGACAGTCAGAGACAGTGACACACGAGATGAACTCCAAACAAAGTTCCACTTTATTGTGGTTTAAACAGCAAAAATAAAGGGCCTTTACATCTCAGGCAAAACACAAAACAAATCCTGCTCGTCTGAGCACTACCTAGACAGTGATTTACTAACTTTCCTAAATACGGTACTGTCGGCACTGAAGTAAACCACAGCAAGCTACTCACAAGCACCAGCCTATCAGTTCCAATATAATCCAGCTCTCAGGCCCAGACTCACTGCCCGGGTTCTCTTTATGCAAGTGCTGCAGGTGCAGCTAATCAGGCAGCAGGCTAGATCTGTACCAGAAGTGGACTGTGGATTGGAGAACCCGCCCAACTCTTCCCCAATCCAAAACTGCAGGCCCTATACCGGCTTTTCTACAAAGTCACCTCAGGAAAGCTTGGGCTTTCCACTGCATACTGGGCATTCCCTGGAGCTTAAGGCTACTTTCACACTCGCGTTTGGTGCGGATCTGTCATGGATTTGCACAGAGGGATCCGTTCAGATAATACAACCGTCTGCATCCGTTCAGAACGGATCCATTTGTATTGTCTTTAACCCCTTAAGGACTCAGCCCTATTTCACCTTAAGGACTTGGCCATTTTTTGCAAATCTGACCAGTGTCCCTTTAAGTGCTCATAACTTTAAAACGCTTTGACTTACCCAGGCCGTTCTGAGATTGTTTTTTCGTCACATATTGTACTTCATGACACTGCTAAAATTGGGTCAAAAAAGTTAATTTTTTTGCACAAAAAAATAAAATTTTTACAATTTTTTGGGAAAAATTAGCAAATTTCAAAGTTTCAGTTTCTCTACTTCTGTAATACATAGTAATACCCCCAAAAATTGTGATGGCTTTACATTCCCCATATGTCTACTTCATGTGTGTAGCATTTTGGGAATGATATTTTATTTTTTGGGGATGTTACAAGGCTTAGAAGTTTAGAAGCAAATTTTGAAATTTTTCAGAAATCTTCAAAATCCCACTTTTTATGGACCAGTTCAGGTTTGCAGTCATATTGTGAGGCTTAGATAATAGAAACCTCCCAAAAATGACCCCATTCTAGAAACTACACCCCTCAAGGTATTCAAAACTGTTTTTTCCAACTTTTTAACCCTTTAGGTCTTCCACAAGAGTTAATGGCAGATGGAGAAACAATTTAGAAATTTCTATTTTTGGGGAAATTTTCCAATATAATCAATTTTTTCCAGGAGTAAAACAAGGGTTAACTGCCAAACAAAACTCAAAATGGGTTGCCCTGATTCTGTAGTTTGCAGAAACACCCCATATGTGGTCGTAAACTACTGTTTGGCCAAACGGCAGGACATAGAAGGAGGGGAACACCATATGGGTTTTGGAAGGCAGATTTTGCAGGACTGGTTTTGTTTATACCATGTCCCATTTGAAGCCCCCTGTTGCACCCCTAGAATAGAAATTTCAAAAAAGTGACTCCATCTAAGAAAGTACACCCCTCAAGGTATTCAAAACTGGGTTTACAAACTTTGTTAACCCTTTAGGTGTTCCACAAGAGTTAATGGCAGATGGAGAAACAATTTAGAAATTTCTATTTTTTGGAAAATTTTCCAATATAATCAATTTTTTCCAGGAGTAAAACAAGGGTTAACTGCCAAACAAAACTCAAAATGGGTTGCCCTGATTCTGTAGTTTGCAGAAACACCCCATATGTGGTCGTAAACTACTGTTTGGCCAAACGGGAGGACATAGAAGGAGGGGAACACCATATGGGTTTTGGAAGGCAGATTTTGCAGGACTGGTTTTGTTTATACCATGTCCCATTTGAAGCCCCCTGTTGCACCCCTAGAATAGAAATTTCAAAAAAGTGACTCCATCTAAGAAAGTACACCCCTCAAGGTATTCAAAACTGGGTTTACAAACTTTGTTAACCCTTTAGGTGTTCCACAAGAGTTAATGGCAGATGGAGAAACAATTTAGAAATTTCTATTTTTGGAAAATTTTCCAATATAATCAATTTTTTCCAGGAGTAAAACAAGGGTTAACTGCCAAACAAAACTCAAAATGGGTTGCCCTGATTCTGTAGTTTGCAGAAACACCCCATATGTGGTCGTAAACTACTGTTTGGCCAAACGGCAGGACATAGAAGGAGGGGAACGTCATATGGTTTTTGGAAGGCAGATTTTGCTGGACTGGTTTATTTACACCATGTACCCTTTCAAGCCCCCTGATGCACCCCTAGAGTAGAAACTCCATAAAAGTGACCCCATCTAGGAAACTACAGGATAAGGTGGTTGTTGTTTTGGGACTATTTTAGGGGTAAATATGATTTTTGGTTGCTCTATATTACTCTTTTTTGAGGCAATGTAACAAAAAAATTAAATTCTAAAAATGTTTCTACATTCGCTATTTAGTTTTGTGGAACACCTAAAGGGTTAACATAGTTTGTAAAGTAACTTTTGAATACCTTGAGGGGTGTAGTTTCTTAGATGGGGTCACTTTTTTGGAGTTTCTAGTCTAGGCTACATCAGGGGGGGCTTCTAATGGGACATGGTGTCAAAAAAAAAAAACTGTCCATCAAAATCTGCCTTCCAGAAACCGTATGGAGTTCCCTTCGTTCTATGCCCTGCCGTGCGGCTATATAGCCATTTACGACCACATATGGGGTGTTTCTGCAAACTACAGAATCAGGGCCATAAATATTGAGTTTTGTTTGGCTGTTAACCCTTGCTTTATTACCGGCAAAAGGGATTCAAATTGAAATTTTGCCCAAAAATGGGTGTTTTGGCACCGTTTTTGTTTTATATTTTTAACACCGTTCATTCGAGGCGTTTGGTCAAATGTTATTTTTATAGCGACGACTTTTACGCACGCGACGATGCCCAATATGTATGGCTCTCAGACTTTGGAGACACTAAGCAGGCATCCTAAAAACTGCGGCCCTCCAGATGTTGTAAAACTACAATTCCCACCATGCCCTGCTGATGGCTGTAGGTTGTCTGGGCATGCTGGGAGTTATAGTTTTACAACATCTGGAGGGCCGCAGTTTGAGGATGCCTGCTCTAAAACGAATATTTTTTTGGGGAAAAAAAATTGTTTCTGTGTCTCCAAAGTCTAAGAGCCATAGTGTTTTATGTTCTCTAGTGGACTGTTGGGGATTATAAAAATTTAGTACTCCATGGAAGTGTGATACTCCCTGAAGCAATCGATAACGCAGAGGCCCGGATGATCGGGGCACGTGTCACATTGAGTGGTGGTGTCCTTCCGTATCCCCCTCTTGTGACACACTCTGCATCTTTTTTGGGTTCGTCCCTTCTTTCCAGTATGGGGGACCACACCTGGAAAGTGTTGGCCAGGGACGATCCGGGCGCCTCCAGTTCCCGAGGTACTCCGGCCTGCTCTTTCCCGGTCCGAAAAGATCAGGTCTTTGAGGACTGCCTCATAGAATTGGAGGAATGTCCCTGTGCTGCCAGCGCTTCGGGATAGTACAAAAGAGTTGTACATGGCAACCTGCACCATGTAGACCGTAACTTTTTTGTACCATGCCCGGGTTTTGCGCATGGCGTTATATGGCGTGAGGACTTGATCAGAGAGATCAACTCCTCCCATATACCGATTGTAGTCGACGATACAATCGGGCTTGAGGACCGTTGCCGCGGTACCTCGCACAGGGACTGGGGTGGTGCTGTTACCGTGGATTGTGGACAGCATAAGGACATCCCTCTTGTCCTTATACCTGACCAGCAACAGGTTTCCACTGGTAAGTGCACGGGTCTCACCCCTGGGGATAGGTACCTGGAGGGGGTGGGCAGGGAGGCCGCGCTGATTTTTCCGCACGGTCCCACAAGCGAACGTGGATCTGGCGGCAAGGGACCTGAACAAGGGAATGCTGGTATAAAAGTTATCCACGTACAAGTGGTAACCCTTATCCAGCAGTGGGTGCATAAGGTCCCACACGAGTTTCCCGCTAACACCCAGAGTGGGGGGACATTCTGGGGGTTGAATACGGGAATCTCGCCCCTCGTACACACGAAATTTGTAAGTGTACCCTGAGGTACTCTCACAAATTTTGTATAGCTTCACGCCATACCTCGCCCGCTTTGTGGGAATGTATTGGCGGAAACTGAGTCTCCCCTTGAACGCAACGAGAGACTCATCAACCGCGACCTCCCTTCCAGGTACGTAGGCCTGCTGAAATGTGGCCCCAAAGTGATCGATGACCGGCCGTATCTTATACAGCCGGTCATAGGCAGGATCACCTCGGGGTGGACATGCTGCATTATCGGAATAATGCAGACATTTCCGGATGGCCTCAAACCGGGGACGTGTCATGACCATACTGTACAGTGGGGTCTGGTATAGGACGTCCCCACTCCAGTATTGCCTGACACTGGGTTTTTGGACTAGACCCATATGCAGCACGAGGCCTCAAAATGTCCTCATTTCGGCTGCACTGACCGGCGTCCATGCCACCGGGTCTAGCCAAAAATGAGCCTGGGTTTTGAGCGACGAACTGTTGGGCGTACAGATTCGTCTGCTCCACCATCAAATTCACCAGTGGGTTACTGAAAAAAAAACTAAAAAAGTCTATTTCAGTAAACCCCACTGTGGGAATCTGGATTCCAGGATTGCCAGCGAAATCCGGAATCTCAGGCTCAAAGTCCACTGGGGGACACCAGCTAAGTTCATCGGCAGGGGGCTCCGGTGAACTTATTTGGTGGGCCGGGAAACCAGTACGAACCCCAGGGCGGCTCGTACTAGGGTGGGCCACAGGAATCCCTAGCATGTGTGGCCCCTGGCTCCGCCTGGCGGCGTCTCCGCCGCCTTGGTGGCTCATCGTCATCCGATGATGATGAGGAGGATGCGGATGACAGAAGGAATGTGGGGTCATCCTCATCCTCACTGGGGCTCTCGGAGTCGGAGGCAATCTGGGCGTATGCCTCCTCGGCCGAGAACACCCGGCGGGCCATGGGTGTGTGTGCGTGTAGGTGTGCGTGTGTGGAAACCTTTATTATATGTGCGTGTGTGTGGGGGCAACGGGTGTTCGCAGTACTAAAAAAAGGAAAATAAAGGGGCAAGTGTTAGGAAAAAAAAAAAAAAAAGTTCAAAGTTGCTGATCAGCGGTACAACGCTGATCAGCGGTGGGGCGGGCGATGCGCTAACAGTGGACGGACGCTAAAGTGCCGACCAGTCAGCGAACGCAGAAAAATAAAAAAAAAGTGGTGGTAAGGGGGCTAGTGGTGAGGGGGGGGGGGGCTGGGGGAGGGCTGGTGGGGGGATGGGTGGGGGGGTGGGGGGGGCTGGTGGTGGTGGGGGGCTGGTAGGGGGGGGCAAGTGGCAGGGGGGGCAAGTGGCAGGGGGGGCTCTGGGGTCTGATAGATGGATCAAAAAAGTTTTGTGTAAAAGTTCTTTTTTTTTTTTTCCTAACTAACTTTTCCCTTCTTTCCCTTCCTAATGGTGCCTCTCCCTCACTGACCCTAACCTACCTGAGTGGCGATGGGTGCAGGAGGGTGATGGATGCCGATTAGGGGGACACAGGAGCTGGTGCTGGACGATGCTGCACGGTCAGGGTGCTGGACAGGAAGAGGAGGGGAGAGAGGAGCGCAGGAAGTTTGAATCTCGCGCCTCTCTCCCCTGCACCAATCAGCACCCTGGACAGCAGTGTTCAGCACCAGGGCCAGCACCGCCTCCTCAAATCCTCGGACTGCGATTGGTGGTGTAAAATTACGCCACCGATCGCAGTCTTTTTCCGGTTCATCGGGTCACAGCACACCCGAATGGACCGGAAACGCAGAAAACCGCAGGTCTGAATGGACCTGCGGTTTTCTGCGATCGTCTATACGGGGGGGTCAAATGACCCCCCCCTGCGTTGTTACGGGATGCCGGCTGAATGATTTCAGCCGGCATCCCGGTCCGATTAACCCCCGCAGCGCCGGAATCGCGAATTAAAGCCATGACGTACCGGTACGTCATGGGTCCTTAAGGATTCGGGAAACATGCCGTACCGATACGTCATGGGTCCCTAAGGGGTTAACATAGCCATGACGGATCCGTCTTGAACACCACTGAAAGTCAATGGGGGACGGATCCCCTTTCTATTGTGCCAGATTGTGTCAGTGAAAACGGATCCGTCCCCATTGACTTTCATTGTGTGTCAGGACGGATCCGTTTGGCTCAGTTTCATCAGACGGACACCAAAACGCTGCAAGCAGCATCTTGGTGTCCGCCTCCAAAGCGGAATGGAGACTGAAAGGAGGCAAACTGTCGCATTCTGAGCGGATCCTTTTCCATTCTGAATGCATTAGAATGCAAAGTGATCCGTTGTGAGAGCCCTGAACGGATCTCACAAACTGAAAGCCAAAACGCCAGTGTGAAAGTAGACTAAGCTGCATATGACAGGATTCTGGGGGGAAAATACCTGCCATCAATCACTCTACCTGTCACTATATATATATACACTACTGACAAAATGTTACAGATATTTGGCTTGTGGGTGAAATTTGAGGATGAACCTAAAATGCACCCTAACCTTTATAGGTGAACTTAATGTGACCTCTAAACTTTTGAATGCACATGTCCAACTGTTTCAGTACTTTTTGCACAACTTACTGTTCTCTAACAATGAGCTTAACGTCACAAAAGGTGTTTGATCCATGAATCGTAAATTTTCTAGTTCAATTAGAATTGATATTTAACCCCTTCAGGACCCTGCAATTTTTCACCTTAAGGATCAGGCCGTTTTTTGGGAAATCTGACATGTGTCACTCTATGTGGCAATAACTTTGGAACGCTTTTACTTATCCAAGCCATACTGAGACCGTTTTCTCGTGACACATTGTACTTCATGATAGTGGTAAATTTCAGTCAATATTTTTGATTTTTATTAAAAAAATACCAAATTTACAAAAAAAAATTAAAAATTTGCAACTTTCTACTTTTCAATTTCTCTGGTTTTAAAACAGATAGTAATCCCTCATAATAGTTATTACTTTACATTTACCATATGTCTACTTTATGTTTGGATCATTTTGTGAATGCCATTTTATTTTATGGGGACGTTAGAAGGCTTAGAAGTTTAGAAGCAAATCTTGAAATTGTTCAGAAAATTTCTAAAACCCACTTTTTAAGGACCAGTTTAGGTCTGAAGTCACTTTGTGAGGCTTACATAATAGAAACCACCCATAAATGGCCCCATTTTAGAAACTACACCCCCTCAAGGTATGCAAAATTAATTTTACAAACTTTGGTAACCATTTAGGTGTTCCACAAGAATTCAAGGAAAATGAAGATGAAATTTCAGAATTTCACTTTTTTGGCAGATTTTCAATTTTGATACATTTTTTCCAGTAACAAAGCAAGGGTTAACAGCCAAACATAGCTCAATATTTATTGCCCTGATTCTGTAGTTTACAGAAATATCTCATTTGTGGTGTAAACTGCTGTACGGGCACACGGCAGAGCGCAGAAGGAAAGGAATGCCGTATGGTTTTTGGAGGGCAGATTTCAATGGGATAATTTTAAGTTGCCATGTCACATTTGAAGACCCCCTGATGCACCCCTAGAGTAGAAACTCCCAAAAAAGATCCCATTTTGGAAACTACGGGATTAGGTGGCAGTTTTGTTGGTACTATTTTAGGGTACATATGATTTTTGGTTGCTCTATATTACACTTTTTGTGAGGCAAGGTAACAAGAAATAGCTGTTTTGGCACCATTTTTATTTACAATGTTCATCTGACAGGTTAGATCATGTGATATTTTTTATAGAGCGGGTTGTTACGGATGCAACTATATCAAATATGACAACTTTTTTGGGTTTTTTGTTTAAGTTTTACATAATAAAGCATTTTTGAAAAAAAATAAAATAATTTTAGTGTCTCCATATTCTGAAAGCCATATTTTTTTTAATTTTTTGGGCAACTGTCTTATATAGGGGCTCATTTTTTTCGGCATGAGATGACGGTTTAATTTGTACTATTTTAGGGTGCATATGACTTTTTGATCACTTGGTATTACACTTTTGATGTAAGCTTTACGGTGTTCACCTGAGGGGTTAGGTCATGTGATATTCTTATAGAGCAGGTTGTTACAAATGTGGCAATACTTAATATGTATACTTTTTGTTATTTATTTAAGTTTTACACAATAACAGCATTTTTTAAACCAAAAAAATCATGTTTTACTGTCTCCATATACTGAGAGCCATAGTTTTTTTTATTTTTGGTGGGGTGATTGCCCTTGGTAGGGGCTATTTTTTTGCGGGCTGAGATGATGGTTAGATTGGTATGATTTTGGGGTGCGTATGACTTTTTGATCGCTCGGTATTACACTTTTTGTGATGTAAGGTGACAAAAAAATGGCTTTTTTGACACTGTTTTTTTTTTTTATGGTGTTCACCTGAGGGGTTAGGTCATGTGATATTTTTTATAGAGCAGGTCGTTACGGATGTGGCAATGCCTAATATGTATACTTTTTTTATTTATTTAAGTTTTACACAATAATATATTTTTTTTTTAAATCATGTTTTAGTGTCTCCATAGTCTGAGAGCCATAGTTTATTTTTATTGTTTTGGGCGATTGTAGGGTAGGGTATTATTTTTGCGGGATGAGATGACAGTTTGATTGGCACTATTTTGGGGTGCATATAACTTTTTGGTTGCTTGCTATTATACTTTTTTTGTAAGGTGACAAATAAATGGCTTTTTTGATACCTTTTTTTTTTACGGTGTTCAACTGAGGGGTTAGGTCATGTGGAATTTTTATAGAGCAGGTTGTTATAGACGCAGCATATATACCTAATATGTATACTTTTTATTTTTTTTACATTTTACACAATAAAAGCATTATTTTTATTCTTTGGGCAATTGTCTTAGGTGGGGGTTCATTTTTTGCGGGATAAGGTGACTGTTAGATTGGTACTATTTTGGGGGGCATACGCCTTTTTGATCGCTTGGTGTTGTACTTTTAGTGATGTAAGGTGACAAAAAAAAGTTTTTTAGCACAGTTTTTATTTTATTTTTTTGATGGTGTTCACCTGAGGGGTTAGGTCATGTGATATTTTACAGAGCCGGTCTTTACGGATGCAGCGATACCAAATATGTCTGGTTTTCTTTATTTATTTTTACAATTTTATGTGTTTTATTTTGGGAAAGGGGCGTTTTTTTTTTTTTTTTTACTTCAAACTTTATTTATTTTTTTTATAATAGAAAACACAGTTTTTTTACTTTTTATTTTTGTCCCACTCTGAGACTTTAACTTCTGGGAGTCTGATCCCCTTTACAATGCATTATAATACTTCTGTATTGTAATGCATTGACTGTAAGTGTATTACCACTTTAATACACTTACAGCTTCCTGCCTCTGAGATCCAGGAGGCTGGATCTCACAGGCTCTTACAGAAGGCAGCCACGATGCCTAAGGAAGGTATCAAGCTGCCTTTCCTGCCATCCGGTCCTCGACCAAGCAACGTGGGGACCCGATGGACACCCTGCACCTGGCAGGATACCGCACGTGCTGCAGTCAGTGCAAGGGTTAATCACTGTGACTGCCGGGTCCGTGCCGCTGATCGGGTGGGCGCAGCATGACGTACATGTACATCACTGGACCTTAAGTCACATCCATATATGACATACATGTACGTCACAGGTCCTTAAGGGGTTAAGCAGTCCACCTAATCATGCTGCTCACATTTTGACATCATGAGGCCAAGGCGACAACTAACAATTGATCAACAGTACCTTGCCATAGCAAGGCTTCAAGCAGGATGTTCTCAGACCGAAGTGGTTACTGAGCTTAGAGTGTCATCAGCAGGTTGCATTAGAGACACAGAGAGACTGGAAGAGTCACAGAAAGGCATAGAAGTGGACGTCCTTTGGCCACACTGATGACCGCTTCATTGTGAACAATGCCCTGCGGAACTGGATGATGAATGCCACACAACTCCAAGCACATTTAAAGGGAACCTGTTTTATGGTGTCCTAACTAAGGGCAACATAAATAAGTGACTGATTCTTTTAGCAAAATGCTGGGTCACTTTCTTTAATTGACCCAGTCAATCTTCCAACATCTTGTATTGAAAAGCTCCAGCTGATAATGATGAGTCCTGAATATTCATGAGCTCCTGACTCTCCCCGCCCACCTGCTGCTGAATGACAGTTTGTTTCCATATGAATCAGCAGCAGGTGGGCAGGGGAGTGGCTATAGCTGTTAATTAAATATACGCTGGACTCGATGACATCACGCTGGACTCAAATCAGCTCATTAGCATGCGGAATGTGGCATCTTTGTGTGTATATTATGAGGTAACCATCTGTCACACCAGTAAGTGAATACATCTAAGGTACTTTTTAGTAGTTAATGATTGTATATAATTAGTTAGATTATAATCAAATATCCACATGACAGGTTCTCTTTAAGGGAGGCGAGAGGCACCCAAGTGTAACATCAGACCAATCAAAATCGTTTACATCAGTGTGGTCTGCGTGCTAGATGACCTGCAAGGGTACCTGATCACACCACCAGACACAGGCGTCGTCGTATTGCATGGGCCAGGGAACATCTACACAGGACGAAGGACCTGTGGGGCTCAGTGCTGTTCACTGATGAAAGTTAATTCACCCTAAGCAGAAATGATGGCTGCCAACGATGTTGGAGACGTCAAGGACAGCGCTATGCATCAGCCACTGTTGTCACCAGATGAGCCTTTGGTGGTGGTGGTGTTACAGTGTGGGCAGGTGTGTCTAGTCAATACAGAACTGCCCTACACTTTGTGAATGATACAGTGACAAGCCCATTCTGCTTGAATAACATCATTAATCCAGACATTGTGCCTCTGCATGAACAACACAGGCCTAATTTCATCTTCATGGATGACAATGCGCCAGCTCATCGAGGTTGCATCATTAGGGAACGGCTGCTGTAGACTGGGGAACCTCAAATGGAGTGGCCTGCACTTTCTCCAGAACTGAATCCCACTGAAAACCTATGGGATGAGCTAAGTTGCTGTGTAGAGGCTTGTAACTGTCATGGTCTTACCTCCTTGCTGTTCCCTTCGTTTGACATGTGCTGGCGGCCATCTTGGTTTCTGGGTTTTCTTGTAGCCTCCCACCCTGCGGCTCCTCCTTCCCACTGGGAGGAGCTGGATGCCCAGCTCATATATATAGGAGGTCTGTGGCTTCAGTTCCTTGCTTGGTCCTCCTGTGTTCACATGCTTCCAAGACTGCTGCTGCTTCTGGTTTCTGATCCTGGCCTCGTCTGACTACCCCGTTGGTTCCTGATTCCGGCTTCGTCTGACTACCCCGTTGGTTCCTGATTCCGGCTTCGTCTGACTACCCCGTTGGTTCCTGTTCCTGGCTTCGTCTGACTACCCTTCTGGTTCCTGACCTCTGTCTCCGCAAGACCCTGCTTCGGTTTAGCCATCCGTTCGGACTTTGCTTACGGCTTGCTCTTCAATAAAACCTTCTTATTTTCCACTTATCTCTTGTTGTACGTCTGGTTCATGGTTCCATGACATTAGGACCAAGCCATGAATTCTGACGGTACAGGGCCACCCTCGCTACCTACGCTGGTTGCCAGACTTGATCAGCAGGATCACCTGTTGGGTCGGTTCGCTGTGGCGTTGCAAACCCTGCTTGAACGCACGGCTCATTTAGCTTCCGTTGCCGATGGGTCGGTTGTCGCTCCTGGGTCCGCTCCTACTGCCGCTCCGGTTGTTGCGCCAGAGTCTACCCTGACACCTGTTGCTGCGCCTGTGGTGTTTCAGGGTATGACCGGTTCTGCCCCCCTTCCACAGCGCTTTGGGGGAGAGCCAACTCAGTGCCGAGGTTTCCTTAACCAGGTGGGCATTTACTTCGAGTTGCTGCCACATGCCTTTCCTACTGAGAGATCAAGGGTGGGCTTCTTGATCTCGCTGCTCTCGGACAAGGCCTTGGCCTGGGCCAGCCCTTTATGGGAGAACAACAATCCGGTGGTTGCCGAGTTTTCCGGTTTTGTTGCTTCTCTTCGGAAGGTATTCGATGTGCCGGCTCGTGCTGCCTCTGCTGCGAAGCTCCTTATGTCCATCAGACAGGGTTCACGATCCGTAGCTGAATACGCCATTGAGTTTCGTACCCTGGCAGCAGAGGTGGGCTGGAATAATGAGGCTCTGGTCGCTGCTTTCTCTCATGGTCTCTCGGATGCCTTGAAGGATGAGGTTGCAGCTAAGGACCTACCAGTGGAGCTCGAGTCTCTTATTTCTTTCCTGATTTTGATTGACACCAGACTCAGGGAGAGACCTTCCTTTAAGGAGAGCCTGCGGAGGTCTCCTAACAGATTGGCGCCTACGTTTGCTGTCCCACCCGTGCCTCCCTCTCCTCCCACGCCTCCTGGGGATGACTTGTCTGGGGGTGAACCCATGCAGCGGGGGTTTGCTCGCCTGTCTGAGGGGGAGAGGGTACTCCGGAGACGCGAGGGCCGATGCATGTACTGTGGTCTCGGTGGGCATTTTCGGTTGGCATGTCCGAACCGTCCGGGAGAACGCTCGCACCTGAGGTCCTGTCGGGGGCAGATCTTGGGTGGAGTCTCCTCGTCCCCGGTTTCCCGTGTTGACAAACCACTGATCACGGTTGTCCTCTCCTGGGTCGGGGGCTCGGTGACGACCCAGGCGTTGGTGGACTCTGGTGCTGGTGGTTTGTTCATTGATAGAGTGTTCGTTGCCGCCAATTCCATTCCTCTGCAGCCTCGAGGTTCCCCACTGGCTCTTGAGGCGATAGACGGCAGACCCCTTCTGCCGCCACACGTGACTCATGAGACCCTTCCAGTGGGGATAGCCATTGGTGCCGTTCACAGAGAGTCGGTCTGTCTCCAGGTTATTTCGTCTCCACACTACTCGGTGGTCTTGGGGTACCCCTGGCTCCAGAAGCATAATCCGACTTTCGATTGGAGATCGGTCGAGATCCTCTCGTGGTCACCGCAGTGTGGGGCTAGTTGCATCCATGGGCCTGTCAAGTTGCTGTGTACTTCCTCGGACTCTCTGTTGCCTCCTGAATACGAAGAGTACCGGGATGTATTCGATAAGGTGCGCGCGGTTGCCCTACCTCCGCACCGCCCATACGATTGTGCCATAGAGTTACAATCCGGTGCCGTTCCTCCTCGTGGCAAAGTCTATCCACTGTCGGTAGCGGAGAATGAGGCCATGGAGGAGTACGTGAGGGAGGCGCTTTCACGCGGACACATTCGCAAATCCTCGTCCCCGGCAGGGGCTGGATTTTTCTTTGTGAAAAAGAAGGGCGGCGAGTTGAGGCCTTGCATCGATTACAGGGGTCTCAATCGCATCACGATCAAGAACGCTTACCCGATACCCTTGATTTCCGAGCTGTTCGATCGCCTCAAAGGGGCCACGGTCTTTACCAAACTCGACCTGAGGGCGGCATATAACCTGGTAAGGATCAAGGCGGGCGATGAGTGGAAGACCGCGTTTAACACCAGGACCGGTCATTATGAATCCTTGGTTATGCCCTTTGGGTTGTGCAATGCGCCCGCAGTCTTCCAGGAATTCATCAACGATGTTTTCCGTGACCTGTTGCAGCAGTGTGTGGTGGTCTATTTGGATGACATCTTGGTATATTCTGCATCCATGGAGGCCCACATTCTGGATGTCAGACGAGTGTTGCAACGCTTACGAGAGAACAAGCTGTTCGGTAAGCTTGAGAAATGCGAATTTCACCGATCCCAGGTAACCTTCTTAGGTTACATCATTTCCGCTGAGGGGTTCTCCATGGATCCTGAGAAGGTTTCGGCTGTCTTACAGTGGCCCCAGCCCAGTGGGCTTCGTGCCCTGCAGCGCTTTTTGGGCTTCGCCAATTATTATCGGAAGTTCATCAGGGACTTTTCCATGCTAGCCAAGCCTCTCACGGATCTGACCAGGAAGGGCAGTAATCCTCAGGTCTGGCCGCTCGAGGCCATCCGAGCTTTTGAGGCTCTAAAGTCCGCCTTTGTGTCGGCTCCGATTCTGTCGCATCCCAACCCTGGGTTGCCTTTTGTCCTCGAGGTGGACGCGTCTGAGACGGGAGTAGGCGCCCTCCTGTCTCAGCGTAGAACACCAGAGGGTCCTCTGCTTCCTTGTGGGTTTTACTCCCGGAAACTGTCTTCCGCGGAGTGCAACTATCAGATTGGTGACAGGGAGTTATTGGCCATCGTGCAGGCCCTTAAAGAATGGAGGCACTTGCTCGAGGGCTCGGTGGTTCCGGTTCTCATCCTGACGGACCACAAGAATCTGACCTACCTCTCTGAGGCCAAGAGATTGACACCACGTCAGGCCAGATGGGCTCTGTTCTTGTCACGTTTTAATTACGTGGTCTCCTACCTACCCGGCTCCAAGAACATCAGAGCGGATGCCTTATCACGGCAGTACTCCGAGCTGTCCGGGGAGGAGTCGATTCCGACTACGGTCATACCCCCGAATCAGATCCTGGCCGCTATTCGCACCAGCCTGACTTCTCCTCTGGGTGAGCAGATTTTGGCGGCTCAATCTGGTGCTCCCTCTGGGAGACCCAACGGCAGATGTTTTGTGCCTGAGGAGTTGCGCACTCGGTTGTTGCGAACCTACCATAACTCCAAGGCCGCGGGGCACCCTGGAAAGAATCAGCTGTCCTGGGCGGTTTCACGTCTGTTCTGGTGGCCTTCTCTACGTTCCGACATCGCCGCATATGTAGCGGCATGCTCCGTTTGTGCCCAGAGTAAGTCCCCTCGGCACCTTCCGTTGGGCCTTTTGCAACCCATAGCCACCGGGGAGCGTCCATGGTCACACCTGGGGATGGATTTCATTGTGGACCTCCCTGCATCCCGAGGCCATACGGTCATTCTCATGATTGTGGATCGGTTTTCCAAAATGTGCCACTGTGTTCCTCTCAAGAAGTTACCCTCTGCACAAGAGTTGGCCTCGATTTTTGCCAGGGAGGTCTTCCGGTTGCACGGTTTGCCCAAGGAGATTGTGTCGGATCGGGGGAGTCAGTTTGTGTCCAGGTTCTGGCGCGCCTTTTGCTCCCAGTTGGGGATTCATCTCTCTTTCTCCTCGGCCTACCACCCTCAGTCCAATGGGGCCGCAGAACGATCCAATCAGGCCTTGGAGCAATTCCTTCGTTGCTATGTCTCCGATCACCAAGACAATTGGGTTGACCTCCTGCCTTGGGCTGAGTTTGCCAGGAACACGGCGGTGAACTCTTCCTCTGGGACGTCTCCCTTCATGGCCAATTATGGGTTCCAACCTGCCGTGTTACCGGAGGTATTCTCTCCCCAGGATATTCCGGCTGTGGAGGATCACCTTTCCGTCCTACGTGCTTCTTGGGTACAGATCCAGAGGTCCCTTGAGGTCTCTGCGCAGCGCCAGAAACTCCAGGCTGATCGCAGACGAGCGCCCGCTCCTTCCTACCAGGTCGGAGACCGCGTATGGTTGTCCACCCGCAACCTCAACCTTCGAGTGCCCACTCCCAAGCTGGCGCCTCGCTTTGTTGGTCCCTTCCGAGTGCTTCGCAGGGTAAACCCGGTAGCCTATGCCCTTGCGCTTCCTCCTGGCATGCGGATCTCCAACGTGTTTCATGTCTCCCTGTTGAAGCCACTGGTGTGTAATCGTTTCACTTCCTCGATTCCTCGGCCTCGTCCGGTCCAAGTGGGCAATCGTGAGGAGTATGAGGTGAGCAATATCCTGGACTCACGCCTGGTCCGCGGCCGGGTGCAGTTTTTGGTCCATTGGCGTGGTTATGGTCCAGAGGAGCGTTCCTGGGTTCCCTCCGCAGATGTCCATGCTCCTGCTTTGCTCCGAGCCTTCCACGCACGCTTCCCTCAGAAACCGTTCCTTACTCCGCGGAGGAGGGGCCCTTGAGGGGGAGGTACTGTCATGGTCTTACCTCCTTGCTGTTCCCTTCGTTTGACATGTGCTGGCGGCCATCTTGGTTTCTGGGTTTTCTTGTAGCCTCCCACCCTGCGGCTCCTCCTTCCCACTGGGAGGAGCTGGATGCCCAGCTCATATATATAGGAGGTCTGTGGCTTCAGTTCCTTGCTTGGTCCTCCTGTGTTCACATGCTTCCAAGACTGCTGCTGCTTCTGGTTTCTGATCCTGGCCTCGTCTGACTACCCCGTTGGTTCCTGATTCCGGCTTCGTCTGACTACCCCGTTGGTTCCTGATTCCGGCTTCGTCTGACTACCCCGTTGGTTCCTGTTCCTGGCTTCGTCTGACTACCCTTCTGGTTCCTGACCTCTGTCTCCGCAAGACCCTGCTTCGGTTTAGCCATCCGTTCGGACTTTGCTTACGGCTTGCTCTTCAATAAAACCTTCTTATTTTCCACTTATCTCTTGTTGTACGTCTGGTTCATGGTTCCATGACAGTAACTCTGTACTCCAGAAACTTAATGACCTGAGGGCCGCCATCAAAGGGCCAAGCGGACATGAGGCAGCGGGCCAAGCCCAAAGGGCATCCAGCAGCAGGCCAAGCCCAGATGACATGAGGCAGCGGGCCAAGCCCAGAGGACATGAGGCATCGGGCCAAGCCCAGAGGACATGAGGCATCGTGCCAATCCCAGAGGGCATGAGGCAGCGGGCCAAGCCCAGAGGGCATGAGGCAGCGGGCCAAGCCCAGAGGGCATGAGGCAGCGGGCCAAGCCCAGAGGGCATGAGGCAGCGGGCCAAGCCCAGAGGACATGAGGCAGCGGGCCAAGCCCAGAGGACATGAGGCAGCGGGCCAAGCCCAGAGGGCATGAGGCAGCGGGCCAAGCCCAGAGGGCATGAGGCAGCGGGCCAAGCCCAGAGGGCATGAGGCAGCAGGCCAAGCCCAGAGGGCATGAGGCAGCGGGCCAAGCCCAGAGGGCATGAGGCAGTGGGGCAAGCCCAGAGGGCATCCAGCATTGGGCTAAATCTCCTGTCTATGTCATATCTATCTCCTGTCTATCTTATATCTATCTATCTATCTATCCCCAATAATGACACCCCCCCAGTGTGTCTTGTGAACATAGAGAAAGCTAGAGAACTCTTTGTTCATATCTGCCGTAGCCTCTGACCACACGTTGCCCTCCTGCAAAAAATGAACAGCCCCAATAGTGTTGGTTTCCTTGTACAAGGGCCATCATTGTGATGTCATAGAATGCTATAATATCATGTGCTCATTGTATTCAGATGACAATCTACTGCCTTTTAAACTGTGGACTGTTAAACTTTATTGCCTCTCAGACTGAAAACACCTATTGGATCCTGCAAAAGAATGTGAAAAGAGGCCAAGAGCTATCTATCTATCTATCTCATATCCAGTGTCAGACTGGCCTAGCAGAGTACCAGTGGATCCTCTGGTGGGACTAGGCTCTGATAACATAGTGGAATACCTAACAAGAAGAGAAAAGCATGGTTCGCACATCCACATGCATTGATCTATCATTACTTCTCAGTGTAATAAACCCTTAGGATACCGGAGGTTTTTTCGTTTTTGCGTTTTCATTTTTCTTCCCTACCTTCCTTGAGCCATAACGTTTTTATTTTTCCGTTTACATAGCTGAATGAGGGCTTATTTTTTGAGGGACAAGTTGTACTTTCTAATGCCACCATTTAATATGGCATACAATGTAGTGGGAAAAGAAATTCCAAATGGGGTGGAAATGGAAAAAAATGCAATTCCTCCACTGGTTTACGGGTTTTGTTCCCTTTGCAGCAAAACTGATATGAGCCCTTTATTCTCTGGGTCAGTATGATTACAACGATACCACATATGTATAGGTTTTTTATGTCTAAATAGCGTAAAAATAAATTTGATCTTTGAAAGAAATGTTTTTTTACTTCACCATATTCTCACCCCCATAACTTTTTTATAGTTCCCTAGATATCTACTGAGCTGTGTGGGCGCTCATTTTTGGGGGGACAAACTGTAGTTTTTATTGATACCATTTTGGAGTATGCGTGACTTCAACAACCATGACAAATACCAAACACTGTGGAATTAAGTCTGTGTAAGGCCTCATGCACACGACCGTTGTTGTGTCCCGTGTCCATTGTTCCGTTTTTCGTGATTTTCTGCGGACCCATTGACTTTCAATGGGTCCGTGGAAAACTTGGCTAAAGCACCGTTTGTCACCCGCGTCCGTGATCCGTGTTTCCAGTCCGTGAAAAAAATATGACCTGTCCTATTTTTTTCACGGACAACGGTTCGCGGACCCATTCAAGTCAATGGGTCCGTGAAAAAACATGAAGGCACACAAGATTGTTGTCCGCTTCCGTTTTTTTCCTATCATTTGCATGGCAAACTTGACTTAGATTTTTTTTTTACTTTCCTTCATGTCTGGAGATCCTCCAAAAATAAAGGAAGACACACGGAAACAAAAACGGACACAGATCATGGAACCCCTTTTTGCGGACCGCAAAAAAATACTGTCGTGTGCATGAGGCCTAACTCTAGAGCACCAGACTATACCAGCGGTGGAAGTCACTCTTGCTTTAGAAGCCTGTAATCTAGAGTCAATTGATAGACTTGCTACACAGATCTACAAGGAAACCATCAGAAACGTGAAGTTACAGTTACCTGCAACCTTACAAAATATTAATGGAACGCACGTAACTAATGAAAATGTTAATAACATTAAAAGGGTTACCCCATGACTAATGTAAAAAATTGAAAATCAAACATCACATAGCACATGACAATCTCTAACAAAGCTAGAACCAGCCCTGTACCTCACATGGATCCAGAGATCTCCTCATTCATTGCTCTGCTAGATTTATATCAAGGGGAGTGTCTTTCCTGCTGCAGCTAAGGGGGCGTGTCCATGCTCTCCCTATCACAGCTCAGGAGGCAGTGGAAGGATCAAACTGAGCATGTGTGGCCATCTTGGTGAGCAGGACAAAGAAATAACAAAAAAACAAACAGAAGGTGGCGCTATACAGATAGATTTTATTGAATAAATACATTTTTAATTAAATGCAATTACAAAAGTATTCAGATCCAGAAGCTGGTTTGAAAACTGTAGAATATATTTTGTGGGACAACCCCTTAAAAGGGTATTCCCATCTCCAGCATTGATGGCATATCGCCACCCCTGGGACCCGCTCCTACCTCCAGATCGGGGCTCGCGAGGTGAAATAGAGTGCACAGCGTATGCACAATATGCTCTCCATTTACTGCTGTGGGAGCTCTGAAAATAGCTAAGAGAGCGCACTTGGCTATTTTCGGAATTCCCATTGCAATGAATGTAGAGCACACTGCGCGTGCATGGTCATCTTTCCTTTCACTGCCATGGGACTGCTGAAAATAGCTAAGCAAGAGCTTGGCTATTTTAAGAACTCCCAAAGCGGTGAGTGGATGGTGGCCACGCTTGTGCAGTACACTCTCCTTTACTTCTGGAGATAGGAACGGGTCCCTGAGGTGGGACCTGCACTTATTTGACATTGATGGCAAAGCTTAGTGATCAATGTCTGAGATGGCAATAGGCCTTTAAAGGGGACCTGTCACCCTCCATTTTAAGAATGTGTACTTTATATTACAAACCGGATTCCAAAAAAGTTAGGACACTATACAAATCGTGAATAAAAACTGAATGCAATGATGTGGAGGTGCCAACTTCTAATATTTTATTCAGAATAGAACATAAATCACGGAACAAAAGTTTAAACTGAGAAAATGTACCATTTTAACCACTTCAGCCCCGCTAGGTGAAACCCCCTTCATGACCAGAGCACTTTTTACACTTCTGCACTACACTACTTTCACCGTTTATCGCTCGGTCATGCAACTTACCATACAAATGAATTTTACCTCCTTTTCTTCTCACTAATAGAGCTTTCATTTGGTGGTATTTCATTGCTGCTGGCATTTTTACTTTTTTTGTTATTAATCAAAATGTAACGATTTTTTTGCAAAACAATGACATTTTTCACTTTCAGCTGTAAAATTTTGCAAAAAAAACGACATCCATATATAAATTTTTCGCCAAATTTATTGTTCTACATGTCTTTGATAAAAAAAAAATGTTTGGGCAAAAAAAAAAAATGGTTTGGGTAAAAGTTATAGCATTTACAAACTATGGTACAAAAATGTGAATTTCCGCTTTTTGAAACAGCTCTGACTTTCTGAGCACCTGTCATGATTCCTGAGGTTCTACAATGCCCAAACAGTAGAAACCCCCCACAAATGACCCCATTTCGGAAAGTAGACACCCTAAGGTATTCGCTGATGGGCATAGTGAGTTCATAGAACTTTTTATTTTTTGTCACAAGTTAGCGGAAAATGATGATGATTTTATTTTTTTCTTACAAAGTCTCATATTCCACTAACTTGCGACAAAAAATAAAAAATTCTAGGAACTTGCCATGCCCCTCACGGAATACCTTGGGGTGTCTTCTTTCCAAAATGGGGTCACTTGTGGGGTAGTTATACTGCCCTGGCAATTTAGGGGCCCAAATGTGTGAGAAGAACTTTGCAATCAAAATGTGTAAAAAATGACCGGTGAAATCCGAAAGGTGCACTTTGGAATATGTGCCCCTTTGCCCACCTTGGCAGCAAAAAAGTGTGACACATCTGGTATCGCCATACTCAGGAGAAGTTGGGGAATGTGTTTTGGGGTGTGATTTTACATATACCCATGCTGGGTGAGAAAAATATCTTGGTCAAATGCCAACTTTGTATAAAAAAATGGGAAAAGTTGTCTTTTGCCAAGATATTTCTCTCATCCAGCATGGGTATATGTAAAATGACACCCCAAAACACATTCCCCAACTTCTCCTGAGTACGGCGATACCAGATGTGTGACACTTTTTTGCTGCCAAGGTGGGCAAAGGGGCACATATTCCAAAGTGCACCTTTCAGATTTTGCAGGCCATTTTTTACACATTTTGATTGCAAGGTACTTCTCACACATTTGGGCCCCTAAATTGCCAGGGCAGTATAACTACGCCACAAGTGACCCCATTTTGGAAAGAAGACACCCCAAGGTATTCCGTGAGGGGCATGGCGAGTTCCTAGAATTTTTTATTTTTTGTCACAAGTTAGCGGAAAATGTGGATTTTTTTTTTTCTCTTTTTTCCTTACAAAGTCTCATATTCCACTAACTTGCGACAAAAAATAAAAAATTCTAGGAACTCGCCATGCCCCTCACGGAATACCTTGGGGTGTCTTCTTTCCAAAATGGGGTCACTTGTGGCGTAGTTAGTTATACTGCCCTGGCAATTTAGGGGCCCAAATGTGTGAGAAGAACTTTGCAATCAAAATCTGTAAAAAATGACCGGTGAAATCCGAAAGGTGCACTTTGGAATATGTGCCCCTTTGCCCACCTTGGCAGCAAAAAAGTGTCACACATCTGGTATCGCCGTACTCAGGAGAAGTTGGGGAATGTGTTTTGGGGTGTCATTTTACATATACCCATGCTGGGTGAGAGAAATATCTTGGCAAAAGACAACTTTTCCCATTTTTTTATACAAAGTTGGTATTTGACCAAGATATTTTTCTCACCCAGCATGGGTATATGTAAAATTACACCCCGAAACACATTCCCCAACTTCTCCTGAGTACTGGCGATACCAGATGTGTGACACTTTTTTGCAGCCTAGATGCGCAAAGGGGCCCAAATTCCTTTTAGGAGGGCATTTTTAGACATTTGGATCCCAGACTTCTTCTCACGCTTTAGGGCCCCTAAAAAGCCAGGGCAGTATAAATACCCCACATGTGACCCCACTTTGGAAAGAAGACACCCCAAGGTATCCTATGAGGGGCCTGGCAAGTTCATAGAATTTTTTTTTTTTTTGCATAAGTTAGCGGAAATTGATTATTTTATTTTTTTCTCACAAAGTCTCACTTTCCGCTAACTTAGGACAAAAATTTAAATCTTTCATGGACTCAATATGCCCCTCAGCAAATACCTTGGGGTGTCTTCTTTCCAAAATGGGGTCAGTTGTGGGGTGTTTGTACTGCCCTGGCATTTGAGGGTCTCCGCAATCATTACATGTATGGCCAGCATTAGGAGTTTCTGCTATTCTCCTTATATTGAGCATACAGGTAATGAGATATTTTTTTTTTCCGTTCAGCCTCTGGGCTGAAAGAAAAAAATGAACGGCACAGATTTCTTCATTCGCATCGATCAATGTGGATGAAAAAATCTCTGCCAAAAAAAAAAAAATGGAGGGGAAAGGCGTCTGCCAGGACATAGGAGCTCCGCCCTACATCCATACCCACTTAGCTCGTATGCCCTGGCAAACAAGATTTCTCCATTCGCATCAATCGATGTGGATGAATAAATCATTGCCGGGATTTTTTTATTTTTTTTATATATATATATATATATATATATACAAAGTGCTTGCCAAAGCATAGGAACGCCGCCTCCTCCTCAGCTCGTATGCCTCGGCAAACGTATCTGTCACTGCAGAGGAGAAAATCCCGTCTTGCAGCGCCGCATACACCGACTTGCGTGTAATCTGACAGCAGCGCAATGCTTCTGTCAGAATGCACATCGGTGCTGCAGCTAGTAGATCGGTTGGTCCACCTGGAAGGTAAAAAAAGAAAAAAAAAAAAAAAAAGAAAAAAACCAGGCCGCAACGCAATAATTTTCTTAACTTTGCAACAGAACATATAAACTTTAACTTTTTTAACTGAACATTAACGTGTTTGCTTACTGGTGTGTTTTTTTTGTTTTTTTACCTTTATAGAACAAACCTCTCCTTCCCCATGGGTCAATGTGCAAAGCGCAAATCGCCCAAAGATGTGGCGAAGTGCGTTATGCACTTTGTCCCATGTGAAAGGAGACATTTGCAGCAGCAGTGAGTGAATGGGCCCTAATAGCCCTGTGTGCCTGTCCTGGTGAGATGATCCCTATGCTAATAGTGTACCTGTGTGTGGTACTTCCGGAAACACTCTCCAAAGCATAGGGCAGGGTGGTCCGGACAGTCAGGACAGAAAGGTGTCACGCCTTATTCCACTCCTGCTACAGACACGACATCTTTTTCGGGGTGACTGTTGGGTTGAGGTACCAGGAATGACATTGGGGAAATGTCGCTCGTGTAGACGGCTAACTACACTGGTGGTTGGGGCCACGGAACCTCCTGGATACAGGAGGTTCTCGATGATCTCTTCCTGAAATTTGAGGAAGGATCCAGTTCTCCCAGCCTTACTGTAGAGAACAAGTGGAAGGCTGAAAAGTCAGCCTGAATTTGTGGGAGGGGCATATTACCTTCTTAAGCCCCAGCCCCCAGCTCCTCAGGGCGCTTCTGTTCACATTCTGGATAGGGAGTCGCCTGCTCTGGTGCTGCATCTGTGCATGTCGTGAGTAGCTTTCATCTGGTTCGGTTCGGTTCGTTTGGTTTCGTTGTCATACACTGCCGTCACGTCTTCAGGAGAGGTAATTTTGCGCAAACAATGCGCCACAAGGGCTCCATCAGCCACGGTCACATACTCCCGGCTCCCAGAGTTGGCATGCGTTCCAGCGTGGAACGCATGCCAATTCTCATGTCCGCACCAAATTGCTTCTTGTCTCCTTTCTTGGTTCCCTCCCTGTGTTCCCCTCCAACTTCCTCCCGAGACAGCAGGGGGGGCAGGGTCTGGCCCGCAGATCCCCCTCTCCACACGGCCTCCCCGTCCTCACCTCAGGCCCCACTGCAGGCCGGCGTGCGTTCCAGCGTGGAGCGCACGCCGGAAATCCGCCGCAAGGCATGGGCCGGGTCACGTGGTCGGCGTGCGTTCCGGCTTGGAGTGCACGCAGGAGTCCCTCGGCCGGGCCTGGGCCTGGTCGCGTGTGCGGCGTGCGTTCCAGAGCGCACGCCGGAGTGCTTCCGTCAGGCCTGGGCCCATAAATGTACATCAGAAACCCTGTCAAAGTTAAAATCACTATGCACCATGACACTTTTGTTAAGGGAATTAAGCTCTAATTGTTGGGTCATTTTTCCTGTGGATCCTTCTTCATGATAGACAGGCTATCAGCAGATGTTTGTTTATAGTATATATATTCATAGTGTAGAATGATGTCACAGAAGCTTGTGTCTATGCTGCTGAAATCTGGATCCTGGTGAATATATTTTATTGTATTTAGTGTTCCCATTAGGTCTACGGCCAAAGCAGGGGTATCTAGCCCCCGGACAACGTCAGGCCATGCCCTCAAAAAAAAAAAAAAAAAAAAATTTTTTTTTTAAAAAATAAAAAAAATATATATAAAAAAAAATTAAAAAAAGAGAAACTTTCATTTTTTATTTTTTTTTATTGTATAAAGAAATTTAAATATATCTACAAGTTAATCGGTAGGTTCCAATCTCCAGCCATTTCATGCCGTGCGGGAGCGAGGCAGTCATCCTTGGTTCCTCATTCCGCTGGGCTGGAAGGGACCAGGTTAGCACGGGTTAAAAAAAAAAAATCGGGGGTCTCACCACAAGTAGTCCAGGCCATCAATACTCGCCATACCCATTCAGCGGTCACCATACGCTCACCGCAGTCTTCTACTCTATGGGCGACAGTGCCACATGTTATATGTCTATGCTTCACGTGATATACTGCTGTCTCATCTACTACCTACTTCTGTCTCCTGGCTCGCCAGGCTCATACCTACCTCTGCCTCCTGGATCGCCCAGGCACGCACCTACCTCTGTCTCCTGGTTAGTCCAGGCTCATACCTACTTCTGCCTCCTGGATCGCCCAGGCACGCACCTACCTCTGCCTCCTGGATCGCCCAGGCACGCACCTACCTCTGCCTCCTGGATCGCCCAGGCACGCACCTACCTCTGCCTCCTGGTTCGTCCAGGCTCATACCTACCTCTGTCTCCTGGTTCCCCAGGCTCATACCTACCTCTGCCTCCTGGATCGCCCAGGCACGCACCTTCTTCTGTCTCCTGGTTCGTCCAGGCTCATACCTACCTCTGCCTCCTGGATCGCCCAGGCACGCACCTTCTTCTGTCTCCTGGTTCGTCCAGGCTGATACCTACCTCTGCCTCCTGGATCACCCAGGCCTCGCACCTTCTTCTGTCTCCTGGTTCGCCCAGGCTCATACCTACCTCTGCCTCCTGGATCGCCCAGGCTCACACCTACCTGTCTCCTGGTTCACCCAGGCCTGTCATCCTCCCCGAAAGGTGTAGGTAAGCGCCTGATTCACTCAGGATTCAATGTATTTGCCTGAATCAATCAGGTTCCATGCGTCTGCCTGGAACGCTCGGGGGTTTCTCAGCAGGGTCCGGCTGGTTCCTGGTTACCCGGTTTCGTGTCCGGCACGTCTGGATTTCTGTTTCCCACAGGTCTTGTTGCATGCAGCGCGACTTCGGGCCCTGATTCTGGCAGTTCAGGGTCATCCAGCAGTTGACCATGATGCCCAGGCTGCATCCTGGTTCTCGATCCTTCCTCAATTGTGTCACAGGGCGTCTCCGTGTCCGGTTATTCCACGGTGCCAGGTTTCAGGTAAGGTCCAGCCGGGTGGCGGCTTTACGCACCTCCACAGCTCAGAGCTTTCCTTCATTCATCACGAGCCTCCATTCCTAGGTCTTCAGTGTCGCCGGAGAGTTGGCAGCGCTGTCCGTGGATTCCGGTAGGTTGCGATCCTTTTTATACCATGGTCATTCCTGTTTCCTTTCCGCTCTCGCCCGGTCACTCGGCCACTGCATAAAAAAAAAAAAAAAAAATATATATAAAAAAAAGGGGGAAATATATATGACCCCAGGTCTCATTTCCCTGAATCGCTCGGGTTTTATGTATTCCCCTGAATCGCTCAGGTTTTACGTATTTTCCCTGAAATCACTCAGGTCATGTATTTCCCTGAATCGCTCAGGTTTGTATTTTCCTGTCTCTTCAGGTTGTCGGTATTTCCAGGGTGTATGTATTAATTTTACAGGCTATAGCTACTAGAGAGATCGTTGATCCAGGGAGTTATTCTGATTGCCTGATTGGAGTCGGGAAGGAATTTTTTATTCCCCTGAAATTAGGAAAATTGGCTTCTACCTCACAGGGGTTTTTTGCCTTCCTCTGGATCAACTTGCAGGATGTCAGGCCGAACTGGATGGACAAATGTCTTTTTCGGCCTTATGTACTATGTTATTATGTTACTATGTATTTTCCTGATTCACTCAGGTCACGTATTTCCCTGAAATCGCTCAGGTCTTATTTCCCACAGGTTGTTCGCATTTGCCTGAATCGGTCAGGATCCAATATATTTGCCTGAAACGCTCAGAGGTTTTCCCGTACCATCAGGAAACTACCAAGCCGGCGTCAAGGTTTCCAAAGTTTTTCAAGGTCCCACCCGCAGGTGGCTTGAACGATGTCTCCTACACCCTGGCGTTCATAGCCCACTGTCACCGCAAATCTCAGGCTGTCATTTAACACCATCAAGCTGTACCTAGCGGGGAGACAGCACTGCGCCATGCGGATAGGTGGCGCGCAGCCTGTCTCCGGTGAGATGTTTGGGCGACTCTCGTCCGCGCTGGATGGATTTCCTTTTTGGCCACTCTCCTAGTTTGATTGTTAGGGCAGCCGTGTATCTCGGGTTTTGCGGGTTCCTCGGGCCAGGTGAGTTCACCAGCACCTCCCCTAAACGTTAGGGGTTGCCGGTGCGACAGTTGTCCTGGGCCCATGACCATTGTGGCCTCTGGCTCCCTTCCACGAAGGCCAATCAGCATGGACCATCCTCAGAGGTCAGGTTTTAAAACCTCCAACGATTGGTGCCCAGTCATGGTCCCCCGTCAATTGCTGGCCCCGTTGCAAGGGCCTCCCCAGAGGCCCCGCTGCTTCCTTGGCGTGGGGGGCCCCTGTCATCAATCCAGTTTTGTGGCCCACATCATAACGCTGGCCTCAGGTCTCGGTCGTAACCCGCTGGCCACCACGGGACACTCGCTCTGAACTGGAGCTGCGCCCTCAGCATCGAAAACGGGGTCCCGGCGCACGGGTTAAATGCTTGGGTAGGTGGCGCTCTTCTTGCTTCACGAGATACATCCCGAACCCGCATGTTGTAATCTTGCTCTCTGGGTGGTTTTGAAGGCTTTTGGTCACTACTCTGCTCTCCTCGTTTATTTTGCCCACTACTAGGCTTACCCTCGCTCCTGGCTTCCGGCACAACACAGCCAGCTAGGTCAGGGGAAGCGCTTCACCCACTCATCACAATTAAGCCTCTCCCATAAAACTATTATACAGAGCCAATTGAATTAAATATACAGACACCTTCTTATACCAGCGTCTGGTGCGTCGGGAAACTAAATACGGAGACAACATCTGGTCATTGAAGTCGACCCCTCCCATGTGGAGGTTATAGTCGTGGACTGAGAGGGGCTTTTCAATGACACGGGTTGCTCGCTCAATTTGTATTGTCGTGTCTGCGTGAATGGAGGAGAGCATGTAAACGTCACGCTTGTCTCTCCATTTCACCGCGAGCAGTTCTTCGTTACACAGTGCGGCCCTCTGCCCCCTTGCAAGACGGGTGGTAACGAGCCGTTGGGGGAAGCCCGCGCGACTAGTTCGCGCGGTACCACAGGCGCCAATCCGTTCTAGAAACAAATGCCTAAAGAGGGCCACACTTGTGTAAAAATTGTCCACATAAAGATGGTACCCCTTGCCGAATAAGGGTGACACCAAGTCCCAAACTGTCTTCCCACTGCTCCCCAGGTAGTCAGGGCAACCGACCGGCTCCAGGGTCTGATCTTTTCCCTCATAGACCCGAAATTTGTGGGTATAGCCTGTGGCCCTTTCACAGAGCTTATACAATTTGACCCCATACCGGGCGCGCTTGCTTGGGATGTATTGTTTGAAGCCAAGGCGCCCGGTAAAATGTATCAGGGACTCGTCTATGCAGATGTTTTGCTCTGGGGTATAAATATCTGCAAATTTCTGGTTGAAATGGTCTATGAGGGGCCGAATTTTGTGGAGCCGGTCAAAAGCAGGGTGGCCCCTGGGACGGGAGGCGGTGTTGTCACTAAAGTGCAGGAACCGCAGGATGGCCTCAAAACGTGCCCTGGACATGGCAGCAGAGAACATGGGCATGTGATGAATCGGGTTCGTGGACCAATATGACCGCAATTCATGCTTTTTTGTCAGGCCCATGTTGAGGAGGAGGCCCAGAAAAGTTTTAAGTTCGGAAACTTGGACTGGTTTCCACCGGAAAGGCTGGGCATAAAAGCTTCCTGGGTTAGCGGTGATAAATTGTGTGGCATACCTGTTTGTTTCGGCCACAACTATGTCTAAAAGCTCCGCAGTCAAGAACAGCTCAAAAAATCCCAGGGCCGAACCGATCTGAGCCGTCTCAACCCGAACTCCAGACTGGGCAGTGAAAGGGAAAACTACAGGTGCGGCTGAAGTTGGGGACTGCCAATCAGGGTTTGCCAGCACCTCTGGGATTCTAGGGGCTCTACGGGCACGTCTTTGCGGTGGCTGCGACGGGGTCACTACTGCACGTGCCACCGTACCAGCTTCAACTGCCCTTCTGGTGCTCGCTACTTCACCAGGTTGTACGGCAGTGCTGGTACTAGGTCCAGGGAGGGCTGGGCTGCTGGTGTATGCCTCACCACGTAATCCGACAGCACCAGCCCCACTCTGCTGCTCTTGAAGCGGATCCTGCGCAACCTGCGGTCTAGCGATACGGGGCCGGGTACGCCTGGTGCTATCAGGGACCTCAGCCTCCTCGTCCGAACTTTGGGTCAGAGAGCCACTGCTTTCTACAGGTTCGTATTCTGACCCGCTGGATTCATCAGATGAGGGTTCCCACTCCTCATCCGACTGGGTCAGAAGCCTGTAGGCCTCTTCAGAGGAATACCCCCTGTTAGACATGTGGGCAACTAAATTTAGGGGTATTCCCTGAGACTACCCAAGAAAAAAAAAGCAAGCCTGTCTTACAAAGGGGAGGCTAGCGAAGTACCGGAGGCCGCTGCGGTTGATAAAAAATATCAAAACTGATTTTTTTATCGCCGCAGTGCGTGTAAAGTGAATGTGCAGTGATCAAAAAAAAATTTTTTTTTTGTCACTGCGGTGGGGCGGGTGTGGGCGACCGATCAGGCCTGATCGGGCAAACACTGCGTTTTGGGTGGAGGGCGAACTAAAGTGACACTAATACAATTATAGATCTGACCGTGATCAGTTTTGATCATTTCCAGATACTATAAAAGTACAAATGCTGATTAGCGATACGCTAATCAGCGAATAACGGACTGCGGTGCGGTGGGCTGGGCGCTAACTGATCGCTAACTACCTAACCAAGGGGCCTAAACTATACCTAACCTACCTATACCTAAAACCTAACGGTCAATACCAGTGAAAAAAAAAGGTGACAGTTTGCACTGATCACTTTTTTCTTTTCACTTGTGATTGACAGGGGTGATCAAAGGGGTGATTAAAGGGTTAATTGGGGTTCAGGGGGGTGATCAGGGGCTATAGTGTAGTGTTTGGTGTACTCACAGTGTAGCCTGCTCCTCTGCTGGATCCAACCGACGAAAAGAACCAGCAGAGGAGCAGGGCAGCCATATAACAGATCATATTTACAAATATGATCTGCTATCTGGCACTTTGATTGGATTTTTTAAAAATCAGCAACCTGCCAGCCACGATCATTGGCTGGCAGGTTGCTGACGAAATACTTCTGTGCGAAATGCCGGCGCGAACTGCGCATGCGCGCGCGCATAGTCGCGTCATCTCGCGTCTCGCGAGATGACGCGTATATGCGTGACTGTGCGCAGCGCTGCCACCTCCGGAACGCACATGTGCGTTAGGCGGTCCGGAGGTGGTTAAGGGAAAAATATGTTGAATCAGAATTTCATGGTGTCAACAAATCCCCAAAAAGTTGGGACAAGGCCATTTTCACCACTGTGTGGCATCTCCCCTTCTTCCTACAACACTCAACAGACGTCTGGGGACCGAGGAGACCAGTTTCTCAGGTTTAGAAATAGGAATGCTCTCCCATTCTTGTCTAATACAGGCCTCTAACTGTTCAATCGTCTTGGGCCTTCTTTGTTGCACCTTCCTCTTTATGATGCGCCAAATGTTCTCTATAGGTGAGAGATCTGGACTGCAGACTGGCCATTTCAGTACCCGGATCCATCTCCTACGCAGCCATGATGTTGTGATTGATGCAGAATGTGGTCTGGCATTATCTTGTTGAAAAATGCAGGGTCTTCCCTGAAAGAGATGACGTCTGGATGGGAGCATATGTTGTTCTAGAACCTGAATATATTTTTCTGCATTGATGGTGCCTTTCCAGACATGCCAGCTGCCCATGCCACACGCACTCATGCAACCCCATACCATCAGAGATGCAGGCTTCTGAACTGAGCGGTGATAACAACTTGGGTTGTCCTTGTCCTCTTTGGTCTGGATGGCATGGCGTCCCAGATTTCCAAAAAGAACTTTGAATCGTGACTCGTCTGACCACAGAACTGTCTTCCATTTTGCCACACTCCATTTTAAATGATCCCTGGCCCAGTGAAAACGCCTGAGCTTGTGGATCTTGCTTAGAAATGGCTTCTTCTTTGCACTGTAGAGTTTCAGCTGGCAACGGCGGATGGCACGGTGGATTGTGTTCACTGACAATGGTTTCTGGAAGTATTCCTGAGCCCATTCTGTGATTTCCTTTACAGTAGCATTCCTGTTTGTGGTGCAGTGTCGTTTAGGGGCCCGGAGATCACAGGCATCCAGTATGGTTTTACGGCCTTGACCCTTACGCACAGAGATTGTTCCAGATTCTCTGAATCTTCGGATGATGTTATGCACAGTTGATGATGATAGATGCAAAGTCTTTGCAATTTTTCGCTGGGTAACACCTTTCTGATATTGCTCCACTATCTTTCTGCGCAACATTGTGGGAATTGGTGATCCTCTACCCATCTTGGCTTCTGAGAGACACTGCCACTCTGAGAAGATCTTTTTATACCCAATCATGTTGCCAATTGACCTAATTAGTGTTAATCGGTCTTCCAGCTCTTCGTTATGCTCAAATTTACTTTTTTCCAGCCTCTTATTGCTACTTGTCCCAACTTTTTTGGGATTTGTTGACACCGTGAAAATTTGAATCAACGTATTTTTCCTTTAAAATGATACATTTACTCAGATTAAACGTTTGATCTGTCATCTACGTTCTATTACAAATAAAATATTGACATTTGCCATCTCCACATCATTGCATTCAGTTTTTATTCACAATTTGTTTAGTGTCCCAACTTTTTTGGAATCCAGTTTGTAAAAACATCAAGTGGAAACCTATGTATTTTCACATAGTACAGTGGAATCAAAGAATCAAGCCTATGTTATACTACGTTATTGCCAATACTAACAGGGAGTGCACTAGAGAAGAAGCTGGATAGACTGTTCCCCAAAATGACATAACTGGTCCCCTGTTTGCCCAATCGGTCTAGTGATTGGTGAATAAGGGAATTAAAGGCAAACTGAATCTTCTGTTATATTCTATAATCTGTGAATCAAGCAAAAAGGGTGAAATAATCTCCTCTTCTCTACTCCAGGATTTAGCCCTAAAGCTGCTGTTAAAGGGGTAATCCACTAGTACAAATACCCCCCACAGTGCCCGATCCCCTCCTATAGACGATACTTAGTGGTTCCCCGGCACCAGCGT
The DNA here is from genome assembly GCF_014858855.1 of Bufo gargarizans. NCBI lineage: Eukaryota > Metazoa > Chordata > Amphibia > Anura > Bufonidae > Bufo > Bufo gargarizans. The sequence continues at coordinate 215,777,770 of NC_058083.1, forward strand.
CCCTCCGGATCCCTGTAGTCCACCACTGCATCTCCTTGTCGTGCGGATCAAAACGTCCAGCCATGGGGGGAGCAGGCAGCTAGGGACTGGGTATCATCTGTAGGAGGGGCCAAGGCATTGTGGGGGGTATTTGTACTATTGGATAACCCCTTTAAGGATGTCCTAGAACCTGAGGATAATGAGGACATCTTTACAGGCATAGATGACAGCCTATCTGCTAATGTCAGGAAGACACGCTGGGTTCGGGGATTGCTAGGACTTTGTCATTATTTAGTATTGGTCCTCAGAGGAGGGAAAGATGTAACCCTGTTCATGGGATAAACATTAGGACAAGAGGTACAGATATTTGGATTTCTCACTTCAATGGAGCGAGTACTAGTAATTACACGGCGCCGCCGCTGCAATGGAGTGTAATGAAGAGAAAGCTGTGCTCACATGGAGTGCTGCCTCCTCTTCAAACAGCTGATCGGTGGGGTGTTGGACCCCCAAAGACTTATAGGTCATCAATGTATACTGCCTGCACAACCCCTTTAGGTGCATCGTGTAGTGTTTAGCCTGAATAGAATTCTATACTACGAGGGCCACAACACCAGAACGGCAATTCACCCACAATATAGTACAATCGCATACTGTCGGGATAAAGTAAACATAATATATAAAGAGCAAGTAGCAGGGTGTGAGGGATAAAGACCGTAGAGCATAGTAACTGTATGGTGTGAAGACAAGTCCCAAAAGCCCCATAAACAGTAGGGTTGTGTGATTTCCCTGTCTGTACTGACTGGAAGTGCACTAGAGAAGAAGCAGGACAGGACAATGCCACTGCTATGGGGCCTGTGGTGAGATTGGAGCCCCCTCTGCTTCTCAATATAGTCGCAGGATGTCACGTGGATCAGAAAGCTCCGAAACCTCTTGTAAACGGCCTGTTTTATGTAAAGGGGTTCTCTGAGACCAGGAACCTGTTTTCATATTTACAGGCATGGCTTACCGGCGCTCTGGTTCCACCCGCTGGACCAAAAGTGTGGTGTGGTATGCCCTCTACACACGTCTTTGCTGCTGGCCGATCAATGCCCTCAGCGGTGGCATGCCTTGCTAACGCCTAGGTACTATATATACATAAACATAACTATTAATTTTGACAAAATTATTACCCTTTATTGTTAACATAACAAAATAGTGCAGGAGTAGCCTGACTGCAATTGCAACATGGCACTCCCTAAGCTGGGGCCCACCTGCCCCCAGCTCACCACCTTGCGCTGGGAAACCGCTCCCACCTGCCACAGCTGTGCCCCCAGGTGCATTCAGGGGAGCCGCAGTGCCGCTAGTTCACGCTGGGGTCCAGCTTATGGTGAATCACCCGCAGTGGTCCCCCTTCAAACCACTTAGTGGGAGTGCCGTGACCGGGCCCTACACAACACATATTACAATACACACAGAGGGTACTTACAGGGACTCACAGCCTCTCTGAAGTCCAGCAGCTGTGGCCGTGCTTGCACACTATAGGGAAAATTGTCTGCCTCTCTGGTGACTGGGACTGTGGGAGCTCACATAGGCTGGTGCTTTTTCCTATAGTGTGCCAGCACGACCACTACTAATGGATTGCAGGGTGGTCGTAACCATGGAAACAAGCAGTGTATTATGTGATAGAAAAATGAATCAAGCCAGCAAAGGGGCCAATATGGAAAATCACAATACATTAGTAAGTGCCTTGCATTAAAGCAGTTATCCAACCCCTATAATACCCGGGCCCCTCATACAGGTAAGTCGGGACGGATCAGTTCGGCTCCGCACCGCCAGGCGGACACCAAAGGGCGGAATGGAGGCTGAACAGAGCCAAACTGATGCATTGTGAGCGGATCCGCATCCATTCAGAATGCATTGGGGCTAAACTGATCCGTTTGGGGCCGCTTTAAAGGGGTTCTGCAGTTTTTTTTTAAACTGATGATCTATCCGGGGGTCTGGGTGTCGGACCCCCGCCGATCAGATGCTGATGATCTATCTAAAGGATTTAAAAAAAAACACTGCAGAACCCCTTTAACTTTCTCTGCATGATAAATGCCACTTGCTGAAGTTAGACAACCCCTTTAATCTCTATTTTCTATCCCCCCCAATGTGTTCCGGCATTACAGTCTGCACATAGTGAGCGGTACAGTGAAATGCAGACTACAGAGTAGAGCAGGCCTGTCTCATCCTGAATAGGAACGCCTGCTGTCTGAGACGTCACCGCTGTGGAGGGCGAACTACATTTCCCATCAGCCTCTGCTCTTCCGGAGCGCATGACCTCCTTTCAAGCCTGCGCTCTGCCTATACCGGCCAACATGGCGACCTTCGTGGAGATCCTGAGGAGCGAGTTCCCGCAGCTGGACGCCGAGCTCCTTCAGTATGTGACCGGTAAGAGGAGGCGGCCTCGCCGGAGCAGTCAGTGGCACCACACACCGGTTACCCAGGCGTGCCTGGCAATGTAGTGGCCACACATGCGCCTGGCACTGATCTGGGTACACCGCCACGTATGCCGGCTACATGGGGTGACCGTGCCACTGGCTTCTGTGTGGCTGGAATACTGAGTGGCATCCGATCACACATCCACCAGCAGAGTATACACTGCTGCTTATAGCAGCCTGTATTCTGCAGATGGATTGGCAGGGCATTTGTGGAATGTATATATACACTACTACCATTTAATATATGGTGGAGGGTTTTTCAGTAAGTGACATACAGCAGAGTTCTATTCCTGCCCCTTGGAGGAGGTCAATTAGACAACTGTTCCCTGCAGACTATGTGAGGTATATCTGATCCGCCTGGTGTCCTTGTCACTCTCTGCAGTGTTTTCCAGATTTAATTTGTGGCCACGTTTAGGACCACGTATAGTCGTTCTCTTTATGAATGGATCCATAACACCTTTGATGGGTGGGTCTGTCAGGACTAAACCGCTTGCAGGCATGTCCAAACTGCGGCCCTCCAGCTGTTGCAAAACTACAACTCCCAGCATGCCCTAATAGCTGTAAGCTATCCAGGCATGCTGGGAGTTGTAGTTTTGCAACAGCTGGAGGGCCGCACTTTGGACATGCATGGCTTAAAGTAACGATCTGGTTCAAGAAAGAAAATAAGAACAGAACACTTACATGAGGCCCTCCTTTTCATCTTTTTCCCTTCAGATTTGTCAGTTCTCGGCCTTCGCTCCCGTCATCCACGATGGCCGCACCGGTTCTCGGACTTCCCGAGGCACACCACGCAGTTGGTAGCCTAGTAGACTTCCTGCTGCCCTTGGATTGGCCAGTACGCGAACAGTGCCAGCCAATCCCAGAGCAGGGCTGGAGAAGGAGGAAGCAGCGATACAGTGTGTACGGGGTAGTCTGAGAATTGTGGCCGTCGCGGATGACCGAAGAGGAGCCTGAGAATTCGCAGATCTGACATTAAAAAGATGGGAGTCGCCACGTTTTACCCAGTTAGGCGTCATACACAGGACCGTATTGTGGTCCCGTGTCCCATTCGCTTTGCAGACAAGAATTGCCGTTTCTATAAGAAGATTGCGACATGGATGGTGTCCATATTTAGCAGATTTGTGGTTTGCGGACCGCAAAACGGGTAAGGTGGTACAACAACTTTCTCTCCCATCATTACTTCAGTGCAACTCCATGGTCTTCTATGGGCTGCAGCCCCTGATAAAGAAGTGGTCCCCCACATCCAGTGTACACCAGTTCCTATGGCTATGAGGTTGTGTTGAAGGGTCCATCTCCAGCTACATTTTCTCCTCTCTCTCATGTTCCCATTTTCTCAAATGCCTACAACCTAGGTTTAGATGTATATAAATTGGGCCAATGTTAATCCTAATATCAAAGTGCAATGTCTACTATTCACCATTACTTTATCCCACCAGATGTCCTTGACAGTGGTCAATCTGACTTTGAATCGGAGAATGACTTGTTTGAGGCAGTTGGAGAACTTCTGCAGGATGTGTCTGGAGATACCAAAGATGATAATGACATCCGGGACATCTGTCAGAGGATGTACAGGACTATGCGGATGTGAGTATACCCTCATGAGCCCTCTTGGTACTTCAGTAAGGGTCCATTCACATGTCCGCAAATGGGTCGGCATCCGCTCCGCAATATCGGGAACGGGTGCGGACACATTAATTCTTAATGGGGAAGGAATGGATGTATCTGCATTTCTGGAGCGCAGCCCCGAACTTCCGGGCCGCAGCTCCGCAAAAAAGTAGAATATGTCCTATTCTTGTCAGCAAATGCGGACAAGAATAGGCAGTTCTATGGGGGGTGCCAGCCGGGTGTATAGCGGATCCGCAATACACTACAGACGTGTGAATGGACCCTAACACTTTTTATATATATATATATATATTCGATTATTTGAATAATCGATTAGTTGCCGATTAATTTCTACGATTAATCGGGAAAAACGACAAAATTACAAAACAGAGGTTTATATGATCTTACTTGAAAAATTATGTTCAAAGGCCATATTAAAACAAATTGTGGACGACACTATTATGGGGGATCTGTGGACGACACTATTATGGGGGATCTGTGGACGACACTATTATGGGGGATCTGTGGACGGCGCAGTTATGGGGGATCTGTGGACGGCGCAGTTATGGGGGATCTGTGGACGGCGCAGTTATGGGGGATCTGTGGACGGCGCAGTTATGGGGGATCTGTGGACGGCGCAGTTATGGGGGATCTGTGGACGGCGCAGTTATGGGGGATCTGTGGACGGCGCAGTTATGGGGGATCTGTGGACGGCGCAGTTATGGGGGATCTGTGGACGGCGCAGTTATGGGGGATCTGTGGACGGCGCAGTTATGGGGGATCTGTGGACGGCGCAGTTATGGGGGATCTGTGGACGGCGCAGTTATGGGGGATCTGTGGACGGCGCAGTTATGGGGGATCTGTGGACGGCGCAGTTATGGGGGATCTGTGGACGGCGCAGTTATGGGGGATCTGTGGACGGCGCAGTTATGGGGGATCTGTGGACGGCGCAGTTATGGGGGATCTGTGGACGGCGCAGTTATGGGGGATCTGTGGACGGCGCAGTTATGGGGGATCTGTGGACGGCGCAGTTATGGAGAGGGGGATATGTGCACGGCGCAGTTATGGAGAGGGGGATATGTGCACTGTTATGGGCATAACAGTGCACAGATCCCTTTCCTCATAACAGTGCACAGATCCCCCTCCCCATAGCAGTGCCATACACAGACCCCCCCCCCTCCTCCCCATAGCAGTGTTATACACAGACCCCCCCCTCCTCCCCATAGCAGTGCTATACACAGACCCCCCTCCCCATAGCAGTGCCATAGACAGATCCCTCCCCCCTCCCCATAGCAGTGCTATACACAGACCCCCCTCCCCATAGCAGTGCCATAGACAGATCCTCCCCCCTCCCCATAACAGCCCCGGCCCCGATGCTTATAAGTCGGACTAATCACTGCATCTTTATTTTACCTTTTTACAATGACGCTCCTGTAACAGCCAGGCAGCGGACGGCGGCGCAACGTCACTCACTCACGTGACACGCCTGCTCCGCCCACCTCATGAATGAAGAAGGTGGAGCAGGCGTGTCACGTGAGTGAGTGACGTTACGCCGCCGTCCGCTCTGCCTGGCTGTTACAGGAGCGTCATTGTAAAAAGGTAAAATAAAGATGCAGCGACCGCCCGCCCGCATAGCAACGAATCGGCGATTATTCGATAACTGGATTAGTCGAGAACGAATCCAGTTATCGAATATAATCGATTAATCGTTGCAGCCCTAATATATAATATATATATATACATACATACACACACACAGGCGGTAGAATGGTTTAATAAAAGAAGCATTACTCACCTTACCAATTCCCTGCACTGCTGTTCTGTTGCTTACTGGGTCCCATCCTCAACCAGTGATTGGCTGAGGAGGCATCTCCTGTGTGTTGAGCAGAGACCAGCAGGAACACCGTAAGCAAAGGAACCGCAGTGGGAGGGTGGTCATTGATGTAAATAATGCAGCATATTTTATTTATTTTTTAAATACCTATTCTGCCGTATATATAAAACATTCTATCCCGCTCGACCCAAACGTGAATACTTAAAAGGGTTTTCTGACATTTTTATACTGTTGACATCCTCTGGATAGGTCATCAGTATATGATTAGTGGGGGTCTGACACCTGGGACCCCCGCCGATCAGCTATTTTGAGGAGGCACCAAGCACAGCGCCATACATTTTATAGCAGCTGTGCTTGGTATCTCGCTCAGTCTCATTCACTTAAAGGGAATCTGTCACCTGCTTTTAGCATTTTAAGCTTTCAACATTGCCATGTTCAATGCGGATGAGTTGCTTCTAGACCTCGTGACACATGAGCGGATCATCACTCGGCCTAGGGAAAGCAGCAAGAAGACCGCGACCCTACTGCAAGCACCGGTGACTTCTCAAACAGCTGATCGACGGGGGGTCCCCCGTGTCGGACCTCTACCGATCAGATACTGATGACGTAGCCAGAGGATAGGTCATCAGTATAAAAATCTTGGAAAACCCCATTTAAAAAGTTCTGCTCATGGTTTCTCATATTTCGGTTATCATTGTAGAGGTGCAGCTTTGTCCCCACTGCCGAGGTGGTTTACGCTACGTTCGCAGATAGCGACCATGCTGTTTCATTGCTTTTCTGCCATTTTTCCATAATTAGCAGCTTTTACTGTGGAAATAACAGGGGTGGGCGGGTTATAAAGCTGAAGGGGTTCTGTTTTTCTGCACGGGATGTCATATAACTGTATCGCATTCTTCAATGTGCTCCAGGGAGAATAATCACGTCCCGTCACACGCGCAGGTTCTCCTAGATGCTCCTATCCAGCTCTCTCAGATAGCGGATTATGGTAAGACTATAAGAGCTGTCTTCTTACTCATCTATGCATGTCTCACTCCATTATTTGACAGATAGCCCCATGTTATATCTAGTGAAATTCGTATGTCGCCTTGCACATCACTGCCAGGAGGTTTGTTCTCCCACATATCATCTTTGATGTAAGGGAGGACTGGATCCCGGCAGAAGCACGACATGAAACATTTCTAAATGAAATAAAGGGGTATTTGTCCTTTAACTTCTGCACTCATATGATCCTCGTTTTGGTGAAGAAAGACATGTGGAAGAGTGGGTCTCGCAGACGCGATATGAAAAGGCCCCGATATGCACCCAATTTTTCAGGACAGCACTTGCAATAGGTGACATGGTGTAGAACACTGATCAGAGACAACCCGTTAGGGCAGGCATCCTCAAACTGCGTCCCTCCAGCTGTTGCAAAACTACAACTCCCAGCGTGCCCGGACAGCCTACAGGTATCGGCCTACAACAGGGCATTGTGGGAGTTGTAGTTTTACAACAGCTGAAGGGCCGCAGTTTGAGGATGCCTGCGTTACGGGCTACCCAGTTTGGGTTTTGTTTCTGAATGTTCTGTACTCTAGTCCAGTGTTTCCCAACCAGTGTGTCTCCAGCTGTTGAAAAACTACAACTCACAGCATGCCCGGACAGCCTTTGACTGTGCGGGTATGCTGGGAGTTGTAGTTTTGCAACAGCTGGAGGCACACTGGTTGGGAAACACTGCGTCTAGTCACTCCAATAATACAGAACACTTTAAAATCCTTCACCCACACCATCCCATTGATGCCTACTCAAAGGAACGGCACTGTATTTTATTTCACCTGGTTCCTCCTCTTTTGGATTGGTAGTGAGTGTTCGTATTCATAAAACTTTTGATATGTCATAGTGGCATAATAAAGGTTTTGATCAGTGGGAGTCTGAGTGTTGAGACCACCGCCGATCACTAGAAGGAGGAAAGAGAAGTGCTCGCATATCGCGCTCTCTCTTCACTGCAGGCGATGGAGTTCAGATGAGCTCATGGACTTTCTAAGAGTCTAAAAGATTGCCGTATGTGATACATCCACCGTTTTATGCTTGTCAGCACTTTCATGTTAAAGGACATTAACGAGATTTCAGCAATCAGTTTCTACCTGTTTTATATCAGGCATGGGCTCGCGTTAAGGCTTCTTTTTTCCTGTCTCTTAGATGTTGGTGGTGAGGTCTTGAGTGTCTTGTTAATGAAAAAGGACCAGTCTTCGGTAAGATACCTTTAATGTACCTTAATAAATATATTCGTTGAAGAGAGGAGGAGGAGAAGTTATGAGAGCTAATTATTAATGAATTATCCATGTTAAAGAGGTTCCCCAGGACCTTATGTAGCACCACAGCCTGTCCTGTTCATTGTGCTGGTTGGCCTGAGTCCTGGAGATTGGGCCCCTATTAATCAAATATTGATGGGGATACTCAACTGGTGGACTCTAGTCCAAATCGGGACCACTAATGCCAGCTGTCTAGACCCCTGCATGTCCTGATTTCAAGTGCTCCCTGCTCCACCAGTCAACCTGCCCCTGGCATTTCAGGGAGGTGCAGTGCAGTGGTGTCATCGCGCCTGATGCACTGAACCATAGACGGTCATAGCACAGCCTGGAACAGACCTGCTCCTCTTTGTTAGTCAGGGAAGGTGTGTGTTTAATTGTGAGGAGCACTTAAAGGGCATAACTCTGAGGGGGCACTTAAGGGGGTATCATACTGTGTGGGTGGCACCCAGGGATCATCCTGCTGTGAGGAGGCACTTCTAGTCCTCTTACTGCAAAGTGAGCACTAAGGGATCACTTAGTCACTAAGTCTTAGTGGATATCCTGCTGTGAGGGGGTCACTTAAAGGGGTTTTGTCACTTCAGCAAATAGCATTTATCATGAAGAGAAAGTTAATACAAGGCACTTACTAATGTATTGTGATTACCCGTATTGCTTCCTTTGCTGGCTGGATTCATTTTACTATCACGTTATACGCTGCTTGTTTACGACCACCCATCAATCCATCAGTGGTGGCCGTGCTTGCACAAGTTTCGGCCTCTCTGGTGGCCGGGACCATGGGAGCTCACGTAGGCTGGTGTTTTTTTCTATCTTTTTCTATACTGCTATGTTATATCTATATTTTGTTCAGAGTAGGTTTTCTGTTGTCACTTGAGATAACTAATCTCACCTCATTGTCAGAAAACCACAATTTTTACCTCCGAACCTGTATGTGTTTGGTACATACGAGCTTGTGTCTGAGTTTGTATGTGCCCCCTTTTTTTCCGGACTAACGTCATTGTTTTATCCCCAGACTGTTAATGTAAAGAAACTGGAAAAAGCAGAAGCCAAATTAAAAGCAAAACAAGAGAAACGCTCCGAGCGGGATACACAGAAAGGCAACGGGAATGTGTAAGTGTGAAGTTATTGGGGTCTCACATGTTTGAGTATGCTAACATGTCTCAGACTTGCCTATGGCAAATCTGATATGTACTTAACCCCTTCCATCCCAGCGCCATACATATACTGAGGAAGGAGGGGTTCTAAATATGGTGCCCGCTTGCGGGCGCAATAACCACCGGATCTCTGCTGTTTCAAAGCATCAATGTGCATTTCTTATGGAGCTGTAGGGCTCCATAAGATAACTGGAAATGCAGCTTAGATTGTAGTTCTATTAAACTACAGTGTAAGCCAAAAGCAATCAGAATATTGCATATTTTAGCCTCCTTTGCTAAAAATAAAAATAAAAAAAGATTAAAAAAAATGTTTCAAAATATAAAATGAAAATACGAAAACTCCTCCGGGACTCCAGGATTTGAGGCAGAAATCCAGGGCTGACACTCAGATTTCTGCCACGGATGTGCCAACAAATTCTCCATTCCTTTGCATTGGATCCAGAATGTTACCAGATTTAATGAGGATTTAGGCATGGTATACATGCCTAAATTATCATCAGATCCCGAGCTTGTGAACATAGCCTAGTTTTAATGCATGGGCTGCACACAGAAGCTATAACCATAAAAACAACTTAATACTAAAGCTACTTACTATATTTTGGTGTTTTTGTTTTTGTCTCGCAATGCATGCAGGGTAATGGAAGAAGCTTCAGCGAGTCAAGCTGGCAACAAAAAGGAAAACCGAATTGAATCTAGTGGCAAGAACAAGTCATATGATATTAGAATTGAAAACTTTGATGTGTCATTTGGAGAGAGGTGATTATACAGAAGACAGTACAAGCCTAAAGGACCTAATACGTTTATAAATTGTATAGTTATACATACCCTTAACTTGTCATCACAGGGTCCTTTTGACAGGTGCTGAGTTGCATTTGGCATCAGGGCGGCGATTTGGTTTAGTGGGCAGAAATGGTCTGGGTAAGACAACATTACTGAAGATGCTTGCAAGTCGCAGTCTTCGTGTTCCCTCCCACATAAGCATCCTACACGTGGAGCAAGAGGTGGCAGGAGATGACACTCCAGCACTGCAAAGTGTACTAGAATGTGATACGTTACGTGAGAGTCTTCTGAAAGAGGAGCGAGAACTTAATGCACGAATCAGTGCTGGAAAGTAAGTGAATGTAAATGCTTAAATGGGTTTCACTGGATTAGAAAAACATGGCTGCCTTCTTCCAGGAACAGTGCCACACCTGTCCAGAGGTTGTGCATTCATTTATGTGAGAGCTGAGCTGCAATAACAGACATAACCCATGGACGTGTGTTTCTAGTCCTGGGCGACACCAATGAGGGCAATTTTAAAGGATAATGTAGCTTAGAGGTACAAAACGTCTGCTAAATATATTTTGTTGAATGTTCTATGCAGAAAGGACTGTAAAGTAGATCATAAAATGTCTTTTGTCAAAACTTTCTTTGAAAAGGACTTAAAGTTTTATATCATTTTTCAGAATAAGATGCCATGTGTATGCATGAGTAATATCCCTATATGTGATGATTATCATGTCTGCCAATAGACTACACATAGAGAAGTACTGAACAGTATAGATGTGAAGAAAGCACCTGGGGTGATATATAGCACTTCGGCTGTTGTCATGGGAGTGATACTGATTGTCTCAGGATCTGTTCAGGATAAAACTGATGGTTTTGCACACCAGTTCTTTCTGCGATTGTGTTCAGTGTGTGTGGTTTTTCCATCTGGATTGCATGCGTTTTTTTTTTTCACTTGTGTAGAAAAATTGAAGAATAACAATTTAAATGTCCTAGCAAAATCTGTGAAAAAGGGATTGCATCTGGATGCTTTCAGTTTTTTTTATTTTTTACACAAGCATCGTTCACTTCAATGGAGCCGGAGCTGCAAGAAAAAACGCACAATATAGAACATTCTGTGATTTTATTAATATTTTTACACAATTGATGCGTGAAAAACGTGTGCACAGACCCATTGAAATTAATTAAGTCAAGGATGCTACACATTCATAATGGGCATCGCATCCAGACAGAAAACCCTCTGATGTGAAAGAGACCTGACTATTGGATACTGAATCATGGAAGTACTATCCCCCTGAACTTCCTCCCTCCTAGTCTCCCTCTACATAGAGGCAGACCGTCTAGACAGATTTCTTACAAATTTCTGAGAAAATGAAATGTTAGTTTAAAAAAGGAAGGGGATTAAGGCAACAACAGATAACTGGAGAACATGACATTTTTCTCTGATAAGATATAGAACAAAGTTCTTGTTTTTTTTTGTCTGTGCTATTGATTTATGCAAAGCTGTTAGTCACCTGTCTTTAGAATAGTTCATCAATATCTGATTGGTGGGTGCCCAGCACCCTGCCAATCAGCAGCTTGACGAGACCACTGTGCTCTGGTGAGTGCGGCGGCCTTTTCCTGGGCCGTTGACGTCATGTTCATCGGTCGCATGACCTACGTGCAGCTCAGTGCTATTAAAATGAATGGGCCTGGATTGCAATCCCAAGCACAGCTACTATACAGTGAACGGCACTGTGCTGGGTATGCTGTGAGGAGGCCACAACGCTCACCGGAGCTCTGTGGCCTCTTAAAACAGCTGATAGGTGGCTGTGCCAGGTGTCGGACCCCCTCCAAGCAGGTATTGATGACCTATCCTGAAGGTAGGTCATCAGTATTCCAATCCTGGGAACCTCCTTTAACTCTGGTTGATTTGGGCAATTTTATGTCACATCTCTGTCTGCACTGAAGTACATAGATCTTTATAATGTGTTTTGGTGTCTGCATACTGTTAAAATGTATTTCCTCTTTCCAGGGGAGATGGTTCAGAGAGCGTCCGCCTGTCCGAAATCTATGCAAAACTGGAAGAAATAGAGGCAGATAAAGCACCTGCCAGGTACAGTGTCATATAGCGTACGTTTATTTCTCCACGTTGTTTCTTTCTTGGTCCAGAATAATTTCCTTTTTATGTCTGTTTTTCCTCCTCAGAGCCTCCGTGATCCTTGCAGGACTGGGATTTAAACACACTATGCAGCAGCAATTGACCAAGTGAGTGGCATTAACCCCTTTTTATGCCTGATGCACTTGAGTGTTGTAAAAATCGTTTTAATTGATGCTGTCAAGGAGGGAGGGGGACTCTTTCCTAGTGCAGTTGTGAGTAATTATAGTATGGTTTTTCATACCTCCAGGACATGTTATAGCTAGTAGTGCTAACTCAAAATCTGGGCTTACTTATCCAGATCGTCATGTAGATTTAATTTTTTTCCCCTAAAGCTGATTGTCTTATCTTTTTAACTGTTACCTAACACTTCTCTGCTGTCAGGGAATTCTCTGGTGGATGGCGTATGAGGTTGGCACTGGCACGGGCTCTGTTTGGCAGGTACTGTATCACATAAGTTGTATAAAGATAAGTTGTGCCATTCTGTACGTTTTCATATTATTCCTTAACACCTCCTGCCTCTGTCACCCAAAGCATGCCAGTACTGTTTGGCACTGGGTTTGTGATTAGTACTGGGTTTTAAATACAGAAGGTTTCCATACACTGCCATGAAAACTATTGTAAGGACTGCATGGAGGTGAAGAGGGGGCTGGGATACATGATGTGTAAGTGATCTGCAGACATAGGAGACCTATAGTCTTGTCCCCCCTGCCCTGCCTTATATGCTCTCACATCTACACGGGTCTACACCAACCATTGGTGGGACCATTGTTCTTATCTGCGATCTATTAAATTAAATAGTCCCCCCTTGGAATGTGTGATTTCAGAGTGCAAAGGAGTGCCCTTCGTGTCACCTAATTCTCCTATAAGCTTCCCAGTGACTTCACCTTTCTGTATCCGTATTCCCTCAGTCATTGCACACTTTTACATCTCCATAGTCCTCATTGTCACTACCCACCACAATATCCCCCCCCCCCCATCTGCATAACTGATTAACCCCTTACCCCTGAAAAGTAATTATATTTACAGTTGCCTTTCTTGTGACTTCTCCGCACACCTCTCCTTACTGTATTCTGTCCCCCTGTCAATAAATCTGACCACAGTTTACACTTACGGTTACTTATTTTCCCATCCTTCCCCACCGAAATGGTCCAGTGTATACTGTTGATTACACAAGATGGGCAGCACTGGGCAATTAAACGGGTCATGCCATGATTGATGTGAAAAATGAGACCTCATATTGTACATGATAGTATTTTTCTAAGGCCACTTGCACACCTGCGCTTTGCATTCCTGCAGGCTGTTCTCAGATGGAACAGCCTGCCGGGATGAATTGGATCCGGCACAGCCGGAAGCAAACGCGTTGTCTTCTGGGCCCATTGAAATATAATGGGATTTGGCTAACATTGCATTCCCTTCTGGATGACAAGTGGAGGAACATCCGGACACAAACCATGCTGCGTTTATGTCTACACGATTTTCTGTTTGCCTGCCGGAACAGGCTACCAGACATCTGCTAATGCGGATGTGAAGGTATCCTAACAAAGCTAGAAGCAGAAAAAAAGAAAAAAAACTAAGAAAAATGTTTGCACAGCTCACCCAAAGTCCACATTGTCCAAAACCTCCCAATAAGTAGCAAGGTTGCACAGATGAGTCCCCCGGATCTGGGGTGATGAACAGCTTCAATTTCAAATTTAGATGGATCGAACGCCTTAAATTAAATCATAACTTTTATTCAGGTCAGATTAAAAACTTCATGGTTTCCTCGGAGGACACCATGGAGTTTTTAGTCTGACCTGAATAAAAGTTATGTGTTAATTTAAGGCGTTAATTTAAGGCGTTTGAAATTAAAGCTAGAACCAGCCCTGTACCTTCCCATTGATTGCTCCATTTGTTTTGCTAGATTTATTTTTGGCTAGCCGCTCAGAGGGCATGTTCTCTCTCGAGGTGTGTCCTTTCTGGTGCAGAGCTATCTCACAGTAACTGACGCAGCTTCTAACAGAGGATGTGGTTGATTGCTTACAAAGATTTAAATTGAGCATGTGCGACCACCTCAGCGAGGTGGACGGAGAAATAAGAATAAAGCAACCAGCGGTTGGTGGTGCGATACAGATGCGTTTTATTGAATAGCTCAGTAGTTATACTAAATTTGAATTACTTGTAATAACAAAGGTATTCAGATCCAGGTGCTGGTTTGAAAAATTTAGAATATCTTTTGTGGCACAACCCCTTTACCAGTTAAGTCCTGGGGAACTTCCGAGTGACTTACAACTGCTTGGTTTTCTTATGTTGAGGGTGAGGGGACATAGGAAGGGGTCCCCGTAGTGTGCAACCAGTGAACAATATCAAGTGAATGACTTGCAAAAGGTGGACGGCAGGATGTGGAGGAGTGATGGTGGAAGCTGTGCAGCGTCCTTTCCTACATGAGCTAATAGCAGCCCATGCAGGATCCAGAACTGCTGCACAACCACAATAGATCAGCACAGATGCTCACGGGCCGCCTGTAATGGCGAAGTGTATTGCTGTACAGCAGTCCTGGCTCCTGCTCATACTACTGCGCGCACACTCGCACAGCGCAGAGTTGGACAAGGAGGAAACGGTGTTTGACCCTGAGCAGTGCCGCCTAAAGTAAAATGGTCAAGAAGCTAACCTAAATCCGGTAAACCTTATTGCATTTATTACGTTGTTATTATCTCCCATTCTGCTGCATCTTGCAGCTATTTGCCTGGCCAGACTAATTACTGTAACCAGAAGGAAGCAAGCAGGTACCGCAAAGTCACAAACCAAATTAGAAGTGTCACCACAGTCCAAAAAAATGCATCAAAATAAGCCACTAACACACTGGATCTGTTCAAATACGAGCATGCTGAGCAGCAGCCCAATGCACCTCGAGGTCCCCTCAGATGTGCCCCCATGCAAGGGAGGACACAGATGGTCATCTCCTCCCAAAAACTTCCCGTAAGCACCAAAACCATGCTGGCTCTCTCCCACCAAAAGCATGGCTGGTGCCAATTTGCAAAATTCAATTTTGCGATTCGGCAAGAAACATTGGCAGCCTCAAAGTTTCGTTAATTGTCCAGCCCTAGGGGTATGATGTTTTCTTTGTAATGGATGCTCACGGGTGCATTACAAACATGGTGCTGATCGGGGTAAGCAAAATGTGAATGAAAGGAAAAGGTTCTGATGAACAATACCTTCATGTAAATCGTCCCTTCTCTTTCTCTCTCTAGGCCTGACCTGCTTTTGCTGGATGGTAAATATTCTGCTAGTTTGATTCTATTTGAAACGTTAGATTTAGTTTTTTACCTTCTTTTTTACTTTGTGTGTTATATTTTTACAGAACCTACCAACATGTTAGATGTGCGTGCTATCTTATGGTTGGAAAACTACTTGCAGGTCTGTGTGCATAATCTTATGTTTCCCATCCATCTTCAAATATGGAGAGCAGCTTGGAAGACATGTGTATCTTTCACTTGCAGACATGGCCTTCCACAATCCTAGTTGTCTCCCATGACCGTAATTTCCTGAATGCAGTTGCAACAGACATTTTGCATCTGCATAGTCAGCGCTTGGAGGCTTACCGCGGCAACTTTGAAAGCTTTTTGAAAACGAAGGAAGAGCGCCTGAAGAGTCAGCAGAGGGAATATGAGGCCCAGCATCAGTATCGGGAACATATACAGGTGATCATGAGAAGCCTTTCTGTAGAAATTGGTGAGGAGTACTCTTATGCTGTAATTAGAGTGTGGGTGATCTTGACAGTTTTTTTTGGTACATATACACTTTATAGGTGTTTATTGATCGATTTCGATATAATGCCAATCGGGCTTCCCAAGTGCAGAGTAAGATTAAACTCCTGGAAAAACTGTAAGTCTTACTCCTTTTTTGGGGGAGGGATCCGATAAGAAGTCACTATTGCTAATCTTGGTCCTTTTTTCCCTTCTTGTAGGCCAGAGTTAAAGCCTTTAGAAAAGGAGTCTGAGGTGATATTGAGGTATGGACACCTATTCATTCCCATTCTACTTTGGCATTTTTTTTCTATAGTAGACTAATAGTCTAATAATAGACTATTTTTTTCTATAATAGATCGTATAAGGGTTCCCTTTTTCTGCCGACAGGTTTCCTGATGGCTTTGAAAAGTTTTCTCCGCCAATCTTGCAGTTGGATGAGGTTGATTTCTGGTATTCTCCAGATCAGCCAATTTTCAAGAATCTTTCTGTGTCTGCAGATCTGGAGTCTCGAATCTGTGTGGTAAGAGCCCATGAGCCAATATCTATATATCACTATATTGTAGAATTACACAAACAGCACTGCAGGGTTTTTTCATCTAAAGACTCTAATTCAGACTATATCAGCTGTTATGTTACTCGCTGATGAAGTGTTCTAGAAATGTCAGGAGAAACTCTAGTGGCATTCTTCATAGGCCTCATGCACACGACCGTTGTGTGCATCCGTGGCCTTTGTCCCGTTTAACGTGTTTTTCTGCGGTCCCATTGACTTTCAATGGGCCCGTGGAAAAATCGGAAACTGCACCGTTTGGCAGCCGCGTCCGTGTTTCCTGGCCGTGAAAAAAATATGACCTGTCCTATTTTTTTTTTTCACGGCCAACGGTTCACGGACCCATTCAAGTCAATGGGTCCGTGAAAATCACGGATGCACACAAGATTGTCATCCGCATCCGTGATCCGTGTCCGTTTTTTTCCTATCATTTCAATGGCAAACTTAACTTGGATTTTGAATAAGGTTTGAGAGATCCGCTCACCTCTGTAACCCTCAAGGTAGGTGCACCAAACAAGATTTGAGATCACCCCTCAAAAAGTAGTTAAATTGTGAATTAAGTATGGATGGGCACTCATATAAGGAGGTATAGGACACACTTTAATGTTACAATAATTGATAATAAAAGATACAGTTCATACATAATTTTTTTTTCGTTAAATAACACACAATCCTGGCTTGAAACTGAAGCTGGCAGTCCAAACAACCAAGTTGTATAACTGGTGGTTACTCCTAATTACAGGAAAAACGGAGGTTGTTCGGACGGCAAGTCTCTGCTACGCCAGGCAAAATAGTTATATAAAATACGTATATAAAAAATGCTTAACACATTTGGCTAAACAGAATAAAAATTCATTAGTATGGTCCTATATAGGGGAAAGCAAAAAATGGATGCTTATTTGACACTGGGTATTTGTCTCAATAGGTTTTGACCTGCATCTGGAGATGTTGTTTCACATATGTAGCAGTCTCTATAGGAAAGATGGGCTTCCTTTTTTTAACTGTTGCTATACTTGTATCAAAGTTCTGTCTTTGAATGCAAATTATGTTTTTCCTCTTACTGCTTGAATATGGTGGTTTGACAAGTTTGACCCACTATGTGGGCTTACCTTCACCTGCGTGCCTCTGTTCGTTCGGTGGGTTTGCGGTCCACAGTATCTGCCGGCGTCCCGGCTCTGAAGTTCACCGCGTCCCACGTGTCTCTCAGCTGGCTTGCAGGGTTTGAGTCAGTAGGAGGATCAGTAGGAAGATCGCCCGACGCAGGTTAATGACGTCTCAGGGTTTCTGTCCTTACGGAATAAGACCGTTCTTTTTTCTTTCTTTGTTCTTTATAGTGCACTCTTTATTCATAGGTCATCTGTAGTTCAGGGTATTCCGCCAGACGCGTTTCGAGGAGACGCTGTCCTCTTCCTCAGTGGCATACCCCAAATCTTACAACGGTCTCAATTTAT
The DNA here is from genome assembly GCF_014858855.1 of Bufo gargarizans. Classification (NCBI taxonomy): domain Eukaryota; kingdom Metazoa; phylum Chordata; class Amphibia; order Anura; family Bufonidae; genus Bufo; species Bufo gargarizans. The sequence continues at coordinate 215,795,711 of NC_058083.1, forward strand.
ACTAACTTTCGATCTGTTTCAAAGCCCGATCTGGATTTTAATTGTGTCTCAAAAAAACCCGGTCTGGATCTGTTTTTTGTTCCATATTTTATTTGCGTTTTTGCTGCGGTTCTTTTTCCTAGGTTATTTTCTTAGTCTTTCTTATACATTTGAATGGTAGGCTGTTAAACCTCATCTCAACATGATTTCTCATACATTTTTTCTTCCTATTTACCCATATACAGGTTTTTCTTTTGTAAAAAATCAATCAGCATTTTCTAAAAGACGTTATATAAACAAATTCAATTAAAATAAATAAATACATACGAATTTTACAGCTTTGATATTTCCTCTTTGTCAGCAGGTACTCATAGATACATTTATAGGAAAAAAAAAAACGCATATGCGGTTTTATTGCGTTTTTTTGGGAATTGCCTGCATTTTGGTTCTTGGGAATCCCAGATTGTTCAAATTCATAAGGGGCCAATTTGGATGTTTCATACATTCAGTTTTCCTAAATATCTTTCATCCTCTCTCTTAAATGTAGATATAGAAGGGAGAGGGTGGCCTATGTGGGGTGGAGGGGGAGTTGCAGTGCTGGAAAACAGCCAAACTTGCAACTCTCCATCAACGCCCACACAGAACACCCATATCTATAAGAAGCCGAATATTTCTAATTCGGCATTTAAGCCTCTTGGTAACATGCTACCGAATTCATTAATTTTTCTCGATTCTGCCCGCGATAGTCTTTCAATTTGGTTGCCTCCCCGCCAATGTTTCTCAACCTTCTCCAGTGCCGTAAAGGAGAGACCCCTAGGGTCTTGATTGTGTGCATCCTTGAAGTGTCTGGACAGCGAATGTTTATCATAACCTTTACTGATATTATTCAGGTGTTCTGCTATCCTGACCTTCAAGGTGCGTTTAGTTCTCCCTATATATTGTCTTTGACAAGGGCACTGGACTAGGTATATGACATTATTAGAATTACAGGTGAGAAAATGTTTGATTGTCATTGCGTGGGAGATCTGTGTAGAGACGACTGATGTGGTTTTTCTCGGGAATTTAGTTTTTTTACATCCCAGGCATTTTCCACATCGGAAGAAGCCTTTAGGTTGCAGCCAGTTGGTAACTGTACTTTTTTTACGTCTATCTTTCACTGAAGGGGCTACTTGGATCCCTAAATTTGGGGCCCTTGAGTAGATTATTTTCGGTGTTAAAGGCAAAAGCATCCCTATTGTTTTATCATTATATAAATGATGCCAATGTGCCTTTATAATATGTTCGACCTGTCTTGCCTGAATATTGTATGGCAGAATAATCCGAAAGCTTAAGTCTTCCTCCTGTTTTGTTTTTTGAGTTGGCTGAAAAAAGGTATTTCTATCCAAATTTTTTACTTTCTCAAGGGCATCATTTATAATAAGTTCTGGGTATTCCTTTTCTTTAAATTGGTCCCTCATAATGTTTGCTTCCTCCACAAATGTATCATCTTCCGTGCAATTCCGTTTCAACCTTCGGAATTGGCCGAAAGGAACATTTGTTAGCCACCTTGGTAGGTGGCAGCTTGTGAAGGGAATATACCCATTTTTTGCTGTAGGCTTGTGGAATGTATTGCATATATATTTGTTTTCTTTACATTTAATCGCAATATCCAAAAACTCTATCTTTTCACTTCCAAAATTAGAAGTAAATTTTAAATTATTGTCATTAACATTGATCTCTTTTATAAAGTTTTCAAGGTCTTCTCTTGTTCCACCCCAAATAAAAATAATATCATCTATATACCTCCGCCATAGGACCAGGTCCGCCCCCAGTTTGGGATCAATATTCTTAGTCTCCCAATGCGACAAAAATAAATTGGCATAACTGGGGGCAAACCTGGTACCCATGGCGGTGCCTCTTTTCTGTAAATAAAATTGATCAGAAAACAAAAAATAATTATGATGTAGGATATAGTCTACTCCTTCCAGTACATAATCAATCTGCTTCCCATTCCACAATCTATTTTTAGATAATTGTTCCCTTAGGGCTAGTATGCCCTGATCATGATTTATTATGGTATAGAGGGACTGGATGTCCAGGGTACCCATAATCCAATGGTCCTGGACATGCAGTTCCTCCAAAATACCAATAATTTCGGTTGTGTCACGTATGTAAGATCTAATTTTTCTTACCTCAGGTTGAAGCAGGGTATCTATGTATTTTGACAAATTTTACAGTTAACGATCCAATTCCCGAAATAATGGGGCGGCCTGGTGGGTCCACAATACTTTTGTGGACTTTTGGCAAACAATAAAATATGGGTAGTCTCCCTTGTGTGTTCATAATGAAATCAAATTCTTGTTGTGTTAGTATATTTTCTTCTAATCCTTTTTTGCAGTAAAGGGAAAGGGACCGTCTAAAATCCTCCGTTGGATCTTTTTTCAATGGGATATAGGTGGTTAAATCCGCTAACTGTCTGAGGCATTCTACGTTGTATTGATCTTCTCCCCAGATCACTATGGCTCCTCCCTTATCTGCCGGACGGATAACTACTTTTTCATTTTTTTGTAGTTCTCTTATAGCCTTTGTTTCCCCATTTGTTAGATTATTTCTCTACCCTTTTTTTATTTTTAATTTCTCTAGATCCACTTCTACACTTTTTTGAAATGTGGCCATCTCTGGGCCAATTTCAGTTCTTGGAAATTTCTTTGATTTATTTTTTAGTTGTGTATGGATATAGGGATCTTTTGATGGTATTCCTATAATTGGTGGATTTTTGATGAAATATTTTTTTAAACAGATTTTTCGAATGAACTTTTGAATACCTATATAGGTATCAAATTTATTCAAGGTAGCCGACGGCGCAAATTTTAGGCCTTTATTTAAAAGTGTAATCTGAGCATTAGTAAGATTAACTGTGCTCAAATTTATAATATCATTTAGTTTTAATGGTGATTTCTGTGATCTCTTTCTCTGGGATCTTCGGGTCTTCCTCTTCTTTGGTGATTTTCCCTGTATTGGTAATTTTCCCGTATGTTCCCTACGATCGTGATTCTCTTGTATATCTCGTGTCCACCTCTCGTGTGTTGGGTGTCCTAGATTTCTCTGGCCTTGTGGTACCCTGTGTCTCAGGTTGTAGGGCGTTCTGTATGTGTGAGGTGTTGTCTTTTTGTGATCTACTTGTTGTGGGGGTCTTTGTTTTAATCGTGGTGAATGGTGAGGGGGGGTGTGGTCTAAAAAAGAATTATCGGCTAAAGTTTCGTATCTGTTTTGTGTCGGTATATTATATCTTTTTAATTCCTTTTGTTCACGAACTGTTGTGTGGGGATTCTCTTCTATATGTTCTTCTCTACTATAGTTCTTTCTCATCTTTTTTAGTATTGTTTCTATATTTCTTTGTTTTTTTGACTATGATTTCTTGTTCGGTTTTATCCAGGCTTTTGTGTAATCTTTCTTGCCACATTTCATATGTCTGATCTTTTGGAAGTTTATCAATTTTTGTTTTTAATCTCATTATTTTTTCGGATACGCTATCCAAAAGGATAGTTCTCCTTTTAATAATTAATTCCATAAGGGCTCGGGATTGTATGTGTAATAAGTCTTCCCATTCTCTATTGAACTCCTCACCCATTAGATCTTGTGCTGGGGTTTTTGACAATTGTAACCCTTTTGGTACTTTATCATGATCCAAATATAGTTTTAGGGAACGAATTTCCCAAATTTGTCTCAATTTTTTGTGTAATAGGTCCTCCAATTCTCGGAAGGATTCAGCTGTAGATATTCCTTCCTGATCATTATCTTTACCCTCTATATTTTCAAAGCTGTAATTTTCTGCCTTAAGTTGTTTCGTTTCCATATAACTCCATATATCCATGATGGGTGCAGAGGGAGCTTGATCTCCGTGGGTGATTAAGTAGACAAATTAAATAAGGTTTGAGAGATCCGCTCACCTCTGTAACCCTCAGGGTAGGTGCACCAAACAAGATTTGAGATCACCCCTCAAAAAGTAGTTAAATTGTGAATTAAGTATGGATGGGCACTCATATAAGGAGGTATAGGACACACTTTAATGTTAAAATAATTGATAATAAAAGATACAGTTCATACATAATTTTTTTTTCGTTAAATAACACACAATCCTGGCTTGAAACTGAAGCTGGCAGTCCAAACAACCAAGTTGTATAACTGGTGGTTACTCCTAATTACAGGAAAAACGGAGGTTGTTCGGACGGCAAGTCTCTGCTACGCCAGGCAAAATAGTTATATAAAATACGTATATAAAAAATGCTTAACACATTTGGCTAAACAGAATAAAAATTCATTAGTATGGTCCTATATAGGGGAAAGCAAAAAATGGATGCTTATTTGACACTGGGTATTTGTCTCAATAGGTTTTGACCTGCATCTGGAGATGTATATAGATGATATATAGATATATAGATGATATTATTTTTATTTGGGGTGGAACAAGAGAAGACCTTGAAAACTTTATAAAAGAGATCAATGTTAATGACAATAATTTAAAATTTACTTCTAATTTTGGAAGTGAAAAGATAGAGTTTTTGGATATTGCGATTAAATGTAAAGAAAACAAATATATATGCAATACATTCCACAAGCCTACAGCAAAAAATGGGTATATTCCCTTCACAAGCTGCCACCTACCAAGGTGGCTAACAAATGTTCCTTTCGGCCAATTCCGAAGGTTGAAACGGAATTGCACGGAAGATGATACATTTGTGGAGGAAGCAAACATTATGAGGGACCAATTTAAAGAAAAGGAATACCCAGAACTTATTATAAATGATGCCCTTGAGAAAGTAAAAAATTTGGATAGAAATACCTTTTTTCAGCCAACTCAAAAAACAAAACAGGAGGAAGACTTAAGCTTTCGGATTATTCTGCCATACAATATTCAGGCAAGACAGGTCGAACATATTATAAAGGCACATTGGCATCATTTATATAATGATAAAACAATAGGGATGCTTTTGCCTTTAACACCGAAAATAATCTACTCAAGGGCCCCAAATTTAGGGATCCAAGTAGCCCCTTCAGTGAAAGATAGACGTAAAAAAAGTACAGTTACCAACTGGCTGCAACCTAAAGGCTTCTTCCGATGTGGAAAATGCCTGGGATGTAAAAAAACTAAATTCCCGAGAAAAACCACATCAGTCGTCTCTACACAGATCTCCCACGCAATGACAATCAAACATTTTCTCACCTGTAATTCTAATAATGTCATATACCTAGTCCAGTGCCCTTGTCAAAGACAATATATAGGGAGAACTAAACGCACCTTGAAGGTCAGGATAGCAGAACACCTGAATAATATCAGTAAAGGTTATGATAAACATTCGCTGTCCAGACACTTCAAGGATGCACACAATCAAGACCCTAGGGGTCTCTCCTTTACGGCACTGGAGAAGGTTGAGAAACATTGGCGGGGAGGCAACCAAATTGAAAGACTATCGCGGGCAGAATCGAGAAAAATTAATGAATTCGGTAGCATGTTACCAAGAGGCTTAAATGCCGAATTAGAAATATTCGGCTTCTTATAGATATGGGTGTTCTGTGTGGGCGTTGATGGAGAGTTGCAAGTTTGGCTGTTTTCCAGCACTGCAACTCCCCCTCCACCCCACATAGGCCACCCTCTCCCTTCTATATCTACATTTAAGAGAGAGGATGAAAGATATTTAGGAAAACTGAATGTATGAAACATCCGAATTGGCCCCTTATGAATTTGAACAATCTGGGATTCCCAAGAACCAAAATGCAGGCAATTCCCCAAAAAACGCAATAAAACCGCATATGCGTTTTTTTTTTTCCTATAAATGTATCTGAGTACCTGCTGACAAAGAGGAAATATCAAAGCTGTAAAATTCGTATGTATTTATTTATTTTAATTGAATTTGTTTATATAACGTCTTTTAGAAAATGCTGATTGATTTTTTACAAAAGAAAAACCTGTATATGGGTAAATAGGAAGAAAAAATGTATGAGAAATCATGTTGAGATGAGGTTTAACAGCCTACCATTCAAATGTATAAGAAAGACTAAGAAAATAACCTAGGAAAAAGAACCGCAGCAAAAACGCAAATAAAATATGGAACAAAAAACAGATCCAGACCGGGTTTTTTTGAGACACAATTAAAATCCAGATCGGGCTTTGAAACAGATCGAAAGTTAGTATAAATTGAGACCGTTGTAAGATTTGGGGTATGCCACTGAGGAAGAGGACAGCGTCTCCTCGAAACGCGTCTGGCGGAATACCCTGAACTACAGATGACCTATGAATAAAGAGTGCACTATAAAGAACAAAGAAAGAAAAAAGAACGGTCTTATTCCGTAAGGACAGAAACCCTGAGACGTCATTAACCTGCGTCGGGCGATCTTCCTACTGATCCTCCTACTGACTCAAACCCTGCAAGCCAGCTGAGAGACACGTGGGACGCGGTGAACTTCAGAGCCGGGACGCCGGCAGATACTGTGGACCGCAAACCCACCGAACGAACAGAGGCACGCAGGTGAAGGTAAGCCCACATAGTGGGTCAAACTTGTCAAACCACCATATTCAAGCAGTAAGAGGAAAAACATAATTTCTCGCCCAGTTTCCTTGGGGGACACAGAAGACCTTGGGTATAGCTCATCTCCATAGGAGGCGTGACACTAAGTGAGAACTGTTAAGCCCCTCCTCCACAGCTATACCCTCAGCCTGGAGAGAGAGACTGCCAGTTTTTGCTTAGTGTCCAAGGAGGCAAGACACTCCCTGCTCTGCAGGGCTCTTTTCTCCTTGTTTAATTTTTGATTTTTACTTTTTCTTTTTGTTCCAGATAATCAGGGACAACAGAGACGCACTAGACCTCTCTGTTTCTCCCGGGGTCGAGCTGCGCCAGTGCCGGTCACCCGCACTGCTGCCTCCCCCACAGAAGGCAAGGAGGACCAGGGCAGCCCAGCTCCCCTGTATCCCGCCAGCGCAAGGGTCGCCCGCACGCCAAGCCCCTCTTCCAGCGTCCTGCCACTACGGTGCCAGTAGCTGAAGGGGCGACCCTGCTGGAATGGACCGAGGGTGAAGACGGCTATGGTGAGAGATTGGCTTCTCCAGCCCTACGTCCCCCCCCCTTTCCACCACCACCACCCGGTCTCCTGCGGGCCTGACCCCCATACTGTGCCTCTCTGAACAGCTTTCATAGCTGTGAGGGTGAATGCCTTGCCTCTGATGGCAGAGGTCATGAGTTCGAATCCCTGGACAAACCTTAACCCTTCCACTGCTGGATCTAGGCTGGCCCCTGGGGTGTCGCAGGGCGGCAATCTGCTTCCCCCCCCCCCCCTGGCCCCCATAGGACAGGCAGCTGCTGTCCCCCTTTATCTTTTGATGTCCCGGCCGGTATATAATACTGCGCGGGCACCCGATCTCAGGGTCCCCCCATCTCCTTACCGGAGCGTTGCTCAGGGCCTGGGGGCCCGCTCCTGACAGACCTCGCCTCCGGCCGGCATGGACAGTCCGGTGCGGCCGGGCGCCGCAATGACCTGCGGGGCCGCAATTCCGGCACTCCATTTGGGCCCCTGACTCTTCCGGCCTGCGGGGTGGCCTCCCGCGGCCGGTTTAATGCGCCGCTCCGCCTCAGTCCCGGCACTCCATTTGGGCCCCTGACTCTTCCGGCCTGCGGGGTGGCCTCCCGCGGCCGGTTTAATGCGCCGCTCCGCCTCAGTCCCGGCGGTATATAATACTATGCGGCCCCGGTCGGCCGGGCGCCGCACAAATTTAGGCCCCCGGCTTTACGGCCTACTAGGCCGCGAAATTCTGGCCTTTGTTGGAGGGGGCGGGTACTTCTCCCGGCGCGAATTCTTCCCGCCTGGGGCTTCCTCCGCCCCCAGTGGATCGCAGCGCCGGCCCCCAGGCCGGCTCCCTGTTAACACTTTGGGTGCAGGCCGGCTCCCAATGGGCCTGTATGGTTGGCCACCCCTTTTTTTTCTTGCCTCAAGAGAATCTGTGCCCCTATTTGGTGGTTCCCCTTTAGCCTCAGAGAGGCTGTTTAAAAAAATAAAAATAAAAAAATAATAAATAAAAAATAAAATAAAGAAATAGATAAAATATGAAATAATAATGAATAAACAGATGTCTAACAGATTCTTGTGGGCTGCGCAGTTTCACCGGATACGGTGCTGGCCATGTGCACGACCCCCTTCCATAGGCGGAACGCTGCACTCTCACTGGATTCGCTGCCAGCCGTGTGCGTGACCCCCTTCCATAGGCGGAATACTGCACTCTCACCGGATACGGTGTTGGCCATGTGCACGTCCCCCTTCCATAGGCGGAACGCTGCACTCTCACTGGATTCGCTGCCAGCCGTGTGCGTGACCCCCTTCCATAGGCGGAATACTGCACTCTCACCGGATACGGTGCTGGCCATGTGCACGTCCCCCTTCCATAGGCGGAACGCTGCATTCTCACTGGATTCGCTGCCGGCCGTGTGCGTGACCCCCTTCCATAGGCGGAATACTGCACCCTCACCGGATACGGTACTGGCCATGTGCACGTCCCCCTTCCATTGGCGGAACGCAGCACTCTCGCTGGATTCGCGGTCGACCATTTGCGTGACCCCCTTCCATTGGCGGAACGCTATACTCTCACTGGATTTGTTGCCGATCATGTGCATGTCCCCCTTTTTCTTAGGCGGAAATCTGCACTCTCACCGGATGCGGTGCTGGCCAGGTGCACGACACGCTTCCATAGGCGGAACGCTGCACTTTCACTGGATTCGCGGCTGGCCATGGGCATGACCCCCTTCCATAGGTGGTATGCTGCACTCTCATTGGATTCGCTGCCGGCCTTGGGCACGCCTCCTTCCCTCAGGCGGCATACATACACTCCCTCTGTCTGTGGTTGTTCTCTCGCCGGTGCGTTGCTGGCCATGTGCATGAACCCCTTCCATGGCGGGGTGCTTGCACTCTCGCTGGATCCGCTGTCGGCCATATGCATGGCCCCTCTTCCGTGGGCGGTGTACGCACTCACTGGATTCGCTGCCGGCCATGGGCATGCCTCCCTTCCTCAGGCGACATACACACATTCTCACTGACTGTGTTTGTCTCTCGCCAGTACGTTGCTGGCTATGTGCATGATTCCCGTACATGGCAGGGTGCTCTCACTCTCCCTGGATGAGATGCTGCCCCCCCCCCCCCCCTTTTTTTTTTTTTTCCGGGCGGCATACTGCACTCTAGCCGGATACGTTGCTGGCCATGAGCATGGCCTCTAACATGGGTGGAACGCTTGCACTCCCATTGGATTCGGTGCTGGCCTTGTGCGTGACCACCCCATTCCATGGGCGGACTTTTGCACGCTCATGAGATTCACGGCTGTCCTTGTACGTGCTGTGCTGGACTTGTACATGTCCCCTTCATTGGCGGAGTGGTTGCACTCTCACAAAGTTCGGTGTTGGGGGAATTATTGCACGCTCTCTTAATGCTAGGATCACCCTGTGCATGTCCCCCTTCCACTAGGTGGACCTCCTGCGTTCCTGCTGGATTATATGGTATGTCCTATGTCTCTGGAGTAGGTACGGCCTTAGGCGTCATCCCCTTTTTGGGGTGGGCCTTTGCACTCTTGCCGACTGCAGTTTGCCAGGTACATTCCCCCCTTTCGGGGCGGACTGCTTACGTTCCATCGCGTGCCATGCTAGGCTTGTGCATAACTCCCTTTCAGGTTGCACTTTGCACTTCCATAGATGCTGGGGCACTCTGTGGCTGGCCCTCTTCTCTGAGTGGCTTTTTTGCAGGGAGCGGCCGTTCTTGTGCGTTGTTTGGGCCGTTTATGCCTTCTCCTCCCGTAGGTGGGTTGGCCTTCTCACTGCTTACGGGGCTGCTCGTACGTATGCCTCCCCTCCTTCCTGCGACATCCCTTTGTTCTCTTGGGTTACTTGCCGCAAGCCTTGCACTCGTCTCTACAGAGATCGTTCTGTCCACCTGACCCGGAGGGCTCTATGCTCTCTACTGCACCGAGCTGGGTGGTACTCATTCATTTCGTTGGCCCTTCCCCCCGGGAAGTGTTCGTGGTTCCTAGATGCGTGCTGTTGTCTGCAGCGCCCTCGGATTCTTCGTTGGCTCTGTCGGGACTATGGTTCCTTCGCCTACTACCATTTCCTCCTCTTCGGATGCAGTGTGGTATGAGTCCTTCCTCTTGGCGCCCTCTACGCTTCGGTCTGATCTGCTACCAGGTTCGGGCCACTCTTCTCGGGAAGATCACCCAACTTCTCTTGGATGCTCGATTACCCAGGTCCGGAGGACCTCCACCTTGGGTTCTTCAGGGTATTTGCCTTCTGCGAGGCGGTGAACCGGGCGTCTCACAGTGTAGCAGGGTTCTGCTTTTGGGCTGTCCTATGGCTTCCCTGCTGCCCACTCCTCCTTTCGGTTGGAGGGTGTGATGCCGGCCTCTGTCTCGACTACCTTGTCTCGCCGGCTCTGTTTGGCTCCCCGTTCGGTACAGATCACTCCGATGTGGCTTCTGCCCCGGCCAGGCTTCAGAGGCTGTTCCTTCACTGTCCTCCCCTCTGGGGGGAGCATGGTTGTTCATGTGGATGGTTCCGGTGTTCCTTTGGTCTCGTACTGTCTCCCTTGTTCACACTGGCTGTATTAGCTGTGTGCCTCTTGCTGGGTCTACCGCGTTCTGTCCTCCCGCTGGGTGCAGATTGCGCTTTCCATTCTAGGCTATGGTCCTGCTGTAGACTTACCTTCTGGTAACTTGGGGGGACTGCCCTTCGGTCCAGATCGTCCTTAGATCTCCCACACCAGGACTGTAGATAGTCTTCCTGTGATGGCTACATCAGCATGGACTTTAGCCTGTCTTGTCCTGGCATCTGGCGGATGCTGGGCGGACCCTTCGGTTCCCTTCCATCTGTCCTTCTGCTCCCCCACTCCGGGTGGATACGGGACAACGTTGCTCGGAGGCCGACGGGACCAGTTTTGCCGACCCTTCTGCCCGTGTTACTGGTCTGCGCCTGGTCACATTGGGTTTTTACCAGCTTGCCCAGGTGACTCCAGCGGGCTCGCTACTGTTCGCTCCTGGCTGGGTTTCGTCCAGGATCTGTCGTTGGACTTAGGGTTTTTTTGTCTGGGTGTCTGTGGGTAGCTGGGCATTCCCCACTCTGCCCTCCCCCCCCCCCCCCCCCCATGGTTCTGTCTTTCTCCAGTCCGGCCTGGACCTGGGACTAGGACTCTTTTGCTTGAAGTGTCAAGTGTCGGCGCTGTCCTTCCTCTTCCAGCGTTCCCCGGCCCTCGGGGCCTGTCCAGACCTTCTTCCTCGGAGTGGCTCTTTGGTTCCTCTGTACTGTCCTCTGGTACCGCCCTGGGAGCTGCATGCTGAGTTCTCGGCGCTCCGATCTTTCCCTTGGAGCCGTTACAGAAGTTCTCTCTACCTCTTCTGTCCTGTACGGTTGTTTCCGTAGCCGTCGTGTCTCGGACGGGTGCCTGAATGGCGGCCCTTCTTGTTTCGAGCCTTCTGTCTTTCCCCAGGTCAGGGCTGTTCTACATCCCATGTCTTCCTTCCTTCTGAAGGTGGTGTTTGCCTATATGTTGTTTGGGCTTTGCAGTTTTGGTTGGAGATCTCCGACTCTTGTCGACGTTCGGTCTCTTGTGTTTCCAGGCGGTCCGTGCTTAGGGTTGACTGCCTCCGGGATGGCTTTTCTCAGCTTTATCAGTTTGGCTATTGCTGAGGTTGCCGCACCAGGGGCAGGGGTCTGCCTTTGATGTCACCATTCATTTCACCAGAGCGGTCGGTGCCTCCTGGGCCGGAGGCATTGGGCTTCGGCCATGCATTTGGGCAAGGCGGCCACTGGTCTTCCTTGCACGCCTTACCGAGTTCTGCAGGGGGCTTACTCTGGCTTCGGCGGATGCTGCCTTGGCCCGCCTGGGTGTGCGGGCGGCGGTTCCTGGATGCCTTCGTGTGCTTCGCCTTGGTGCTGTGGTCCCTCCCCTTTTGGACTGCTTTTGAACGTCCCAAGGTCTTCTGTGTCCCCCAAGGAAACTGGGCGAGAAAACGAGATTTTTGTATAACTTACCAGTAAAATCTCTTTCTCGCTCTTTCCTTGGGGGACACAGCACCCACCCATTCATTTGTTTTTCTCTACACGGTTTCCGAGTTTGTTACCCGTTGGGTAGTTGGCTTGTTGGTTCCACTTTTGGACTTTGCCTTTTTTCACTACTTGGACACGCAACTGGCAGTCTCTCTCTCCAGGCTGAGGGTATAGCTGTGGAGGAGGGGCTTAACAGTTCTCACTTAGTGTCACGCCTCCTATGGAGATGAGCTATACCCAAGGTCTTCTGTGTCCCCCAAGGAAAGAGCGAGAAAGAGATTTTACTGGTAAGTTATACAAAAATCTCGTTTTGCATTCAAAGACAGAACTTTGATACAAGTATAGCAACAGTTAAAAAAAGGAAGCCCATCTTTCCTATAGAGACTGCTACATATGTGAAACAACATCTCCAGATGCAGGTCAAAACCTATTGAGACAAATACCCAGTGTCAAATAAGCATCCATTTTTTGCTTTCCCCTATATAGGACCATACTAATGAATTTTTATTCTGTTTAGCCAAATGTGTTAAGCATTTTTTATATACGTATTTTATATAACTATTTTGCCTGGCGTAGCAGAGACTTGCCGTCCGAACAACCTCCGTTTTTCCTGTAATTAGGAGTAACCACCAGTTATACAACTTGGTTGTTTGGACTGCCAGCTTCAGTTTCAAGCCAGGATTGTGTGTTATTTAACGAAAAAAAAATTATGTATGAACTGTATCTTTTATTATCAATTATTGTAACATTAAAGTGTGTCCTATACCTCCTTATATGAGTGCCCATCCATACTTAATTCACAATTTAACTTGGATTTTATTTTCATTTTTCATGTCCGTGGATCCTCCAAAAATCACGGAAGAAAAAACGGACACGGATCATGGTACAATGGAACCACGTTTTGCGGGACGTTAAAAAATACTGTCGTGTGCAGGAGGCCTAAAAGGGATTCTCCAGTTTCATAATGCCAATTTTTATTTTTATTTTTTTATCTGCACAGATTACTCCAAACACTGCATCATTTTTGGCTCCTATATTTGTTTTTAATGTCAGCATTTTCTTTCCCCTGCATTCTGGCAGGATGTTTACATGCAGAACTTTGTTTTCATCTGCTTCATGCTGGGTTTTCTAACCATGCTTTGCTCTGTAATGTTTCACAGAGCTTGCTCCTTCTAACTAACATGGGGGAATAAGATGTAGGGGTGTGACTACTGCAGAGGAAACAGTGTGGAAGTTGGAGCAAGTCCTGAAACAGAGCAAAGCATGCTGGTTAGAAGATCAAACAGGAAGTTCTGCATGTACATTTCCTGCCCAGATTAAATGATGCAGAAAATGGGTGAAGGAAAGTGCTAACTTGAAAAACAGTACATGAGGCAAAAATATACAGTGTTTAGGGTGCCCTGGGCAAAAAACAAGGCCTGGGCCCCACAGCATGTTTTTGAATGCAACGCCCTCCCACAGCTACTCAAGACCACCCTGCCTTTTAGTGCCCCCACACAGTAGTTATGCCCCCTTACTCCAGCCACACAATAGTACTCCCCCTAATATACATATAAGTGAAGGCTATGAATAAAAAAAAAAATCCGTAATACTCACCTAGCCCCATTCTCTCAATGAATGGAGCGCATCCCACTCTTCCCGGCAGTTGGGATGCAGTGAGGTAATCACACCTTCTGGGATGAGTAGATGAGGAGAAGCCAGGGGATGATCCTCAGTCCATGCCCTCTTCTGCTCAGTCCAGAAAGCAATATCACTGCATCGTGCCTGCATCACACCCTGGACAGTAGTACATCAAACAAAATGGAAATTGTAATCTATATAACAGCGTCAGCCAAATTATACCAGAGATCTATAAAATTAATCATTGCTTTGCTTACCAAACTTGGCACCTACTTCAAATATTTAACACATTTCCTCACTGCCTCCAAGAGTTGGAGTTGCCATTGGACATTACAGGTAGGAGGTATAAGAGGAGAGAACAACAACTCCCAACATGTCCAGGCCATTATGTGATATCGGAGGACATTACAGGGAGGAGGAGAGGAATGCAACTCCAAGCAGGTCCAGGCTGTCATGTGATATCGTGTAACATGATGTCATCACAGGTCCTTCACCAACTCTTCGCCCCCTGTACACTGATCACATGATGGTTATTAGGGATGAGTGAATCGACAACGGATGAAACATCCGAAGTCGATTCGCATAATCTTTTTTTCTTTTTTTTTTTTTTTTCTTCTCTTTTTTTTTCTCTTTTTTTCTCTTTTCTTTTCTCTTTTTTTTTTTTTTTTCTCTTTTTTTTCTCTTTTTTTCCTCTGTTTTTCCTCTTTTTCTCTGGACTAAAGGCCCGGGCCTCCCTGTCGCTGTGAGGCCCAAAGCAGTCACTACCACTGCTTCCACAGTAATTCTGCCATTGGAAACCAGAGATTTCTTTAAGAGATCTGTAGTTATTGATATAAATCATAATATGTTGATGCCCCTTTGAGAAAGTTTTGAACAAGTTTTGGTGCCAGGAAAAGGAGAGAGCTGCAGTCATGCATTTCTAAGAAGTCCCTGTAACTGATAAAACTATATTCCCATAGCCACTAAACCAGCTGCAAGCATATGGACACAGTTACAACAATAAGGCCCTTTTACACAGGCCGATGCATCAGCAAATATTAAGAACGAACTGCATGTTCCTGATAGTTGGCTTATCGTTGCCTATGCACTTCTATGGGACGGCTCTGTAGTATTCACTTGAACAGACCCTGTGGGTCCGCTATTGATGACCTGTCCTGAGGATAGGTCATCAATAGTAAAAAAAATAAAAAAATATACCATATGTAAGTGGACAGCCCCTTTCAGATGATGTTAGGAGCATTACTAGTGACCTAAGAAGACAGAATTGATAACATTTTCAGTACAGCTAAGTAATGGAGGTTTTTTAATGTATTTATGTGCTTTTATTTTTTAGGTGGGTGAAAATGGAGCAGGAAAATCCACAATGTTGAAGTTGTTAATGGGAGATTTGTCTCCGGTAAATGGGATTCGTCAAGCACACAGGTTAGTTAAAAACAACTTTTACTGGAGTTATAGTGTTGATCTTAATAAATGGTGCAGGAAAGCATGTGGTAAGGAGCATTACTATTTGGTGGTAGCAACTGGGCATGGGTATTATGGGCATTGTATTGAAGGTTTACATTTTTTTGAACAGTTTAGAAATTGAAGGGGTCCCATCTTATCGCACATATAGATTTCTCTTTCATCAAATCTGGACTCTACACATATAATGCACTTAAGGTTTCTTTCATTTTTCTCAACCACCAGGAATCTTAAGATTGGTTACTTCAGTCAGCATCATGTGGATCAGCTGGATCTGAACGTCAACTCAGTGGAGTTACTCGCAAAACGGTTCCCAGGTAAATTATACATACAAGTTTTAGAACTTGAGATCTTAATAGTTTTTTTTCCCTGTAAATAGGAAAAATAGTAATAGTTTTCATATTAATTTTAATCCTAATAAACCATGAAAAGTGTCCTGCTGCTTACAACTTTTGTCTCGTTCTCCCACATGTGGGTTCTGTAGACTTCAAAGCTATTAACTGCCATGAGTGTCATATTGAACTGGCAGAATTGAATTTGCAGTCACTGTAGCCCTGAGATTGTCATTTGACAAGCTCACTAAGATATCAAGACTTGTTCTGCAACTTTATACACAGTCGATTCACATTATTATGACTGCTTCCTACTTTTGACGTCTGCGGCGTGTAACTCTTGAAGGAAGTCAGGTGCCGTGAGCGGGCTTGGTGGGTATATAAAGTGTGCGATAGGATGTCTGCACACAGCTAAAATGAACCAGGGGCTACCAGATGTAAGTAAAACAGTTCAGCAAACCCCACTGTGTGTGGGGATCCGACGCAGATGGACGGTCACTGCACCTAACAAAGTTGCATCGGCAGAAAAATTTCTTGGCAGTGTCAGAATTGGACCTCCGCTGATTGGCAAAGGGTTGCCTTCTTAGAATGGGTGGACGTTGGCGTGTCAGGTGAGAAACATCAGAGAACAAATATCCTGCAACCATTGCTGAAAGAACACAAGCTGGTGGTGGCAACGTTTAGGTCTGGGAAATATTTTTGTGGCATTCTCTGGGCCCCCTCATCCACGTGGAAGACACCTGCAACAAATTTGAATATGAAGCCATCCTAGCAGATCACGTACACCCATACATGCCGACTGTCTTCCCTGGGGTGGTTGGGATCTTCCAGCAAGACAATGCAACAAGTCACATGGCTAGAAATGTCTGACATTAGTTGGAAGAACATGACCAAGACTTTCAAGTACTGCCCTGGCCCCATAATTCCCCAGACTTGAACCCAATTGTGCATCTGTGAGACCACCTCAATTGTTGTGTTCGTTCTATGGATCCTCCCCCACATGCCCTCCAGCAGCTGTGAGGTACACTGAAGTCAGCATGGCTCCAGATACCTGTAACAACCTACCACGACTTTGAGTCACTCCCAGCCCGTTTAGCTGCTGTCCACACACTGCGGTTACTGCTGGTCATAGTAATGTGACTTGACTGTGTATATATGAACACAGAATTTTCTCTTGAATGCATTGGGGGACACGGCACCATGGGTATATGCCCAGCTGCCACTAGGAGGCTGACACTAGAAGTAAAAAGTGTTGGCTTTTCTTATCTGGGCTATACCCACTGCAGATGCAGGAGCAAACCAGTTTTTTTTTTCTAGTGTCTTTAGGAGGCAGACATGACCTGCTTTTTTTCCTGCAGGTCTTGCTGCTATGCTTGTTATTATTTTTTCTCTTTTTGCTCTTTATGCAGGTTTTTCTCCTGCTGCAGGGGGTGCTCCATCGTGGGCTTCCACTTTAGTTGCACCCTCTAAAGGGCGCGTACTTCAGTCCCCATTACTGCCGCCGCAGTGGATTGCCAGCATTCCCACGGGCTCGGTGTTGAGTCTTCTGATGGGGTGACCCTGCTGCGCCTGAAGACATCAGAGGGCAAGTACAGCTCCCCTCTCCCCCTGCTGGACAACTGATCCTCTTGACCAGGGTGTCTGCAGTCAGGGTGGCTATTGGGCTCAGAGACGCATGTGATAGACATTGGGCTCCCCCCCCCCCCCCCCCCCCACACCAGGCTCTGCAGCTAGCTTTATTTCGGCCATAGTCTTCCCCCAGGGGGGCAGAGGGTCATTGCTGGCTATTCCCAGGGGCTTATTTCTCTTATGGGCGATCCCTGCTGGGCCCTCTTATCTGGGTGCCTGCTCAAATTGCGGCAGTCTCTGCCCCTCACAGAGACCATGCTGCTGAAGGGGCTCGCCCCCGCTCTGACACCAGGTCCCGTAAAAGACCTTGAGTGATCTCAGCCGCGTCCCGCTCCTCCTCAGCGTCCTCGGGTCACTTTCTAGACAAGTCTGAGACAGGCGAAGTCTCGTCTTCTGCCGCTCCTGGGGACACCTGACTCCGATTCTGTATCAGAGAAGAGTTCTACTTTTATCTGCGGCCATGCAGGACCTCATTATGGCGGTTAGAGATACTCGCAATGTGCAGGAGGGTACTCCCTCCTCTTCTCAGGACCTTCTGTCCTTCCGCCGTTCCAGGCGTTCCGTGTTGGTTTTTCCTAACCACCCCCCAGACCTTGACGCACTCCTGGCCAAAGAATGGAGTCAGCTTCATAAGCGCCTGCAGATCTCTAAGATTTCGGACGCTCTGTTTCCCTTCAGTGCAGAATCCGTGAACCTCTGGTCAGTCCCACCTCTGGTTTATTCCCACCACCCTTCCCTTGGCCGATGCAGCTTCCTTATCGGATCCCGCTGACAAGAAGATTGATTCCTTGGCTAAGGCCGTTTTGTAGCGGCAGGCTCCGCTGTGCAGTTGGATTAGGTTGGCAGTTAAGGAGGCCTATGTTGCCAAGGGTCGCGTTCCTCCCTTTCGATTGACCGCACATTCCACTTGGGCGGTTAGACATCAGGCCTCAGCTTCCCAGGTCTGCAAGGCCGCCACCTGGGCCTCTGTTCATACGTTTTCCAAATTTTATCACATCCACTCTTTGGCTTCTGCTGATGCCAGTTTGGGTCGCAGGGTTCTGCAAGCAGCCGTGAGTTAGTTGCGGTTGCATGGCTGTTTTTTTGCTGCCCTCACTCGTGGACTGCTTTAGGACGTCCTGTGGTGCTGTGTCCCCCCAATGCATTCAAGAGAAAACAACTGGATTTTTGTACTCGCCGTAAAATCCTTTTCTCGTAGGATGCATTGGGGGACACAGATCCTGCCCTTTGTGGCAAAGTTTTTTTTTTTCTGTTGGTCCTTTCTGGTTTAGGACTCGTTGGCTTAGTTTTTTTCTTGTGCTCCTACTGCTTTTCTTCCTACTGGTTTGCTCCTGCATCTGCAGTGGGTATAGCCCAGATAGGAGGAGCCAATACTTTTTACTTCTAGTGGCAGCTGGGTATATACCCATGCTGCTGTGTCCCCCAATGCATCCTACGAGAAAAGGATTTTACAGCGAGTACAAAAATCCAGTTATCCTAATGCATATATGATATACATTAAAGGGGTTGCACAGGATTTAAACTTATCAGGATTGGGGATAAGTCTCTGATTGGGGGGTCTGACTGCTGGAACACCATGTATCACGAGGATGGAGGTGTTATCCCTACCACGTATGAATGGAGCAGTGGTCGCACATGCATCTGCAGACAGCCAAAAAAGCTGAGTGCTGTCCTCTGTACAACCAGTCCACCATTCATATGGGGGTCCCAGCAGTCTTACACCTACCGATCAGACACTTATCACCTATTCTCTGGATAGGTGATGGATTTAAATCCTATGCCAACCTTTTTAATGGAATAAATTTAGGAATGAGCAAATCAATTATTACATTGGCACTGCTTTAGATACCACAGCAGGGACTGTTCATGCACTGGTACATGGAAGTGTTGTAGTGCATGCACAGTCGCTGCCCCAGAACAATCAGCAGAGCCTCTGCTCTTTCACTTCTACTTGGAGCAGCATCGACGCCACAAGATTGTTGGGGCCGGGTGAGATGTATGGCCCTGTTAATCAAGCGGCAGGGGGGAGCTTCTTCAGTAGCAGGGAGAGCCCCTCGCGGCTTAGGAACTCTATTTGATGAACAAATCGATTTGTAGGCATTGATTTGCTCATCTATAGTTAAAGGGGTTGTCTCATCTCGCCGTTACTAAGGCAAGATGAGAGACAGTCCCGACTACGGGCGCTCCAGCGCTCTGCTGTTTCAGTAGCTCTCATTACCGTGCATGAGAGAGCTGCATAAACAGCGTAGCACAGCAAGCTATGCCAGTTCTGAGTTAGAGAAACGGCATAGCTTGCTGTACTATGATGTTTCCATAGCTCTCGGCAAGGAGAGCTACTGAAACAGCAGAGTGCCGGAGTGCTCTGCTGTTTCCTGGCCGGGAGCTGGTCAGGACCTTGGTAATGGTGAGATGAGACAACCCCTTTAAGTGACATGTTATCTGCAAATCTTTTAGTTTCTAGCATAATGAGAACTTTTAATGTTGGCTCATTCTCTGAGTTGGCTGATACCATCTTAGTTTCTTGTCAATAGATGCCGTATATGATAAAGTACCTTTCATCAGCTCTGCTAGATCTTTTCCGTCTTTTACAGGTAAATCAGAGGAGGAATATCGCCATCAACTTGGCAGCTACGGTATCTCTGGTGAACTCGCAGTACGGCCAGTAGTTAGTTTGTCTGGAGGCCAAAAGAGTCGTGTCGCATTTGCACAAATGACAATGCTTTGGTAAGATACTGAAACTTGCTTCTTTATATGCAGTGGATCTTTCTTTGTATGGACGGCAAAAATTATTATTAAATTGTCTTTATATTTTGTCAGCCCCAACTTTTACATTCTGGATGAGCCGACCAATCACCTTGATATGGAGACCATTGAATCTTTGGGAAGAGCACTGAACAAATTCCGGGTAATTGTTGCTTTACCCTTTGCCCAGCCTTCTGCATATGTTTTTTTTTTTTTTGTTTTTGTTTTTGTTTTTTTTTCTTGAAGTTAATGACCTATAGTGCTGGTGATAATGTGGATATTGAGATTTCTATAATTTATAATGATTCTCTGTGCCACAGGCAATGTAAAAATTGTAATGTAAAGTAAACCGTAGTGGAGGGCCAGGAAGGAAGAACACAGAGAAATTGTGGATTTGTGACTCCAGAAGGAGTACTCATTGTAGTCACTGATCAGAGTTCTGCCCTACTTGATCCCTATTTGCAGGCCTTATGCCTCTTTTACCCTACCTTTTTTTTTTGTTTTCGTTTTGCGGGATGTTTTTTGCGTACGGTCTGTATACGGAACCATTCATTTCAATGGGTCCGCAAAAAACTGAATGTACTACGTATGCTTTCCGTATCTCCGTTCCGTGCAAAGATAGACCATGTCCTATATTTGGCCGCAAATCACGTTCCGTGGCTCCATTAAAGTCAATGGGTCCACAAAAAAAACGGAATGCATACGGAAATGCATCCGTTTTTTGCGGAACCATCTATTGAAAATGTTATGCCCAGGCCAATTTGTTCTATGTAACTACTGTATACTGTATATGCTATACGGAAAAACGTAGCGGAAAAACAGAACCGAAACGGAAACAAAAAATGGAACACCGAATACGTGAAAAACGGACCGCAAAACACTGAAATAGCCATACGGTAGTGTGAAAGAGGCCTTAGTCATATAGTTTGGTGTTTGCAGTTGCTAAAACTGGAATTGAATTAAAAAAGGTACAAAGGTATATGCGCACCGTGTGTATTACACATGGATGATTGAACAGAAAATCTGTATTGTAATACAGTGCCAGTTGAATAGATGAGATTTTCAAAATCTTATGGACTCAGTGCGGAAATTGGAAATGGGGCTGTGGTGTGGCTTTTAAAAGCCACAGCATGTCATGTTTATATAAATTTTCAGTGCCATTTTCAGCCTTTGCAATGCAAAGGGTGAGATCCGTAGCAAGTCCGCCTAAAAATCTGCCGATTAAAACATGAAAATTTTGTTGTGAAAACTGCATGAAAATCCGCATAAACTACACTGCCACATATACAGTGCCTTGCAAAAGTATTCACCCCCTTGACTTTTTTGTATTTTGTTACATTACAGCCTTAAGTTCAATGTTTTATTAATCTGAATTTTATGTGATGGATCAGAACACAATAGTCTAAGTTGGTGAAGTGAAATGAGAAAAAAATATAAATAAAACTATTGTTTAGAAATAGAAACCAGAAAATTGGCATGAGCGTATGTATTCACCCCCTTTGTTAGGAAGGCCATAAAAAGCTCTGGTGGAACCAATTACCTTCTGAAGTCACTTAATTAGAGAAATGATGTCACCTGTGTGCAATCTAAGTGTCACATGATCTGTCATTACAAATACAAACCTTTTTTGAAAAGGCCCCAGAGGCTGCAACAACTAAGCAAGAGGCATCACTAACAAAACACTGCCATGAAGACCAAGGAACTCTCCAAACAAGTAAGGGACAATGTTGTTGAGAAGTACAAGTCAGGGTTAAGTTACACAAAAATATCCAAATCTTTGATGATCCCCAAGAGCACCATCAAATTTATCATAACGTAATGGGAAAAAACATGGCACAACAGCAAACCTGCCAAGAGATGGCCGCCCACCAAAACTCACAGAACGGGCAAGGAGGGCATTAATCAGGCAGCACAGAGACCTAAGGTAACCCTGGAGGAGCTGCAGAGTTCCACAGCAGAGACTGGAGTATCTGTACATAGGATGATAATCGGACATACGCTACATAGAGTTGGGCTTTATGGCAGAGTAGCCAGAAGAAAGCCATTACTTTCAGCAAAAAACAAAAAGGCACGTTGTGAGTTTGCAAAAATGCATGTGGGAGACTCCCAAAATGTATGGAGGAAGGTTCTCTGGTCTGATGAGACTAAAATTAAACTTTTCGGGCCATCAAAGAAAACGCTATGTCTGGTGCAAACCCAACACATCACATCACCCAAAGAACATCATCCCCACAGTGAAATATGGTGGTGGCAGCATCATGCTATGGGGATGTTTTTCAGCGGCCAGGACTGGGAAACTGGTCAGAGTTGAGGAAAAGATGGATGGTGCCAAATACAGGGATATTCTTCAGCAAAACCTGTCCCACTCTGTGCGTGATTTTAGGCTAGGACAGAGGTTCACCTTCTAGCAGGACAATGACCCCAAACACACTGCTAAAGCAACACTTGACTGGTTTAAGGTGGAAACATGTAAATGTGTTGGAATGGCCTAGTCAAAGCCTCCGATCTCAATCCAATAGAAAATCTGTGGTCAGACTTAAAGATTGCTGTTCACAAGTGCAAACATCCAACTTGAAGGAGCTGGAGCAGTTTTACAAGGAGGAATGGTCAAAAATCCCAGTGGTAAGATGTGGCGAGCTCTTAGAGACTTATCCAAAGCTATTTGGAGCTGTGATTGCCGCAAAAGGTGGCTCTACAAAGTGATGACTTTTTCTGTTATTTTGTCCTACTTGTTTACTTCACATAAAAAAAAAAAAAAAAAACATCTTCAAAGTTGTGGGCATGTTCTGTAAATTACATGCTGCAAATCCTCAAACAAGCCATGTTAATTCCAGGTTGTGAGGCACCAAAATACGGAAAAAGTCAAGGGGGTGAATACTTTTGCAAGGCACTGTACACTAAGGGTTAGGAATGAATTGCTGTGGACTTTACCTGTGGATTTGTGCCATGTAAACTCCACAGTTGGTTACAATACTAAGCAATTGGACTGACTTATATTTTTCCAGGTAGAAATTGACAAAACTCAGCAATTTCTGTTGCTGATTTTCTCCTGTTCAGTGCAGCAGGGGTGAAGTCCACGTTGAATTTCGGCAAAAGCTGCATGTAATGAATGTGGATTTTGCTGCGGGTTTGCTGCAAGCTTTCCAGTTACATGCAGATTTACCCTAAAGCTTTCTTTTATACTGCTTTTTTATATTTCATTTTTATGTCTTGTCTTGTCCATGTATCTTTGACCTTTTTACAATTTTTAATGCGCCATTGGTTATATCCTTTCTCTAGGGAGGAGTAATCCTGGTTTCCCACGATGAGCGATTCATCCGCCTTGTTTGTCAGGAGCTGTGGGTCTGTGAAAATGGTGGAGTGAGCCGCATTGAGGGAGGCTTCGATGAATACCGGAATATCTTGGAGGACCAGTTCCGCAAGGAGGGCTACCTATAGTTTGAACTCCACAAGAGTTTGCCGATTGCTCTTGCGTAGCTTCCTAGCTTCGCTGGTGTCCAGTTAAATATCAAGCAAGGTTCCTGACCTTTTAAAGAAGTCAGATGTGCATACATGGGCTCTAGGACACTGCAGCTAATGAGACTGATGTTCTAGCGGAGGGAAGATATTTATTACGCCGTCAGTACAGACTGAGCAGAGATGGCTGTGTTTATATGAAATGTATGTTCTGCTGCACATTACCATTTTGTTACTCCTTTCTTTTATCCCCTCGCTGGTCTTACAGCAGATCCAATCTTATGTAGGACCCTTTTCTATTATTTATTTTAAGTGTATATCAAAGTTCGGATTCTAAGGAGCTAACCCTGCAGACGGTCAATGATTCTTTCTATTGCAGAGATGTTTATGTATTTTAACCTGGTCTTGGTTCTTCAGTCCACTGTCGTCCCATAATTTTCATTATATTATAAACTGAAAAATTGTGTAATATAATTAGTGGGAGTATATGATGTGTATGACTTCAGTGCTTGTTCAATTTCTGATAAAACGTTCTCAGATTATGTTGAAGGTAAGACAGAGGCCAAGGTTTATTCCCTGGTGAATGTGTTCCTTGTATAATAAACTTGCAAATATCCCCCCCCCCCCCCCCTTACTGAGTCCCTTCTACAGGTTTTAATTTTCCTTGCATCAGCTTTTTTATCTAGGAGACCATGGGCCGTTCTTGCTCAGTAGTAGTGTGCAGTCAACATCTTGCTCAATCTAAACCGCTATCTTTTGCTTCCTGTTAAGTTATTAGAGGTGCCAAGAGATGGAGATGTGAAGCTAACCAGATGTAAATAAAGAGCAAATTCCACCTGCTTCTTGTGTCTTCTTATTCCTCCTTTTAGTTTTTATTATTTAGGACGGAAGCCTTCCATTAGTTTAATACATTGCATTTGTTTTATATTCGTCAACCACTGAGATTTTTTTGTCCTGACGGCCAGCTTATCATTCTTTTTGGATCCACGTTGGCTTTATATATATATATATATATATATATATATATATATATATATATATATATATATAAAAAAAAAAACACCATGTCTGAATCCAGCCTTAGTTGCTATTGACACAACCGTATTTTCGGTCTGCTTCTGATCCGCATCTGTATGTCCTTTCCACGGCACCATGAAAAAGATAGAACATGTCCTAAGAATAGGCATTGTTACAATAGGGCCCGTTAAAAAATGCGGAATGCACAAGGGCTGCATCTATATTTTGCGGATCCGTGATTTTTGGACAACCAAACGGATACGGTCATGTGAATAGCCCCTCAGGGGTCATGCACACAAATTTATTTTTCTTCAGTGTGCTATCAGTTTTTGAAACTTGGGGGTTGTTCACATGTCTGTGCCTGATCTAAGAATCTCACTGCAGCTCCTATTCTGGGCCGTTTTTGCAGATGAGAAAAGCCAATGTGTGTGAGGGGGGAAAAAATAAATAAAAATGGGCACAAAATGAACAGTCATGGCATGGTGTAGGTTAATCCAGTCCTCTACAGAGGCACCGGACGGTGAAACGTGGTGTTCTAATGGCTTCATAGCAGGGCAGCACATGAACTACATGTGAGCGATCAGCAGCAGCACACGACTTTCTGATTGTTCGCTACAAGGCTGGATTCTCACCTGCAGTTTTTTTGAACCATGGATTGGACTGAATACAGAAGAGACCTGTATAAAGGGATGACTTATGCGTCTCGTATTTTATACTGTCCTGTGTTTGGTTCTTTTAGAATGCAGCCTGTCTGTATCGGTCTGGATTCCAGGCGCTTTTAGATTGGAGACCGTATCCACTTCTCATATGTACAGGTTTTCAGACACAATGAAACAAGAATGTTCTCAGAAAATTTTCCATGTCACTTTTTATATTTAAACTAAAACCAAAAATCCTGCAGTTTTTACACTGGCCACTATGTCTAATAATTGGTGCCACTTCTTGGTTTGTACAGATCACTTTACTGCATTTAACTCATTCTAATCTTGCCTGTAATGATATCACCTCTGTTTATAGATAAGGATCCACCATTCAGAATAGGTCCTACCTCTTGCACAGGTCACAGAACATGCCTTGAAAACTCTCCCATAGAAGTCAATGAGGTCCCCTCCTGACCATTGTGTCTATGGCCCATGGGGCTGCTGTAAACAGTGGCGTAGGGATCGCCATAGCAGTGGCTATGGGGCCCTACGCCACTGGGGGCCCGTCCGTGCCGACTTCTGTTGATTTTTTTAAAAAAAAATTTAATTTACACACACACACACTACACACAGGCAGCCAGGCCCGAGCCGCGGACCGCCCGCCCACTACACAAGACTAGACTAGTGTAGTGGGCGGGCGGTCCGCGGCTCGGGCCTGGCTGGGGAGGAGTCAGGACTGGAGCAGGGCGCACGCAGGGCTGGGCCACTGAGAACTCAGAAGATCCGATAGTATAGTCTAACCCCCAGGCGTTCCCATGGTGGCGGGGACGCTTGCCTGGGGGTTAGAATATACCATCGTATCTGAGTTTTCACGATCTCAGTGAGATCGTAAAAACTCAAATCCGATGGTATATTCTAACCCCCAGGCGTTCCCAAGGTGACAGGGACGCTTGCCTGGGGGTTAGAATATACAGAGCCACGCTGCTCACAGCAGTATATTTATAAACTAATCAGTAACTACTTTAACTTTAATAATTGCTCATTGCTGAGCTCTTTACTTGGATTTTTTGGACATCTTACTCTGTAGGTGGTACTCCGGTAATAGCAGGCAGTGCAGGGGGCGGCGCTCACTCACTGACGTCACATGCCTGCTCCTCCCACTAGGCGACGCAGGCGCGTGACGTCAGTGAGTGAGCGCCGCCCCCCGCACTGCCTGCTATTACCGGAGCTAAGACAGAGTATGATGTCCAAATAATCCAAGTAAAGAGCTCAGCAATGATTAAAGTTAAAGTAATTACTGATTAGTTTATAAATATACTGCTATGAGCGGCGTGGAGGGGGATCTGTGGATGTTACTGTTTAGGGGAGGGGGGGATCTGTGGATGGCACTGTTTAGGGGGGGGGGGGGGATCTGTGGATGGCACTGTTTAGGGGGGGGGTCTGTGGATGGCACTGTTTAGGGGGGGAGATCTGTGGGTGGCACTGTTTAGGGGAGGGGGTATCTGTGGATGGCACAGGGGGGGCCCATATATTTTTTTGCTATGGGGCCCATGCATTTCTAGCTACGCCCCTGGCTGTAAAGCAATTTTTTTCTTTTTTAATGAAGTATAAATGTTAAGAACAGCTCAGGCAAGATGGCCGCCCCATAATCATGTTCAGAATTTGTATTTTTTTTTTTTTTTATCTACAATCGGGAAAATAAAAACAGATCAGAAAAAAGGATATGTACTACTATCTGGTTTTAACTGGCAGATAACATTTTTGGTGACACATTTTCTTTAAGCTATGACTTTCTGATGGCTAGGGGTCTGATCTCTGCCAATCCTGAAAATGGCGCTAAACCAGTGTCTATCTCAAGTTGTACTCATCGTATTTGGATAAGCACGAATAAAATATTTATATACAAATATTAAAGTTAATAAAAGCTTTTATGTGCAGAGGGAGAGATCATACTATTGGACTGTGGGATGTAGTCTACTTATGTAGATGGAATCTGACAACAGTAATAGGAGGATATTTATCAAGCGCTCTGCACCAGAATATTGGTGCAGATCTTTGCAGAAGCCAATTATGCAACTTTTTGCTCTTTTACACCACGTGCAGCACTTTAGGAAAAAGTGATAGGCAGTCTAGATAGACATATACATTTATTAGGAGGTGTGGGCATCTGATGCCAGCAGAGTATGGTTTAAGACTAGCGTATAAAAAGCCTGTCTTAATACATGTCCGGACAACCTCATGTCTGGCAGATGAATGAAAAAGTGTAACATAACGCTGGCAGCAAGGACACCCATTCTAGTGATCGGACACACAATCAGACTGTTTTCTGTGGATAGGGGATACGTTCTTAACAAGACAATTCCTTTAACTTTTTATTGGTTCGTGTTTTACATTTGAGTAGCCCACAATCTGTGGATCCCATAAACATTACATTTTCAGCCTGTCCCAGGAGGTACTCCTTACGCTATAAAAACATATATTAATTAGGCTCCATTCACACATCCGCAATTACGCTCCCATTCATTTCTATGGGGCCGCACGAGATGCGTACCCGCAATTCCGACACGGAAAAAAAATAGAACATGTCCTATTCTTGTAGCGGACAAGAATAGGCATATTCTATTAGTGCCGGCAATGTGCGGTTTGCAAAATGTGGAACGCACATTGTCTCTGTCCGTGTTTTGCGGATCTGCAAAACACACACGGATGTGTGACTGGACCCTTAGGCCTGATTCCTGCTTCTGTTTTCCATATAGATATTTGGAGGTCCAATCAATTACCTCAAAAAGATATCTGTATCAATGAAAATACATTCTTATATCAAAACAAGACAAAAATGGCTATTTTCTAAAGTATTTAATTTGCCATAATTCCAGCTGTAAATCATAATTTTTTGCTATATACAATGAAATGAGTCATTGCTTAATCTTATCACAGCCATTCCAAAAAGCCAGTGTGGTTTGGTTATGGGATCAGGCTCTTGTAGTTTATGACCTGACTCCTAACTTGGGCAGTTGTACGTACTTCTTTATTCCTCTGGGGTGTACACACCTTTATTCTGCACTTCTCTTTTGTTGGTGTCCTCCACGTTAGGCAGTACAGCTTCCGTATAAAATCTTTCCAGCTTTGGCTCTGTGGTTTTCCAGAACTCTAGGTCAAATTTCACTGGGACAACTACTGTCTCTTTCTTAGTGTGGACAACAAAGTCTACATTTCTTATACCTGTAACTGCCATCTGGGTCTGTACCTGGGTGTAGTAGGTATGACGCGGCTTCAAGGTATAAGAATCACCATTCAAGGTTAAGCAGAAATCATTATCTTTGCATGCTTCACGTACTGTGTGCTCTCTATGTTTATATGGGCACTTCACCTCCAAAATATTTAGAGTCTCTCCTGTTTGTCTGTCTTTTACTACCCCATCAGGACTTGCTGCCAACCAGTTTTTGGTTGGGTGAATGAATAAACCACATGGTTCCACCTGCACTTCTCTGCCTTTATGGATCGATGCCAGTCTCTCATAGGCATTGACAGCTTTCTTCTCATTCCTGATACCCCAGTTCATGGCAGCAGTTTGAACTCCAGGTGCTGAACCCAATATGGTTTTCAGATAAGACTGTGGAATATCATTGGTCTTCTGATTAGCAAATCTACTGTGAGATATTCGATGCGCTAAAGAAGCGGTAATGCGGTTCTGACGCCAGTAATACCATTCCGGATTTTCTCTCTGCCCACGGGTCTGTCGTTCTATATCATCAATATCTCCTTGTGAAAGATGATTTCCAGATGCCCTTGTTGCTTGTCTTTTAGGGACATCAGGGATAGGATGGAGAGCCCCAGAGTCCTTTGAGGTCCGTGAATACTTCTTGCCAGTGGCTGCTCTTGCAGCATTTGAAGAGTCTTCTGTACTTTTTGTGCTCCTTGTTGTTGGATGGACACCTTGTGTGTTGAGTACTTTAGGTGGTTCACTGGCTTTGCATGGCTCCTGGAATTTTCCATATTGGCCAGGCATTTCCAGTGCTTTACCCAGACGAGGTTTTCTAGCTGACGCATTGCTTTGAGGGGGATTCACAGCAGGCGTAGTGCTTCTTCCTGGCACAGCCTTTGGTGTATGTTTTCCTACTGACGAGTCCATTGTTATTTTTTAATAAGTTGGAGAACCTGAGGGGGAAAAAAAAATCATATGTATAGTCAAATATTTAACAAGTAAATAAGTCTTGAAAATCATATGCCTTAGACTAATGCACAATAGCAGACTGGATATTCAGGATACGTAAAGACATTTCTAATCGACAAAATTGATAAGGAACTTCGAGCCGCTTTGTAAAGTTTTGGTTACATCAGGTTTTCTTCTCCATGTCAGACTCCAGCTGGTTTTCTGTTGCCATGTGCAATGCATTGTGGGAGTTCAGATAAAGATAGAGTTTGATATAAGCTGGTAGATCATGGGGTGGTAACCTGTTTATTTTCAAGGGCAATCAGCAGAATTTTGAAAGTGGGAAAGAATAAGAAAAAAGAGGAAAAATAATAGTAACTCAGTCACACTGCACAGCACTGCAGCAACAGAGACTACACACATAGCTTTGGTGCAGGGTTTTAAAGCCAAACCTACAAATAAAGCAGAAGTAGAGTTTTCGTATACACTTCCCCTCCATTTATCATCCAATCCTGGTAGTTGCTTCAAAATGGCATTTATGAGACCACTCTTAGGATTTTAGTTGCCTTCTTTGCAATGAAAATGCCAGCTCTTTTTTTTTTTCCGGAGAATTAGGTGGTTTTTTTGGGCCTTAGGCACAGCGCTTTAAAGTTTTTGTAGTTTTTTTTTGTCGCTTCTGGCATTCATTTCATTATTACAAATACGGCTGAAAAAAGACATAAGTCCATAAAGTTCAACCAAGGGATAGGCGGGGATGCGAAGCATTAGGCTGGTTTCACACGGGCGTTGCGGATTGGGGCCGGATGCGTTCAGAGTGCGTTCAGTGAAACTCGCACTATTTTGCAAGCAAATTCAATCAGTTTTGTCTGCGATTGCGTTTAGTTGTTCAGTTTTTTCCGCGCGGGTGCAATGCGTTTTGATGCGTTTTTCACGTGCGTGATAAAAAACTGAATGTTTACAAACAACATCTCTTAGCAACCATCAGTGAAAAACGCATCGCACCCGCACTTGCTTGCGAATGCAATGCGTTTTTCACGCAGCCCCATTTACTTCTATGGGGCCGGGGCTGCGTGAAAAACACAGAATATAGAACATGCTGCGATTTTCACGCAACGCAGAACTGATGCGTGAAAAACAACGCTCATGTACACAGGCCTATTGAAATGAATGGGTCAGGATTCAGTGCGGGTGCTATGCGTTAACGTCACGCATTGCACCTGTGCGGAAAACTCGCTCGTGTGAAAGGGACCTTAGGCTGGTTTCACACGGGCGTTGCGGATTGGGGCCGGATGCGTTCAGAGTGCGTTCAGTGAAACTCGCACTATTTCGCAAGCAAATTCAATCAGTTTTGTCTGCGATTGCGTTTAGTTGTTCAGTTTTTTCCGCGCGGGTGCAATGCGTTTTGATGCGTTTTTCACGCGCGTGATAAAAAACTGAATGTTTACAAACAACATCTCTTAGCAACCATCAGTGAAAAACACATTGCACCCGCACTTGCTTGCGAATGCAATGCGTTTTTCACGCAGCCCCATTCACTTCTATGGGGCTGGGGCTGGGGCTGGGGCTGGGGCTGCGTGAAAAACACAGAATATAGAACATGCTGCGATTTTCACGCAACGCAGAACTGATGCGTGAAAAACAACGCTCATGTACACAGGCCTATTGAAATGAATGGGTCAGGATTCAGTGCGGGTGCTATGCGTTAACGTCACGCATTGCACCTGTGCGGAAAACTCGCTCGTGTGAAAGGGACCTTAGGCTGGTTTCACACGGGCGTTGCGGATTGGGGCCGGATGCGTTCAGAGTGCGTTCAGTGAAACTCGCACTATTTTGCAAGCAAGTTCAGTCAGTTTTGTCTGCGATTGCGTTTAGTTCTTCAGTTTTTTCCGTGCGGGTGCAATGCGTTTTGATGCGTTTTTCACGCGCGTGATAAAAAACTGAATGTTTACAAACAACATCTCTTAGCAACCATCAGTGAAAAACGCATCGCACCCGCACTTGCTTGCGGATGCAATGCGTTTTTCACGCAGCCCTATTCACTTCTATGGGGCCAGGGCTGCGTGAAAAACAGAATATAGAACATGCTGCGATTTTCACGCAACGCAGAACTGATGCGTGAAAAACAACGCTCATGTACACAGACCCATTGAAATGAATGGGTCAGGATTCAGTGCGGGTGCTATGCGTTCACGTCACGCATTGCACCCGCGCGGAAAACTCGCTCGTGTGAAAGGGACCTTAATGTTGTTTACTTTTAAGAATTAATCTAAACCCTTTTTGAAGCTGTCCACTGTTCCTTCTGTGACCACGTCCTGAGGAAGTCTATTCCACAGCTTCACAGTTCTTACAGTAAAGAAGCTTTGACGCTTCTGGAGACTGAACTTTTTCTTCTCCAGTCGGAGGCAGTGCCCCTTGTCTTTTAAGGGCATTTTACATGGAACAGCTTTTCACCGTATATTTTGTATGGCCCATTTATATATTTGTACAGGTTAATCATGTCCCCCTTAGACATCTCTTCTCAAGACTAAATAAATTAAATTATTTTAATCTTTTTTCAAGACCCTTCTTTCCCCTTATCAGTTTAGTTGTTCTCCTCTGTACTTTTTCCAGCTGCAGAGCGTCCTTTCTATGGACTGGTGCCCAGAATGGAACTGCATATTCCAGATGAGGCCATACCAATGCTTTGTAAAGTGGTAATATTACATCCCTGCCCCATGAGTCCATGCCTCGTTTATTGCATGACAATATTCTGGTGGCCTTAGAAGCAGCTGATTGACATTGTAAGCTGTTATTCAATCTATGATATACAAGGACACCCCAATCCTTCTCTATAAGTGACTCTCCCAGTGTTACATCACCTAGGACATATGAAGCACGGAGATTATTACTACTAAGATGCATAACTTTACATTTATCCACATTGAACCTCATTTGCCAAGTTGATGCCTAATCTCGACAGGGACGGGGACGAGCTTACCTAGCACCGTCTCCGCCTGCCATTGGCTTCTCCCCCCCGACACAGGATGTTTTCATCCGTGTGCAGAGAGAAGCAGCAGCAGAGGCGGTGCAGGGACCAGGAGCGGCACTGGGAGCGGGGTAAGTATTATACAAGTGACGGGCCCAACACATGTGGGGGGTTTTGTTGAAATTAGATAACCCCTTTAAATACCCATCCTATTTCATTGCGGAAAAATCTGCAACAAATATTTGCAACTTTGTAAAAAAAAAATGCGGAACGGACATACAGAAACAATGCACACGGAGTAGCTTCTGTTTTTTTGCGGACCCATTGAAATGAAAAACCCGGAACAGACACGGAAAGAAAATACGTTTGTGTGCATGAGCCGTTAAAGGGACACTGCTGCTTTAAACAAGGATGTCTAAAAAAGCCTGAAAAGTTGTACACATCTGGATTTACACAGTGGGGTAGATTTATCAAAACTGGTGTAACAGAAACTGACTTACTTGCCCGCAGCAACCAATCAGATTCCACCTTTCATTTGTCAGAGCTCCTTTGGAAAATGAAAGGTGGAAGCTGATTGGTTGCTATAGGCAACTTAGCCAGTTCTACTTTACACCATTTTTTTTATAAATCTCCCCCACAGTCTGCCAGAAAGCCAAGGGACTCTGAATCCTATGGCCAGGCATACCCTGACCTTCTGAGGATTTCCCCCTATCTCATCAGTGTCCATATTTTCTTACTTGCGTGCATCTTTTTTTGCGCGTTTGGAATTTTTGGGTGTGTGTGGCATGCCAGTATGCTCTTTCATGTATGGCTTGAATATGCCCCTCACTGGAATCCCTCCCCCCATGCTACAGTAAGCAGTGAATAGTGTAAAGGACGCTATAATTCTTATCCTTAGGGCTCATGGACACGACGGTTTGTATTTTGCGGTCCACAAAAAAAAACTGATGACATCCGTGTGATATCTGTATTGCATTAGTTTTTTTGTGGACCCATTAAAGTGAAGGGTTCCGCATACAGACCTGTAAAAAAACAGAATGGAAATAAAAAAAATTCATGAGCATGACCCTGTGGCGGCTGTGGTCCCACATACTAGTCATGCAATGCACAGAAAGGTAAGAGTCCTGGGGTCTTCTCTATGCATTGCGCGGCCGGTTTGTGAATGAGAAGACGTGATATGTGAGTATAAGCATACGGCTACACTGTGAGTTTGGGCACAGCATGTGTTGCATGCTCAAGTATCACAATCGAGCAGGGCTGCCGTAGGAATGAATGGGGTCACAGTGCGACTCCCATGTTTGCTGTGACTGCGACACACGGTTATATTCATTCCTATGGCAGCCCTGCTACACTGCGGTACTTTGGGCATGAGATGTATGCTGCTCACAAAATCATAATGTAGCTGTATCCTGAAGATAAGAATCAGAATCAGCGTCCTTTACACTATTCCATTATAGTTGCAGTTTGGGGACGAAGAGGCGGGGGTAGTTGGGGCGAGGTGACAGTCAAGCTTTCAGTTGCAATTTTAGGAGGAACAGTTCCCCCACAGCAAGAGGTGGGGGGTTTCCTTCATGTCAGTATAAATAGAAACAAGTCCAGACTTGTCAGAGAAACTGGTGAATCACAGCAATCTCTGGGCACGCCCCCTGCTGGTTAAAAAAGACTCTGCCTAATATAATGGCCCTGCTATGTGGAACTTCTGCTTGCCTTGATTCATACTCCATGTAGACTGATTTCTATCCTCCATTATACAATCCTCTGATCTACTTGTGCCCTGGCAGTACCCACAGATAATAAGTAAATGACAAGTTACCAGCACATGACAAACATGAAATACATGTACCCCCCATAGCTCCTCAGAGCCCCAGCTACTTACAATGCCTCCGTTCCTCTGCCTTGGATTAGTCTCTAGTGGGTCCTCTTCTTCTTCTGGAGATTTGTGTCAGTGATCACTTGCTACTGAGTTTCGTTTCTTCCCATGTATCTCCTGTAATCTGTAGCCCTCCCTCTTCTGTGTTCCTCCCTCGCTCCACCCTTTGCCTCCAGCTAACCAAGCAGAATGAATGGAGAGGACATGTCGGGACAAAAACTGCACTACCTCCAGCATGGGCAGGTTCACCCAGGGCAGTTTGGGGCACTGTTTTATGTGCTTGTATAGACTTGGGAGAGTTCACATTACAGTTATGTTTCTGTTCTTCTGATACGTTAGAAGAACAGGGGAAAAAAGGATCCTGTAAGAAAAAAACTGATCTTGTGCATCAGTTAGGGTTCATTCACACGTCCGCAAAATGGGTCCGCATCCGTTCCGCAATTTTGCGAAACAGGTGCGGACCCATTCATTTTCAATAGGGCCAGAACGTGCTGTCCGCATTTGCGGATCTGCACTTCCGTTCCAGCAAAAAAAATAGAACGTGTCCTATTCTTGTGCGCAATTGCAGACAAGAAAAGGCATTTTCTATGAGAGTGCCGGCGATGTGCGGTCTGCAAAATGCAGAACCCATGTTGCTGTTGTCCGTGTTTTGCAGATTCGCAAAACACATACGGACGTGTGAATGGACCCTTAAGCACATTTGCCATCCATTTGAGTCTTTTCTGGTGTGATTGCTGTTCCCCGTCATTTTGCGGCTGGGTGCCTGATGTATTATACAGCCAGAACCCCTCTGCATATGGAGAGGGCTCACGGCAGCAGCGCGCTCCCTAAACTTACGGGCGTATAATGGCGTTAAGGGATTCAAGATCAGACTTCCACTCTACACATACAGCACTGTTGCAGAAATAGTTAATTTGCTTATAGCAGGCATGTTCAACCTGCGGCCCTCCAGCTGTTGCAAAAGCATGCCCGAACAGCCTACAGCAGGGCATTGTGGGAGTTGTAGTTTTACAACAGCTGGAGGGCCACAGGTCGAGCGTGCCTGATCTATAGGGTATCGAAAATCCCATTTCGGGGTATCGAAACCCCAAAGACCATTGCACACCAAGGACACTTTCACATGTACGATTTTCTCGTCTAAGTGTCATTTTTTTGTCACCTACCATCCTCTTCAGTTGTAATGGGAGAATTCTGGACATTTTTCTTCATGCAAAGGCAGAGCTCATTTCATTTCAGGAAACGTGGAGACATTGACCGGCTTTTCACCATATCTTTTTGTTCATATAATTTATATACTTGACCATCACTTCTTATCTTAAGTCGCTATTACACAGGCAGATACCCAGACAATTATCGGGAATGAACCGTAAATATATATATATATATATATATATATACATACATAGTCAAGACGTAAGCAAAAACAGAGTTGCAGAAACTGACAATTTTGGGCCAAGAATGGCAGTATTTCTAAAACTGTGCAGTTTGTGAACTGTTCATGTGCTGCTGTGGTGAAATTGTATCATGGGTGAACAAAAGGCACCATGCAGAAACACCACATGCATTGATGTGCAAAATGAACCAGCGGGCTACCAGGCGTGTGTCTAAAACACAGTTCAGCGAACACTACTGTGTATGGGGCCCCGAAGAAGATGGATGGTCACTGCACATCTGGTAGCAAAATTTTATCTGCAGAAAAAGCTCCAATTTTAACAGCAGTATTGGAATTGGACCTCCGCTGATTTCCAAAATATTGCCTTCTCTAATGAATCACATTTTCTAGTGCATCATATGGATGGATGTTGGCATGTCAGGCAAGAAACAACACCCTTCAACATGGGGAGTACATAGAAATCACTGGGCCCCATAGCAAGAATCTAAATTGGGCCCCCATGCCCCATTCATAGCCGCTCCCACCACCCATTCACGTCCCTTCCCTTATTCAATGAATTGTGCTTGCTGCTGCATGTTATATTGTGTGCCATCACGGCACACAAGAGAGGTATAATAGATATATTGTGTATACAGCAGTGTACTGATATGTGAGGTACGAGGTATAATAGACGCAGTGTGTACAGATGTATAGTATATACAGCAGTGTACTGATATGTAAGGAACGAGGTATAATAGACGCAGTGTGTACAGATGTATAGTATATACAGCAGTGTACTCATATGTAAGGAACGAGGTATAATAGACGCAGTGTGTACAGATATATAATATATACAGCAGTGTACTGATATGTGAGGTACGAGGTATAATAGACGCAATGTGTACAGATGTACAGTATATACAGCAGTGTACTGATATGTAAGGAACGAGGTATAATAGACGCAGTGTGTACAGATGTATAGTATATACAGCAGTGTACTCATATGTAAGGA
Source organism: Bufo gargarizans (assembly GCF_014858855.1). Classification (NCBI taxonomy): domain Eukaryota; kingdom Metazoa; phylum Chordata; class Amphibia; order Anura; family Bufonidae; genus Bufo; species Bufo gargarizans. Next base: position 215,832,007 of record NC_058083.1, read on the forward strand.
ACGAGGTATAATAGACGCAGTGTGTACAGATATATAATATATACAGCAGTGTACTGATATGTGAGGTACGAGGTATAATAGACGCAATGTGTACAGATATATAATATATACAGCAGTGTACTGATATGTGAGGTACGTGGTATAATAGACGCAGTGTGTACAGATGTACAGTATATACAGCAGTGTACTCATATGTAAGGAACGAGGTATAATAGACGCAGTGTGTACAGATATATCATATATAAAGCAGTGTACTGATATGTGAGGTACGAGGTATAATAGACGCAGTGTGTACAGATGTACAGTATATACAGCAGTGTACTGATATGTGAGGTACGAGGTATAATAGACGCAGTGTGTACAGATGTATAGTATATACAGCAGTGTACTGATATGTGAGGTACGAGGTATAATAGACGCAGTGTGTACAGATGTATAATATATACAGCAGTGTACTGATATGTGAGGTACGAGGTATAATATACGCAGTGTGTACAGATATATAATATATACAGCAGTGTACGGATATGTGAGGTACGAGGTATAATAGACGCAGTGTGTACAGATGTACAGTATATACAGCAGTGTACTGATATGTGAGGTACGAGGTATAATAGACGCAGTGTGTACAGATGTACAGTATATACAGCAGTGTACTGATATGTGAGGTACGAGGTATAATAGACGCAGTGTGTACAGATGTATAGTATATACAGCAGTGTACTGATATGTGAGGTGCGAGGTATAATAGACGCAGTGTGTACAGATGTATAATATATACAGCAGTTTACTGATATGTGAGGTACGAGATATAATAGACTCAGTGTGTACAGATGTATAGTATATACAGCAGTGTACTGATATGTGAGGTATGAGGTATAATAGACGCAGTGTGTACAGATGTATAATATATACAGCAGTGGACTGATATGTGAGATACTAGGTATAATATATGCAGTGTGTACAGATATATAATATATACAGCAGTGTACTGATATGTGAGGTACGAGGTATAATAGACGCAGTGTGTACAGATGTATAGTATATACAGCAGTGTACTGATATGTGAGGTACGAGGTATAATAGACGCAGTGTGTACAGATGTATAGTATATACAGCAGTGTACTGATATGTGAGGTACGAGGTATAATAGACGCAATGTGTACAGATGTACAGTATATACAGCAGTGTACTGATATGTGAGGTACGAGGTATAATAGACGCAGTGTGTACAGATGTATAGTATATACAGCAGTGTACTGATATGTAAGGAACGAGGTATAATAGACGCAGTGTGTACAGATGTATAGTATATACAGCAGTGTACTGATATGTGAGGTACGAGGTATAATAGACGCAGTGTGTACAGATGTATAATATATACAGCAGTGGACTGATATGTGAGATACTAGGTATAATATATGCAGTGTGTACAGATATATAATATATACAGCAGTGTACTGATATGTGAGGTACGAGGTATAATAGACGCAGTGTGTACAGATGTATAGTATATACAGCAGTGTACTGATATGTGAGGTACTAGGTATAATAGACGCAGTGTGTACAGATGTACAGTATATACAGCAGTGTACTGATATGTGAGGTACGAGGTATAATACACGCAGTGTGTACAGATATATAGCATATACAGCAGTGGACTGATATGTGAGGTACTAGGTATAATATATGCAGTGTGTACAGATATATAATATATACAGCAGTGTACTGATATGTGAGGTACGAGGTATAATAGACGCAGTGTGTACAGATGTACAGTATATACAGCAGTGTACTGATATGTGAGGTACGAGGTATAATAGACGCAGTGTGTACAGATGTACAGTATATACAGCAGTGTACTAATATGTAAGGAACGAGGTATAATAGACGCAGTGTGTACAGATATATAATATATACAGCAGTGTACTGATATGTGAGGTACGAGGTATAATAGATGCAGTGTGTACAGATGTATAGTATATACAGCAGTGTACTGATATGTGAGGTACGAGGTATAATAGACGCAGTGTGTACAGATATATAGTATATACAGCAGTGTACTGATATGTAAGGAACGAGGTATAATAGACGCAGTGTATACAGATATATAATATATACAGCAGTGTACTGATATGTGAGGTACGAGGTATAATAGATGCAGTGTGTACAGATGTATAGTATATACAGCAGTGTACTGATATGTGAGGTACGAGGTATAATAGACGCAGTGTGTACATTTGTATAGTATATACAGCAGTGTACTGATATGTGAGGTACGAGGTATAATAGGCGCAGTGTGTACAGATGTATAGTATATACAGCAGTGTACTGATATGTGAGGTACGAGGTATAATAGGCGCAGTGTGTACAGATGTATAGTATATACAGCAGTGTACTGATATGTGAGGTACGAGGTATAATAGACGCAGTGTGTACAGATGTATAGTATATACAGCAGTGTACTGATATGTGAGGTACGACATATAAATTACACCTCATACTTCACATATCAGTACATTGCTGTATAAGGCTACATGCAACGAATGTTGTTTGTTTCCATGTCCGTTCCGTTTTTTTGTGTATAGGATGCGGACCCATTCATTTCAATGGGTCCGCAAAAAATGCAGACAGCACACCGTGTGCTGTCCGTTCTGTAGCCCCGCAAAAAAATAGAACATGTCCTATTCTTGTCCGTTTTAATCATTGTTACAATGGATCCGCAAAAAAAAAAGTTTTTTTTATTTGCGGATCCGCAATTTTCGGACCACAAAACACATACGGTCGTGTGCATGTAGCCTAAACCATACAATATCTCACAATAGTGAGTACACCCCTCACATTTTTGTCATGGGACAACACTGAACATATGACACTTTGATACAATGTAAAGTAGTCAGTGCTCAGCTTATATAACAGTGTAAATGTGGTGTGCCCTCAAAATAACTCATCACACAACAATTAGTGTCTAAACCGCTGGCAATAAAAGTGAGTACACCCTTAAGTGAAAATGGCCAAATTGTGCCCAATAAGCCATTTTCCCTCCCCAGTGTTATGTGATTCGTTAGTGTTACAAGGTCTGAGGTGTGAATGGGGAGCTGGTGTTACATTCCGTGTTATCGCTCTCACACTCTCTCATACTAGTCACTGGAAGTTCAACATGGCACCTCATGGCTAAGAACTCTCTGAGGATCTAAAAAAGAATTTTTGCTCTACATAAAGATGGCCTAGGCTATAAGAAGATTGCCGACACGCTGAAATTGAGCTTCAGCATGGTCGCCAAGACCATACAGCGGTTTAACAAGACAGGTTCCCTCAGAACAGGCCTTGCCATGGTCGACCAAAGAAGTTGAGTGCACGTGCTGAGCGTCATATCCAGAGGTTGGTGCTGCAAGCATTGCTGAAGCCGTTAAAAGGGGGTGGGGGGGAAGCAGGGCCGTCTTTACCAAGGGGCAAAAGGGGCAGCTGCCCCGGGCCCAGTTGCTCCTGGGGGGCCCAAGGCAGCTGCCTCTTGAGCCCTGCTAGCCACTGCCCCGGGTGTCAGGCTGTCAGCTACACAGGGGGTGCTGCCATGCCATGCCTGCCGGCACTGAGTCCAGGCATCGTACTGTGTTAGAGCTGTGCTCTAGGACCTTAGATGACATCATCACCATGTGACCAGTAACCTAGCAATATTACTGGTCACATGGCTATGAGGTCATCACAGGTCCTGTGGAGTGTTGCAGAAGTTAACTGTGGAGCTTTTTTGTGTGAATATTACATCAGAAAAAGGTGACAGGGGCTGTTATGTTAATATACTGTAAACTACTGTATAGTGGGGTGCTGTATAGTGTGTGTGTGAGGGGCTGTATACTGTGGGGGGCCTGTATACTGTGGGGGGCCTGTATACTGTGTGGGGGTCTGTATACTGTGTGGGGGCCTGTATAGTGTGGGGGGGCTGTATAGTGTGGGGGTCTGTATACTGTGTGGGGGCCTGTATACTCTGGGGGGGCCTGTATACTGTGTGGGGGCCTTTATACTGTGTGGGGGGCTGTATACTATGGGGGCTGTATACTGTGGGGGCCTGTATACTGTGGGGGGCTGTATACTGTTGGGGGCTGTATAGTGTGGGGGGGCCTGTATAGTGTGGGGGGCCTGTATATTGTGGAGTGCTATACTGCTGTACTGTATACTGTCGGGGTCTGTATACTGTATACTGTGGGTGCTATTTAGTGTGGAGTGCTATACTGCTGTACTGTATAGTGTGGGGGGCTGTATCGTGTATAGTTTGGGGTGCTGTATACAGTGAGGTGCTATACTGTGAGGTGTTGTATACTGTGAGGTGTTGTATACTGTGGGGTGCTGTATACTGTGGGCTGCTATACTGCTCTACTATATACTGTGGGGTACTGTATAGTGTGGGGTGCTATACTGCATACTGTGTGGTGCTGTATACTATAGGGTGCTATACTGCATACTGTGGGGTGCTGGGGTGCACTGTAACACTAGCGTGAGCTGAGCTCTGGTCTCCTTCCTGCAGAGCGGTGCCCACTTCCAGCCTGAGCCCAGCTGCCCAGAGCACTGATCCTGAGCCGCTGGAGTCTTCAGAACTGGAAGTATTTACAGTCATTCACTGTACTCTACCAGATGTGTGGATTTTTTGTGTGCGTGTTGTGGTGGAGGGCGTGATTGCATGCTAGGGTGTGGGAAGGCGGGATCCAGGGGGCCCAAGTTAATTTTTGCCCAGGGTCCAATCAATATTAAAGACGGCCCTGGGGGGAAGCCTGTCAGTGCTCAGACCATATGCCGCACACTGCATCAAATTGGTCTGCATGGCTGTTGTCCCAGAAGGAAGCCTCTTCTAAAGATGATGCACAAGAAAGCCCGCAAACAGTTTGCTGAAGACAAACAGACTAAGGACATGGATTACTAGAACCATGTCTGTGGTCTGATGAGACCAAGATAAACTTGTTTGGTTCAGATGATGTCAGGCGTGCGTGGCGGCAACCAGGTGAGGAGTACAGACAAGTATGTCTTGCCTACAGTCAAGCATAGTGGTGGGAGTGTCATGGTTTGGGGATGCATTAGTGCTGCCGGCTGTGGGGAGCTACAGTTCATTGAGGGAACCATGAATGCCAACATGTACTGTGACATACTGAAGCAGAGCATGATCCCCTCCTTTCAGAAATTGGGCTGCAGGGCAGTATTCCAACATGATAAAGACCCCAAACACACCTCTAAGATGACCGCTGCCTTGATAAAGAAACTGAGGGTAAAGGTGCTGGACTGAACAAGCATGTCTCCAGACCTAAACCCTATTGAGCATCTGTGGGGCATTCTCAAACGGAAAGTCGAGGAGTGAAAGGTCTCTAATATCCACCAGCTCCATGATGTCATCATAGAGAAGTGGAAGAGGATTCTAGTGGCAACCTGTAAAGCTCTAGTGAACCCCATGCCCAAGAGAGTTAGGTCAGTGCTGGAAATGAGGTATGTGATGAGGTATTTTGAGGGCACACCAAATTTACACTGTTATACAAGCTGCACACTGACTAGATTACATTGTATCACAGTGTCGTATCTTCAGTGTTGTCCCATGAAAAGATAGAATAAAATATTTGCAAAAAAAATTGAGGCGTGTACTCACTTTTGTGAGATATTGTAAATGGGAAGCTTGTGATTTATCAGTGTATTTAGTTTTTAAATTAAAATTTCTTTCACTTCAGCACAAATCGGAGGCATTGTGCTTTGCATTTTGTATTGCCTGGGAGTGATTGACACATGCATACTAGGATACTGGGTAGGGTGGCCAAACAGTCCGGGTTTTGCACTCCTGGTCCTCCCGGCCAGAAGTCCTCCTTTTTTGTGGTCATGGGTGACGGGTCAGGCAATCCAGGCATGGGCCTTTTAAGTATCCCCATGGCAGGAAGCAGGGCTTGGCAGCACATCCGGACCACACAGTGCGCTGTATGATATGATGTCACAACGTCATCAGCACCGCTGCTGCATGAAGTGCCGGCCCAATTTCTGAACCGTTGCGGCGGGAACAGAGCGTGGGTGCCACTGCCCACTCTACTCACTCACTGGCCCATCCACGATCCCACCACCACGACGTTCCAGACAGCACTCAAAACCACCTCACCCTGACTTTCTCTCTCTGACTGTCGGGCATAGTCACTGTCATCAGCCAGCGTTCAGCACTAGTCAGCCTGAGCCAGTCCACTACGCATTAGGCACAGGTACTTACTATTTACCATCTGGATTCTTCTGGTATATACATACAGTCATATTCCTGTATATGCTGGTATAACCTGGGCGTCCTCAGGGGTAATGAAGCTACTACTAACAAGAGTGCTATAGTGAGTGCTAATTTCAGCATGAGGGGCGGGTTTCCCTTCTATCTTATCCAATATGTTCTCACCGCTCGTGTAACATGTAGAGTCTTACTACAATGTAGTAGGTGGAGGTCCACTCACCTAGATGCAAAACTGCGCATGAGTAGGGAAAAAGTTGGATTTTCATTCCCTTCTACACAATGCGCATTATCCAGGACATAGACTTATTCCTTCAGTTTTTAGCTTTCAACTGCGCTTGTGTTTGGACTTAGAAGGTTTTTCCATGTTCTTTATAATAATGTGGGAGAATAGATTTTTCCATGTTCTTCCATGGCACATCTATTCTCCCACATTATAATAAAGAACATGGAAAAGTCCAAACGCAAGCGTAGTTGAAAGCTAAAAACTGAAGTAATAAGTCTAAAGGCTCATGCACACAGTCATACAACGGGTCCGCAATACTCATGTGCATTCCGCATCACGGATTGCAGACCCATTCACTTGAATGGGTCCGCAATCACAAAGATGTGGAACAGAGGCACGAATTGGAACCCGACGGAAGCACTACGGAGTGCTTCCGTAGTGTTTCTGGCCGTGCCTCCGCACTGCAAAAAAGTAGCACATGCATTACTTTTTTGCGGTGCGGACCGTCGGATGTGGATCGCAAACCCCATTTAAGTGAATGGGTCCGCGATCCGCATGCAGCTGCCCCACGGTCTCTGCCTGTAGTTCTGAACAATAGAGGCACAGAAGAGGCTAACTATCAGTAGTAAGGCAGTGAGCGCATAAATAGAGACAGCGTTAGTAGCCATGTAACACTCCCTGATGAAGAACAGCGTCTGTTCGAAACGCGTTGGAGAGACTTTTTTGGCACCTGTGGTCACTGGCGACCACGGAAGTGACGTCACTCGCTGCTCCTAATGAGCGCAAAAAACTGGTAAACTCCTACCTGCTGCAGCATCGCGCCACCGGCCGGGGCACGAGGCAGCACGCCATCTAAAGCAGACTACAAACAGGCTTACATCTCGGACCTCGGCACCAGCGATATCAGCGATCCCTGACCTCAGTGAGGCGCGACATCTGCGTCCAGCAGGAATCCACCAACGTACATACAGGTACACTATGCAGGAGATAGCTGTGCTGGTATTTACCTGTGTGCAATACGGTGGGTAGCACATTGCTTAACCCCATCTTCCTTTATAATATTAAACCAAACTAAGTTCTAGAACGCGGTATCGCTATTATTATACATTTGGTGCTCCCTCTAGTGCAGCAGATATTGCGGTTCTGCTGCGATTCCGCTGCCGCATTACAGTGGAACACACAGAGCGCTATTGAAGTAAATTTATTGTAATGTAGTAAGGGAGACATTAGCGACTGGGGACACAGATCAGTATTGCTGTAAAGGAGAGGTTATAAACCTAGGGAAAGTGAAAAGTATCCAGATACAACGGATACAATTAGAAATGAGCGAATTTCATATTTTTAAATTCGTTCACGCTTCGTTTACTGGTAAAATGTGAATTGCGTTATGGATTCCGTTACCACGGACCATAATGCAATTCTATGACGGAATGCATAAGGCATTCCGTTATTCATTCCATCATAATAGAAGTCTATGGGCTGCATAACTGATCCGTCCCATTTCCATTATGCAGGAATGATTATGCCTCTAAAGGCATTCCGTTATACATTCCGTCATAGAATTGCGTTATGGTCCGTGGTAACGGAATCCATAACGCAATTCACCTTTTACCAGTAAACGAATCGCAAACAAATTTCATAACCGGAAATTCGCTAATCTCTAGATAAAATCTACTATCAGCAACAATACCCTACCGCTAATCCACCAGAGTGTGATGGCAATTTATTAGCAAACTGGATACTTTGTCGCTAAGATTACTACTTTCTTTGTAAAAGCAATAATATGATACAATACGATACAATACTGCCATAGCACAGTGTCTCATAGGGATCTGAAGATAATATCCCAGTGAGACCTCCCACACACAAAAGGAATAATCTCTAGTAAACTCAAAGACAAGAATATATACTGAGATAAGGGAAATACAAGGCATTAATCTCTACTGGACCTTATGGCCATTTTTATTTTTTAAACTATTTTGGGCTGATTAATGACCTTAAGGAAAATAATAAATGTTGTTTTAAATAATACAATATGACCAGAAACAGAAACTAGATAGCCTCTGGCTATTGAACCATGCACTATTGATTAATCCTGGGTCCACTAAGGGTCTTTTTTCGGATTTGGGCTTTGATGTACGCGCGCCTGCCTTACCATCATGGACACAGGTAAGTATTAGCCTTTAGTGCTTTTTTTTTTGTGTGTGTGTGTGTGTGTGCCAACTTTGGGGGCAGAGGAGGTCATATTACTGCAGGGACAGTGGGGGCAAAGGATTACATGGGGCTAATTACTTAATGGGGGAAGTGTGGGAGAAAATTACTTAATAGGGGGCAGTGTGGGGGCAAATTACTTAATGGGGCAGTGTGGGGGCAAATTACTTAATGGGGGCAGTGTGGGGGCAAATTACTTAATAGGGGGCAGTGTGGGGGAAAATTGCTTCATGGGGCAAATTACTTCATGGAGCAGTGGGGGGGGGGAATTACTTTGTGGGGGCAAACAATTTCATGGGGGGCAGTGTAGGGGCAAAGTACTACATGGGGGTAGTGTGGGGGAAATTACTATATGGTGTCAGTGTGGGGGACATTGCTATTGGGGAGGCACTGTAGGGGCATTTCCATTACAGGACATATTAGGGGAGATTATTTTTGGGGACACTATACAGGCATTAGTACCTGGAGCACAATATATGATGTTATTATTACTGGGGGCACTCTAGGGGTCATTATAATTGCTGTAGACACTATAGGAATTTTTGGGATAGTTTATCAAACTGGTGTAAAATAGAACTGGTGTAGTTGCTTATAGCAACCAATCAGATTCCACCTTTCATTTTTGACAGCTCCTTTGGAAAATGAAAGAAGGAATTATGTCTACTGGGGTCACTATTTTTTCAGCAGTATAGTACCTGGGGCATTGGGGAGCACATATGACATTATTGGGACACTAGGATAGGGAGGTTGATGGAAAAAGTTTGAAATCTGTGTCTGTGCAACAAACTCTGTAGAGACAAGATGTGGCTGAAAGAATTTGTCATAGTGGCATGGGTTAGACGCAGGAGAAGAGGAAAGGGAAGGTCTACATGACAAGAGATGTCCCTGGATGTAAGAAGTATGTGGTGCTGTATTCTCCTCCAAGTCTTTTATTATAATCATATGTATTTATTTTAAATTTGGCAAATTTGTAACAGCCCAGATAACAGTGATAACTTTCTGTGTACAGATAACGTAGTAGATGTTCCCTGCAATCCTATGTAGCACCCCACATAACACACTATTTCACAGTGCTATGTGGGGTGTTACATAGGACTGCAGGTAACATCTATGACATCTGTACTCAGAGAGTTATGACACGGTGGGTGTCTGACTCTTGGCAACCCGCCGCCAATCAGCTGTTTGAGGAGACTGCGATGTTCCAGTGAGCGCCACAGTCTCTTTGCTCCTTACAAAGCACAGCGCTGTCCATTTGATAACACTGTGCTTGGTATTGTAGCTTAGCCCCAATCACTCAGATGGGACACACCAAGACCATGTGAACGATGAATGTGATGTCATATGGCCTAGGAAGAGACTGTGGCGTTTACAAAGCACTGCAGCCTCTTCATACAGAAAAAAAAGTAACTAAAATGGAGGGAGGGGCCTGAGTTGGGTAGACAGCCCCGGGCCTATTATGCACTTAATCCGCCCCTGTGGATAGGGGAGGGTAGTCGTCCACCTAGGGTGCTACCTCACTACCCTTAAAGGGGGGCACACTCATGGCCGTCCAACTTCACAGGCCTCAGGCCGCTAGGCATTAGAACAGCACAAGAAGCCGCAATGACATCACTGCAACCTCCTGTGCTGGGTCTTGCATGATCACATGAGACCCAGAGCAGGAATGGTGATGTCATTGGGTCCGCATATATTGGGACACAGCAACACAGGCCACAGATAAAACTGTGGTCTGCATTGCAGACAGCGGCGTGGCGACAAGAGTGAGGCAGGTTTTTTTTTAATGCTAAATGTCCACACTGCTGAGGGCACCAGGGAAGGGGGAAGAAGATCATAATATATACTTGGCAGTACTGGGGAGGAATGGAGGAACATTATATACTGGCACTACGGTGAAACATTATATATATATTGGCACTATAGGGGGGAGCATTATATATTGGCACTACGGGGTACATTGTATGTATCTACTGGCACTATGGGGAGGAGCATTATATATTGGAACTAGTGGGGAAGCACTACAGGGGGACATTAGAGCCACTGGGAGCATAATGGTTATATCATTACTACTAGAGTACTGTAGAGGTGTTATTATTATTTGACGCAATATGGAGGGCATTGCTAATAATGGGGGCTATTTTGGGGAGTATTATCACTATTAGGGGCACTATTACTAATGAGGGCAGTCTGGGTGTATAGTATAGTGTTTGTGGACATGGGGGGAGCACAGCAGGCACAGTATTAGGAGTAGCTTCAAGAGGTTCTCCGGGTTTTTTCATATTGATGACCAGACCAGGATAGGTCATCAATATCAGATTGGCGGGAGTCCAACACCCCCAATGATCAGCTGTTTCTGCTACTGTATGTCCATGGGACAGCAGCAGTGAACAGCACACGCCGTCTCCTCAAACAACTGATCGGCGGGGGTGCCGGGTGTCGGACATTGGACTAGATTTGGTGCCCCACTTTTGATTTTGCCCAGGGCCACATTTTGTCTAAAACCGGCCCTGCAGCTAGGGCTGCCACCTGGCTGGTAAGCCACCAGCCTAACCAGTATTTGAGGGAGGAATACAGTGCTTCAATGTGCTCAGCACTGTGATAATTAGGTGGGATACCTCTGTAGAGTTAACTTTTATTCTGTCTTTTCTTTTGCTGTCAGGTCTTGAAATCAGGAGGAGCTCTAACATTGAACCAGCATCCACTGTTATTAATGGAAGGATTTTCCCTGACTAAAAACGGTATTCTTCCCCTGCATAATGTATTCCCATGCATGATATACCGGTATCTACAGATATATCTCTATATGTCCAGTACATTGTATATTTTTTAAAGGCTAAAAAGCAGAAGTATATTGTTTTAGTAATTGCAATTTAAAGAAAACCTTTCACCTGGAAAAACAATGTGAACTAAGTATACAGACATGGAGAGCGGCGCCCGGGGATCTCACTGTAAGTTATAGTAGGCGGTGTCTGCCCTTGTCCTGTGGGCGTCTCCTTCTCCTAGGCTGCAGCGCTGACCAATCGCAGCGCAGAGCTTACAGCCTGGGAGAAAAAAAACTCCACGCCGTTGCTATGGGGCCTGCGGCACAGGGGGGCCCGGAGCGCATGGAAGGCACCGCCCCTATGTCTCTGCACAAACAATTTATTCATACAGGCATTGAGGCGGCCTGTGTCCCGCCCACTTGTGTTCTCCCTCGGGCCCCCCTCCTCCCCCTGCTCCATTTCTAATCTCCATGATCCCGAGTCCCTCCCAGCCAGGCACTGCGTCTGCTCTGCTGCATAATGACACACTGGCCAATCAGCATTTAGCAGCGCAAAGAGGCTGCTGCTGATTGGCCAGTGTATCGCTGAAGGCACACATACAGAGGTGCGCACCGCTTTAGCGTCCTGTGCACTCACGTATGCCCCAAGACAACACGCCCCCCCGCCCCGGCCGCCCAGACTAAAGCACCGTTCTGGAGTCCGGACAGTGAACACAGACAAAACACACTGTTGTCTGTAGTGTGCCACTGCCACAGTAAGAGGACAGCAGTCAGTAGACTTAATAAAAAGTCTTGATGGGGGAGGGCAGCAGCAAGCAGTGGATTTGGGGTGGGGGGGGGGGGGGGGTGTAAGCTTGTAAAGGACTCAGGAGGACAGTGTGCTTTCCTGCTACTCCTCACCCCCACCCTGGGCATTTTGGCAGGCATTTTAGGGATTGGATAACCCCTTTAACTCGCTGATGCTGAGTGTGCACATAGCCACCAATTATATTTTCCCCCCATCACATAAGTCACCTTTGGGGGGCGGGGGAATATGATTGGTGGCTATGTGCACACTCATCATAAGCAGCACAGAGTTAAAGGGGTTATCCAATCCCTATAATGCCCCCCTGCCAACCCCTCCTGTCACGCAGATTAAAACATTCAGCGACATGGGGGGCAGCCAATAGCAGGCCACGATGGGAACCAGCCTCCCTAGCATTGCGGGTGATGCTAGGGAGGCTCATTTCTGACGCGGCCTGCTATTGGCTGCACCCCCCACTGGGCATAAGTATTATCTGTATGTGGTGCCCGGAATTTTGGGGTTAGATAGCCCCTTTACCCTTAGGATACCAGAGTTTTTTTTTATTTTTGCATTTTCTTTTTTCTTCCCTAGTTTCCTTGAGCTTTTTTTTATTTTTCCGTTCACATGGATGTATGAGGTCTTATTTTTTGCAGGAGAAGTCGAACTTTAATAGGGCATACAATGTAGTGGGAAGCGGGCAAAAAAATTCCAAATGGGGTAGAATAAATAAAAATAAAAAAAAGCAATTTCTCCACAGTTTTTTACGGGTTTTGTTCTTACGGCATTCACTTTGCGGCAAAACTGACCTGTGCCCTTCATTCTCTGGGTCAGTACGATTACAATGATACCACATATGTATAGGTTTATTATGTCTAAATAGTGTAAAAATTAATTACAACTTTTTTACATCACCATATTCTGACCCCCATAACTCTTTTTATAGTTATGACCCCTGCAATAATTTATATATATATATATTTTAGAGTATTATAAATCCAGCTTAAGGCTACTTTCACACTAGCGTTTTTGCTGGATCCGGCAGGGTTCAGCAAAAACGCTTCCATTACTGATAATACAACAATCTGCATCCGTTATGAATAGATCCGGTTGTATTATCTTTAACATAGCCAAGACGGATCCGTCATGAACTCCATTAAAAGTCAATGTTTCGGTTTGCTCTCCGGTATAGGAGCACAACTAAACGGAAGGGAATGAATCTTGGAGCGCTCCATTCTGTTCAGTTTTGTCCCCATTGACAATGAATGGGAACAAAACTGAAGCATTTTTTTCCCGGTATTGAGCCCCTATGACGGATCTCAATATCGGAAAACTTAAACGCTACTGTGAAAGTACCCTTATCTATAATTTTGATAAGGGTAATTTGATTTCTGTTTTATTTCACAGAATAAATCCTTATTGGAAAATACGTATACATTTTTTTAAATTACTGCAACAATATTGGTTAATAAAAAAAAATGAAAAAGATTTTTCCCTAACGGTTTCAGTAGGCCATGTCAACATTTCTTTATTAGCAAATGAGGTTGTGGCAGGGGAGGAGCCATGACAAAAAGTGGGATGGGCCAGGGGCAGGTAGTGGGCGGGGTTAGGGGGCCCAATTTAGATTCTTGCTTTCGGGCCCAGTGATTTCTATGTACACCCTTGCCCAGACCTACATTTTGATGCATATTAGGTCTCTAAAATATTAAAAATGAAGGCACAGTCGCAGTTTAGAAATTGTCTTTCAAATTGAGGTGGCTAGAGTGGAGTTTCAATGAATGTCAATAGGCAGTGTGAGTTGCAAACAAATGGTCATATTGTAAAAACTATCATTTTCAGTGGCAGCAGGAATAGCTGAACGTTTTAATATAAGATTTGTGTAGGTGGGCTTGAAAATGAGGGAGTGGTGTCAGTTTAGAAATCATGTCCTGATTTTTAAGCTCACACTCTAGCTTTTGTCAGCTCCCACTCTAGTTTTGAACATTCCGCCATTCATTCCTATGGGACAACTTTCGCCACAAAAACGCCGATATTTCGAGAACCATTCAGCGAAACATTCCAATTGGGAGCAATCCACACGTTTCAGTATATTACTGTCTATGTAGTGTAAAAACTGTGGGAGGAGTTAGGGTGGTAAATTTGAGTATAATAATAAGAATATATATATGAGATAACAGTAAGTGGTCTTGCCATGCAAGAACACTTAAATATATGCTCCCCGGACAAAGGGCTTGGGGAGTGGATTATTCAATGAATGAATTAGGTGATTGGGAAAATATATTGGCTAATTTAAGATTAGTGTCACGTGGTGGTTCAATTTAATATTCTTTATAGAATTTATGTCACAATTCAAACTGTCCACGATGTGATTTACCGGGAGCTGATTATTTACACATGTTTTGGTCTTGTAGAGAATTAACAGAATATTGGAGGGCAATTAACAACTATATTACCCAAAAACTGAAAGTAGTGATTCCATTTACAGAACAATGTTGGATCTCTACCAGGTTAAAAGTATAAAAAGATTTTGTTAATTAAAATAATGTTTTTGGCTAGACTCTTAATTTCAAGAGTCTGGTTCTCCTGAAATATACCTAGTATATATACAGTATATATGGTTAAATTTAGTTAATAAGATCAAGAGATATAAAAATATTGTCACAGTACCTTCTGTGACAGAGGTTAGAAGATTGGAGAGACTGACTGCACGTGAGGTTAACTGTCAGTCTCTTGATTCTCAGTGTTGTGGTTTGGTAATGACCACGCCTCTTGTCAGGTGCAGCCCGTTGTCATTACTGCATTCCCTACTTAGTTTGATCTCACACTTCATACCATGCGGTTGATATTCTCTGCTTGGATTTGGAAGAGTTGGTTTAGGGGCTTCCTAGGAGGTGATATTTTCCCTCTCCCTAGCCTTGAGGCCTAGTTCTGTGTCCCTCCCCTCCCTTGTATTCGTGACAAATATCCTATATAAACAAAGAAATACTGAGGAGAAATGGAATAGGATATGGGGGAATTAGAAGCCTTAAGCTTAATCGAACGGTTCTTGGCCTCATCAGTATCCCGTCTCCGTCTTGTAGATGGAGGGGATAGGAAACGCATCGAAAGGGGGAGAAAGGGTATGGTTAAGGTTGGGGGGGGTAAGGCTTAAAAGAGGTATAATTGGAAAAGTAATATGATTAGTTTGTATGATATGTTATGCTTTATTTTTTCTTCTAATAAATATTTTTGAAAAAAAGGTGTAAAATACACAAAATTCCATGATGGGAATGAATGCCATCACACAGGCCATACTGACTATAATGGGATCTAGTTTCCATTAGAAAAAACCAGAATTTAACGGATAATCCCACACTGTGCTATTCTATCACATATTTTTGACTGAATCTGCAGTACATATGTGGGTGAAAAATAATATTTATATCTGTGCAAGTTATTTTTCCCCAAAATAGTCAGAGTGTTCTTGGTCTCTGATTATCACATATGGGGTTCTTTCTTTTTTTATAGTAATTCAAATCTTACTGATGGGTATGACAAAATGACCTGATACAAAAAATAAAGTTATGGCTGTTATGGCCATGAATGTGAGAAGGCCATGGGGACCCTGAAATTCTCGATGGCAGCCCTGGGTAAACAAGACCACCACATGTTTATAAATGACTTGGTCACACTATATATATATATATATATATATATATATATCTATCTATATATATATATATATATATATATATATATATATACAATAACAGAAGTCCAGGGCAGCACTCCTAGTAATAGAGGATCGGGTGCCAGCGATGGAAACACCTGACCAAGGTGTGCTATACAAAAAATGAAGACACCGCAGCACATCCGTTGGTGAAAAATAGTAGACCTTTATTCACCCATGCGACGTTTCAGTCCGCTTACTGCAGGCATGTCCAAACTGCGGCCCTCCAGCTGTTGCAAAACTACAACTCCCAGCATGCCTGGGTAGCTTACAGCTATCCGGGCATGCTGGGAGTTGTAGTTTTGCAACAGCTGGAGGGCCGCAGTTTGGACATGCCTGGCTTACTGGAACCTTTCTCAAGCAATACATCGTTCCAAGCTGTGGGTTTTTATGTGGTCATTTGAAATTAACATACATAAGTGACAATTAATGATTTATACAAAAATGTGCAAGAAAATTCTCATATAAATATGAAAAAAATACATCATGCCTGGAAGACAATATATTCAATACAAATACTCATATGTCAGAAGCATCCAGGTATAGTGATTGTTCAGTAACATGATATATTACACAAGTGGCAATCAATAATATACAGTCATCACCTGTGCAAGTGCAATTGTAAACAGACCTGGCGTGGAATCGGGCAGGCTCAATAGTAGGCGGATACAGTGTTGCGGATATCACCGCATGGAAACGGCGTCCCGGAACTCAAGCTGCGCATGTCCATGATGTCACAGCAGGGGCAATCACGTGATCCCGTGTGAAACATGGAACTGGAGCTGCGCTTGTCCGTGACGTCACCTAAGGGATAATCACATGACCCCATATGGAAACATCACGTGACATGCCGCATAGTAATTCACTATAATAAGATAAATGTAAGCGTCGTTTTTGATATGTAAATCGAAAGCGACGGCTAATGAAGCAGGATAAAAACACCCCGGGTATGGTGTCGGGTGACGTGCTATCTTACGATGCACTGTCATCCGAAAAATATAAGTGAAGAAGGAGGGTACCGGCGGCAGCCGTTGCCTTCCCATCTCACTCATGTAACCCTATCAGGTGAAAAACATCCAATATAGCCATAAAGTAACACTTATAATAGTTAATTCAGAAAAATCTAATAAGCTGTGTAGGTTCAAAAGTATCCAGCTTCCTGTTGAGCAAAGCCCTTCCATCCGAAGGTCCTATAGGTGACAAAAATACAAAAAATATATTATCCAAATATATTTATTAAAAGGGGACAAATTTTTCAGTACAATGCCGACAGGGACAGAACAGCGAAAAATCATATGAATAACCATGGCTTGTATTCTACATTCAAACCTCCCGGTTTGACAGTTTGTAACTTAAAGATCCATTCAGACTCACGTTTTTTAAGCATTTTCATGCGATTGCCACCGATTCGCGGCTGTGGAACATGGTCAAGAATCATAAATTTTAAGTCACCTTCAACATGGCCCACATCCGCAAAGTGATGTGAGACAGGCAGATCCCTGCGTTTCTTGCGTATGGAGAAACGGTGCTAGTTGAAGCGTGACTTAAAATCGCATGTGGTCTCACCCACATACAAAAGCTTGCAGGGGCACCATAAAACATAAATAACGAAACTCGATTCACAAGTCAAATAAAATTTAAGGGGATAAGAAATCCCTGTATTCGGATGCATAAAATCACGTCCCTTCACCATGTATTTGCAGTTCACACAGTGAAGGCACGGAAAACTGACACTTTTCTTGGGAGCCAAGAATGTTTGACATATACCTTTTTGTTGCCCTATGTCGTTCTTTACAAGTTTATCTTTTAGATTGCAAGCTCTCTTATATGACATAATAGGTCTAGTCATGAATTCTGGAATGTTTTTATGTTCTGTACTCAGAATCGACCAATGTTTGTTGAGAATTTTACTCACATAAGGGCTAGCTTCGCAGAAGGTGGATACAAAGGGTATTTTCTGGGATTGGTCCCTCTTAGTGCCTCGAAATAATTCACTTTGTTCTTTCTGATTAATAAGTTTTAATTGCTGCTGCAATGTAGATACCGGATAATGCCTCTGTTTAAAGCATTGTGTCATCTTATCCAGAGTTTTATCCAGTAAGGATGTATCACTGATTATTCTCTTGGCTCTAGTAAACTGACTATACAGTAATGACCACACCATCGTCCGAGGATGAGCACTGTCAAACCTAAGGACGGTGTTGCGGTCAGTAGGTTAAGTGTAGACCTCAGTACTTAACACACTGCCAGTGCGTCGAACATTAACATCCAAAAAGTGCATCGTGCTAGTGGAGAATTCCAACATGAACTGTATATCGGGAATCAGGCTATTTAAATAATTGTGAAACAATTGCAACTCTGATGTTGTGCCTGTCCAAATAACAAAAATATCATCTATGTATCTCCACCACCTCAGCACATGGCTGAAGTGGTGGGACACATAGACGTGCTGCTCCTCCAAATGAGAAACGACCATGTTGCCGTAAGGGGGGCCACATTCGTCCCCATGGCTGTCCCCCTAATTTACATATAATAATCATCTCCAAAAAGGAAATAATTATTATATAAAATCATTTGTAATAGAGCCAGAAAAAAGGTTTGAGCCTCAATGGTATAATCTGAATTTTCTAAAATTTTCAGAATTTTCTACTTATAGTTAGGTTATTCTTCTACAGGGTGAGTCAAAATACTCAGGACCCTTTTATTTCAAAAATGGAAGGGAAAATGAAATATCTGAATTCCCCAGCAAGTAATGGGTGAGGGGGCCTATCTATATTCATGTTATGATCGGAACATGGCCGCCATCTTGAAAGCCGCTATATTGGGTCAAGGGCACATTTTTCCAGTGGGAAAGGGGGTCATGTAGCATATCAAAGAAGACCAGAATTTTCTCAGAAATCGATTGCTTCAATCAGATTTGCATATTTCTTGTGGTTAAAAAGTTATCAACACAGTAAGTTGCAACAACAACTGGGAACCTTTCCTGTGATGCACAGCTATTTGACCTGTTCAATGTGTTGTCCCTGGTGCTGAACACAGAACTTTGAAGTTTTGATAATTTTTGAACCACAAGAGATATTACAAATCTGATTGCGGCAATTAATTTCTGAGAAAATTCCAGGTCTCCTTTGATATGCTACATTACCCCCTTCCCATTGGAAAAATTTGCCCTTGATCCAATATGGCGGCTTTCAAGATGGCAGCAGATGTTCCGGACATAGCCTAAAAGATAGCTCACCTCACCCATTACTTGCTGGTGTATTCAGATATTTGACTTTCCCTTTTATTTCTGAAATAAAAGGGTGTCCTGAGACTCACCCTGTATAATGATATTTCTCATGTCACTATCTAATGTAACATTATTTGGGTTTGACTCAATCTTTCCCAAGTAAGTTGAATGTTACTAGTGAAGAATGTTTCCAGTGTCACCTTTGTCTGTTTCCCAAAATTACATTCAAAATATACAGGAAGAAAATGAGTCTCCTTATGTGTAATTAGCTCTGTATATGGAGTGTCAGTAACAGCCATATGACACTGAATTTGAGTGTAGTAGGCATGGTCCATTCAAAAGGCGTAATATGTCCCATTCCACTACAAGCAGGGTACTGTCAGGACACTCGTGTAAGCACTTCACTAGCAGGAGCCAGTTCTCTGTATCCTTCCAGTCTATCACTGTGAATAATCTTAGGTAAAGAGGAAAGCATTATGTAATTTTTATACTTGATGCTCAATAAAGATCATTGCCTATCATGGTGAGGATGTCGCCTGCTGTTTTGAATTTGAAAACCTGAAAAAGTGGCCCAAGCTTCTTTTTTTTCTCAGTTTTCTCCTTGAAAATGTTTCCTGAACAAAGCAGAACGTATTCTTCATTGCTGAGACATAGAGATGGTGGTTTCCTCCTTCTTTTACGTTTTGGGGAACCCTGATGCTTTTGAACAATTTGAATATTTTCTTCTGCACGCTTTCTGGAAAACTTTGTTAGCTCATGTTTAAGAAACACATTCTGTGGAAATAAAAGGTCTTCAAAATTAATTCTTATAGGTTGTATGAACTTGACCATGTGATGCAGATAGACTGTATAGTAAATGTGTGACTTTTTTGTGTTTTTTTCAGAGAGATTGTTATCAGGATGAATGACTGCTTTACATTGATTTACAGTCTGGGTTATTGAGGCTGGCTTCTTAAGGCTTGAAAAAGAATTACGAATGAAGACAAATGATGGGGTGGACTTGGGCTGAGGGGTCACGGTAGATTTTTTCTTTTTGCTTAAAACAGACGCCTTCTTTTTAGTAGTTGCAGAAGAATTGTCCAGTATAGGAACTGATTTATTTTTTGTTTTTCTGCTACTTTTCTTCTTTTCTTTTTTTGCAGTTGGTTCAGATATACTCTGACTGTATGCAGAAGAATTACAGGGAAGTAAACCAGAATTGATACTTAATAAAGGAGAACTTTTGGCAGACAGTGAAATAATCGTCTTCTGGTATAAGCTTCCTGTTGATGTACAATAGAGATGTCCTGTTGCTGGGCATTGTAGATATCTTCTACTTGGGTTTTGTGGGTCTGATGGTGTATGCACAAAGAGGAACCATTTATTCAAAATTGGAATTATTGGAGCTGTTGGTTGATGCATAACGATGATGTGAGCGCTGGAATGGCTAGCTTAATATAGATATACCACTCTTAAAAGTCTGGAAGGCACTGAAGAACAACCCTGGTCATGAAACAAAATTAGAGATATTTGTCATATAGTTTATTCAAAAACATCACCAAAGTATAACAAAATTGCCAAACTCCACAGATATACAGAAGATGTACATTACTAAAACCATAGATGTTTCAGTGCTCCAAATCCCATAGTTTTGGTGGGAATTCACATAATTTTTGCCCAATAAAGTTTTCAACTTTTTTATGATTATGTGCTGTGCTTGACACTTTAAAAAAGTGGATGGAGAAGTGTGTCTAGTTATGACAGATTTATCCACTGTGGCTTTTTAAAGTCACAAAAAAGGTGTAGGGTTGGCTAAGGGGCTGGCAAAAAAAAAAAAGCTATAAAAGTAGCATCTCTAGTCAGGTTTAAAGCTGAGCCAAATTTATTAAATAGCATGTGACATTTGATATATTTAGCGCACATTGCGGAAAAGCAGACTCAGGGTCCATTCACACGTCTGTAGTGTATTACGGATCCACAAATTGCGGATCCTCAATACACCCGGCCAGCACCCCCATAGAACTGCCTATTCTTGTCCGCAATTGCGGACAAGAATAGGACATTGTGAGGAATATGGATTAATATTTACTGTCAGCCATGTCCTCACCCCCCCCCCCCCATTTGCTGACAGATAGCAGAGGTCGGGAACTCCACAGGAGGGCCCTGCTTCAAAGCCCCAGCCCTGATTGTAATTTGATGCACCTCTTGGCATGTTCAGTGTACATGCAAAATGGGTTTCCACCCCCCCCAGCCATCTGAGTGTTAGTTGGCAAGAGCAGAGGCCCCCAGGGGTTCCAGGCTTCAAGGAGAAGGTCACACCTCAGTGCACCAGTTTGGAGCCAACTGAATCTTGCAGGAAAACCCCCAGCATGGGGTATCCGCCCTTCCCCAGGATCAATGAGACTTCCCATACATGTTGGCACCTACTTTTCATAAGGAATTATGAATCGCCTGGCCATCGCAGGCGCAAACCAGATACATATTTGTGTCCCGGTGGCCACGAGGTATGTTCCCATGGTCTTTGTTTACTGGGACAAGTTCGGGGTAGGGAGATACCCATATCTTCCCATAGAAACCACATAACGGTACCAGGTTTGGGCTCTACTTGTAGCCGGAACCCAGGCAGGTCCATTAGTCCCAGAACCATCTCCCTGTGACCCTCTGGTCTGGAGCTATGAACCCTAAAGGGTTTTGTGGGTCATTTGCTGCCAGTCCCAAAGAGGGGGAGTGGACCCCTCCCTGAGGCAGGGAGGGGAGGGGCCGGCTGCAGGTTAAAAGTCTGGTGCCAGCAAGTAGGCAGGTCTTTCTCTGAAGAGGGGTCACATCCTACACAATGGTTTAGAGGGACCCAGGAAATAGCGGAGTTCACGGCCCTTCATGTGGACACCAGCAAAGAACATCTCAAAGGAACTTTCATCATACTCGGTAACTGACTTTTACACTGCTTAACCCTGTTGTAACCATATAACCTGTATCTGTAACCTCAGACCACTGTATATATTGTCTGTGTATATTGTGTTAAATCTAGTGTGCCCATACGGCTATTAAATCTATAATTTAATCTTGTGCTATCTTGTATCTCGATCACGAATCCCCACGTCCGTGTTTTGGCCTAGTTATAAGCTACCGCGGGTTGGTTTCTGACCCTATATAATCCCGTTAGCGGACCGGGCTTATATCAAACGAGACTGGTGGCAGTTACCCGGACTGAGGGCGTGCTGTTTTCACTGTGGCAGTGAAAAGGCTCTCTCCGCTTGTTGCCTCTCTGTGCCCGCGTGGACAGGGGGTGTGTGTGTATAAACTATACCAACCTGACCTTACGTGCTCCACTGGAGGCGTAACTTCGCGTTTTTGATAAACCCGTGATCATACCAGATCTCGTGAGCTCGACGTGGCTGACGTCCAGCGGGCACGAGGTGTGGTATTCATCACAGACATGTTCTATTTTTTTCGGGAGCCGCGGACCAGAAGATCAGGGCGGCGCTCTGGAAATGCGGATGCGGACAGCACACTGTGTGCTGTCCGCATCTCTTCCGGCCCCCTAGAGAATGAATGGGTCTGGATTCGTTCCACAATGTTGCGGAACAGATCCGGACGCAGTCTACAGATGTTTGAATGGACCCTCAAGGACATACAGTTTGACTTCAAATATCGCCTCAGGATAAATTCTCCCGATAAAATACAGTGTGAGGTGTGACGAGGGTACCCCAAGTAGAGTCCCCTTTTTAAATACACACACACTCACATGCCTAGAGGCCCCCTTTATTCTGCTTTAAAAGAGAAATATTCCCTTGCTTGGAGCTGTGTCCTAGTAATTGAAAATAACACTTCCCCGTCATAAAGATAAGGATGGGAGCTTCAAAAGCACCCCTGCCGAGGCTCATCATAAAATACTGGATCCTGGGATAACATTAGCCAGACATTTTGACTACATTCACATCAGGGGACCAGAGAGAGATGGGAAAGTGACCTACTGAACCTTTGAGGGACTCAAACATAGTCATTTTTCATACCTCTGGTCGTAGGCATATTCTTCACTGGCTAAGGCCGGATTCAACCTCCATGGACCAGTGCGATCACAGAGATATCAAACAGTATTTTCTTGTGCCTATGGAAGGCCGAAAAGCCAGCTTTAAGCCGTCCTGAAGAACCACAAGCCCCAGCAGAGTCAAGTTTGGTCTTGTTAGACTCGTAAAATCATAAGGGTCATTAATACCTGAATGTCATAGCTATATTTAGTGGTTCCACAGAACTGTGGGCTCAGCCAGAATAAGGACATTCTGGGCTGACCTTAGCTGGGTCCTAAACCTAAACCTAAACGTTCGTAGCCTTGGTGGGCAGAACTGCTGGCACCTCCTGTTTTAGAACTGTTATAAGATGCTGGCAGGGCATTGTATGGAACCTCTGCCTTGCCTTAACACCTGGATTTGTATCTGTGACGCTTTGCGATCCACAGCGATACTAGGAAATCGCAAATGTGCCATATTTTGCAATCACAGAGACACCAGAGCCTTCACTAAGAATCTTCTCTTTTCACTAAAGGAGTAATTCACAGAGCAGAGGTGCCATTATCACCACCTTGTGACAAACCTTTCCTGCCCCATGCCAAGTTGAGTAGCCATCAATCTAGTTCTCTTATGACAGAACCTCCTAAACCTGGTCTTTCTGCAGCCATAGTGTCTCCAATGCCAGCAGGGTTCTCACACCTTCAGTCTTGCCAGTGCGCTTCAAAGAGAGCAGGACAGATGCTTATCAGACAGCTGCTGTCACCGGGCAGCCACCTCTAATACATAGCTTTCATATTTGCATCCATATTTCCTAATATTTCCTGGGTTCGGAACCAATGCACTGAACCATCTCTTCAGGGATTATTCCGGCCCCAATAATACACCTTTCAGGAAATCGGCCAGTCAATCAGAGATTCTCTCTCTCAGATATCAAAGCTCTCAGGGAATCCAAATGGTAATTCTATCCTGTTTAGTATCAGAGGATCTGTAAAATTGTGCTGATTCTCAATATGACCTCTATGTCCTAATTTGACCCACGGGTACGGAGAAACTGGCACAGCAAAGATTCAGCCAGATTTCCTCTGTCCATGGCAGGAACTGCCCCTCTTCCAATTACCCAAGGCTGGACTTGTGCGGGTCACAACCCCTCCCCACTACAGAGTGGGTAAAACCCTGTGACACATTCAGCCCTGGGTCCTTCTTCTACCATCTGACGTCGACTAACATCACGACCGCCCGCTGGACACGGGCACACCCCACCATCTTGGATTATTCTACAAAGACTTTGTATTTTACTGGACTTTACCACTGTAATTCTGAACTTACAGACATTCTATTCCCTTCCACCTCTTACCTATTTCTATCCAAACCAATCTGTTCAACTGGCAGGTATATTTATCTGTCAGCTTTAATGCATATATATATTTTTGTGTGCAGTTTTAGAATAAAAACTAACGATTTCATCGTTCCAGTTTTGCCCTTGTTACTTGATGACCTGATCTATGCTAAGAACTCTGCCCTCAGAAGACATACTACCAAATTGTTTTATTTTTATAAATTGTTAATGTACTAGCTAGGTTGCAAATAACCGTTTTGTCCCTTTAGGATTAGCTAGCCGGGGTCTCTTCGCCCCGATTCAATACGAAGAGTGGTGGCAGCAAAGTAATTTGATTTCCAGCATGAAATCAGTCATTTTATTTTTACAGATTGTACGTACAATCGTGATTGCATCCTGTCTGGGCCCACCAACCAATCTTAAACGTCTTCTGTGCTGACAGTGGATTCGCCTCCAGAAGTCTCTAGTGGAGACCTGTATGGCAACTGTGGCTTAGTACGACGGGATTGGCGGGTGGTTGTCACAGTATCGCATTCTGAATGTCAGTGCTCAGGGTCCACTGATATTATACCAATCGGATTGCACAACGGCTTCAAGGACTGAAACAGAGGAATTTAAGTATACTTTTCATCCATTATCCCTTTTATTTTAACTGTCGTGAATTACTATTACCTTGAATTATTATTATCTAGAATAGTCATTTTTCTGTAAATGTATATATGCACTGCTTTTCCTTTCACCTTTTATTAAAAGATTGAAAAATCTTATTTGCTAAGTCTTACGTGTTCTAAGCAAAGGAATTAACGAATCCTGTCTCTGAAGAGAGTAACGTTACCATTTTGTGTGAGAAAGGTAATTTTGATTGTTGCTTGGCTGAACGATTGCGATAGCTGGTTCATTCCCTGCTCTGCGTGAAGGTGAGTGACCAGTGGGATGTTCTGTATGCTTAGAACATTAGTGCATGAGTTATGAATGTAACTAGTTGCAAGGACCAAATTTCCAGTTATGGATGAGAACTGTGACATTCAGGTTTTCTTGCTGTCTTTTGAGAAAACATGTCGTTACCATAAACTGCCTGAGTCACAGTGGGCCAGGTACCTGACACCCGGGCTGAGAGGCAAAGCCCAGCAGGCCCATGCAGCATTACCACCTGAAAAGGACAATGATTATCAGGCCCTAAGGATGCTATTATTAAAAAATATCAGTTGACGCCAGAGGACTACAGAAGGAAGTTTAGGTCCATGGAAAAGGGACCTGCCGACTCCTTTGCTGATGCGACGAGCAACCTATACAGGTAATTCGATCGATGGGCTGACAAAGCAACTGTTGTCACCCGTGCGGCCCTAAGAGAGTTGATGGTCTTAGAGCAGTTCTATGAAATGTGCCACAAATACCCAGACATCAAGAAGTGTGTGGAGGAGCGTAAGCCAGCAACAGCTGCCGAGGCCGCAGACTTAGCCGATGAATATCTTGCCAAGGTGACACCTGAACCCCACGGCTATTCCTTCTCCCATTTGAGAAGAGAGAAATATTCATCCCCAGCAAAGCAACGCTTTCACCGACCTAGCACGTGGAACTGCCGGAATCAAGCCAGCACCTACAGAAGTGCGCACGTGCTATGCGTGCGGCAAGCCAGGACATCTTAGCAATGCCTGTCCTGAGAAGAAGAAGTCAGCAACCCATCAGCCGTGCAGTTGGTGAGTGGAGGTGCTAAGAGCAACACAGACAACCTACAGGCTGTTACTGTGGGCAACCTGTGCATCATGGGCTTCCGCGACACCGGCGCAGAGTTCACACTAGTCCGGCCCGAACTAGTGGACGACAAGGATCTTATTCCAGGCAAAAGTCTCACAATCACTGGAGTTGGGGGGACGAGTCCAAATGTTTCCCTTACTCGTGTCTTTCTTGATTGGGGAGCTGGAAGTGGAGCAAGAGAAGTTGGGGTCTCTGCAGAGATCCTTAACAACGTTTTGTTAGGCTCTGACCTGGGACGATTGGTCTCGTGCTATGTGCCCCCTGGGAGCACACAGGACTCACTCATCCCAACAGAACCCCCTAGACATACCAAGGTACTATATGAGGATGTTTGTATAACGCCCGATCACCTTGGGGATGGACAGAGGGAGGTGATAAGTAGGGTGTGTGGGAGCAGTTCTCCTAAGACAGGAGATGTGGAAGGGACTGCAGGTGTATGTACACAGGTAGCAGATGTATATTTAGCCAATTCAAGTGATGGAAATGTTCGATGTGATAATATTGTACCTGTTTTGCCTGTCACTCACAGTGCTGCAAAGGCTGCAGCGGATCAGTCCATCGGGGAAGAGCAGGTGGAAGTGTCCTTGTCCACCTGTTCTGCCTCAGTGGACTCAGCCGCTTCAGAGCCTCAACAGCTGTCACTGTTTGCCACAGGACAGCTGGCTGGGACTTGTAGTGCTGCCTTTGAGCAGGCCCTGCGGGATGATCCTAGTTTGGAGCAGCTGAGAGGCTTAGCTGCCAACACTCCCGCAGAGGGAGATAAATACAAGGTGTATTGTGACAATGGGAATCTGTATAAAGAGGACACTTCCCGCAGTGACAGTAGGGTGGGGTCACTCAAAAGGCAGCTCATTGTACCTGTGCAGTTCAGGGGACAATTACTGCAAGTGATTCATGAGATCCCCTTAGCTGGTCACCTGGGAATAACAAAGACAAAATCCTGGCATCGGAACGGACATAGCAAATTACTGTAGGTCCTATGACGCCTGCCAGCGAGTTGGCAAAGCTGGAGATGGTCACAGAGCTCCGCTGAATTCCTTGCCTGTAATTAACAAACCTTTCCGGAGAGTGGTGGTGGACATTATTGGTCTATTGGCCATCCCCAGCAGTTCAGGCAAATGATTCATCTTGACCGTAGTGGATTACGCCACTCGCTACCCCGAAGCGGTGGCATTGTCTTCCATTAGGGCGGACAAAGTTGCGGACATCCTGCTGGGAATCTTCACAAGAGTGGGGTTCCCAGCAGAGCTTCTCAGAGACCAAGCACCGCAGTTTATGTCTGAGCTGATGCAGGGATTCTGCAGGAAAATACAGGTGAATCATATCATGGCCAGCCCCTACCACCCACAAACAAACGGCCTGAGTGAGCGCTTCAACGGGACGTTGAAACAGATGCTAAAGTCATTTGTGGGGTCGCAAGGGAGTGACTGGGAAGCAGTATCTGCCTCACTTACTATTTGTCTACAGAGAAGTCCCCCAGGAGTCAACCGGGTTTTTGCCTTTCGAACTACTGTATGGTAGACGAGTAAGAGGCCCCCTAGACCTAATCAGAGAGTCTTGGGAAGGTAAGGTTACCGGAACTGAGGTCTCTGTGGTAGACTATGTACTCAGGTTCTGAGACAAAATGGAGACACTTGTTGGTATGGTCAAAGAGAATATGGCGCAGGCCCAGAGTAAGCAGAAACAGTGGTATGACCGCACTGATATATGTTCTGCTTCCTATGCGACAGAACAAACTGCAGGCCGCATGGGAGGGGCCATACCCAATTGTAAAGTGTGTGAACAAGGTGAATTATATGGTGAGCCTTGGAGAAGGAGGTAGACGACAGAAAACGTTTCATGTAAACATGCTCAAGGAGCATCATGAGAGAGCCCCACATGTCATGCCAGTCTGTAGCCTGCCTGAGAGGGAGGAGACTGACTCCCTGCTAGACTTGCTGGCTGACACTCGAGAGTGGGAGCTGACTTAAACATCAACCCACAACTCTCGCCCCAACAGAAATCCCAGCTTCTGGAAGCGCTGACTGCTCACCACGACACTTTTACAGGAAAACCTGGGAGGACACACCTTGCAGTGCACCATGTGGACACAGGTACACATTCTCCCACCAAGCAGTCTGCCTACCGTGTCTCTTTAGAGGTTCAGGCAGACATCAGGAAGGAAATTGAAGAGATGTTGCAGTTAGGGGTCATTCAGAAATCCCACAGTGCTTGGGCCTCACCGGTGGTTCTGGTCCTTAAGAAAGATCGGACAACCAGGTTCTGTGTGGATTATCGGAAACTGAATGCCATCACAACCTCTGATGCTTACCCCATGCCCAGGATTGATGAATTGTTAGATAAGTTGGCAGGCGCCGGATACCTGACAATCATGGACCTAAGCAGGGGGTATTGGCAGATTCCCCTGACCTCAGAGGCTCAGGAGAAGTCGGCCTTCATCAACCCTTTCGGCTTCTACGAATTTACGGTAATGCCGTTTGGGATGAAGAATGCGCCAGCCACCTTTCAGAGGCTTGTGAATGACTTGCTGGAAGGACTAGAAAGATGTGCTGTCGCCTACTTAGGCAACATCGCAGTGTTCAGCCCCACGTGGGAGGAGCACCTAATGCACCTGTCACAAGTGCTGGACAAACTTGCAGCGGCTGGACTGACGGTTAAGCCTAGCAAGTGCCAGCTGGGTATGAATGAAGTACACTACTTAGGACACAGTGTAGGAAAAGTCACGCTGAGGCCTGAGACAGAGAAGGTGGAAGCCATCATGAAATTGCCCACCCCACTCACCAAGAAGCAGGTTATGTCTTTCTTGGGGACAGCCAGGTACTATAGAAAGTTTATCCAGAACTATAGTGCCCTGTAGTGTTGATCACAAATATTCGAATTGCAAATTTTTATCTCAAATATTGGCACTTCGAGAATTCATGAATATTTAGAATATAGTGATATATATTCGTAATTTTGAATATTCACTTTTTTTTTATCAGTACACATGATCCCTACCTGCTTCTAGCTTGTGGGCCAATGAGAAGGCTGCAATATCTTTGACTTTAGGAGTAGTGTTGATTGCAAATTTTCGCTATGAGAATTTTCATAATGAGAATTTTCGTAATGAGAATCAATGAGATTGTGAAAACTTAGATCCAATGGCATATTCTAACCCCCCCTTATTGATTCTCATTATATTTGTTTTTTAGAATATTCGTAATATTCTTAAACAAAAATATATAGCAATATAGCGAATATTCGGAAAAAAAAAGGAATATAGAGCAAATTTAGCTAATATAGTGCTATAATCTTCATTGTCTAATAGTTGTAATTTTTTTCTCATCTGAAGTTCAGATGAGAAAAAAATTACAACTATTAAAAGAAAAATTATAGCACTATATTAGCTAAATTGTTCTACATTAGTTTTTTTTCAAATATTCGCTATATATTCTTGTTTTAGAATATTACGAATATTCGAAAAATGAATATATTGCACTATAACGAATATATACGTTTTTTTAAATATTCGTCATTTTTTCCATCTGAAGTCACAATTCCTCCTTGCTTAAGTAAGTTAAACAGGTTGGAATCATGACTTCAGATGGAAAAAAAGATGAATATTCTAAATAAACAAATATATTCGATATAGTGCTATATATTAGTTTTTCGAATATTCGTAATATTCTAAAACAAGAATATATAGCAGAATAGCGAATATTCAAAAAAACTAACAAATGTAGAACAATTCAGCTAATATAGTGCTATAATCTTATTCTTTTAATAGTTGTAATTTTTTTCCAATCTGAACTTCAGATGAGAATTTCTTTTTAACTATTAGACAAAGAAGATTATAGCACTATATTAGCTAAATTGCTCTATATTTGTTTTTGTTTTTCGCTATATTGCTATATATTCTTGTTTTTAAATATTACGAATATTCTAAAAAAAACAATATATTTGTTTTCTAGAATATTCGTCTTTTAAAAAAAATCTATACAGTTGTTCCACTTTGGCATACTCCTTCCCGACAAGCATCCCCATCACCATGGGAATGCCTGGGGGCTAGAATATACCATCAGATCTGAGTTTTCACGATCTCATTGAATCTCAAATTCGTATTACGAAAATTCGCAATCAACACTACTCCTAACGAATATTCGAATTCGCAAATATTCTACGAATATCCTACGAAATATTTGCAAAATATTACGAATTCGAATATGACCCCTGTCGCTCATCACTAGTGCCCTGGCCAAGCCTCTGACAGACTTGACCAAGAAGAAGCTGCCCAGGATGGTGTCATGGACGCTTCCACCTTTGGCCTGGGTGCAGTTCTGAGTCAGATAAACCAGGTAGGAGAGGAGCATCCTATCCTGTACCTGAGCAAAAAGCTGCTTCCCAGAGAGACAAGTTATTCCACCATAGAGAAGGAGTGCTTAGCAATTGTATGGTCACTACAGAAGCTACAGCACTATCCGTATGGCCGCAGCTTCACTGTGAACACAGATCATAATCCCCTCAGTTGGTTGAATCGTCTTGCAGGTGACAATCCAAAACTAGATAGAGGTAGAGCTTAATTTTGCAGCAGTACAACTTCACCGTGCAACACAAGAAAGGAAGTGAGCACGGCAATGCTGATGGGTTGTCCCGACAGGGGGAGTCCGCAGAAGAGACGGGTTAGACTACTTTCACACTCGTGGCAGGACAGATCCGACAGGCTGTTCACCCTGTTGGATCCGTCCTGCCGCTATTTCGCCGTGCCGCCGGACCGCCACTCCGTCCCCATTGACTATAATGGGGACGGGGGCGAAGCTCCGACGCAGCATGGCGAAAGGCCCCGTCCCCATTATAGTCAATTGGGACGGAGCGACGGTCCGGCGGCACGCCGAAATAGCGGCCGGACGGATCCGACAGGGTGAACAGCCTGTCGGATCCATCCTTCCGCTAGTGTGAAAGTACCTTAATGTAGCAGTGGAAAACGCGTGTGACCTTTTCCCAATGCGACCTCTTAAAGGGGGGAGGTGTGACAAGGGTACCCCAAGTAGAGTCCTGTGAATTACTATTACCTTGAATTATTATTATCTAGAATAGTAATTTTTCTATAAATGTACAGTATATATGCACTGTTTTTCCTTTCACCTTTTATTAAAAGATTGAAAAATCTTATTTGCTAAGTCTTACGTGTTCTAAGCAAAGTAATTAACGAATCCTGTCTCTGAAGGGAGTAACGTTACCATTTTGTGTGAGAAAGGTCATTTTGATTGTTGCTTGGCTGAACGATTGCGATCGGTCAGCAAGCGATACCTGGTTCATTCCCAGCTCTGTGTGAGGGTGAGTGACCAGTAGTCGGTTCATGTGCCGTTAAAACATGTGGTGGCAGCATACTGAATTGTATCTATAATGGTTAACCGGAAGTTAACCACCCCTTGTCATGTGCGGTATCCGTCTGTGTACAGGTACGTTCGTGACATTAGGGCTCATGCACATGAATGTATTTTCTTTCCATGTCTGTTCTGTTTTTTTGTGGACCGTACGCAGAGCCATTCATTTCAATGGGTCCACAAAAAAACACGGAACTTACTTGTGTATTCCGTTTCCGTATATCCGTATTTCCGTTCTGCAAAAAAATAGAACATGTCCTAATATTTTCCGCATTACAGACAAGGATAGGACTGTTCTATTAGGGGCTAGCTGTTCCATTCCGCAAAATACAGGAATGCTAATGGACATCATCCATATTTTTTGCAGATCCAATTTTTGCGAACCGCTAAATACATACGGTCGTGTGCATGAGCCCTTAAAAGGTTAAAGACTTGGCTGACCTGTTACATGTGCACTTGGCAGCTGAAGACATCCGTGTTGGTCCCATGTTCATATGTGCCCGCATTGCTGAGAAAAAGGATGTTTTAATATATGCTAATGAGCCTCTAGGTTCACATCATGTTTTTCCCATCCGTTTGACGTATACATTGACGTATTATTATTATGCTACAGAAATCTTTTTCAAGAAATCTACAGTACGTCCAGTTGCCTTGATTTATTCTTTACAGATATACAGAAATCTAGGATATAAAAAAAAAATATATTATGCATTATATGCATTATATGTATATAAGCAAATAAGAGATGAGTCTGATGAAGAGCGCTGCCTCCTGCCTAGAGATGATGATTGACAGTTTTCTTTCCCGTTATGCATTGGAAAGAAAACTGTAAATCATCGTCTGAAAGAAGGAGAGCAGGGGCAGCGCGCTGTGTGTGCTGCCGTCTTCAGCAGGTCAGTACTCAAAAACTACTGAGTGCCATCACAGGAGTGACTGATTTCTGAAAACAGTGGGTCTGTCACTACACTATGCTGCCCTCAGTGATGGCAGCATACAGGAGCCGACAGGTTACCTTTAATCAACCACATCAGAACAAGCAGTTTTAAAGGGGTTGTCCGATATTTAAGGGTGGCTGGGCGGGGGGTTAACCATTGTGCTATTCCTGCACATGTCACTGCTGAGGCCATTGATTGACAGTGGTGACAATCATGTAGATGGCACACCACACTTCCAGTCCAGAGACCAAAAGCAGCAGGGCCGGAAAGCACAGCACTGGAAGCAGGGTGCTCTGAAAAAGGGAGTAGTGTTTAGTTTTTTTATTTTCAGCCCATGCTGGCTGAATGCCAGCTGTAGCATCCATCCAGGAACTCACTACAGCCGTCACGCAAGAAAAGAAGAGCGCAGCTTTTAAAGCGCTTACTACAGAAAGTTGCGGGCACTTATGGTCAATTTTAACTCCTGATGTACACGTTAAGCAGATGCCATTGACTGGATCTGAACAGTTCCTAATGTGTACAGTCAGATTTAGAAGTATTATTCTTGATCATTTCTGGATGTATTTGTATAATCTGTGTATTTATGTGATGGGGAATCTGTAGGTCATTATCTGTATTTATGTGGAAGGAGACGCCATATGTATGTACTGTATGTATATAATCTGTGTATTTATGTGCAGGGTGAGGCCTCTTTCACACAAATGGGTTTTTTTCCGTTTCCGTTCTGTTTTTTGCATTCCGTATACGGAACCATTCATTTCAATGGATTTGCAAAAAAAACTGAAGGTACTCCGTATGCCTTCCATTTCCATTTTTCCATTCTGTTCCAAGATAGAACATGTCCTATTATTGTCCGCATGACGGACAAGTATAGTACTGTACTGTTCTAACAGAATGCACACGGATGTCATCCGTATTTTTTGCAGATCCGTTTTTTTAAAAAGCCATACGGTCGTGTGGAAGAGACCTGAATCTGTATTATGCATATAATCTGTCTATATAGTGGGAAGGGGAATCTGTATGTATATAATCTGATATTTATGTGCAGGGTGAATCTGTATTATGTATATAATCTGTCTATATAGTGGGAAGGGGAATCTGTATGTATATAATCTGTATATTTATGTGCAGGGTGAATCTGTATTTATGGGTATAATTCTGAATATTTAGGTGGTATATCCGTAAATCCAGCCTTACCTTTCTGTTCCTCTGTTTACTCCATTGCATAGTAATTATTCTGTCCGCAGTTTCAGTATTTCTTGCTTCTGCAGATTCCTCTCCGTTTGCGTAGTTCTCTGAATGTTTACTGCTCTGGATATAACCAGAATACAATCCTGTACTTACTCCGGTTCCTCTGGTTGTGCTTAGTTTCGATTCCCTTTCTGTGACTTCATGTTCTCCCCACCCCTAGTGTTTAGTTAATAATTTATCACAGTTATCATTTATGCTTCTACTTTATAGGCTCTGATTGATTAGATTCCTCTTTTCATTTTCCAAAGGAGCTCTAAAAATTAAAAGGTTAAATCTCATTGGTAAGCCAGTTTTCTTTTGCACCAGGTTGGATAAATCTCCCCCATTGTCATGTTTCTGTGTTTCAATCTTTAGGCTAGGAATACATGGCGACATGTGTCAAAGAAAAGTCACACAACATTTTTATAATGATAGTCAATGATGTCATGTTGCAACTGCAAAACGACAGTCGCCAAAATCCATCCAAGTTAGATTTCAGTGTGACTGTCGTGTCGCAGCATGTAATTAGCATTATAAAAATGTTGCGCAACACATGTCGTCGTGTAGCCCTAACCTTAGGGTTCATGCACACACATGTATCTTAGCATCTTGCAGTTGATGGAGATTTGAGGGATGCACATCCAGGGCATGAAGCTCCCGTTCCACCACATCCCAAAGATGCTCTATTGGGTTGAGATCTGGTGACTGTGGGGGCCATTTTAGTACAATGAACTTATTGTCATGTTCAAGAAACCAATTTGAAATGATTCACATGGTGCATTATCCTGCTGGAAGTAGCCATCAGAGGATGGGTACATGGTGGTCATGAAGGGATAGACATGGTCAGAAACAATGCACAGGTAGCCCGTGGCATTTAAACGATGGCCAATTGGCACTAAGGGGCCTAAAGTGTGCCCAGAAAACATCCCCCACACCATTACACCTCTACCACCAGCCTGCACAGTGGTAACAAGGCATGATGGATACATGTTCTCATTCTGTTTACGCCAAATTCGGACTCTACCATTTGAATGTCTCAACAGAAATCGAGACTTATCAGACCAGGCAACATTTTTCCAGTCTTCAACAGTCCAATTTTGGTGAGTTTGTGCAAATTGTAGCCTCTTTTTCCTATTTGTAGTGGAGATGAGTGGTACCCGGTGGGGTCTTCTGCTGTTGTAGCCCATCCGCCTCAAGGTTCTGCGTGTTGTGGCTTCACAAATGCTTTGCTGCATACCTCGGTTGTAACGAGTGGTTATTTCAGTCAACATTGCTCTTCTATCAGCTTGAATCAGTCGGCCCATTCTCCTCTGACCTCTAGCATCAGCAAGGCATTTACGCCCACAGGACTGCCGCATACTGGATGTTTTTCCCTTTTCACACCATTCTTTGTAAACCCTAGAAATGGTTGTGCGTGAAAATCCCAGTAACTGAGCAGATTGTGAAATACTCAGACCGGCCCGTCTGGCACCAACAACCATGCCACGCTCAAAATTGCTTAAATCACCTTTCTTTCCCATTCTGACATTCAGTTTGGAGTTCAGGAGATTGTCTTGACCAGGACCACAACCCTACATGCATTGAAGCAACTGGCATGTGCTTGGTTGACTAGATAATCGCATTAATGAGAAATAGAACAGGTGTTCCTAATAATTCTTTAGGTGAGTGTAATCTGTGGGGAAAATAAATAATAATAATAATAATAATAATAATAATAATAATAATAATAAATAAATAAAAATATATATATACAGTGTATATGTATATATTATATATATATATATATATATATATATATATATATATATATATATAAAATGAACCTTAATTATTTAAGAATAAGATAATCAATAGGATATATGGTATTGTTATGTGTTTTGTTAAATGTTATAAAAGATATATAAAACGTCTATTATCTTATATAATTCTCACTAAGAATGCTTCCACCCCTAAAATATAGGAAGAATCTTTCTGCCTCTTTCACACGACCGTTTTTTTTTTTTAGTTTACGGGCCGTTTTTTGCGTTCTGTATACGGTCCATATATGGAACCATTCAGTTCAATGGTTCCGCAAAAAAACGGAATGTACTCTGTATGCATTCTGTTTCCGTATTTATGTTTTTCCGTTACATTGAAAGATAGAACATGTCCTATTATTGCCCGCAAATCACATTCCGTGGCTCCATTCAAGTCAATGGGTCTGCAAAAAATGTATCCGTATGTCTTCCGTATCCGTTCCGTTTTTGCGGAACCATCTATTGAAAATGTTATGCTCAGCCCAATTTTTCCTATGTAATTACTGTATATGCCATATGGAAAACCGGAACGGAGAAACAGAACAGAAACTGAAACACAACGGAAACAAAAAATGGAACAACGGATCCGTGAAAAAAGGAAAGCAAAACACTGAAAAAGCCAAACGGTCGTGTGAAAGAGGCCTTAGACTGTGTTAATAAGTCTCTGTCCGATGATATTCTAACTAGCAATTAACCACTCTTTGAAGACACACATGCAAGTGTCCGATTGTATTCTTATCTGTACCATAAATTTGACAAATTGAGAGATGTCTAATGTTACCACTAAGTCTGCATGTTAATCAGTATATGTGTCAAAAATAATCCTTAACATTTTGATTTAAACTTCCAGATGTCAGGTGTGTGTAGTGAAGATGAAGTCAGACTTACATAGTTAACTCTTCATATGACTTATATGACTTATACAACAGTGCCTTTTGGTGTCCGCCTCCAGAGCAAAATGGTGACTGATCGGAAGCAAACTGATGCATTCTGAGCGGATCAATGGTATATCTGAAGATTCCCCAATGCAAATTGTGTGTGTCTAGGGCACTCAGCTCTGCCGGGAGACTCAACTGGATAGCCACTATAGCAACCTAGTGGCTTCTCAGACATAGTCATAAAGACCTCCACTTAAAGGATCCAGTGAATCTATTTTGTATAGCTGTAAATCATTATTTGTTATTACATGTAAAGATGGGGGACAGATGCTTGGTCAAGGGGGTGATATGAGATTGTTAGCAAGTAGACTACTCCATATTATACGAACAGAGCTATTAACGAGGAGTGATAATTATTTAGCATGCTGAAAGGTCTCGTTGGATGAGAAACAAGCAATTTGTCGCTCATCTTTGAATCGTTCATACTTATTACATCACACGATTCTCATTCATTTTCACTTACATACATGAGAATCTGTACGATATTCACTCTGTGTAATAGGGCCTTTAGTCCAAAAAGTTTTAAGATCATGAGGTCCGACATACATACCTAGCCTAGGTTATTTCCATTTGGCCATGACATCTGCCATGAGAAGAGGGAGATCCTAGTTTTGTCATCAGTGGATCTGTACTTCAGATTCCTCCCTGACAAAGTTTTTTGCTAATGGTATTATCAGACTTCACTCCAAAGTATTGTTCTTTGGTAACTATAATCAGGTCTGCTCCTTCCAGTGTCTGTTATGAGCGTTCCTCCAATGAGAAATATAATCTCAATTTCCTAGCTCTTTCCAGTAGTCCTGAGATCTATTTAGCCTGGAGTAAGGTTGCAGCAGTTTTGTGTCTGGACCCAAAATGCAACTGAACTGAACTGATGCATCCTGATCAGTTTTGTCCCCATTGACAATGAATGAGGACGAAACTAATCCTTTTTTTTATTCAGGTTTAATGCCGGATCTGAAAACCTGAATTAAAAATGCAGATGTGAAAGTAGCCTGATTGAGGTCTTATTGGAAGCCTAGACTTGCCCTCATTCTAAAAATGACTATAGCTACTAGGGATGAGTGAATCGACTTCAGATGCTTCATCTGAAGTCGATTCGCATAAAACTTCATAGTAATACTGTAATGTATTGGTTCCGATGAGCCAAAGTTATTACTTTGCGAATTCTTGGTTGGTTGTTTACTTTTATTTTTGTTTTTATCTTAGTATTTGGTTTCTAAAATTTTGGTTGGCTTTCGGCCCAAAAATACCTGCATTGTCAGATTGGCGTACACTTTTTTTCTGAGATGACTTATGTCCTATGTAAGATTGTAATCCTGGACTAATTTTGAAATGCAATTGCTTGAAATGTAATTGTACCTTTCTCCTAAAAACTTTAACAACATTTTCGGAAAATGACAGGAAAAATATTAGTTTTATCTGTTAAAAACATGGTGCAGAATTTAAAATATGTTCAAAACATTGGTGTCAAATAACAAAGACACACCCGAAAAACTACACCCCGTTTCTAACCCATTTATTGTTCAATCACTTTTATTGAAGACAATAATATAGCATAGAGCAAAACATCTTGACTTGAAATTCCGTTATTGTCCAATAATTACAATATCCAAATACAGTTAGTACATATGAAATGCATATTTGGTAAAATAGATAACCACTTTTGGTAAGATGAATAACCTCATTCGGTGAGCATGAAGAAGTAAAAGTACAAACAACAGACTTATAGACGAAGAGGGGAAGGAAAGAAGGGGAGCGGTATACGGTTTGGTATCTTTAGGTTTTATAGAGAATTTACACTCTGAAATCTGTTTGATACGCTTGAGAACCCTTAAAAAGAATCTAGGGGGACCACGTTTTAAGGTATCTCTCACCCGTTCCTTCATCCTCCGCCAATAATTCCTCCATTCTGCGGATCTTTTCGAACGTGTCTAACCAATCCGTTTCTAACCCATTTAAACCTTCTCCAGATCCGGTTGTTAAAATTACAACTGAATCGGAGAACCGTGTTACCGACTGAGTCCCGAATCGGTGCTCTGGCGGTGGCAGGGCAGCTGGAGATATTCACTTCCATTGCGTCGTGAGCCACTGATAGTTTAACTCCTTAGTTGGGTGGTATGTATATGTAGTGTATATATAGTGCATTTATGTATGTGTACCATGTATATGGTGTATTTATGTGTATTTGTGTTGCATATATATGGTGTATGTATGAGTAAACATGTGTCGTGATGCCGCGTGTCCGCCGTTGAGTAGGGAACCTGTTGTTAAAAATTTGAATCCCATCCCTGCAGTAACTATTACTTTTCAGCTTTTCTCTTACCATAGAAGAAAAGCAGTAAAGTAAATGTTGCTTTTTTCTGCCATAACCTATACTAAATACGCCTTGCAGAGGTGATGACTAGGGATGAGCGAACTTGTGTTTTCAAGTTTGGCGTACAATGTTCGGGTTATCTAAGAATTCCATTATGGATTCCGCTACCAAGGACCATAAGTTATGGTCCTTGGTAGCGGAATCCATAACGAAATTCTTAGATAGCCCAAACCCGAACCTTGTACGCCGAACTTGAAACACAAGTTCGCTTAACACTAGTGATGACAACCATCAATACAATCTTGAAAATGATGAACCTGAGAGAAGAATCCTCCAATGTTTTAAACAGATGTTCAGTCAGTGCAGCTAGCACTATAGACAACCTGTGGACAATATCCAGCTCACCTGCTGCCTCTATCCCTCGAATCGACTTTCCTGATGCACGGAAACCTTGGTAAGACCGTGAACTTGTAGTAATGAAAAGATGAATCCAGCATCGAAGTTGAAAATATTGTGGGTTCCTTTATTCAATATAGTACAGATCCATACAGTGACAGCATCACCTCAGTGTTCCAAGTGATCGTCAACGCACTTCGAACAAACGTGTTCTTAATCATGACTGATCATAATTAAGAACACCTTTGTTCAAAATGTGTAGAGGATCACTTGGAACACTGAGGTGATGCTGTCACTGTATGGATCTGTACTATATTGAGTAAAGGAACCCACAATATTTTCAACTTCGATGCTGGATTCATCTTTTCATCACTATAGACAACCCCAAGAAGGTGCAGGCAATGAAATGCCAGACTGAGATTGTTTAGGGTTCTGCCAGAAAGCCCTGACAAGATGGTGGTTAGAAACATTGCTCTGCATCTGTGCCTTGATGGTGGTGAGTTACACCATGAGTTTTTTTTTACTACATTATACAAAATGTTATAGGCCTTTAGGCAGCTAGCATAGCTTAGTGAAAATCCTAGTATACATAACAGACTGCCGTGTTTGCGTTCCACTCCATGACGGCTTCCTGCGCTCCACGGTCATTTTTTTTTTTTTTTTAGCATGCGCAGTCGGGACTTCCTGATGCAGTTTTTCACTGGAACAAGTCCATGCTGGTTAGTAATCTATCGTGTCCTTAATTCTTGTTTCTAATCAGGTGTGCACATAGTTTTTCAATATTAATCAATTTAGACACTTTATGGCTTTACATGGCTGGTGGATGTAATGATACTATATGAATTTTTATGGAGATTATGTATCACAATATCGCACTGATTAAAAATATTATATATGCATATATTTTGTTTAAATCATGTTTTGTATGAATGTTTATGATAATTACATGTAATTAGCAATTATGTATTTTACCTATATATATGTACTCAGCACTCAGTACTCAGTATGTATCACTGCTTGAAAAAACGTCCCAGTGTGAGGACTGAAACGTCGCGTTGGTGATTAAAGAACACATTTTTTAACTACGACCTATGGCAGTGCCGTGGAATTTCTACTAAATGTTATTAGTGAAAATCCTAGATATAACAGGTTGTGCTTGCCAGCTACCACCCTATGAGATGCAACTTGTTTGGACGAAGAAGACACTCCTTTTAGAAGAAAGAATGCCTTTTAGACTTCAGTAACTGTCTTTGAAGAGTGACCACAGAAGCAGGAACCAGACGATGCAAGGCCATCATGGAAAAGACACTATGACTTCTGTCTGCTCCTCCAGACTCTTCCTGAGCACTCTCTACACTAATGGAGGCTATGTGGATATATATACATCAGCTTCTCCTACCAGCTGATCAATAGAGCGCCTGACGTTAGACTCTGGTGAGAGCAATACAGAGAGCAAAGTTGGATGTCTCAGTATTACCTCTCTATTGCCACAGCATCCAAAGTTGTTTTTCTTCCCACTTCTTCACTAACCGAGAGACGATTGTAGAGTTGAGGCTGCACTCTTCTGGATAAAGCTCCTTGCAGCCTTTTATCTGATACAGTACAAACCATTTGGTAAATTATCTTGAATGAACCAGCATTTGGTAGTTGCGAGGGAAAGAATGGAAGTGAGCTAAGCCTAGTCTGACAGCTCTGAGATCTTGCAGGTTGGATCACAATCCTTTCTTTTTATACCACATCTTCTGGACCCACAATCTGTCTAGGTACGCACCTGTGCATGCGCAGAAGGAGGCATCCATAGTGAGATTTCTGAGCTGGGGAATTAGAAACTTGCCAGGTAGTAGATGCTGGGGTTTTAGCGACCACTTTAGCTCTTGGCGAGTTGAAGCGGGCCGCAATATGGGCACGGCCGGCACCAGGGCCGATCCTAGGGTCACAGGCGCCTGGGTGCAGAAATATTTCTGGCGCCCCCACATGGGCGTGGTTATCTTACTAACTCCTCCCCTTTACAATGTTTCTATGGCAACAACTTCAGCCCCCAACTTCAGCCCCACGAATCGGCGGCTCGGCTTAAAAAAAAAAAAAAGTAAAAAAAAAAAAAGTCCCGGCGGCTCGCTCGGCCAGGGCCGGACTGGGGATAAAAACCAGCCCTGGAAAAAGTTGCACACCAGCCCCACAGCATTGCGTCATTATTTACTTGTTTATAATAGGAGAAAGCATTCATTTTAAAACACATGTGTAAACACGAATATGAACTTTGCCCCACGATAGCTCTTTTGTAGAACCCCCATAAAAACTTACAGTTACTTGACTTGGCCCTTGGGGATCTCGGACGCCACTTCAACACTTTGGCCGGGGGCTCGGCGGAGCTGATGTTGTGCTTTAACCTAATGAGAAAGATTTCATAATAAGGATTTGGAGAAGGGGCAGAGGGATAGCAGAGCAGGGAGAGGCTGGTGCTGCTACTAGGGGGTCATACCATGGGGGAGTAATAAAGCCCACCATAATGCCCCCCCAGTAGTAATAATTCTCCTTATAATATGCAAAACATTTGTAATGCCCCCAGTTGAGCTAATGTTCCCATAATGTGCCAATATAAAATACCCCTTCTCAGTGCCCCCGTAGATGACCCCCATAGTGCCCCCCCCTTCCCCATAGTACCCACCATAATGTGTCCCAGTATAAAATGCCCCTATACAGAGCCCCCATATAAAATATCTTCTTTTTTAGCCTCAGTAGATGCCCCTATAGTGCCCCCCAATAATCTGCAGTAAGATGTGCCCCCATAGATGCCCCCAATCATGTGCCAGTAATAAGAGCCCCCCCCACCATCATGTGCCAGTAGCCAGAGCCCCCCCATATCATGTCAGTAGCCAGAGCCCCCCCATATCATGTGTCAGTAGCCAGAGCCCCCCATATCATGTGCCAGTAGCCAGAGTGCCCCCAATCATGTGCCAGAAATAAGAGCCCCCCCACCATCATGTTCCAGTAGCCAGAGCCCCCCATATCATATGCCAGTAGCCAGAGCCCCCCCATATCATGTGCCAGTAGCCCCCCTTATGTGCCAGTAGCCCCCCTATGTGCCAGTAGCCCTCCTTATCATGTGCCAGTAGCCCCCCTTATCATGTGCCAGCCCAGTAGTCCCCCCTTATCATGTGCCAGTAGCCAGAGTGCCCCCATATCATGTGCCAGTAGCCCCCCTTATCATGTGCCAGCCCAGTAGTCCCCCCTTATCATGTGCCAGCCCAGTAGTCCCCCCTTATCATGTGCCAGCCCAGTAGCCCCCCTTATCATGTGCCAGCCCAGCCCAGTAGTCCCCCCTTATGTGCCAGCCCAGTAGCCCCCCTTATGTGCCAGCCCAGTAGCCCCCCTTATCATGTGCCAGCCCAGTAGCCCCCCTTATCATGTGCCAGCCCAGTATTGTACCTATATAAAAAAATAAAAAATAATAATACACTTATACTTACCTCCAGCAATGCGATGCGATGCAGGCCGCCTCTTCCGTCTGTGTCCCTCGCTATACGGCTCAGGCGACGCGATGACGTCATCGCGCCGCCTGCACCGGCCTGAGCTCTGATAGGCTGCCAGCACTAAGCCGGCAGCCTATCAGAGGAACAGGAGGGGACACACCTCTCCCTCCTCTGCCGCAGCACAGGCATCTGTATTGCCGTCCTGAGGACGGCAATACAGATGACTATGGAGATGAGCGCTTCCGCAATGGAGGCGCTCATCTCCTGCTCTGCCCTGCCGCCGGCCGCGGCCGCCCCCACTTGTCACCAGGGCCGCGGCCTTGCGGCACTCAGGCTTGCCGGCCCACCGGGAAATTTCCCGCTATCCCGGCAGGCCAGTCCGGCCCTGCGCTCGGCGCCTTTCGGGTGACAGCGCTGGGGTGCGGGGCACCCACTGCACCCCATGTAGGATCGGCCCTGGCCGGCACACGTTCACCTCATTGAGTTCACCTCATGTATACAAATGTGCATGTTAAATGGATGCCTCTGATAGATGCCATATAGTGGCATCTGTCATCATAGGGCTCCATTGAAAAAAATATGTATGTATCGGACTGAAAAAGGGTGGTGTGCTATGCTTTTGTAACTTTTTTAGCCAAACGTATACTTTAAATGTCTGCCAAAAATGTGATGTGAAGCCAGCCTTACACTGCATTGTGAGGGGACAGATTACTTGAAGACTTCAGAAAGTTATTCCTGGCAGAGGAGCATCTTTCACATAAAATTGTCAAATGGTTAGCAGAAATGGGCAACTTTTATCTCATTTGGATGGGCAGATTTAGGGTAACTCCCTTAACCCTTTCAATCCCGGAGGGTTGATAATGCAGATGTTCCAGCACCGCGGCTCCCTTCGTACCTAATTTGGGTCCCTGTAGGATCATAACTGGTTTGGTCCCATGACTGCTGCAGCCAATCACTGGCCTCAGCAGCCATGTGCTTATAGGAAACATGCCACCAAAAATGTTTTCTGCCAGTTAAAAAACAGATAGTAACACATATCCTTTATTTCTAATCTCTTTATTTTCTGATTGTAGTTTTTTTTTAATTGTATTTTCTAATCACTATCATGGGGGGGCTCTCATCTTGCCTGACATTTTCTTAATTAACAGCATTTACACAGCATTAAGAAAATTGCTTTACAGCAGCCGCATGGTCCAAAGACACAATGGTCAGGAGAGGACCTGACTTCTATGGGAGAGTTTTCTAGGCATGCTCTGTGACCTGTGCAGAGGTCATTGTACAAGGAAAGAATAGATTAGCTGTTGTGAATGGTGGATCTTGTGTTATCTGTCATTCTAATCCTGTCTGTAATTATATCACCTCTGTATCTAGATAAGCAGGTAACTGCAGTAAAGTGACCTGTACAGACCAAGAAGTGGTGCCAAACATTAAGCTTAGCAGCAAGTGTGAAAACTGCAGGATTTTATGGTTATTGTTTAACCCCTTTAAGCAAAAGCCAGTTTGGACAAAATGCAGATTTAAGTTCATCTGTTTTAACTTTATGTCAAAAAAAAATTAAAAAATTTGCAGAAAATTTTGAAGCGTTAGCAATTTTCTAAATTTGAATTTCTCAGATTTTAAGACAAATAGTGATTCCTCGCAAAATAGTTATTAATTAACATTCTCCATATGTCTACTCTATGTTGGCATCATTTTGTTAATTTAATAAAAAAAATTCAGGATGTTAGAATTTTGGAAGCAATT
This sequence comes from Bufo gargarizans, assembly GCF_014858855.1. Taxonomy (NCBI): domain Eukaryota; kingdom Metazoa; phylum Chordata; class Amphibia; order Anura; family Bufonidae; genus Bufo; species Bufo gargarizans. The sequence goes on from NC_058083.1 coordinate 215,876,412, forward strand.
TTTGTGAAATTTTCAAGAAAAAGTTTAAAACTGTGTTTTTAAGGACCAATTCAGTTTTCAACTGACTTCAGGGGGCTTACATAATAAAAAACATCCAAAATTTACTGCATTTTACAAACTAAACCCCTCAATCTATTTAAACTGATTTTACAAATTTTGCTAACCCTTTAGGTCTTCCACAAGAATTAATGCAAAATGGATATGAAATTTAAACATTTCATTTTTTTGGGCAGATTTTCTATTGAAATCAATTTTCCTGTAGCACAGCAAGGGTTAACAGCAAAACAAACCTCAATAGTTATTACCCTGATTCTGCAGTTTACATAAACACCCCATATGTGGTCATAAAGCTCTTCACGGGCACATAGCAGGGCTCAGAAGTAAAGTTATTGTTTTTGGAGGGCAGATTTTGCTGGAATGGTTCTCAGGTGCCATGTCAAATTTGAAGAGACCCTGAGGTAACCCTAGAAAGAAAACCCCCAAAAATGACGCCATTTTTTAAACTACAGACCTCAAGGAATTGATCAAGGGGTGAAGTGAATGCTTTATAGAATTTTGAAACACTTGTCTGTGAAAATGAAATATTACATTTAAATTCCAATAAAATGTCACTTTAGCCCCAAACTTTTTATTTTCACAAGGATAGCAGGAGATAATGTACCCTACTATTTTTAATGCATTTTTTTCTGAAGACAGCAACACCCCATATGTCGTCTTAAACTGCTGTTTGGGGGCACGGCAGTGTTCCAAAGGAAAGGAGCGGCATCAGGATTTTCTAACATGGAATTTGCTGAAATTTATTTAAGAGGCCATAATGTTTTGAACTATGTGAGGATTTGTTTGTTGCAGGACAAGCTGTAGTTATTTTCTTTTGTATCAGTTTGGAGTAAAATTTATGTTTGATTGTTTTTTATACCATTATTTAGCAGGTGAGGTAGGCAAAAATTTAAATTCTTTCAGTGTTTTTTAAGGGTTTCCTCATGCGGTATATATGATATGATTTATTCTGTGGGTTGATAAAGTTATGGTGGTACCAAATTTATATAGTTTATTTATGTTTTGGTACTTTTTTTTAGCATAAAATCACTTTGCACTAAAAATAAATCATATTTGGCATTGCCATATACTAACATCCAAATTTTTGTTAATTTTTTCACTAATGTAGGACGGACTGCAGTTTTTATTGGTATCATTTTGGAGTACATTTGTCTTTTTGACCACTTTTTTCAAAGGTGGGGGAAAAAAGGCTGTGTGTCTTATAAGGCAAATACTAGTGAACGCTTCCATTATGGAAGCACTCACTAGTATGGATTAGGTGTGGGGAGTGGGGAGTGAAGCACTGTGTGAGCGCTTCCTGTACTCACCCTCCCTTGTCTTCCTCTCTGGGGCCACGCTGAACTGCAGGTCCAGTCTGCGTAAGCATCACTACGTAGTGCGCGCACTATGACCCAGTGATGCACGCAGTCAGATGACAGTGCAGTATGGGCCCAAGGAAGACAAGGGCGCTTGTTCTGCAGAGACCGCTGGACCTGGAGAGGAGTGCTGGACCAGGAGAGGCAAGTGAAGTTTTTTATTTTAAAAGTATGACGGGGGTCTGACATGGAAGTATGATCTGAGGTCTGCTGAGGGTCTGGCATGGATTTCTGATAGGAGTTCTGATGTGAGGTCCTGATATCGGGGTCTGAACGGAGTTCATGATATGGGGCTCTGATGTGAGGTCCTGATTTGGAGGTCTGATCTGATGATCTGATATGACGTCTGATGAAAAATATTTTTTTCTTATTTTCCTACTCTAAGACCTGGGGTGCGTTTTATCATCAGATGCGTCCTATAAAATGAAAAATACGGTAAATTATGTAGTACATGTAGTTTTTATTGGTTACATTTTGGTATACATATGACTTTTTAATAACATTTTATTCAAATTTTTTTTGAGAGGTGAGGTGAAAACAGCAATTCCGCCATAGTTTTTATTTATTATTTTTAAATCATTCACCAAGCAGGATTAGTACATTTATCCTTTTATAGATCAGGTAATTACGGACATGTCGATACCAATTACTGTATGTGTAGTTTATTTTATTTTTTCATTTTTTAATCACTTATAAATGAACGGATATAGGAAAAGGCAATTAAATTTATTTTTTTCTTACTGTTTTTTTTTTTACACTGTTCAGTCCCACTGATACAATGCATTTGCAATAGTCATCTGATAAAAAACTGAATGTTTACAAACAACATCTCCTAGCATCCATCCGCACTTACTTGCAGATGCGATGCATTTTTCACTGAAGCCCCATTCACTTCTATGGGGCCAGGGCTGCTTAAAAAACGCAGAATATAGCACATGCTGCGTTTTTCACACAACGCAGAACTTATGTGTGAAGAAAACTGCTCATTTACACAGACACATTGAAATGAATGGGTCAGGATTCAGTGCGGGTGCTATGCGTTCACGTTATGCATGGAAAACTCGCTTGTGTGAAAGGGGCCTTACACTGACACTAAGCCTCAAGGGGTGGGGGGCAGCACTCGGATTTAGGCCCCTCGGCCATTGTGAAACAGAAAGCCCTTATTGCTATGGCAGAGCTGGAAAGGCCACAATCTCTCTCTGGGGGGCTATCCCTCCATCTCACTAATACATAAAATGTGGACAAAGCTTTATTAAGGATTTGTTAGGTATCAGGGTCTGATCAGACTTAGATACATGGCAAGCCTGGATGCCTTTGTAAGGCATCTGGTTGCCATGGAAACCATCAAGCCACTGCCATCACAGCATGGTGGCCCAATGGGGGAGAGAGGAAGCCCTCTCCCTCTATTAACCCCATGGATGCCACAGGTGGCTACTGAACGCAGCATCTAAGGGGTTAAACGGCTTAGATCAGTGCCATCACTGATTTTGACCGTTGCAGCAGAGTGTATTCCACTCTTTGATTTGGAAAAAGCAGCAACTCAAGATATAGCTTGAAACCCTTTGTTACAAAACTGTTAGTTACACTGTTACAAAACTGTTAATTACACTGTGTGCGGTCGGTCAGGACTTCAGGGACCCGTAACTCCCGAACCCTTGGACCGACGGAGCCGGATTTTGGATATGTTGTTCCCCTACACCAGGACTGTCTGAGGATACCGAATGTAAAGATGTACCCCCTGGTTTTGGGGTACATCCAGAACTTGGGTAACATTGTGTGTGGGTTGATTATGTTAAAGGCTTATCTGAGGGGAGGAGACGTGGGGGCTGTCCCAGACATGTAATTGTGTATTGTGGTAATCATGTAAATGTAGCCCTTCCCAGGGCAGGATGGCATAAAAGGAGGCCCCGGGTCAATAAACATCAGTCTTGCTTAACCTTCAAATCGCAGCCTCGACTCGTTTGTGGAGGGGGGAAGGATTATCCTAGCTGAAAGATCATTACCGGGATTGTTCTACATTTACAGGATCCTTCTGGATATCGCGACAAAGCGGCTCCTCTCTCTCTCCCTAAACAGAGATCCAGACTATCCAAGCGGTCCAGCTCCCAGCTAGCCGGGGAGTAACCGTAACATTTGGTGGCAGCAGTGGGATTGTCCTGGATTTCCTAGGAGAGGTACTGAACGGATGGAGAGCGCTTACGAAAAATTGAAACGTGCGACCCTGAAGGATTTACTCGAAAGCAGAGGGGGGAACGCCAGCAACCGTCCGAGAAGGGAACTGATCGCAGAACTAACCGAACTGGATCAGGGCTTCACGATGGCAGAAACCCCGACCACGAGTAGTGACGAAAAGACCAGGATTGTTCAGGAGAGGCTCTCTCTATACGGGCCGAACCCACCTATGGAACTGGTACAGCAGTTGATGGCAGAAGCGGACGAGGATATACGGAAGGCTCGAGCCCACGAACTCAGCCTAGTGACCGCACACCGCAATGCCGAAGCACCTCAGGTAATCGTTCCTGTCGGAAACGCCGGGAGGCCAAAGATACCCTATGCGGCTTTTAGACCCTTCCTAGAAAGCGAGACAGGAATCGATGAATATTTGGCGGACTTCGAGAGGCAATGTGCCCTGCACCAGATTCCCAACAGAGAGTGGGCCACGATATTGTCTGGAAAACTATCCGGGCGAGCTCTGGAAGCATTTCGGACTCTGGGCGCTGAGGAAGTGACACAGTATGCGCTGGTCAAAGAGACACTGTTGCGGCGGTACGCTGTAACTCCTGACACGTATCGCCGACAATTTCGTAGCACGAGAAAGAAGCCTAACGACACACATATGGAATGGGCGCACCGAATGCGGAGAGCGGCAAATCACTGGATGAGCGGAAGTAAAGCTGTGACTGGTGAGGACATTTTACAATTATTTCTCTTAGAACATTTTTATAACGGCATGGAGCAGCAGGGGAAGGAATGGCTGCGAGACAGACGACCCTCTACCTTAGAAGAAGCAGCCAAATTGGCCGATGAACATTACGACTCCCGTCTACACGAACCCACGAACTACCGAGCCCCAGCACGGGTCGAACACAAAGATGTTTACCGCACGCCACCACGTACTGAATTCCGAGCCTCGGTGCCCGCGGGCCCCGCACGTTACTCAGGACCACCGAATAACAACTCTGATCGTCCCAGACCGACCTGCTACCGATGCAATCAACCAGGCCACCGCATGGCTAGCTGCCCCCTTAATGCACACCAGACCCCCCGGAATTATAATTACCCCCCTGGGTCATCTCGTCCTGCCCAGGCGCTCTGTGTTAACCAAGAAGCCCCTATGGAGGAATATTTGGGACCACTTCACGAAGCAGATCCGGTATATGCTGCTTCGGATAACCGCCAGCACCATCGGCAGAAGGTATGGCTCGAGGGGCGATCTACTGAGGGGTTAAGAGACACGGGGGCTACCATTACACTAGTCCAGAGCCATTTGGTGCCGGAGCACAAGCGATCAGGGCAGACTGTGGCCGTTAGAGTGGCGGGAGGGGATGTGTACAAAATTCCGACCGCTAAAGTACATCTTGATTGGGGAGTGGGAAAGGGGTCCGTAAACGTGGGCATAATGGATAATTTACCTGCCGAAGTACTACTGGGCAACGATTTGGGCCCCATGACTTCTGCCTATGCTCCAGTGTACAACAACGAGGCAAACCCAGTGACTACCAGAGCCCAAGCCCGAACGGAGCAAGAACTATCACCGGTGCGGGAGACACAGGTAAGACCTACCCCGACCTCGACTGACCCGTTAGGTCCCATACCCTGGGACACCCCAGATGCTTTCGAGACAGAGTCTAAGACTGACCCGACATTACAAAAGTACCGGGAACGAGCAGAGACCGGAGGGAGCGGGTCAGATAACGAAACCTTTTTATGGGAAAAGGGAAAGCTGTATCGCTTGACGGAGAAAAGGGAGCAGCAGAGGCGACAGCTGGTAGTGCCCCACAAATACCGTCGAGAAATACTCAAGATAGGACATGACATTCCCTTGGCAGGCCACCTAGCTGTAACCCGCACACTACACCGCATTACTCACACATTCTTTTGGCCAGGGGTACACGCTGATGTTAGGACTTATTGTAAGACCTGCGATGTGTGCCAACGAGTAGGGAGGAGAGGCGATCACCCTAAAGCTCATTTAGTAAATATGCCCATTGTGGAGGAACCCTTCAGCAGGGTTGCTATTGACCTAGTGGGACCGCTGGCTACCCCTAGTCCCTCCGGTAAGCGCTACATTCTTACCGTAGTGGACTACGCTACCAGGTACCCGGAAGCTGTCGCCCTATCCAACATCCAAGCGGATACGGTAGCGAATGCGCTGGTGCAGGTGTTTTCCCGGGTAGGATTTCCGAAAGAAATCCTGTCCGACCGAGGCACCCAATTTACGGCCGAATTGACTCAGCAACTCTGGCAGGTTTGCAAAATTAAGTCCCTCCTGAGCTCTCCATACCACCCCCAGACAAACTGACTTTGTGAGAGGTTCAACGGGACCCTCAAACAAATGCTCAAAACATTTACTCAGGAATACCGAGACTGGGAGCGTTTTCTGCCACACCTCCTATTTGCTTATCGGGAGGTGCCCCAGGAAACGACCGGGTTTTCGCCCTTCGAGTTGCTCTACGGAAGAAAAGTACGGGGACCCCTAAACCTGATCCGGGAGCACTGGGAGGGAGAGATGGAGACTGACGGTGTCCCCATTGTGCCGTACGTGCTGGAACTCAGGGACCGAATGGAGCAATTAGCTAAATCAGTGCAGGCTAACCTCCAGTCGGCCCAGAGAAGACAGAAGGTGTGGTACGATCGGGGGGCCCGAAAGAGAATCTTTACCCTAGGACAAAAGGTGTTAGTGCTTAAGCCAGTTAAGACAGACAAATTACAGGCGTCCTGGCAGGGCCCCTATCAGATAGTGGAGAAAAGGGGAGACACCACCTACGTAATAGCTAGCTGCCATGACAGCAATCTTAGAAAGACATTCCATGTGAACATGCTCAAGGAATATCTTGAGCGGCCGGAGAACGTGACGGCCATATGCTGTCCCCCTCAGGAAGACCCCGACAGTCTACCCATTCCAGATCTGTTAGAAAAAAGTCCCCACGCAGATATAGTAGCTCAGGTCAAGATAGGGGACCGACTTAGCCCCACTGAAAGGGAGCAGCTTAACCAACTTCTGCAGTCCAAAAGCCCCACTTTCTCCCAGAAGCCAGGGTACACTACCTTAACCACCCACCAGGTAGATACCCCGGGACAAGCTCCTTTACGCCAGGCTTCTTACCGAATCCCCGAGGCAGTTAGGGCAGAGATGAAGAAGGAGATCGATGAGATGCTCCAACTCAAGGTAATTGAGCCCTCCGATAGTCCCTGGGCTTCTCCAGTGGTCCTGGTGCCCAAGAAAGATGGTACAACCCGGTTTTGCGTAGACTATCGGAGGCTCAATGAAAAGACAGTGACGGACGCTTACCCTATGCCCAGGGTAGACGAGCTACTCGATCGTATAGCCAGGGGAAATTATCTGACCACCATCGACCTCTGCAAGGGTTACTGGCAGATTCCCCTGGCCCAGGAGGCTGTCCCCAAGTCAGCATTCGTCACCCCGTTCGGCTTATATCATTTTAAGGTAATGCCGTTTGGGATGAAGAATGCCCCAGCTACATTCCAGAGCTTGGTTGATAGGCTCCTGGATGGCTTCCAGAGTTTTGCTTGCGCATACCTGGACGACATAGCGATCCACAGTGAGTCCTGGGGGGACCACTTAGCTCACGTAGGAATGGTTCTGGATCAGATCCGGACTGCGGGCCTGACTCTGAAGCCAGAAAAATGCCACTTTGGGATGGCCGAGGTACAGTACCTGGGTCACCGGGTGGGGTGTGGGAAACAGCGACCAGAGCCGGCCAAGATAGAAGCTGTTGCCAATTGGCCCACCCCCACCACTAAGACTCAGGTCCTAGCATTCCTGGGCACAGCAGGGTACTACAGACGGTTTGTACCAGACTACAGCACACTTGCCAAACCCCTGACTGACCTGACCAAGAAAAACTTACCTCGACAGGTCCTGTGGTCTCCCCACTGTGAAACGGCTTTCCAAGCTCTCAAACTTGCTCTTGTCAACGCTCCCGTCTTGGCGGCCCCAGCCCTTAACAAACGTTTTATCGTCCATACAGACGCTTCCATGTTCGGGCTGGGAGCTGTCCTCAGCCAAGTAGGCGAAGACGGAGGGGAGCACCCAGTTGTCTACATCAGCCGTAAGCTCCTGCCACGCGAAGTCAGCTATGCAGCGGTAGAAAAAGAGTGTTTGGCTTTGGTGTGGGCACTAAAGAAATTGACTCCCTATTTGTATGGACAAGAGTTCACTCTGGTTACTGACCATAACCCGTTGGTGTGGCTAAACCGGGTCTCGGGGGATAACGGCAGACTTTTACGTTGGAGTCTGTCATTACAACCCTTCAACTTCACCATTACCTACAGACCTGGGAAACAGAATGGCAACGCTGACGGGTTGTCCAGACAAACAGACCTCAGCCCAGCATAACCCGCGGTCTGGACAGCCTTAGTCTGCCCCGAAAAGGGGTCAGACAGTGTCTGCCAGAGTGTTCCACAAAAAGGGAGCACTGTTACAAAACTGTTAGTTACACTGTTACAAAACTGTTAATTACACTGTGTGCGGTCGGTCAGGACTTCAGGGACCCGTAACTCCCGAACCCTTGGACCGACGGAGCCGGATTTTGGATATGTTGTTCCCCTACACCAGGACTGTCTGAGGATACCGAATGTAAAGATGTACCCCCTGGTTTTGGGGTACATCCAGAACTTGGGTAACATTGTGTGTGGGTTGATTATGTTAAAGGCTTATCTGAGGGGAGGAGACGTGGGGGCTGTCCCAGACATGTAATTGTGTATTGTGGTAATCATGTAAATGTAGCCCTTCCCAGGGCAGGATGGCATAAAAGGAGGCCCCGGGTCAATAAACATCAGTCTTGCTTAACCTTCAAATCGCAGCCTCGACTCGTTTGTGGAGGGGGGAAGGATTATCCTAGCTGAAAGATCATTACCGGGATTGTTCTACATTTACAGGATCCTTCTGGATATCGCGACAAAGCGGCTCCTCTCTCTCTCCCTAAACAGAGATCCAGACTATCCAAGCGGTCCAGCTCCCAGCTAGCCGGGGAGTAACCGTAACACCCTTCAAGGAGGAAAAGAGGATGGAGGTCTCTCTCTTCCCAATCCATGGCTTTACTTTATAGCCGCACAGTTGCAGCACCTCAAGGGGTGGGGGGCAGCACTCGGATTTAGGCCCCTCGGCCATTGCGAAACAGAAAGCCCCTATTGCTATGGCAGAGCTGGAAAGGCCACAATCTCTCTCTGGGGGGCTATCCCTCCATCTCACTAATACATAAAATGTGGACAAAGCTTTGTTAGGTATCAGGGGGTATTTAGACACCACCCCCTTTTGTGGTAACCCTAAGTTACCAGAATTTTTTAGACTAAATGGCTTCTCCCCCTGGGAAGAGAGCGGTATTCTCTTTCTTAATCTGATTCAAACAGGCGGGGTTATTTAATCGTTTGCACAAATTCAGCCTCCCTCATACGGTATTCTATCAATTCCTACAATTGAGACATCCATTTCAGACACAGTTGAAAGAGGGTCTAGAAATAACAGAATCTCCTCATATTATACAACAGGTCCTATGCAAGGGGAGTGCTAAAGGTTTCATATCACTAGTGAATAGACATCTCCTTAATCAGAACACCCCCGCAAGAGCCGTTGCCAGTTAAGGATAGATGGGAACAAGACGTGGGTCTTATCTCTCAGGAGCGATGGGACACTATCTTAGCCCTAACTCCTAGTTAGTCAGAGAATGCCCCAATTACTTTTATTACATAGAGTGTACAAAACTCCTTACTTTCTTCAGAAAATAGCTCTTCAAGCTTACTCAAATTGGAGCTGTGGAGCAGAGGATGCTTCTTTGATGCACATGTTCTGGGAATGCTCTGCGCTGGGTGCGAACTGGGAGGGGATTCTGGGGATAATTGCCCAGTGTAAGAAGGAACAAGGGGCCATCATTGACGGAAGATACGTGTCACGGAGGTTCCTGGCCTCGGTGAGGTAAGAACCGGGTTTTTCCCTGAAGTGTCAGTTTTAAGTTGCAGTCTGACACTTCAGCTGTCAGTATGGCTGTAAAGCCGATCCGGGACGGTTCTTATTAGGAGCAGCCAAAGAGCAGGGCGGGTGGCTGTTCTCCACGGTTCCAGTCCGGGTTTTGGGCTGGGATATAAAAACCCAGCCAGCACGTTCAGCTGGTGTGGATTATCCTCCATGACAGAGGAGCTGAGGAGTCTGTGGTTTGAGACACTGAGGCATCTATTTGTGAGAGCTGCAGGCTGGGGAAACAGGCCTCTAAAGCCTGCTGACGACTGCGGGTGAAAATCATCTGCTGACGAGGTGAAGGCTGGAAATGTGACACAGGCCTTATTCACACCATGTGTATTTTTATTTATTTATTTTATCAGTTTTGAGTGCGCTATCCTAAAGGTGAATCAGTCAAAAGTGGCAATAAAATAGAAATGATGGGCACAAAAATGGCCATCAGTCGGCACACAACAGTGTGATTTAAAGGGTTAAATGAATTCAGGCCCCTGATCTCACACTGCCAACATACCGAAGGTGGAGCCCTGCATCGCATGCTGTTCAGTTCAGCCTGGCCCGAACAGGTTCTGGGCACAAGAACTGGCATCAAAGTGGCCAGATTGACACATTTCACTGATTTGAATTAGTAACTGGTATTAAATAATTTCGGGCCACTGATCTCACACTTCCAATATACAGAAGATGATGCCCTGCATCAGATAAAGTTAAGATCAGCCTGACCCGAACAGAATCTTGGCACAAAAACTGGCAACAAAGTGGACATACAAACCCTTTTCAATGATTTGAATAAGTAACCAGTGTTTTTAGAAGATTAGATAAATTCAGGCCACTGATCTCACACTGCCAACATACACCAGTTACTTATTAAAATCAGTAAAACGTGTCCGTCTGCCCACTTTGATTCCAGTTCCTGTGCCATAAACCTGTTCGGGCCAGGCTGAACTCAATGAATCTGATGTGAGGCATCACCCTTTGTATGGGGGAATGGGGGAAGTGTGGGAGAAAATTACTTAATAGGGGGCAGTGTGGGGGCAAATTACTTAATGGGGGCAGTGTGGGGGCAAAATACTTAATAGGGGGCAGTGTAGGGGCAAATTGCTTCATGGGGCAATGTGGGGCAAATTACTTCATGGAGCAGTGGGGGGGAAATTACTTTGTGGGGGCAAACAATTTCATGGGGGCAGTGTAGGGGCAAAGTACTACATGGGGTAGTGTGGGGGAAATTACTATATGGTGTCAGTGTGGGGGACATTGCTATTGGGGAGGCACTGTATGGGGCATTTCCATTACAGGACATATTAGGGGAGATTATTTTTGGGGACACTATACAGGCATTAGTACCTGGAGCACAATATAGGATGTTATTATTACTGGGGGCACTCTAGGGGTCATTATAATTGCTGTAGACACTATAGGAATTTTTGGGATAGTTTATCAAACTGGTGTAAAATAGAACTGGCGTAGTTGCTTATAGCAACCAATCAGATTCCACCTTTCATTTTTGACAGCTCCTTTGGAAAATGAAAGAAGGAATTATGTCTACTGGGGTCACTATTTTTTCAGCAGTATAGTACCTGGGGCATTGGGGAGCACAGATGACATTATTGGGACACTAGAATAGGGAGGTTGATGTAAAAATTTAGAAATCTGTGTCTGTGCAACAAACTCTGTAGAGACGAGATGTGGCTGAAAGAATTTGTCATGGTGGCATGGGTTAGACGCAGGAGAAGAGGAAAGGGAAGGTCTACATGACAGGAGATGTCCCTAGATGTAAGAAGTATGTGGTGCTGTATTCTCCTCCAAGTCTTTTATTATAATCATATGTATTTATTTTAAATTTGGCAAATTTGTAACAGCCCAGATAACAGTGATAACTTTCTGTGTACAGATAACGTAGTAGATGTTCCCTGCAGTCCTATGTAGCACCCCACATAACACAATATTTCACTGTGCTATGTGGGGTGTTACATAGGACTGCAGGTAACATCTATGGCATCTGTACTCAGAGAGTTATGAGATGGTGGGGGTCCGACTCTTGGCAACCCTCACCAATCAGCTGTTTGAGGAGACTGCGATGTTCCAGTGAGCGCTGCAGTCTCTTTGCTCCTTACAAAGCACAGCGCTGTCAATTTTATATCACTCAGATGGGACAGAGCTGCACCTAGACCATGTGAACGATGAATTTGATGTCATATGGCCTAGGAAGAGACTGTGGCGTTCACAAAGCACTGCAGCCTCTTCATACAGAAAAAAATTTAACTAAAATGGAGGGAGGGGTCTGAGTTGGGTAGACAGCCCCGGGCCTATCATGTACTTAATCCGCCCCTGTGGATAGGGGAGGGTAGTCGTCCGCCTAGGGTGCTACCTCACTACCCTTAAAGGGGGGCACACTCATGACCGTCCAACTTCACAGGCCTCAGGCCGCTAGGCATTAGAACAGCACAAGAAGTCGCAATGACATCACTGCAACCTCCTGTGCTGGGTCTTGCATGATCACATGAGACCCAGAGCAGGAGTGGTGATGTCATTGGGTCCGCATATATTGGGACACAGCAACACAGGCCACAGATAAAACTGTGGTCTGCATTGCAGACAGCGGCGTGGCGACAAGAGTGAGGCAGGTATTTTTTTTATGCTAAATGTTCACACTATTGGGGGCACCAGGGAAGGGGGAAGGAGATCATTATATATACTTGGCAGTACTGGGGAGGAATGGAGGAGCATTATATACTGGCACTACGGGGTACATTGTATGTATCTACTGGCACTATGGGGAGGAGCATTATATATTGGAACTAGTGGGGAAGCACTACAGAGGAACATTAGAGCCACTGGGAGCATAATGGTTATATCATTACTACTAGAGTACTGTAGAGGCGTTATTATTATTTGACGCAATATGGAGGGCATTGCTACTAATGGGGGCTATCTTGGGGAGTATTATCACTATTGGGGGCACTATTGGGTGTATAGTATAGTGTTTGTGGACATGGGGGGAGCACAGCCGGCACAGTATTAGGAGTAGCTTCAAGAGGTTCTTTGGGGTTTTTTCATATTGATTACCAGTCCTCAGGATAGGTCATCAATATAAGATTGGCGGGAGTCCAATACCCCCGACGATCAGCAGCAGTGAACAGCACACGCCGTCTCCTCAAACAACTGATCGGCGGGGATGCCGGGTGTCAGACATTGGACTAGATTTGGTGCCCCACTTTTGATTTTGCCCAGTGCCACATTTTGTCTAAAACTGGCCCTGCAGCTAGGGCTGCCACCTGGCTGGTAAACCACCAGCCTAACCAGTATTTGAGAAAGGAATACAGTGCTTCAATGTGCTCAGCACTGTGATAATTAGGTGGGATACCTCTGTATAGTTAACTTTTATTCTGTCTTTTCTTTTGCTGTCAGGTTTTGAAATCAGGAGGAGCTCTAACATTGAACCAGCATCCACTGTTATTAATGGAAGGATTTTCCCTGACTAAAAAACAGTATTCTTCCCCTGCATAATGTATTCCCATGCATAATATACAGGTATCTACAGATATATCTCTATATGCCAGTACATTGTATATTTTTTAAAGGATAAAAAGCAGAAGTATATTGTTTAAGCAATTGCAAACAATTTAATGGAACAATATAAATTACAATAAACATATTTTTGTAATACACTTTATGAAATTAATTTCACAAAACCGTGTAAACTGAGGTCCAAAGTTACGGTATGGCTTCAACTTCTTTTATCTAGGACGGACAGAATATCCCTAGTGAAGATAGTGATATTACCTCAATTCCTTTAAGTTGTTAAAGGGGTTCTACAGTTTGTTTCAACTGATGATCTATCCTCTGGATAAATCATCAGCATCTGATTGGCGGGGGTCCGACACCTGGGACCCCCGCCAATCAGCAGTTTGAGAAGGCAGCGGCTCTCCAGCAGCGCCGCGGCCTTCTCACTGTTTACCGCTGGCACAGTGACGTCACGACTAGTATCAACTGGCCTGAGCGGGGCTAAGCTCCATTCAAGTGAACACAGCCCAGGCCAGTTGATACTAGTCGTGACGTCACTGGTCCAGTGGTAAACAGTAAGAAGGCCGCGGCGCTGCTGGAGCGCCGCTGCCTTCTCAAACAGCTGATCGGCGGGGGTCCCGGGTGTCGGACGCCCGCTGATCAAATGCTGATGATCTATCCAGAGGAAACAAACTGCAGAACCCCTTTAAGATTTCTCCAATATGGATTGAGGATAATTTTTTTTAACTAATTTAAAGAATTATTAACGATTTACTTTGGGAAAGAAAGCGGGTAAGGTTAAAGTTGGAGAACCTTTATAAGCCGATGGAACAGAGAGGTTTGAATTTTCCCTATTTCAAGGGCTATTTTATCGCTGCTCAGTTATGGCTTTACTGTCAATGGGCGGAAAGTGTACTTTGTCGAGCCTTGGTCAGGAACTCCCTATATGATAATATGTTTTCGCTATTAGAGTCTGGGCAATTATCCAGTACCCAACAGGAGTATAGAGAGTTTGGGAAGTTATCTACTAAAGTGTGGGGCACTATTAAAGGATGGTCGGGAATAAGGGGATCTCTTAGTTGTAGGTCCCTTTGGCACAATCAGCACCTGCAGGAATTAGATAAGTTAGATGGGGATAGGTATTGGGAAAAAAAAATATTTTATATGTTGCGCAGGTGGCAAGAAAGTGAGTTATACCCCCATTTATGGAATTGGCACAAAGGGAACATATTCTCAACTTATCTTGGTTTAGATATTATCAATTACGTTCGGCACTTGTAAAGAGGAAAATTATGGTTGAGACAGACTTTTCTACACCTTTGAATGATTTGATGGGAAACCTGGGTCGGAAGGTCAAGATTTCCCAACTTTATAAATTATTATTGGAAGTACTATTTAATACTAGAAAAGCTACAATTTCTGGGGAAATTGTGTGAAGTGTTCTTGCCTCCACCAGTAGTCTACAACTGGAGTGGGCTGAGTAACTGGGTGGAGTGGCTTGAGTAACTGTTGTGTGGTTGGAGTGGCTGGAGTAACTGTGGAAAGGTTGGACTGGGCAGAGTAACTTTATGGAGTGGGCAGAGTAACTGTGTGAAGTGTTTGGAGTGAGTAAAGATAGTAAACATTACACTAACCAATTGATTGATCAAATTTAAAAAGTGCACATGGCAAGCTTGATAGAGTGAGAAATGCATTTCAACTTTTATTTATTTATATAGCGCATTTAATTGCAATGTTCTTGCCCAAAGTGCTTCACAGTTTCATTAAAATATACATTTATAAAAACATTAGCAACCAATTTGTGTAGGTGGGCTTGAAAATGAGGTGGCAGTTTAGAAATCGTGTCCTGATTTTTCAGCTCACACTCTAGCTTTTGTCACTCTGCTGGCTGCTCACACACCTGGGTTCCTATGGCAACTCACTCAACAGCAAGGGCAGAGAAGAGCGGTTAAAAACAAACTGCTCCAACTGGTGGTTGCCATCTTTAAATGGTTGTAGTTTAAAAATTATAAATCCTACAGCGAAGAGCTTTATATTGTGAGACTCACAAGACCCAAACCTACATTGATGCATCGTATGTCTCTGAAATATTAAAAATTAAGGCACAGTCGCAGTTTAGAAATTGCCTTTCAAATTTGAGGTGGCTAGAGAGGAGTTTCAATGAATGTCAATGGGCGGCGTGAGTTGCAAACAAATGGTAATATTGTGAAAACTATCAGGACTATGGCTTAGCCTTGGACATTTTTAGTGGCAACAGGGATAGCTGAACGTTGATATAAGATTTGCGTAGGGGGCTTGAAAATGAGGGAGTGGTGGCAGTTTAGAAATCATGTCCTGATTTTTCAGGTCACACTCTAGCTTTTGTCAGCTCCCACTCTAGTTTTGATCATTCCGCCATTCATTCCTATGAGACCATTTTCGCCACAAAAACGCAGATATTTCATGAACCATTCGGCGAAATGTTCCACAAAGTAATAGCACATCAATCGGGAACAATCCGCACGTTTCGGTATATTACTGTCTATGTAGTGTAAAAACTGTGGGAGGAGTTAGGGTGGTAAATTTGGCTATAATAATAAGAATATATATATGCGATAACAGTAAGTGGTCTTGCCATGCAAGAACACTTAAATATATGCTCCCCGGACAAAGGGCTTGGGGAGTGGATTATTCAATGAATCAATTAGGTGATTGGGAAAATATATTGGCTAATTTAAGATTAGTGTCTCACAATTTCAATCACGTGGTGGTTCAATTTAATATTCTTCATAGAATTTATGTCACAATTCAAACTGTCCACGATGTGATTTACCGGGAGCTGATTATTTACACATGTTTTGGTCTTGTAGAGAATTAACAGAATATTACTATATTACCCAAAAACTGAAATTAGTGATTCCATTTACAGAACAATGTTGGATCTCTCCCAAGTTAAAAGTATAAAAAGATTTTGTTAATTAAAATAATGTTTTTGGCCAGACTCTTAATTTCAAGAGTCTGGTTCTCGCGAAATATACCTAGTATATATACAGTATGTATGGTTAAATTTAGTTAATAAGATCAAGAGATTTGAAAATATTGTTACGGTACCTTCTGTGACAGAGGTTAGAAGATCAGAGTGACTGACTGCATGTGAGGTTAACTGACAGTCTCTTGATTATCAGTGTTGTGGTTTTCGTAATGAGCACACCTCTTGTCAGGTGCAGCCAGTGGTTATTACTGCAGTCCCAACTTAGTTTGGTCTCACACTTCATACCATGCGGTTGATATTCTCTGCTTGGATTTGGAAGTGTTGGTGTGTGGACCTTACCTGTGTTCCTGCTCATCCATTTTCTATAAGATAAGTTGGACTGCTCTTTGTATTTGGTTGTTCCCCTGTGCTTGTTGTTACTAGGCCTCAGAGAGACACTGGTTCGTTCACCTGGGAAAGAACCAGTAGTCTCATTCCCTGCCAATACCTAAGGCATTTCAGGGCTCCTAGGGTCTAGGTTCCGGCGTATGTATTTTCTTATCTTCAGGGTCTATACATACTGACAGGAGCCAAGGCCAGATTTAGGGGCTTCCTAGGAGGTGACCTTTTCCCTCTCCCTAGCCTTGAGGCCTAGTTCTGTGTCCCTTCCCTCCCTTGTATTCATGACAAATATCCTATATAAACAAAGAAATACTGAGGAGAATAGAAAATGGGGGAATTAGAAGCCTTAAGCTTAATCGAACGGTTCTTGGCCTGATCAGTATCCCGTCTCCGTCTTGTAGATGGAGGGGATAAGAGACGCATCGCAAGGGTAGGGTTAAAGGTTAAGGGTGGTAAAATGGGAAAAGTAATATTTTTGATGATTAATTTGTATGATATTGTTAGGCTTTATTTTTTTTTCTAATAAATATATATATTTTTTAAAAGGGTGTAAAACACACACAAAAAAAGAAAAAGGAAAAAAAAGGAATTTAACAAAACCATCTAATTAAAATAGCGGAATTGGTGGTTCCATCATGGGAATGAATGCCATCTCACAGGCCATACTGACTATAATGGGATCTAGTTTCCATTAGAAAAACCCAGAATTTTAACGGACAACAAAACAAAGCACACTGTGCTATTCTATCACATATTTTTGAATGAATCTGCAGTACATATGTGGGTGAAAAATTATATTTATTTCTGTGCAAGTTATTATTCCCCAAAATAGTCAGAGCGTTCTTGTTCTCTGATTATCACATATGGGGTTCTTTCTTTTTTTATATAGTAATTCAAATCTTACTGATGGGTATGACAAAAGGACCTGATACAAAAAATAAAGTTATGGCTGTTATGGCCATGAATGTGAGAAGGCCATGGGGATCCTGAAATTCTCGATGGCAGCCCTGGGTAAACAAGACCACCACATGTTTATAAATGACTTGGTCATACTATAAATATCTATATATATATACACACTATATACTTATAGTTAGGTTATTCTTTTACAGGGTAAGTCAAAATACTCAGGACACCCTTTTATTAAAAAAATGGAAGGGAAAATGAAATATCTGAATTCCCCAGTAAGTAATGGGTGAGGGGGCCTATCTATATTCAGGTTATGATCGGAACATGGCTGCCATCTTGAAAGCCGCTATATTGGGTCAAGTGCAAATTTTTCCAGTAGGAAAGGGGTCATGAAGCATATCAAAGAAGACCAGAATTTTCTCAGAAATCGATTGCTTCAATGAGATTTGCATATTTCTTGTGGTTAAAAAGTTATCAACACAGTAAGTTGCAACAACAACTGGGAACCTTTCCTGTGATGCACAGCTATTTGACCTGTTCAATGTGTTGTCCCTGGTGCTGAACACAGAACTTTGAAGTTTTGATCTTTCAATGTTGATCATTTTTGAACCACAAGAGATATTCTGATTGCGGCAATTGATTTCTGAGAAAATTCTGGTCTCTTTTGATATGCTACATTACCCCCTTCCCATTGGAAAAATTTGCCCTTTATCCAATATGGCGGCTTTCAAGATGGCAGCAGATATTCCGGACATAGCCTAAAAGATAGCTCAGCTCACCCATTACTTGCTGGTGTATTCAGATATTTGATTTTCCCTTTTATTTCTGAAATTAAAGGGTGTCCTGAGACTCACCCTGTATAATGGCATTGCTCATGTCACTATCTAATGCAGGGGTGCACAACGTTTCCTGGTTGGGGGCCACATTGCCAGACTGAACCAATGACGAGGGCCGAAATTAAAATTTAAAGGTGTATTAACAACTGAAATATTGTATTTATGGCATATTAAACACACAATATATAACATTAATGTCTAGTTACACTTCCAGGACTCCCATCTAATGGGAGAAATACATGAAAAATACATGTAAGCAGCCACAAGACATAGGCATACATGTCTGTTACCAGATGGTTGGGGACCGCACAGAATGGTATAAGGGGCCGCATGTGGCCCCCGGGCCGCAGGTTGTGCACCCCTGATCTAATGTAACATTATTTGGGTTTTACTCAATCTTTTCCAAGTAAGTTGAATGTTACGAGAGAAGAATGTTTCCAGTGTCACCTTTTCTGTTTCCAAAAATTACTGTCAAAATATAAAGGAAGGAAATTAGTCTCCTTATGTGTAATTAGCTCTGTATATGGAGTTTCAGTGACAGCCATATGACACTGAATTTGAGTGTCGTAGGCATGGTCCATTCAAAAGGCGTAATATGTCCCATTCCACTACAAGCAGGGTACTGTCAGAATACTCGTGTAAGCACTTCTCTAGCAGGATCCAGTTCTCTGTATTCTTCCAGTCTATCACCCATCCGCAATAACTCAACAGCCAATACTTCTCTGGGTGGTGGAGCACATCTTATTGTTTTACGTCTAGCCTCTATTTGTGTTTTTCGAAATTTATGTACTTATTAATGGCTTCCTCCTTCATAAGCTGGATCCATTCATTTCTTGCCCTCAGTTTTCTGTCTCCTGAGCTCAGCGTAGCTCTTGCCTGTGATACAGGCATATGCTCATCTGTATTCCTAGCAAACCGACTGTGAATAATCTTAGGTAAAGAGGAAACCATTATGTCATTTTTATACTCGATGTTCAATAAAGATCATTGCCTATCATGGTGAGGATGTCATCTGCTGTTTTGAATTTGAAAACCTGAAAAAGTGGCCCAAGCTTCTTTTTTTTCTCAGTTTTCTCCTTGAAAATGTTTTGCGCACAACAAAGCAGAAAGTATTCTTCATTGCTGGTACATAGAGATGGTGGCTTCCTTCTTCTTGTATGTTTTGGGAAACACTGATACTTTTGAACAGACAAAGAACAAACCTTAATAATTTGGGTATTTTCTTCTGCACGCTTTCTGGAAAACTTTGTTAGCTCATGTTTAAGAAATACATTCTGAGGAAATAAAAGGTCTTCAAAATTAATTCTTATAGGTTGTATGAACTTGACCATGTGATGCAGATAGACTGTATAGTAAATGTGTGACTTTTTTGTGTTTTTTTCAGAGAGATTGTGATCAGGACGAATGACTGCTTTACATTGATTTGCAGTCTGGGTTATTGAGGCTGGCTTCTTAAGGTTTGAAGAAGAATTACGAATGAAGACAAATGATGGGGTAGACTTGGGCTGGGGGGTCACGGTAGATTTATTTTTTTTGCTTGAAACAGAGGCCTTCTTTTTAGGAGTTGCAGAAGAATTGTCCAGTATAGGAACTGATTTATTTTTTGTTTTTCTGCTACGTTTCTTCTTTTCTTTTTTTGCAGTTGGTTGAGAATTACTCTGACTGCACACAGAAAAATTACTTGCATCTTGTACTGGTGAATTGACTTGAGTAGTTGTGTCAACCTTGCTCTTGGAGGCTTTATTCCTATGTGTTTTGGGAGCACTCGTACCTTGCACTTGTTGATCAGCATTTTTAACAATAGGAACTGTGTTGCTCATCGAAGCGTTATTCCCCTGAATAGGTTGTTTGACGTCTTTAGCTTTGGGACTTGTGTTGTTCTCAGTACTTGTTGAAGCACCATTATCCTGTTGATTCAAATTATTTGTACATACTGAAGATGTCTTTATTGTGCATGATGTGGGATTGCTGGGAAGTAAACCAGAATTGATACTTAATAAAGGAGAACTGTTGGCAGACAGCGGAATAATCGTCTTCTGGTATAAGCTTCCTGTTGACGTACAATACAGATGTCCTGTTGCTGGGCATTGTAGATATCTTCTACTTGGGTTTTGTGGGTCTGATGGTGTATGCACAAAGAGGAAACATTTGTTCAAAATTGGAATTATTGGAGCTGTTGGTTGATGCATAACGATGATGTGAGCGCTGGAATGGCTAGCTTAATATAGATACACCACTCTTAAAAGTCTGGTAGGCACTGAAGAACAACCCTGGTCATGAAACAAAATTAGAGATATTTGTCATATTCTCATCTCATAGTTTATTTAAAAACATCACCAAAGTATAAAAAAAATTGCCAAACTCCACAGATATACAGAAGATGTACATTACTAAAACCATACATGTTTCAGTGTTCCAAATCCCATAGTTTTGGTGGGAATTCACATAATTTTTGCCCAAATTTTTTTTTAACATTTTTATGAATATGTGCTGTGCTCGCCACTTTAGAAAAGTGGATGGAGAAGTGTGTCTAGTTATGACAGATTTATCCACTGTGGCTTTTTAAAGTCACAAAGAAGGTGTAGGGTTGGCTAAGGGGCTGGCTGAAAAAAAAAAGCTATAAAAGGAGCATCTCTAGTCGGGTTTAAAGCTGAGCCAAATTTATTAAATAACGTGGGACATTTGATATATTTAGCGCACATTACTGAAACGCAGACTCAGGGTCCATTCACACGTCTGTAGTGTATTATGGATCCACAATTTGCGGATCCTCAATACACCCGGCCAGCACCCCCATAGAACTGCCTATTCTTGTCTGCAATTGCGGACAAGAATAGGACATGTTCTATTTTTTTCGGGAGCCGTGGACCATAAGATCGGGGCCGCGCTCCGGAAATGCGGATGCGGACAGTACACTGTGTGCTGTCCGCATCTCTTCCGGCCTCATAGAGAATGAATGGGTCTGGATTCGTTCCGCAATGTTGCGAGACAGATCCTGACGCATTCTACGGACGTGTGAGTGGACCCTCAAGGACATACCGTATGACTTCAAATATCGCCTCATGATAAATTCTCCCTATGAAATAGTGTTAGGTGTGACAAGGGTACCCCAAGTAGAGTCCCCTTTTTTAAATACACACACACTCACAGGCCTAGAGGCCCCCTTTATTCTGCTTTAAAAGATAAATATTCCCTTGCTTGGAGCTTTGTCCTAGTAATTGAAAATGACACTTCCCCGTCATAAAGATAAGGATGGGAGCTTCAAAAGCACCCCTGCCAAGGCTCATCATAAAATACTGGATCCTGGGATAACATTAGCCAGACATTTTGACTACAGTCACAGCAGGGGACCAGAGAGAGATGATAAAGCGACCTATTGAACTTTTGAGGGACTCAAACATAGTCATTTCTTATACCTCTGGTCGTAGGCATATTCTGCACTGGCTAAGGCCGGATTCAACCTCCGTGGATATCATGGAGATATCAAACAGTATGTTCTTGTGCCCTTGAAAGGCTGAAAAGCCAGCTTTAAGTCATTCTGGAGAACCACAAGCCCCAGCAGAGTCAAGTTTGGTCTTGTTAGACTCGTAAAATCATAAGGGTCATTAATACCTGAATGTCATAGCTGTATTTAGTGATTCCACAGAACTGTGGGCTCAGCCAGAATAAGGACATTCTGGGCTGACCTTAGCTGGGTCCTAAACCTTGCTGACACCGCCTCGACCCTGCCCACACGTTCGTACCATTGGTGGGCAGAACTGCTGGCACCTCCTGTTTTAGAACTGTTATAAGATGCTGTCAGGGCATTGTATGGAACCCCTGCCTTGCCTTAACACCTGGATTTGTATTGCATTTTGAATGTCAGTGCTCAGGGTTCACTGATATTAAACCAATCGGATTGCACAACGACTTCAAGTACTGAAACAGAGCAATTTAAGTATACTTTTCATCCATTATCCCTTTTATTTTAACTAACTCGTTAATTACTATTACCTTGAATTATTATTATCTAGAATAGTAATTTTTCTATAAATGTACAGTATATATGCACTGTTTTTCCTTTCACCTTTTATCAAAAGATTGAAAAATCTTATTTGCTAAGTCTTACGTGTTCTAAGCAAAGGAATTAATGAATCCTGTCTCTGAAGAGAGTAACGTTTCCATTTTGTGTGAGAAAGGTCATTTTGATTGTTGCTTGGCTGAACGATTGCGATCGGTCAGCAAGCGATACCTGGTTCATTCCCTGCTCTGCGTGAAGGTGAGTGACCGGTAGTCGGTTCGTGTGCCGTTAAAACACGTGGTGGCAGTATACCGAATTGTATCTATAAATGGTTAACCGGAAGTTAACCACCCCTTGTCATGTGCGGTATCCGTCTGTGTACAGGTACGTTCGTGACATTAGGGCTCATGCACATGAACGTATTTTATTTTCATGTCTGTTCTGTTTTTTTGTGGACTGTATGCGGAGCCATTCATTTCAATGGGTCCGCAAAAAAAAACAGAACTTACTCCGTGTGTATTCCGTTTCCGTATGTCCGTATTTCCGTCCTGCAAAAAATATGCAAAAAAATAGAACATGTCCTCATATTGTCCGCATTACAGACAAGGATAGGACTGTTCTATTAGGGGCCAGTTGTTCCATTCCTCAAAATACGGAATCCACATGGACATTATCCATATTTTTTGCTGATCCGTTTTTTGCGAACCGCTGGTCCAATTTTCTCCGCATATGTGTCCACATTGCGGAGAAAAATGATGTTTTAATATATGCTAATGAGCAGGGCCGGACTGGCCATAGGGCTGCCTCAGGGCTCGAGTCGAGGGGGAACGGGTGGGAACGGCGTTCCTGCACTTTTTTCATGGCAGGAACGCCGTTCCCAAAGTTTCAGGGCAAAAGGACCAGGAAGCGGTGAATGCTTTGTACTCACCGCTTCCTGGTCCTCGGCTGTCAGCTCTACAGGCTGCGCACAGGAGTGAGACGCTCTGTGACGTCGTCACATCACGCTGTGCGCAGCCTTCACAGCACAGCCGACAGCAGGAGAAAAGGAGCATCTGCGTCCAGGAGCAGGAGAGGTAAGTGGGTTTTTTTTTTTCCATTTATTATGGGCAGTGGGCTGATGAGAGGCACAGGGGGGCTGATGAGAGGCGCAGGAGGCTGATGAGAGGCGTAGGGGGGCTGATGAGAGGCGCAGTGATGAGAGGCGCTGTGGGGCTTATGAGAGGCGCTGTGGGGCTGATGAGAGGCGCTGTGGAGCTGATAAGAGGCACAGGGGGTTTTACTCTGCATTGACGTTGGAGAAGGAATTCTGTGCTCCCTGGTCTCTGGTGGCGTTGCTGCACGCAAGGTTGCCGGCGATTCCGGGGTGGATTAAACAGTCTTTATTATTTAAAGATACGATAGCAGCGTGGAGGATTCTCCGGAAAAAGTATTGGCTGTCCTATAGGATCTCCAAACACCTTCCCCTATGGAATAATCCTGAATTTATACAAGGGAATAAGAATAAATTATTTGAGGAGTGGAGGAGGAAAGGGATTGTAACTGTGAAACATCTATTGTATGACACTGAATCTCGATGGTTAACATGTGTAGAATTGATTGCAAAGTTCTCACTGTCGCCCTTTCAAACCATTCAATGGTCTCAGGTAAGGGAAGCGGTGATAAATCAGCTAGGGTTGGTGCAGAAGGAGATCCGTAGGAATATTCTTGATAGAATCTTGGATCTGGGCGGTGGGAAGGTCTCGATCTCCACAATTTATGCTGACATGAGAAAGGAAGATGGGATCGGAGATAGGAGTATCAGGTTTGGGAAATGGGCCGAGCAACTGGAAGATGAGGATATGGCACAAAAGATGGTGAAAGGTTGGGAAGTGGTTAGGAGACATGTGGTTAATGAGTCATGGAGGGATACGCAGTTTAGTCTAATGTATCGTGCTATTTATGGCTTTAATATCCCCCCTCATCCAGCGAAGCCAGATAGGATAACCAGTTGCCCGAAGTGTGGAGTCAGTTTCACGGATCTATTCCACGGAATCTGGACGTGCCCACAGAGTAAGAGGGTGTGGGAGGAAGTAGGGAACTTAGTCAAGGGAATCTGGGGAAGGAAGTTTCCATTGTCCCCCCAATTATATTTGTTTCATTATGAGGAGGGAGAGGTTGGTCAAGGGGGGTTACCTCGTTTGTTTCACACGATATGCATGGTGGTTAGGCGGAGTATTTTGCAAACATGGCTGCAAGCTGATGCACCGGGGGTACAAAGTATAATAGAACAGTTAAAAAGGGTGTTTTATTTGGAGAGATTAAATTCCCTTGCGGGAAAAGAGCGACAAGCCAAGGGATTATTCCAGAAATGGAAACCATTTATTGCCCACTGTATGTCTGATGAGGAGATCAGATTAATAATGAGTCCGTTCACACTAACGGAATGGTTCCTTTTGGGTCAACTAAAGGGGACCTTGGGTCGTCTATTGCTCCAATCTGCCAATCCGTCTTAGATTTATGAGAATGAGGCGTACACGTGTCATTGTTATTGATTGCTTGTACTGACTATATTGTGTTCATAACTACTGACTGCCCCAATGTATGTTGTGCAATTGCTTATTGCATTTGCAGTAATGTTTTGTGTCCAGGACTGTACATTCTGGATATATTGTTTGTCTTGTTGATAAAATAATAAAGAATTGATAAAAACAAAAAAAAATTAGGCACAGGGGGGCTGATGAGAGGCACTGGGGGGCTGATGAGAGGCACTGGGGGGCTGATGAGAGGCACTGGGGGGCTGATGAGAGGCACTGGGGGGCTGATGAGAGGCACTGGGGGGCTGATGAGAGGCGCTGGGGGGCCGATGAGAGGCGCTGGGGGGCTGATGAGAGGAGCTGGGGGGCTGATGAGAGGCGCTGGGGGCTGATGAGAGGCACAGGGGGGCTGATGAGAGGCACAGGGGGGCTGATGAGAGGCACAGGGGGACTGATGAGAGGCACAGGGGGACTGATGAGAGGCACAGGGGGGGCTGATGAGAGGCACAGGGGGGCTGATGGAGAGGCACTGGGGGCTGCTATGAGGCTACTGGGGGCTGCTATGAGGCATGGGGCTATTATCAGAGGTCTTATTGGGGGTCATTCATATTGGGGTCTGATCTGAGGTCTTATTGGGGTCTTATTAACATTGGGGATCTTATTGGGGCTGTTAGCTGAGGTCTGATTAACATTGGGGGTCTGATTGGTGCTCTGACCTGAGGTGTAATGAAAAATATTTTTTTCTCATTGTCCCCCTCTAAAACCTAGGTGCGTCTTATGGGCCGGTGCATCTAATAGGGCAAAAAATGCAGTACTTGCTTGCTCCAGCCGACCTCCCCTGCCCTTTGCGAATGCCGCGCGCTGTGACATCGCGCGGAGGCACTTGGGTGAGTTCCCACACTTTTTTTCCCAGGACTTGACCCCTGGTTAGCCTGACTGTGTTCGGCCGGGCACGGCCGCTATTCCCGGGCACGGCCGCTATTCCATTTCTCGGGCACGGCCGTTATGCCCGATGCACATGTTGAGGTAGCTCCTCCCTCTCATTGCTCTGCTCAGAGGCCAAGCAGGCAGATGTAAACGAGCTGGCCCTGCCCCTCAATTGTGCTTCCGGTTTTGGCTTCGCCCCTAGACTGCAAGTGGGTGGGGCCTGTTGGGGGTCATGTGATTGGGCTGCTCAGTCAAAAATGCCCGGGCCTATTTTTTGTCCCAGTCCGGCCCTGCTAATGAGCCTCTAGGAGCAACAAGGTGGCTGTACTTACTGTAAGGCTGGGTTCACATCATGTTTTTCCCATCTGTTTGACGTATACAAAAAATGTATATGTTAAACGGATGCCTTAGACTGATGCCATACAGTGGCATCCGTTCACTATAGAGTTCCATTGTAAAAATAAAACATACACTGTCTTTACTGGACACTGCAGGATACAAGAACGTGGTGTGCTGAGTTTTTGTATTCTTTTTTTTCCTAATGTATACGTCTAAGGGAGACATAAAACGTTATGTGGACCTTCCCTAACTGCCGCGTCCTCTGCGCTTTGATTGACAGGGCCAGGCAGTAAAAATGTCGTCACGCCTGGCCCTGTCAAACAAAGTGCAGAAGATGTGGCAGTTGCAAAGACAGCTAAGCCTCTAGGTGTAACGGCAACGCCCCTGTTGCTCCTAGAGACTCATTTGCATACATTAAAACCTTTTTTTTAGTAATGCGGGCACATATGAACATGGGACCAACACAGACGCCTTCAGAAGCGCACATGTAACAGGTCAGCCAGTGTCATAGGTACAAATCTGCTGACAGATGCCCTTTTATTATTATGCTACAGAAATCTAGGATCTTCAAAAAAAATTATATTATGCATTATATGTATATAGGCAAATAAGATGAGTCTGATGAAGAGCGCTGCCTCCTGCCTAGAAAACTGTAAATCATCATCTGAAAGAAGGAGAGCAGGGGCAGCGCGCTTCATCAGACTCATATCTCTCACAGCACTGTGTGTGCTGCCGTCTTCAGCAGGTCAGTACTCAAAAACTACTGAGTGCCATCACAGGAGTGACTGATTTCTGAAATCAGTGGGTCTGTCACTACACTATGCTGCCCTCAGTGATGGCAGCATACGGGAGCTGACAGGTTACCTTTCACACGACCCTTTTTTTTTTGTTTTTCGGGCCGTTTTTTGCGTTCTGTATACGGTCCATATATGGAACCATTCATTTCAATGGTTCCGCAAAAAAAACGTAATGTACTCTGTATGCATTCTGTTTCCGTATTTACGTTTTTCCGTTACATTGAGAGATAGAACATGTCCTATTATTGCCTGCAAATCACATTCCGTGGCTCCATTCAAGTCAATGGGTCCGCATAAAATTTATCCGTATGTCTTCCGTATCCGTTCCGTTTTTGCGGAACCATCTATTGAAAATGTTATGCTCAGCCCAATTTTTTCTATGTAATTACTGTATATGCCATATGGAAAACCGGAACGGAAAAACGGAACAGAAACTGAAACACAACGGAAACAAAAAATGGAACAACGGATCCGTGAAAAAAGGAAAGCAAAACACTGAAAAAGCCAAACGGTCGTGTGAAAAAGGCCTTAGACTGTGTTAATGAGTCTCTGTCCGATGATATTCTAACTAGCAATTAACCACTCTTTGAAGACACACATGCAAGTGTCCGATTGTATTCTTATCTGTACCATAAATTTGACAGATTGAGAGACCAGAAAACAAAAGAGCTAGACACCTACAGAGGTTAGAAGACAGGCTTAGACACACAAGGACAAGTTGAGATCTCTAGAGGGGTCTATCAAGATGAAATGGTGAGTTATGCGATGATGGACCACCCAGCTTTCCTAGGAGCAGAGCAGAAGTGAGATTCCTACTAGGATTTGGTAAGAGACACAAAGAATGATATTTCATTTTATTAAGACTAATTGGATAATGTGAATGAAATGATACCATCTAGATTGGCAAATTAATTGATTAATTTATTATCTTGTATTAGTAATGCGGACACATATGAACATGGGACCAACACAAACGCCTTCAGAAGCGCACATGTAACAGGTCAGCCAGTGTCATAGGTACAAATCTGCTGACAGATGCCCTTTTATTATTATGCTACAGAAATCTAGGATCTTCCAAAAAAATCATATTATGCATTATATGTATATAGGCAAATAAGATGAGTCTGATGAAGAGCGCTGCCTCCTGCCTAGAAAACTGTAAATCATCGTCTGAAAGAAGGAGAGCGGGGGCAGCGTGCTTCATCAGACTCATATCTCTCACAGCACTGTGTGTGCTGCCGTCTTCAGCAGGTCAGTACTCAAAAACTACTGAGTGCCATCACAGGAGTGACTGATTTCTGAAATCAGTGGGTCTGTCACTACACTATGCTGCCCTCAGTTATGGCAGCATACAGGAGCTGACAGGTTACCTTTAATCAACCACATCAGAACAAGCAGTTTTAAAGGGGTTGTCCGATATTTAAGGGTGGCTGGGCGGGGGGTTAACCATTGTGCTATTCCTGCACATGTCACTGCTGAGGCCATTGATTGACAGTGGTGACAATCATGTAGATGGCACACCACACTTCCAGTCCAGAGACCAAAAGCAGCAGGGCCGGAAAGCACAGCACTGGAAGCAGGGTGCTCTGAAAAAGGGAGTAGTGTTTAGTTTTTTTATTTTCAGCCCATGCTGGCTGTCCCTAAATAATTTTTTAGATATCAGGCAACCTTTTTAAGAGCCATTGGGTGTCTTAGGGTATTTTCACACTGGCGTTAGAGGAATCCGACAGGCAGTTTCATTGCCGGAACTGCCTGCCAGATCCGGAAATCCGTGTAAATGGATATCATTTGTTTCCGGATCCGGACGCGGATCTGTTTGAGAAATGCATTGAAGTACCGGATCGGTCTCTCCGGTGTCATCCAGAAAAACTGATCCGGTATTTATTCTTCCCACATTTTTAAAGGTCTGCGCATGCACAGACCGGAAAACAGGGTCCATTTTTACGGTAAACTTGGCATTAATACATTTCAATGGAAAATAATGCCGGATCCGGCATTCCAGCAAGTGTTCTGGAATTTTTGCCAAATGCCGTAAAAGGGACTGAACTGAAGACATCCTGATGCATACTGAATTCAGAATGCATTAGGACAAAACTGAAGCGTTTTTTTCCCCGGTATTGACCCCCTAGGACGGAACTCAATACCGGAAAACTTTAACGCTAGTGTGAAAGTACCCTTATAACAATGAAGTGACTTCTGCTCTCTGCAGTAAGCGCTCCACAACCCTTCCCGAATGCCAGCTGTAGCATCCATCAAGGAACCCACTACAGGCGTCACGCAAGAAAAGAAGAGTGCGGTTTTTAAAGCGCTTACTACAGAAAGTTGCGGGCACTTATCGTCAATGTTAACTCCTGATGTACACGTTAAGCAGATGCCATTGACTGGATCTGAACAGTTCCTAATGTGTACAGTCAGATTTAGAAGTATTATTCTTTATCGTTTCTGGATGTATTTGTATAATCAATGTATTTATGTGATGGGGAATCTGTAGGTCATTATCTGTATTTATGTGGAAGGAGACGCCATATGTATGTACTGTATGTATATAATCTGTGTATTTATGTGCAGGGTGAGGCCTCTTGCACACAAATTTTTTTTTTCTGTTTTTTGCGTTCCGTATACGGAACCATTCATTTCAAAGGATCCGCAAAAAAAAAAAGGTACTCCGTATGCCTTCCGTTTCCGTATTTCCATTTTTATATTCCGTTCAAAGATAGAACATGTCCTATTATTGTCCGCATAACGGACAAGCATAGTACTGTTCTATCAGGGGCCAGCTGTTCCATAAAAAACAGAATGCACACGGACATCATCCGTATTTTTTGCAGATCCTTTTTGGCGGACCGCAAAATACTGAAAAAAGCCGTACGGTCGTGTGCAAGAGGCCTGAATCTGAATTATGTATATAATCTGTCTATATAGTTGAAAGAGAAATCTGTATGAATATAATCTGTATATTTATGTGTAGGGTGAATCTGTATTTATGGGTATAATTCTGTATATTTAGGTGGAGGAGGAATCTGTATGTATATAATCTGTATAATTATGTGCAGGGTGAATCTGTATTATGTATATAATCTGTCTATATAGTTGGAAGGGAAATCTGTATGTATATAATCTGTATATTTATGTGCAGGGTGAATCTGTATTTATGGGTATAATTCTGTATATTTAGGTGGAGGAGGAATCTGTATGTATATAATCTGATATTTATGTGCAGGGTGATTCTGTATTATGTATATAATCTGTCTATATACAGATTTCCCTTCCAACTATATAGACAGATTATATACATAATACAGAATCACCCTGCACATAAATATCAGATTATATACATACAGATTCCTCCTCCACCTAAATATACAGGATTATACCCATAAATACAGATTCACCCTGCACATAAATATACCGATTATATACATACAGATTTCCCTTCCAACTATATAGACAGATTATATATATATATATATATACAGATTCACCCTGCACATAAATATACAGATTATATACATACAGATTTCCCTTCCAACTATATAGACATATTATATACATAATACAGAATCACCCTGCACATAAATATCAGATTATATACAGATTTCCCTTCCAACTATATAATCTGATATTTATGTGCAGGGTGATTCTGTATTATGTATATAATCTGTCTATATAGTGGGAAGGGGAATCTGTATGTATATAATCTGTATATTTATGTGCAGGGTGAATCTGTATATATATATATATATATATATAATCTGTCTATATAGTTGGAAGGGAAATCTGTATGTATATAATCTGTATATTTATGTGCAGGGTGAATCTGTATTTATGGGTATAATCCTGTATATTTAGGTGGAGGAGGAATCTGTATGTATAAAATCTGTATAATTATGTGCAGGGTGATTCTGTATTATGTATATAATCTGTCTATATAGTGGGAAGGGGAATCTGTATGTATATAATCTGATATTTATGTGCAGGGTGATTCTGTATTATGTATATAATCTGTCTATATAGTTGGAAGGGAAATCTGTATCTAATCTGATATTTATGTACAGGGTGATTCTGTATTATGTATATAATATGTCTATATAGTGGAAAGGGGAATCTGTATGTATATAATCTGATATTTATGTGCAGGGTGAATCTGTATTATGTATATAATCTGTCTATATAGTGGAAAGGGGAATCTGTATGTATATAATCTGTATATTTATGTGCAGGGTGAATCTGTATTTATGGGTATAATTCTGAATATTTAGGTGGTATATCCGTAAATCCAGCCTTACCTTTCTGTTCCTCTGTTTACTCCATTGCATAGTAATTATTCTGTCCGCAGTTTCAGTATTTCTTGCTTCTGCAGATTCCTCTCCGTTTGCGTAGTTCTCTGAATGTTTGCTGCTCTGGATATAACCAGAATACAATCCTGTACTTACTCCGATTCCTCTGGTTGTGCTTAGTTTCGATTCCCTTTCTGTGACTTCATGTTCTCTCCACCCCTAGTGGTGAGTTAATAATCTATCACAGTCAAATCCTCACAGTTATTATTTATGCCTATACTTTATAGGTTCTGATTGATTAGATTCCACTTTTCATTTTCCAAAGGAGCTCTAAAAATTAAAAGGTTAAATCTCATTGGTAAGACAGTTTTCTTTTGCACCAGGTTGGATAAATCTCCCCCATTGTCATGTTTCTGTGTTTCATTCTTTAGGCTAGGAATACATGGCGACATGTGTCAAAGAAAAGTCACACAACATTTTTATAATAATAGTCAATGATGTCATGCTGCAACTGCAAAACGACAGTCGCCAAAATCCATCCAAGTTAGATTTCAGTGTGACTGTCGCGTCGCAGCATGTCGCAGTGCGACACCATTAACTATCATTATAAAAATGTTGCGCGACACATGTTGTCGTGTAGCCCTAACCTTAGGGTTCATGTACACGAATGTATCGTTTGTCTGTTCCGTTTTTTGTGTGGCCCATATACGGAACTATTCATCTCAATGGGGCTGCAAAAAGTCCGTTCCACAAATAAAATAGAACATGTCCAATTCTTGTCTGTTTTGCAGACAAGGTCATGCATTGCTACAATGGATCTGCAAAAAATATGGATGTAACACGGACATCACATGAATGTCATCTGTTTTTTGCTTTTTTTTGCAAAATACATAATAAATAAATACATACGATTGTGTGCATGAGTCCTTATGCTGGACTTCCTGGATTCTGGGAGGTATATAATGGGTTACATTAACCTTATACTGGTTTCTGAACCTTGCAAGCTGCTGCACCTCCTGCTAATAAGCAGACCTCCCAAGTGTCCCTTTTTTGGAGAGAGAGTCCCTACTTTTGTTCCAAGTCCCTCTGTCCCTCTTTGTTCCTTAAATGTACCTCTTTTTTTATCTGAGTTGTCATAATAATTATTGTCCCAAAATGAATCAAACATGAATTGCGATGTTTATTAGTATGTCATCTGCCATCTTGTGATATGTCCACCATGTTGTGTGAGTTTATGGAAAGGCCACACGTTCCTAAAGTGTATTCTCATATTTTTCTCTATAATTGTGCCAGTTTAAGAGAGTACGCCTTGTCTTTTAAAAGATTTATATTTAAAGATAAAGCATGAGGAAGTTAGTATGTTCTCTAAACATCTGGTACAAATAACCCCTACAGCTTGCGGTCTGTTAATGAAGCAGGGGTGAGTAAATAGAGGAATGAGACAAGAAACTAATCTGTGGGGAAAAATAAATAAATAATAATAATAATAATAATAATAAATAAATACAAAATTATATATATATATATATATATATATATATATATATGTGTGTGTGTGTGTGTAATGAACCTTAATTCTTTAGGAATAAGATAATCAATAGGATATATGGTATTGTTATGTATTTTGTTAAATGTTATAAAAGATATATAAAACGTCTATTATCTTATATAATTCTCACTAAGAATGCTTCCCCCCCTAAAATATAGGAAGAGTCTTTAAGTATTAAGCCATCTTTTACACGACCCTTTTTTTTTTTTTAGTTTACGGGCCGTTTTTTGCGTTCTGTATACGGTCCATATATGGAACCATTCATTTCAATGGTTCCGCAAAAAAAAACGTAATGTACTCTGTATGCATTCTGTTTCCGTATTTACGTTTTTCTGTTACATTGAGAGATAGAACATGTCCTATTATTGCCTGCAAATCACATTCCGTGGCTCCATTCAAGTCAATGGGTCCGCATAAAATTTATCCGTATGTCTTCCGTATCCGTTCCGTTTTTGCGGAACCATCTATTGAAAATGTTATGCTCAGCCCAATTTTTTCTATGTAATTACTGTATACTGTATATGCCATATGGAAAACCGGAACGGAAAAACGGAACAGAAACTGAAACACAACGGAAACAAAAAATGGAACAACGGATCCGTGAAAAAAGGAAAGCAAAACACTGAAAAAGCCAAACGGTCGTGTGAAAGAGGCCTTAGACTGTGTTAATGAGTCTCTGTCCGATGATATTCTAACTAGCAATTAACCACTCTTTGAAGACACACATGCAAGTGTCCGATTGTATTCTTATCTGTACCATAAATTTGACAGATTGAGAGATCAGAAAACAAAAGAGCTAGACACCTACAGAGGTTAGAAGACAGGTTTAGTCTGACCCAGGAATAAGTGGAGCTGGGTCTTAAAGAGATGAAAATAGACAAATCGCCGAGACCAGATGGTGTACACCCCCATATCCTAAGAGAATTAAGTAATGTCATAGCCAGTCCCTTATTTCTGATATTTAAGGACTATACAGGTCCTTCTAAAAAAATTAGCATATTGTGATAAAGTTCATTATTTTCTGTAATGTACTGATAAACATTAGACTTTCATATATTTTAGATTCATTACACACCAACTGAAGTAGTTCAAGCCTTTTATTGTTTTAATATTGATGATTTTGGCATACAGCTCATGAAAACCCAAAATTCCTATCTAAAACAATTAGCATATCATGAAAAGGTTCTCTAAACGAGCTATTAACCTAATAATCTGAATCAACCAGTTAACTCTAAACACCTGCAAAAGATTCCTGAGGCTTTTAAAAACTCCCAGCCTGGTTCATTACTCAAAACCGCAATCATGAGTAAGACTGCCGACCTGACTGCTGTCCAGAAGGCCATCATTGACACCCTCAAGCAAGAAATTTCAGAACGAATAGGCTGTTCCCAGAGTGCTGTATCAAGGCACCTCAGTGGGAAGTCTGTGGGAAGGAAAAAGTGTGGCAGAAAACGCTGCACAACGAGAAGAGGTGACCGGACCCTGAGGAAGATTGTGGAGAAGGACCGATTCCAGACCTTGGGGGACCTGCGGAAGCAGTGGACTGAGTCTGGAGTAGAAACATCCAGAGCCACCGTGTACAGGCGTGTGCAGGAAATGGGCTACAGGTGCCGCATTCCCCAGGTCAAGCCACTTTTGAACCAGAAACAGCGGCAGAAGCGCCTGACCTGGGCTACAGAGAAGCAGCACTGGACTGTTGCATGTCATTCGGAAAACAAGGTGCCAGAGTCTGGAGGAAGACTGGGGAGAGGGAAATGCCAAAATGCCTGAAGTCCAGTGTCAAGTACCCACAGTCAGTGATGGTCTGGGGTGCCATGTCAGCTGCTGGTGTTGGTCCACTGTGTTTTATCAAGGGCAGGTCAATTGCAGCTAGCTATCAGGAGATTTTGGAGCACTTCATGCTTCCCATCTGATGAAAAGCTTTATGGAGATGAAGATTTAATTTTTCAGCACGACCTGGAACCTGCTCACAGTGCCAAAACCACTGGTAAATGGTTTTACTGACCATGGTATTACTGTGCTCAATTGGCCTGCCAACTCTTCTGACCTGAACCCCATAGAGAATCTGTGGGATATGGAAGAGAAAGTTGAGAGACGCAAGACCAACACTCTGGATGAGCTTAAGGCCCTTAGGTCTAGGGAGCATCCTGAGCTTACACTCAGGTGCCACAGCGTTTGCCTCCAGAAGCAAGGCCGCTATCGAAGCATCCTGGGCCTCCATAACACCTCAGCAGTGCCACAGGCTGATTGCCTCCATGCCACGCCGCATTGAAGCAGTCATTTCTGCAAAAGGATTCCCGACCAAGTATTGAGTGCATAACTGAACATCATTATTAGAAGGTTGACTTTTTTTGTATTAAAAACACTTTTCTTTTATTGGTCGGATGAAATATGCTAATTTTTTTAGATAGGAAATTTGGGTTTTCATGAGCTGTATGCCAAAATCATCAATATTAAAACAATAAAAGGCTTGAACTACTTCAGTTGGTGTCTAATGAATCTAAAATATATGAACGTCTAATGTTTATCAGTACATTACCGAAAATAATGAACTTTATCACAATATGCTAATTTTTTTAGAAGGACCTGTATATTGACAGGGAGTGTTCCACAGGATTGGCGCATAGCATATGTGGTGCCAATATTTAAAACAATTCCAAAAACAAAGCCCGGAAACTATAGGCTGTTAAGTTTAACATTTGTCGTGGGTAAACTGTTTGAAGGTTCTCTAAGCGATCCTATCTTGGAGTACCTCAATGAAAATAAGCAAATAACGCCATATCAGCATGGCTTCATGAGAGATCAGTCATGTCAAACTAATTTAATCAGTTTCTATGAGGAGGTAAGTTCTAGACTTGACCACGGCGAATCGATGGATGTATAATATATAGACTTCTCCAAAGCATTTGACACTGTACCGAATGAAAGGTTAGTATATACCATGAGAATGCTTGGACTGGGAGAAAATGTGTATTTGGGTAAGTAACTGGCTCAGAGATAGAAAACAGAGGATGGTTATCAATGCTACACACTCAGATTGGGTCACTGTCACTAGTGGAGTACCTCAGGGGTCAGTATTGGGCCCTATTCTCTTCAATATATTTATTAATGATCTTGTAGAAGGCTTGCACAGTAAAATATACATTTTTGCAGATGACACTAAACTGTATAAAGTAAGGCTACTTTCACACTAGCGTTTTTTTGCGGATCCATCATGTATCTGCAAAAACACTTCCATTACAATAATACAACTGCATACATCCGTCAAGAACGGATCCGTTTGTATTATCTGTAACATAGCCAAGACTGATCCGTCATGAACTCTATTGAAAGTCAATGGGGGACGGATCAGTTGTCTATTGTGTCAGAGAAAACAGATTCGTCCCCATTGACTTATATTGTGTGCTAGGACGGATCAGTTTGGCTCAGTTTCGTCAAGCAGACAACAAAACGCTGCAGGCAGCGTTTTGGTGTCCGCCTCCAGAGCAAAATGGTGACTGATCGGAAGCAAACTAATGCATTCTGAGCGGATCAATGGTATATCTGAAGATTCCCCAATGCAAATTGTGTGTGTCTAGGGCACTCAGCTCTGCCGGGAGACTCAACTGGATAGCCACTATAGCAACCTAGTGGCTTCTCAGACATAGTCATAAAGACCTCCACTTAAAGGATCAAGTGAATCTATTTTGGATAGCTGTAAACCACAGATAACCATAATCAGCAGACGATCAAAGATGTAGCGATTAGTTAGCGACGAAAATTTTGCTTATTATACACACTGATAATCGTTCTTACTTGCGGTCGTTACTCGTTCACTTTTAAATCATTATTTGTTATTACATGTAAAGATGGGGGGCAGATGCTTGGTCAAGGGGGTGATATGAGATTGTTAGCAAGTAGACTACTCCATATTATACGAACAGAGCTATTAACGAGGAGTGATAATTATTTAGCATGCTGAAAGGTCTCGTTGGATGAGAAACAAGCAATTTGTCGCTCATCTTTGAATCGTTCATACTTATTACATCACACGATTCTCATTCATTTTCACTTACATACATGAGAATCTGTACGATATTCACTCTGTGTAATAGGGCCTTTAGTCCGAAAAGTTTTAAGATCATGAGGTCCGACATACATACCTAGCCTAGGTTATTTCCATTTGGCCATGACATCTGCCATGAGAAGAGGGAGATCCTAGTTTTGTCATCAGTGGATCTGTACTTCAGATTCCTCCCTGACAAAGTTTTTTGCTAATGGTATTATCAGACTTTACTCCAAAGTATTGTTCTTTGGTAACTATAATCAGGTCTGCTCCTTCCAGTGTCTGTTATGAGCGTTCCTCCAATGAGAAATATAATCTCAATTTCCTAGCTCTTTCCAGAAGTCCTGAGATCTATTTAGCCTGGAGTAAGGTTGCAGCGGTTTTGTGTCTGGACCCAAAATGCAACTGAACTGAACTGATGCATCCTGATCAGTTTTGTCCCCATTGACAATGAATGAGGACGAAACTAATCCTTTTTTTTATTCAGGTTTAATGCCGGATCTGAAAACCTGAATTAAAAATGCAGATGTGAAAGTAGCCTGATTGAGGTCTTATTGGAAGCCTAGACTTGCCCTCATTCTAAAAATGACTATAGCTACTAGGGATGAGTGAATCGACTTCAGATGCTTCATCTGAAGTCGATTCGCATAAAACTTCATAGTAATACTGTAATGTATTGGTTCCGATGAGCCAAAGTTATTACTTTGCGAATTCTTGGTTGGTTGTTTACTTTTATTTTTATCTTAGTATTTGGTTTCTAGAATTTTGGTTGGCTTTTGGCCCAAAAATACCTGCATTGTCAGATTGGCGTACACTTTTTTTCTGAGATGACTTATGTCCTATGTAAGATTGTAATCCTGGACTAATTTTGAAATGCAATTGCTTGAAATGTAATTGTACCTTTCTCCTAAAAACTTTAACAACATTTTTGGAAAATGACAGGAAAAATATTAGTTTTATCTGTTAAAAACATGGTGCAGAACTTAAAATATGTTCAAAACATTGGTGTCAAATAACAAAGACACACCCGAAAAACTACACCCCGTTTCTAACCCATTTATTGTTCAATCACTTTTATTAAAGACAATAATATAGCATAGAGCAAAACATCTTGACTTGAAATTCCGTTATTGTCCAATAATTACAATATCCAAATACAGTTAGTACATATGAAATGCATATTTGGTAAAATAGATAACCACTATTGGTAAGATGAATAACCTCATTCGGTGAGCATGAAGAAGTAAAAGTACAAACAACAGACTTATAGCCGAAGAGGGGAAGGAATGAAGGGAAGGGGTATACTGTTTGGTATCTTTAGGTTTTATAGAGAATTTACACTCTGAAATCTACCTGGTCTAACCAGGTTTGATACGCTTGAGAACCCTTAAATAGAATCCAGGGGTACCAGGTTTTAAGGTATCTCTCACCCGCCAATAATTCCTCCATTCTGCGGATCTTTTCGAACGTGTCTAACCAATCCGTTTCTAACCCATTTAAACGTTCTCCAGATCCGGTTGTTAAAATTACAACTGAATCGGAGAACCGTGTTACCGACTGAGTCCCGAATCGGTGCTCTGGCGGTGGCAGGGCAGCTGGAGATATTCACTTCCATTGCGTTGTGAGCCAATGATAGTTTAGCTCCTTAGTTGGGTGGTATGTATATGTAGTGTGTATATAGTGCATTTATAGAATGTGTCGGCAGATAAGAACCATTTGGCCCATCTAGTCTGCCCAATATACTGAATACTATGGATAGTCCCTGGCCCTATCTTATATAAAGGATGGCCTTATGCCTATCCCATGCATGCTTAAACTCCTTCACTGTATTTGCAGCTACCACTTCTGCAGGAAGGCTATTCCATGCATCCACTACTCTCTCAGTAAAGTAATACTTCCTGATATTACTTTTAAACCTTTGCCCCTCTAATTTAAAACTATGTCCTCTTGTAGCAGTTTTTTTTTCTTTTAAATATTCTCTCCTTTTTTACCGTGTTGATTCCCTTTATGTATTTAAAAGTTTCTATCATATCCCCTCTGTCTCGTCTTTCTTCCAAGCTATACATGTTAAGGTCCTTTAATCTTTCCTGGTAAGTTTTGTCCTGCAATCCATGTACTAGTTTAGTAGCTCTTCTCTGAACTCTCTCCAAAGTATCAATATCCTTCTGGAGATATGGTCTCCAGTACTGAGCACAATATTCCAAATTAGGTCTCACTAGTGCTCTGTAGAGCGGCATGAGCACCTCCCTCTTTCTACTGGTAATTCCTCTCCCTATACACCCAAGCATTCTGCTAGCATGTCCTGCTGCTCTATGACATTGTCTGCCTACCTTTAAGTCTTCTGAAATAATGATCCCTAAATCCCTTTCCTCAGATACTGAAGTTAGGACTGTATCACTGATTTTATATTATGCTTACGCCCCAGGTGCATTATCTTGCACTTATCAACATTAAATTTTAGTTGCCAGATTTTTGACCATTCCTCTAGTTTTCCTAAATCCTTTTCCATTTGGTGTATCCCTCCAGGAACATCAACCCTGTTACAAATCTTTGTGTCATCAGCAAAAAGACACACCTTACCATCGAGGCCTTCTGCAATTTCGCTGATAAAGATATTAAACAATATGGGTCCCAGAACAGATCCCTGAGGTACCCCACTGGTAACAAGACCATGGTCTGAATATACTCCATTGACTACAACCCTCTGTTGCCTGTCCCTCAGCCACTGCCTAATCCATTCAACAATATGGGAGTCCAAGCCCAAAGACTGCAATTTATTTATAAGCCTTCTATGTGGGACAGTATCAAAAGCCTTACTAAAGTCTAGATAAGCAATGTCTACTGCACCTCCTCCATCTATTATTTTAGCCACCCAATCAAAAAAATCAATAAGATTAGTTTGACATGATCTCCCTGAAGTAAACCCATGCTGTTTTTCATCTTTCAATCCATGGGATTTTAGATGTTCCACAATCCTCTCCTTAAGTATGGTTTCCATTAATTTCTCCACTATTAATGTCAGGCTTACTGGCCTATAGTTGCCCGATTCCTCCCTACTACCGTTCTTGTGAATGGGTACAACATTTGCTAATTTCCAATCTTCTGGGACGACTCCTGTTGCCAGTGATTGGTTAAATAAATTTGTTAATGGTTTTGCTAGTTCACCGCTGAGCTCTTTTAATAGCTTTGGGTGTATCCCATCAGGCCCCTGTGACTTATTTGTATTAATTTTAGACAGCTGACTTAGAACCTCTTCCTCTGTAAAGACACATGCATCAAAAGATTCATTAGTCTTCCTTCCTAACTGATGTCCTTTTCCTTCATTTTCCTTTGTAAAAACTGAACAGAAGTATTCATTGAGGCAGTCAGCTAGTTCTTTATCTTCTTCCATATACCTTCCTTCTTTTGTTTTTAATTGGGTAATTTCTTGTTTTATTATGTATGTGTACCATGTATCTGGTGTATTTATGTGTATGTGTGTTGCATATATATGGTGTATGTATAAGTAAACATGTGTCGTGACGCCGCGTGTCCGCCGTTGAGTAGGGAACCTGTTGTTAAAAATTTGAATCCCATCCCTGCAGTAACTATTACTTTTCAGCTTTTCTCTTACCATAGAAGAAAAGCAGTAAAGTAAATGTTGCTTTTTTCTGCCATAACCTATACTAAAGAAATTATTCTACAGGTCTCTGTTGGAAATTAAATCCCGACACCCAGGGCCGCCATCAGGGGGGTACAGCCGATACCCCAGTAAGGGGCCCAGACCCTGGGGGGGGGCCCGACCAGTTCCAATGAAAAAAAAAATGTTTTTTTTTTTTTTTACCCCCTCTCATTTGTCAGTGACTTGAGTTTAACTTTATTGCATCGCTAGAGGGGGGGCAATTGATCATTCCTTGCTAGTGATGTCCAGTTCATGAACGAATCATTCATTTGAATCGATTCAGTTCACTGAACCGATCCGTGTGAAGCCGCTCAGTCTGAGTCAGTGAGTCACACGGCACACAATAGCAGAGCCGCTGGCAGCAGGGAGGGGAGGGACTCGGGAGGAGTGTAATCTGATCCTAGAGTGGAAGCTGCTTCTGCCAGCCCCTCCCCTCCCCGCCCACCAACCAATCAGAGCTGAGGCAAGGCAAGCACTAGCAGCTCTGAGTCTGAGTCACTGACACAAGTACAGGGAGTCTAAGAATCGAATGAGTCACAGGTTAAAGGGTTTCTACCACATCGTTTTGACATAATTAGCTATCAGACACTAGCGGATCGCTAGTGTCTGCTCTACCAAACAATGCTATTATAATAGCTTTTTGTGCAGCCGTTTCCATAACAAACTAACATTTATTGATATGCTAATGAGCCTCTAGGTGCTATGGGGGCGTCTTTTCAGCCCCTAGAGGCTTGGTCTACCTTCACAAAATGCCGCCCAGCGCGTCCCTCCAGCCCGCCCATCTCCTCTGGAATGTGATCCTACCTCTGAGTCAGCGTGTCCAACTTGTTGTGTGGTCTTTGCTCAGGGGTAAAATGCAAAGCTGTTTTCTGGATTATCCCACAGGGCCAGGATCCTCCATCATTGTTATTA
The DNA here is from genome assembly GCF_014858855.1 of Bufo gargarizans. Classification (NCBI taxonomy): domain Eukaryota; kingdom Metazoa; phylum Chordata; class Amphibia; order Anura; family Bufonidae; genus Bufo; species Bufo gargarizans. The sequence continues at coordinate 215,917,639 of NC_058083.1, forward strand.
ACCCCTCCCTTGCCAGCCCACCCAGCCCTATTTAGCTTTGTGTTCAGCTTTGAAAAAAATGTTTAGGCCATGAAGGGGTTAATTAAGTGTTAGAGGGGTGGGGGTGTTATTGTGCATATTGTGTTTGGGATCCATTTAACAAGTTTGACCAGTTGGGTTTGAGAGTGGTTGAGTGTCATCCACAGATCCCCCATAACAGTGTGTCACCCACAGATTCCCCCATAACAGTGTGTCATCCACATATTCCCCCATAACAGTGTGTCATCCACAGATCCCCCATAACAGTGTGTCATCCACAGATCCCCCATAACAGTGTGTCATCCACAGATCCCCCATAACAGTGTGTCATCCACATATTCCCCCATAACAGTGTGTCATCCACAGATCCCCCATAACAGTGTGTCATCCACAGATCCCAATAACAGTGTCATCCACAGATCCCCCATAACAGTGTGTCATCCACAGATTCCCCCATAACAGTGTGTCACCCACATATTCCCCCATAACAGTGTGTCATCCACAGATCCCCCATAACATTGTGTCATCCACAGATCCCCCATAACAGTGTGTCATCCACAGATCTACAAACCAAAAAAGACAAGGTGGCATTAGCAGGAGGTGCTCAAACCCACATGCAGTCGTGCATATATATAGGGGAGCAAATCCTGCACTTGTGGCCCGTTGCTAATGGCGATCCCCAGCAAAATGCATACGGTGGAGGATGCCCGCGGCGAACCACAAGTACCACAATAGACATCTCACACAAGGTAACAAGTGCGGATGTAATAATCAATATAACAAAACAACAACAAATACAGGTGCACTCTGCGGTCTCACTAAACCCTCAAACTGATTTTAAAATTGAGAGATTAGTCAACATGTCCTACGGTGTAGAACATGTCTAAGCCCGGGCACCACGTCAAGGTTTCTCAAGTAGCCCGGGACCTAACGCTCTCCTACCTGCGCCGTATGGGCGATACCAGGAGCCAGTGGGCAAATTACAGGAGCATGAGGCCGACTCACAAACAGCTCACCAGTTACCTCCAGCATGTAACCATGACATAACTGTGTGTCATCCACAGATCCCCCATAACTGTGTCATCCACAGATCCCCCATAACATTGTGTCATCCACAGATCCCCCATAACATTGTGTCATCCACAGATTCCCCCATAACAGTGTGTCATCCACAGATTCCCCCATAACAGTGTGTCATCCACAGATTCCCCCATAACAGTGTGTCATCCACAGATTCCCCCATAACAGTGTGTCATCCACAGATCCCCCATAACAGTGTGTCATCCACAGATCCCCCATAACAGTGTGTCATCCACAGATCCCCATAACAGTGTCATCCACAGATTCCCCCATAACAGTGTGTCATCCACAGATCCCCCATAACATTGTGTCATCCACAGATTCCCCCATAACAGTGTGTCATCCACAGATTCCCCCATAACAGTGTGTCATCCACAGAAACCCCATAACAGTGTGTCATCCACAGATCCCCCATAACAGTGTCATCCACAGATTCCCCCATAACAGTGTGTCATCCACAGATTCCCCCATAACAGTGTGTCATCCACAGATCCCCCATAACAGTGTGTCATCCACAGATTCCCCCATAACAGTGTGTCATCCACAGATTCCCCCATAACAGTGTGTCATCCACAGATTCCCCCATAACAGTGTGTCATCCACAGATCCCCCATAACAGTGTGTCATCCACAGATCCCCCATAACAGTGTGCCATCCACAGATCCCCCATAACAGTGTGCCATCCACAGATCCCCCATAACAGTGTGTCATCCACAGATCCCCCATAACAGTGTGTCATCCACAGATCCCCCATAACAGTGTGTCATCCACAGATCCCCATAACAGTGTCATCCACATATTCCCCCATAACAGTGTGTCATCCACAGATCCCCATAACATTGTCATCCACAGATCCCCATAACAGTGTGTCATCCACAGATCCCCCATAACTGTGTGTCATCCACAGATCCCCCATAACTGTGTCATCCACAGATTCCCCCATAACAGTGTGTCATCCACAGATCCCCATAACATTGTCATCCACAGATCCCCATAACATTGTCATCCACAGATCCCCCATAACAGTGTATCATCCACAGATCCCCCATAACTGTGTGTCATCCACAGATCCCCCATAACTGTGTCATCCACAGATTCCCCCATAACAGTGTGTCATCCACAGATTCCCCCATAACAGTGTGTCATCCACAGATTCCCCCATAACAGTGTGTCATCCACAGATTCCCCCATAACAGTGTGTCATCCACAGATCCCCCCATAACAGTGCGTCATCCACAGATCCCCCATAACAGTGTCATCCACAGATTCCCCCATAAGAGTACGTCATCCACAGATTCCCCCATAACAGTACGTCATCCACAGATCCCCCCATAACACTGTAACAGTAAACCTTGTGCTTTTTTAGTTATTTTTTTTTTAAATGTGCCAGGGGAAGATTGCTAGGGCAGATTAGAACAGGTAGTGTAGTTAGTATTAGTGGAGGGTCCTGCTTAAAAGAGTCTACCTTGTCGTGGTAGCAGGCTTCATATTATTTGGTCAAAAATGAATTCCTTACTGAAATCACTGATTATCACTTTTTACTGTCTTTGTAGTTTGGGGGTAGGTCCTTGGGGGTGGACCGTGGAGGGGAGGTGGAGTCAGGACGGATTCTAAAGGGGCGGGGTAGGAGGGGGGCCCAGGCCTTGAGCTGTCTAAGGGGCCCCAAAATTTCTGATGGCAGCCCTGCCGACACCTTATGTATGACAAGTCTACCACTACATTATAGAACCTCACTTTTATAAAGATAGGATTTTCTGTGCCCTAAAAAAAAAAAATTCCGTTTTCTTCACATGCATAATATTAAATAAATAGCATTACTGTTTAATGTTTCAATGTTATTTTCCAACTTTTCTTTTACGGTAAAAGTAAACTTTCCTGCAAAGTTTATATTAAACAAAAATCGTGCACGAATCATTACAATAAATGCATTTTTCTAACATACTGTTAAATTTCACAAAACATGTTTTGGTAAAGATGATAACCCATACAATATAGTGAACATGTTACTTATGATGATCGGTAAACAGCATAAATAAAATGGAGCAATAGTTTTTTGCCCCATTACTTGACCCTTAATAAAAGTTGATAAAAATTTAAATCTTACTTAGGCCTCATGCACACGGCCGTTGTTTTGGTCCGCATCCGAGCTGCAGTTTTGGCGGCTTGGATGTGGACCCATTCATTTCAATGGGGCCGCAAAAGATGCAGACAGCACTCCGTGTGCTGTCCGCATCTGTTGCTCCGTTCCGCGGTCCGCAAAAAAAAATATAACCTGTTTTATTCTTGTCCGCGTTTAGCGGACAACAATAGGCAGTTATATTAACGGCTGTTCGTGCCGTTCGGCAAATTGCAGAATGCACACGGACGGCATCCGTGTTTTGCGAATCCGGGATTTGCGGACCGCAAAACACACAACGGTCGTGTGCATGAGGCCTAATGTGTATGGCAAAATGGTCTGATGTAAAAAAAAGATAAATAATTATGGCTGATATGGCTTTAAATGTGAGAAGGGCCATGGGGGCCTATATGGGGCCCTGATATTGCTGATGGCAGTCTTGGGTAGATGAAACCACAGCATGTTTTGGTTAGTACCCTCATATACTGTATTCATAGTTAGGTTATTCTTCTATAATGACATTGCTCATGTCACTGTCCAATGTAACATTATCTGATTTTGACTTATTTTTTTTCAAGTAAGGTTGAATGTTACTAGTGAAGAATGTTTCCAGTGTCACCTCTGTCTGTTTCCAAAAATCACTGTCAAAATATACAGGCAGAAACGTGGTCTCCTTGTGTGTATGGACAATTAGCTCTGTATATGGAGTGTCAGTAACAGCCATATGACACTGAATTTGAGTGTAGTAGGCATGGTCCGTTCGCAGGGTGTAATATGTCCCATTCCACTTCAGGCAGAAGGAGCGATGTTTGCAGGCCTGCCGCAGTGTACTGTCAGGATACTTGTGTAAGCACTTCACCATTAGGGGCCAGGTCTCTTCATCCTTCCGGTTTATGACCCATCGCCCATAACTCACCAGCCAATACTTCTCTGGATGGTGGACCACATCATAGTCTTTTACATGTAGCCTCTGTTTGTATTCTTCCAAGTTCATCTTCTTGTACTGATGAATGGCTTCCTCCTCCATATGCTGGATCAACTCATTTCTCATCTTGACTTTTCTGTCTCCTGAGCTTAGCATAGCTCTTACCTGTGATACAGGCATATGCTCATCTGTATTTTTAGCAAACAGACTGTGAATAATCTCATGTACAGAGGAAGCCATTATGCAATTTTTATACTTGCTGCTCAACAAAGATTTTTGCCTATCGCGGTGAGGATATGGTCTGCGGTTGAAGGGTCGAAGCCATCTATAAGAAATTTTAAAACCTTGATAAACTGGTCCAAGCTTACCTTTTTTTTCTTTCTCTGCATCAGAATTACTCTGACCACCCGCAGAAGAATTACTTTTCTTTGTTTTTCTGCTGCGTTTCTTTTCTTTCTTTGTGGTTGGATTAGAATTACTCTGACCGCCCGCAGAAGAATTACTTTTCTTTGTTTTTCTGCTGCGTTTCTTTTCTTTCTTTGTGGTTGGATTAGAATTACTCTGACCGCCCGCAGAAGAATTACTTTTCTTTTTTTTCCTGCTGCGTTTCTTTTCTTTCTTTGTGTTTGGATAAGAATAACTCTGACTGAGGTAAGAATTACTTTTATTTGTTTCTGTGTTGCCTTTCATTTCTTTCTCTGTGGTTGGATCAGAATTACTCTGACTGAAGTAAGAATTACTTTTATTTGTTTTTGTGCTGTGTTTCATTTCTTTCTCTGTGGTTGGATCAGGATTACTCTGACTGCCCGCAGAAGAATTACTCTGACTGAAGTAAGAATTACTTTTATTTGTTTTTGTGCTGTGTTTCATTTCTTTCTTTGTGTTTGGATCAGGATTACTCTGACTGAAGTAAGAATTACTTTTATTTGTTTTTGTGTTGTGTTTCATTGCTTTCTCTGTGGTTGGATCAGGATTACTCTGACTGAAGTAAGAATTACTTTTATTTGTTGTGCTGTGTTTCATTTCTTTCTCTGTGTTTGGATAAGAATAACTCTGACTGAAGTAAGAATTACTTTTATTTGTTGTTGTGTTGTGTTTCATTTCTTTCTCTGTGTTTGGATCAGGATTACTCTGACTGATGTAAGAATTACTTTTATTTGTTATTATGCTATGTTTCATTGCTTTCTCTGTGGTTGGATCAGGATTACTCTGACTGAAGTAAGAATTACTTTTATTTGTTGTTGTGTTGTGTTTCATTTCTTTCTCTGTGGTTGGATCAAAATTACTCTGACTGAAGTAAGAATTACTTTTATTTGTTTTTGTGCTGTGTTTCATTGCTTTCTCTGTGGTTGGATCAGGATTTCTCTGACTGAAGTAAGAATAACTTTTATTTGTTGTGCTGTGTTTCATTTCTTTCTCTGTGGTTGGATCAGAATTACTCTGACTGAAGTAAGAATTACTTTTATTTGTTTTTGTGCTGTGTTTCATTGCTTTCTCTGTGGTTGGATCAGAATTACTCTGACTGCCCGCAGAAGAATTACTTTTCTTTGTTTTTCTGCTACATTTCTTCTCTTTTTTCTTTGTGGTTATATCAGAATAACTCTGGCTGCACACAGAAGAACTGCTTGCACCTTGCACAGGTGAATTGACTTGAGTAGTTGTGTCCACCTTGCTCTTGGAGGCTTTATTCCTATGTGTTTTGGGAGCACTCGTACCTTGCACTTGTTGATCAGCATTTTTAACACTAGGAACTGTGTTGCTCATCGAAGTGTTATTCCCCTGAATAGCTTGTTTGACGTCTTTAGCTTTGGGACTTGTGTTGCTCTCAGTACTTGTCGAAGCACCATTATCCTGTTGATTTATATTATTTGTACATACCGAAGATGTCTTTATTGTGCATGATGTGGGATTGCTGGGAAGTAAACCAGAATTGATACTTAATAAAGGAGAAATGTTGACATACAGCGGAATAATCGTCTTCTGGTATAAGCTTCCTGTTGACGTACAATAGAGATGTCCTGTTGCTGGGCATTGTAGATATCTTCTATTTGGGTTTTGTCGGTCTGATGGTGTATGCACAAATAGGCAGGATTTATTCAAAATTGGAATTTTTGGAGCTGTTGGTTGATGCATAACTGATGATGTGAGCGCTGGAATGGCTAGCTTAATATAGATACACCACTCTTAAAAGTCTGGTAGGGACTGAAGAACAACCTGGGCATGAAACAAGATTAGAGATATTTGTCATATTCTTATCTCATAGTTTACATCACCAAGATAGAACAAGATTGCCAAACTCCAAAGATATACAGAATATGTACATGACTAAAACCATACATATTTCAGTGTTCCAAATCCTATAGTTTTAGGAAGGGGGGGGGGGGGTCATAATTTACACCATTTAAGCAAAAAAAAAAAAATTAGCAAGTACCTCTTATTAAAAAAGTGGATGGAGAAGTGTGACTAGTTATGACAGATTTATCAACTGTGGCTTTTTAAATTCACAAAAAAGGTGTAGTCCTACTCATGTAGGGGGCTGGCATAAAAAACTGAAGTAGCATCTCTAGATTGAAGTGTCAGGTTTAAAGATGAGAGAAACTTATTAACCATTTCCTTACCACCGTATGATTATATAATTATGAATAACCCTTAGAGCACTGGGCGATTTTCCATTTTCATTTTTTCTCCCTGCCTTTCCTGAGCCATAACTTTTATTTTTCCATTCATATAGCCATATGAGGGCTTGTTTTTTACAGGACAAATTGTACTTTTTAATGGCAACATTTTACAATGTTATGAGAAGCTGGAAAAATCCAAATGGGGTAGAAAAAAAAAAAAAAAAACTACCGTATTTTTCGCCCTATAAGACGCACCAGCCCATAAGACGCACCTAGGTTTTTGGGGAGGAAAATAAGAAAAAAATTATTTTTAGCTTTTGGTGGGTTTGGAACTAATGGTGGTCTGTGGGTGGCACTATTACTGGGGATCTGTGAAGGACACTGTTATGGGGGGATCTGTGGATGACGGACACTGTTATGGGGGGATCTGTGGATGACGGACACTGTTATGGGGGGATCTGTGGATGACGGACACTGTTATGGGGGGGGATCTGTGGATGACGGACACTGTTATGGGGGGGATCTGTGGATGACGGACACTGTTATGGGGGGGATCTGTGGATGACGGACACTGTTATGGGGGGGATCTGTGGATGACGGACACTGTTATGGGGGGGATCTGTTGATGACTGACACTGTTATGGGGGGGGATCTGTGGATGACTGACACACTGTTACAGGGGGGGGGGGGGATCTGTGGCTGGCACTGTTATAGGGGGGGATCTGTGGATGGCACTGTTACAGGGGGGGGGGATCTGTGGATGGCACTGTTACAGGGGGGGGATCTGTGGATGGCACTGTTACAGGGGGGATCTGTGGATGGCACTGTTATATATGTGCCATCCACAGCCCCCCAGCCCAAAACAGTGGCATCCACAGCCCCCCAGCCCATAACAGTGGAATCCACAGACACCCCCCCCTTAACTGTGCCATCCACAGATCAGCTCACCCACCCGCCGCCGCCCCCGCCTCTGCCGCCCCCAGTGCTAATATTACATGTCTTATTCGATTAAAATGTATTAGATATGCCCCCTCACTCCTATATTGCTAATTGTACCTTACATCCTATTCCTAGCTTCTGTAATGCAGGCCGGGCGGCCGGCGCGTCACTCGCTGACGTCACTTGCCTGCGCCGCCTGCTTCATTCATAAAGTAGGCGGCGCAGGCACGTGACATCAGGGAGTCACGCTGCCGCCCGCCCGTCCTGCATTACAGAAGCTAGGAATAGGATTTAAGGTACAATTAGCAATATAGGAGTGAGGGGGCATATCTAATATATTTTAATCGAATAAGACATTTAATATTAGTATATTGGAGCGGCGGGGCGGGGCTATAGTACATTGATTGCACCGCCCCGCCGCTATTCCCGGCCCCCAGCTCCTCCTCCAGTCCCTCCCCCGGCCCCAGCGTACGCTACATCGCATCCAGCGATGTTAAATTGTCCGCATTCGCCCCATAAGACGCAGGGGCATTTCCCCCCGATTTTTTGGGGGGAAAAAGTGCGTCTTATGGGGCGAAAAATACGGTATTTCATTACAATTTTATGGGTTTTGTTTTTACAGCATTCCCTATGTGGTAAAATCAACCTGTTACCTTCATTCTCTGAGACAGTACAATTACAACAATTTTATATCTGTATCGTTTTTTCTTGTGTTTTAATATTTAAAGTCATGAGTGAACAGGACTAAGGACACCCTAACTTTCTGTGGTCTGTTTGTAAGGAAGTTATAAATCCATAAACAAAGACTAGTCACTAAAGCAAAATTCCCAAGCTTCTCACCTAACTTCTGGGGTATGAGAGTATTAAAAGCAGAAGTAAAATCAATAAATAACATCCTGGCATATGTTTTTGTTTTTTTCTACTTGAGACAGGACAGAATAAAGTAATTGCATCCTCCGTTGATCTATTGCTCTTACATGCAAACTGGTAACTATCCAATCTAACCAGATTACTGGCCTTGATATGGGACAGGACAAGTTTCCCAAAAGATTTCATAATAAATGGCATCAAGGCCACTGATCTATAGTCAGTCAAGCACCCGACACCCTGTTTCTTGGGCACCGTATAGGATAGTAGTAGCCTTTAAATATTCAGGGACTATGGCCAGCTGGAGTATATGCTAGTATATACTCCCACCGATTGGTCAGAGCATGATTTTTTAAAAAGACGTCCATGGATTGTGTCAAGCCCCACTGCTTTACACCTGATTCACATCTGCGTTTATGCAGATCCGGCAGGTTGTTCTGTACGGGAACAGCCTGCTGGATCTGTCACTGCCGGGATTCCATCCAGCCCCATTCACTATAATGGGGACCGGCGGAGATCTGGGCACAACCCAGCCAGCTGCTTCTCGGCCTGTTTGCCGGGAACCAGATGGAATACTGGCAGTGCCCGGCAGTGATGGATCCGGCAGGCTGTTCCCAGGCGGAACAACCTGCCGGATCTGCATAAACGCAGATGTGAAATGGGAAATATCAGTGCTACTATGGGAACTAATTATATACCTCAGACAATCCACCTGATAATAAATCACAGTGATATCCATTTAATGGAGGGGCAATCTGTATGTCTGGACATTTATTTAGATGAGGAATTTGGATGCATTTATATAATCTATGGGAGACATTTATGAAAGCAGATATGTCTGTTTTGTACGTAGCTTAAAAAAGTCTCAAGTCATGGCAACTATGCCGTTTTCTGTGACATCTGGTACATTTTTGTCACATTTCGTGATCCTCGCCACTTTTCAGAGTGGTTTATGTTTAAAGGGAACCTGTCACCGGGATTTTGGGTATAGAGCTGAGGACATGGATTGCTAGATGGCCACTAGCACATCCGCAATACCCCATAGCTCTGTGTGCTTTTATTGTGTATAAAAACCAATTTGATACATATGCAAATTAACCTGAGATGAGTCAGAGCTTGAAAATATGACTCTTCTCTGGTCACACAAGTAAGATATGACTCTTTTATGTTAATTTGCATATGTATCAAATCGGTTTTTTTTTTACACAATAAAAGCACAGAGAGCTATGGGGACTGGGTATTGCGGATGTGCTAGCGGCCATCTTGTAACCCATGTTCTCAGCTCTATACACAAAATCCCGGTGACAGGTTCCCTTTAAGAGCTAAAAATGAGATAAGAGCTGTATTATGGCTTATTTACTATATGTGATTTATGCAAAAGTTGCAAAACAAAAGTCACAGCCTACGCCAGGCAACCCCCGGTGTATTTTTACACATATAGGTGTATACCAAATTGCACTCACACCAGATATATTATTAAGGTGCACCATTCCATAAATTTGGGGAAAGAAGGTGCACAAAGGAAAGACAGATTTATAAATGACACAAAAACAACAGCAAATGACAGATGTCCCTCTATATATTGATATGAGAGGGAATCTGTAAGAGCATGCATATCTGTATATTTAGGTGGAGGAGGAATCTTTATGTATATAATCTGATATTTATGTACAGGGTGATTCTGTATTATGTATATAATATGTCTATATAGTTGGAAGGGGAATCTTTATGTATATAATCTGATATTTATGTGCAGGGTGAATCTGTATTAAGTATATAATCTGTCTATATAGTGGGAAGGGGAATCTGTATGTATATAATCTGTATATTTATGTGCAGGGTGAATCTGTATTAAGTATATAATATGTCTATATAGTGGGAAGGGGAATCTGTATGTATATAATCTGTATATTTATGTGCAGGGTGAATCTGTATTTATGGGCATAATTCTGTATATTTAGGTGGAGGAGGACTCTGTGTATCTGTAAATCCAGCCTTACCTTTCTGTTCCTCTGTTTATTCCACTGCATAATAATTATTCTGTCCGCAGTTTCAGTATTTCTTGCTTCTGCAGATTCCTCTCCGTTTGCGTAGTTCTCTGAATGTTTACTGCTCTGGATATAACCAGAATACAATCCTGTACTTACTCCGGTTCCTCTGGTTGTGCTTAGTTTCGATTTCCTTTCTGTGACTTCATGTTCTCTCCACCCCTAGTGGTGAGTTAATAATCTATCACAGTCAAATCCTCAGCACATACATTCCACCCCCCCCCCCCCCCTTTGAAAAAAAAACTAAAACCTGCACTATACAAGCTTGGTATTCAGAGCCAATGTATTTTTATAAAGCAATATAGCATTTTTTAAAGGGAGAGAAAGTTGTGCTGCCTACAAACTACAGGAAATGAAAATTTCAGGTAAATAAATTCTTATTTTCATGAAGGTCCTACAGCTGCACAGTTACAAATGGGACCTACAAAACAAAGTTCAAGTGGGTGTGACACATGGCTACAAATATTCTAAGGTACAGAGGCTTAAGGAGTGAATATGGCAGTGTTGCAGATTTGTTCCAGTGATATGTGCCCCAGTACAGTCTAGACAGTGATAGCTAATCTCCAGCACTCCAGCTGTGGTAAAACTACGAGTCCCAGCATGCACCATTCATTTCCATGGAATTCTGAGAACAGCCAAACAAGTGTACATCTTGGGAGTTGTACTTTTACCACAGCTGGAGTGCTGGAGGTTAGTCATCACAGGTCTAGGAGATGGCAGTTGAGCAGGTAGCGTGACACTGGTAGCAATTCTTAATAGATCCCTATATCTACCGAACTAGTGGCATTACTTGCTCTCTGGCCCTTATTGTCAAAAAACAGGGCCTGAAATTTTCTGAAAGTATCTGCCCTTTGGATATACACTCACCTAAAGAATTATTAGGACCCCCTTTTGCGTTCAGAACTGCCTTAATTCTATTTGGCATTGATTCAACAAGGTGCTGATAGCATTCTTTAGAAATGTTGGCCCATATTGATAGGATAGCATCTTGCAGTTGATGGAGATTTGAGGGATGCACATCCAGGGCACAAAGCTCCCGTTCCACCACATCCCAAAGATGCTCTATTGGGTTGAGATCTGGTGACTGTGGGGGCCATTTTAGTACAGTGAACTCATTGTCATGTTCAAGAAACCATTTTTCCAGTCTTCAACAGTCCAATTTTGGTGAGCTTGTGCAAATTGTAGCCTCTTTTTCCTATTTGTAGTGGAGATGAGTGGTACCTGGTGGGGTCTTCTGCTGTTGTAGCACATTCGCCTCAAGGTTGTGGCTTCACAAATGCTTTGCTGCATACCTCGGTTGTAACGAGTGCTTACTTCAGTCAACGTTGCTCTTCTATCAGCTTGAATCAGTCGTCCCATTCTCCTCTGACCTCTAGCATCAACAAGGCATTTTCGCCCACAGGACTGCCGCATACTGGATGTTTTTCCCTTTTCACACCATTCTTTGTAAACCCTAGAAATGGTTGTGTGTGAAAATCCCAGTAACTGAGCAGATTGTGAAATACTCAGACTGGCCCGTCTGGCACCAACAACCATGCCACGCTCAAAATAGCATAAATCACCTTTCTTTCCCATTCTGACATTCAGTTTGGAGTTCAGGAGATTGTCTTGACCAGGACCACAACCCTACATGCATTGAAGCAACTGCCATGTGATTGGTTGACTAGATAATCGCATTAATGAGAAATAGAACAGGTGTTCCTAATAATTCTTTAGGTGAGTGTATGTTAAAGCAGCCCTTCTGATATCAAGACAGTGTCATTCATCCTGTAGTTTACCAATACGCCTTGCAGAGGTGATGACTAGGGATGAGCGAACTTGTGTTTTCAAGTTCGGCGTACAATGTTCGGGTTATCTAAGAATTCCATTATGGATTCCGCTACCAAGGACCATAAGTTATGGTCCTTGGTAGCGGAATCCATAACGAAATTCTTAGATAGCCCAAACCCGAACCTTGTACGCCGAACTTGAAACACAAGTTCGCTTAACACTAGTGATGACAACCATCAATACAATCTTGAAAATGATGAACCTGAGAGAAGAATCCGCCAATGTTTTAAACTGATGTTCAGTCAGTGCAGCTAGCACTATAGACAACCTGTGGACAATATCCAGCTCACCTGCTGCCTCTATCCCTTGAATCGACTTTCCTAATGCACGGAAACCTTGGTAAGACCGTGAACTTGTAGTAATGAAAAGATGAATCCAGCATCGAAGTTGAAAATATTGTGGGTTCCTTTATTCAATATAGTACAGATCCATACAGTGACAGCATCACCTCAGTGTTCCAAGTGATCGTCTACGCACTTCGAACAAACGTGTTCTTAATCATGACTGATCATAATTAAGAACACCTTTGTTCAAAATGTGTAGAGGATCACTTGGAACACTGAGGTGATGCTGTCACTGTATGGATCTGTACTATATTGAGTAAAGGAACCCACAATATTTTCAACTTCGATGCTGGATTCATCTTTTCATCACTATAGACAACCCCAAGAAGGTGCAGGCAATGAAATGCCAGACTGAGATTGTTTAGGGTTCTGCCAGAAAGCCCTGACAAGATGGTGGTTAGAAACATTGCTCTGCATCTGTGCCTTGATGGTGGTGAATTACACCATGAGTTTTTTTTACTACATTATACAAAATGTTATAGGCCTTTAGGCAGCTAGCATAGCTTAGTGAAAATCATAGTATACATAACAGACTGCCGTGTTTGCGTTCCACTCCATGACGGCTTCCTGCGCTCCACGGTCATTTTTTTTTTTTTTAGCATGCGCAGTCGGGACTTCCTGATGCAGTTTTTCACTGGAACAAGTCCATGCTGGTTAGTAATCTATCGTGTCCTTAATTCTTGTTTCTAATCAGGTGTGCACATAGTTTTTCAATATTAATCAATTTAGACACTTTATGGCTTTACATGGCTGGTGGATGTAATGATACTATATGAATTTTTATGGAGATTATGTATCACAATATCGCACTAAAAATATTATATATGCATATATTTTGTTTAAATCATGTTTTGTATGAATGTTTATGATAATTACATGTAATTAGCAATTATGTATTTTACCTATATATATGTACTCAGCACTCAGTACTCAGTATGTATCACTGCTTGAAAAAACGTCCCAGTGTGAAGATTGAAACGTCGCGTTGGTGATTAAAGAACACATTTTTTAACTACGACCTATGGCAGTGCCGTGGAATTTCTACTAAATGTTATTAGTGAAAATCCTAGATATAACAGGTTGTGCTTGCCAGCTACCACCCTGTGAGCTGCAACTTGTTTGGACGAAGAAGACACTCCTTTTAGAAGAAAGAATGCCTTTTAGACTTCAGTAACTGTCTTTGAAGAGTGACCACAGAAGCAGGAACCAGACGATGCAAGGCCATCATGGAAAAAACACTATGACTTCTGTCTGCTCTTCCAGACTCTTCCTGAGCACTCTCTACACTAATGGAGGCTATGTGGATATATACACATCAGCTTCTCCTACCAGCTGATCAAGAGACCGCCTGACGTTAGACTATGGTGAGAGCAATACGGAGAGCAAAGTTGGATGTCTCAGTATTACCTCTCTATTGCCACAGCATCCAAAGTAGTTTTTCTTCCCACTTCTTCACTAACCGAGAGAAGATTGTAGAGTTGAGGCTGCACTCTTCTGGATAAAGCTCCTTGCAGCCTTTTATCTGATACAGTACAAACCATTTGGTAAATTATCTTGAATGAACCAGCATTTGGTAGTTGCGAGGGAAAGAATGGAAGTGAGCTAAGCCTAGTCTGACAGCTCTGAGATCTTGCAGGTTGGATGACAATCCTTTCTTTTTATACCACATCTTCTGGACCCACAATCTGTCTAGGTACGCACCTGTGCATGCGCAGAAGGAGGCATCCATAGTGAGATTTCTCAGCTGGGGAAACTTGCCAGGTAGTACATGCTGGGGTTTTAGCTACCACTTTAGCTCTTGGCGAGTTGATGCGGGCCGCAATATGGGCACGGCCGGCACACGTTCACCTCATTGAGTTCACCTCATGTATACAAATGTGCATGTTAAATGGATGCCTCTGATAGATGCCATATAGTGGCATCTGTCATCATAGGGCTCCATTGTAAAAAATATGTATCGGACTGAAATAGGGTGGTGTGCTATGCTTTTGTAACTTTTTTTTAGCCAAACGTATACTTTAAATGTGTGCCAAAAATGTGATGTGAAGCCAGCCTTACACTGCATTGTGAGGGGACAGATTACTTTAAGCCTTCAGAAAGTTATTCCTGGCAGAGGAGCATCTTTCACATAAAATTGTCAAATGGTTAGCAGAAATGGGCAACTTTTATTTCATTTGGATGGGCAGATTTAGGGTAACTCCCTTAACCCTTTCAACCCGGGAGGGTTGATAATGCAGATGTTCCAGCACCGCGGCTCTCTTCATAGCTAATTTGGGTCCCTGTAGGATCATAACTGGTTTGGTCCCATGACTGCTGCAGCCAATCACTGGCCTCAGCAGCCATGTGCTGATAGGAAATGTGCCACCAAAAATGTTTTCTGCCAGTTAAAAACCAGATAGTAACACATATCCTTTATTTCTAATCTCTTTATTTCTGATTGTATTTTTTTATTGTATTTTCTAATCATGATCATGGGGGGCTCTCATCTTGCCTGACATTTTCTTAATTAACAGCATTTACACAGCATTAAGAAAATTGCTTTACAGCAGCCGCATGGTCCAAAGACACAATGGTCAGGAGAGGACCTGACTTCTATAGGAGAGTTTTATAGGCATGCTCTGTGACCTGTGCAGAGGTCATTGTACAAGGAAAGAATAGATTAGCTGTTGTGAATGGTGGATCTTGTGTTATCTGTCATTCTAATCCTGTCTGTAATTATATCACCTCTGTATCTAGATAAGCAGGTAACTGCAGTAAAGGGACCTGTACAGACCAAGAAGTGGTGCCAAACATTAAGCTCAGCAGCAAGTGTGAAAACTGCAGGATTTTATAGTTATTGTTTAACCCCTTTAAGCAAAAGCCAGTTTGGACAAAATGCAGATTTAAGTTGATCTGTTTTAACTTTATGTAAAAAAAATAATTCCTAAATTTGCAGAAAATTTGGAAACGTTGGCAATTTTCTAAATTTGAATTTCTCAGATTTTAAGACAAATAGTGATTCCTCGCAAAATAGT